>NC_069660.1:149737333-150337333 GCF_027244095.1 Hemicordylus capensis
CTCGCACAAGACTGCTCCATTCTCTCTCTCTCTGTGTCTCTCTCTCTCTCTCTCTCTATCACAGGACTACTGCATTCTCTTTCTCCCCCTCATGCCAAGACTGCTGCATTCTCTCTCTCTCTCCCTCGCCAAGACTGCTCCATTCTCTCTCTCTCCCTCGCCAAGACTGCTCCATTCTCTCTCTCTCCCTCCCTCTCTCCGAGACCGCTCCATTCTCTCTCTCTCCCCTCTCGCCAAGACTGCTCCATTCTCTCTCTCCCTATCTCTCTCTCTCGCACAAGACAGCTGCATTCTCTCTCTCTCCAAGACTGCTCCAATCTCTCTCTCTCTCTCTCTCTCCAAGACCGCTCCATTATCTCTCTCTCGCACAAAACTGCTCCATTCTCTCCCTCTCCCCCTGTCGCCAAGACTGCTGCATTCTCATTCTCTCTCTCTCTTTCTCTCTCTCTCCCTCTTACCAAGATGGCTCCATTCTCTCTCCCTCTCCTCCTCACCAAGACTGCTCCATTTTCTCTCTCTCTCTCGCACAAGACAGCTGCATTCTCTCTCTCTAAGACTGCTCCATTCTCTCTCTCTCTCTCTCCAAGACTGCTCCATTCTCTGTCTCTCCCTCTCTCCAAGACCGCTCCATTATCTCTCTCTCGCACAAGACTGCTCCATTCTCTCTCTCTCCCCCTCTCGCCAAGATTGCTGCATTCTCTCTCTCTCTCTCTCTCTCCCCCTCTCGCCAAGACTGCTGCATTCTCTCTCTCTACCCTCTCGCCAAGACTGCTTCATTCTCTCTCTCTCCCCTCTCGCCAAGACCGCTGCGTTCTCTCTCTCTCTCTCTCCCCTCTCGCCAAGACTGCTGCGTTTTCTCTCTCTCTCTCTCTCCAAGACTGCTCCATTCTCACTCTCTCTCTCTCTCTCTCTCCCCCACCCCTCTCGCCAAGATCGCCTCCATTCTCTCTCTCTCTATCTCTCGCACAAGACTGCTCCATTCTCTCTCTGTGTGTGTGTGTCTCTCTCTCTCTAGCACAGGACTACTGCATTCTCTTTCTCCCCCTCGTGCCAAGACTGCTGCATTCTCTCTCCCTCTCCCACGCCAAGACTGCTCCATTCTCTCTCTCTCCCTCGCCAAGACTGCTCCATTCTCTCTCTCTCCCTCCCTCTCTCAGAGACCGCTCCATTCTCTCTCTCTCTCCCCTCTCGCCAAGACTGCTCCATTCTCTCTCTCTCTCTCTCTCGCACAAGACAGCTGCATTCTCTCTCTCTCCAAGACTGCTTCATTCTCTCTCTCTCTCTCTCTCCAAGACTGCTCCATTCTCTCTCTCCCTCTCTCCAAGACCGCTCCATTATCTCTCTTTCGCACAAGACTGCTCCATTCTCTCCCTCTCCCCCTGTCGCCAAGACTGCTGCATTCTCATTCTCTCTCTCTCTCTCCCTCACCAAGATGGCTCCATTCTCTCTCTCTCTTGCACAAGACTGCTCCATTCTCTCTCTCTCCCCGTCTCGCCAAGATTGCTGCATTCTCTCTCTCTCTCTCTCTCCAAGACCACTCCATTCTCTCTCTCTCCCCCTCTCTCCAAGACTCCTGCGTTCTCTCTCACTCTCTACAAGACTGCTCCATTCTCTCTCTCTCCCCCTCATGCCAAGACTGCTCCATTCTCTCTCTCTCTCTCTCCCCTCTTGCCAGGACTGCTCCATTCTCTCTTTCTCTCCCCTCTCACCAAGAATGCTGCATTCTCTCCCTCTCCCCTCTCGCCAAGACTGCTGCATTCTCTCTCTCTCTTCCTCATCAGGATTGCTGCTCTCTATCTCTCTCCCTCTCTCCCCCCAAGACTGCTTCATTCTCGCTCTCTCCCCTCTCGCCAAGACTGCTCCATTCTCTCTCTCCCCACTCGCCAAGACTGCTCCATTCTCTTCTCTCTCTCTAAGACAGCTCCATTCTATCTCTCTCTCTCCCTATCTCCCTCTCTCTCTCTCTCCAAGACTGCTCCATTCTCTGTCTCTCCCTCCCTCCAAGACCGCTCCATTATCTCTCTCTCCCCCTCTCGCCAAGAGTGCTGCGTTTTCTCTCTCTCTATATATATCCAAGACTGCTCCATTCTCTCTCTCTCTACCTCTCGCCAAAACAGCTCCATTTTCTCTATCTCTCCCCCTCTTGCCAAGACTGCTGCGTTCTCTCTTTCTCTCTCCAAGACCGCTCCATTCTCTCTCCCTCTCCCTCTCACCAAAACTGCTCCATTCTCTCTCTCTCTCTCTCTCTCTCTCTCTCCAAGACTGCTCCATTCTCTCTCTCTCTCCCCGTTTCGCCAAGACTGCTCCATTCTCTCTCCCTCTCACCAAGACTGCTCCATTCTCTCTCTCTCTCTCTCGCACAAGACTGCTCCATTCTCTCTCTCTCCCCATCTCGTCAAGATTGCTGCATTCTCTCTCTATATATATAAGACTGCTCCCTCTCTCCCTCTCCCTCTCTCTCTCTCTCGCACAAGACAGCTGCATTCTCTCTCTTTCTAAGACTGCTCCATTCTCTCTCTCTCTCTCTCTCTCTCTCTCTCTCCAAGATCGCTCCATTCTCTCTCTCTCCCCCTCTCGCCAAGACTGCTGTGTTCTCTCTCACTCTCTACAAGACTGCTCCATTCTCTCTCTCTCCCCCTCTCGCCAAGACTGCTGCGTTCTCTCTCTATATATATCCAAGACTGCTCCTTTCTCTCTCTCTCTACCTCTCGCCAAGACCGCTCCATTTTCTCTTTATCTCCCCCTCTCGCCAAGACTGCTGCGTTCTCTCTTTCTCTCTCTCCAAGACCGCTCCATTCTCTCTCTCTCTCCCTCTCACCAAGACTGCTCCATTGTCTCTCTCTCTCTCTCTCTCTCCAAGACTGCTCCATTCTCTCTCTCTCCCCCTCTCGCCAGGACTGCTGCATTCTCTCTTTCTCTCTCTCCAAGACCGCTCCATTCTCTCTCTCTCTCCCTCTCACCAAGACTGCTCCATTGTCTCTCTCTCTCCCCCTCTCGCCAAGACTGCTGCGTTCTCTCTCTCTCTCTCCAAGACTGCTCCATTCTCTCTCTCTTTCTCTCTCCCCCTCTCGCCAAGACCGCTCCATTCTCCCTCTCTCCCCCTTTCGCCAAGACTGCCCCATTCTCTCTCTCTCTCCCCTCTCGCCAAGACTGTTTCCTTCTATCTATCTCCCACTCTCTCCCCAAGACTGCTGCATTCTCTCTCTCCCTCTCTCCCAAGACTGCTGCATTCTCTCCCTCTCTCTCTCTCTCTCTCTCTCTCCAAGACTGCTGCATTCTCTCTCTCCCTCTCGCCAAGACCGCTCCATTCTCATTCTCTCCCCTCTCGCCAGGACCGCTCCATTCTCTCCCTCTCCCCTCTCGCCAAGACTGCTTCTCTCTCTCCCTCTCCCCAAGACTGCTCTTCTCTCTCTCGCCAAGATTACTCCATTCTCTCTCCCCTCTCTCTCTTTCTCTCTCTCCAAGACTGCTCCATTCTCTCTCTCTCCCCTCTCGCCAAGACTGCTGCATTCTCTCTCTCTCTCTCTCCAAGACTGCTCCTCTCTCTCTCTCTCTCTCTCTCTCCCCAAGACCGCTCCATTCTCTCTCTCTCTCCCTCTCGCCAAGACCGCTCCATTCTCATTCTCTCCCCTCTCGCCAAGACCGCTCCATTCTATCTCTCTCACCCTCTCTCGCCAAGACTGCTTCTCTCTCTCTCTCTCTCTCTCCAAGATTGCTCCATTCTCTCTCTCTCCCCTCTCGTCAAGACTGCTGCATTCTCTCTCTCTCTCTCTCCAAGACTGCTCCTCTCTCTCTCTCCCCCTCTCCCCAAGTCCGCTCCATTCTCTCTCTCTCTCTCTACTTCTCGCCAAGACCGCTCCATTCTCATTCTCTCCCCTCTCGCCAAGACCGCTCCATTCTCTCTCTCTCACCCTCTCTCTCCAAGACTGCTGCTCTCTCTCTCCAAGATTGCTCCATTCTCTCTCCCTCTCTCTCTCTTTCTCTCTCTCCAAGACTGCTCCATTCTCTGTCCCCTCTCGCCAAGACTGCTGCATTCTCTCTCTCTCTCTCCAAGACTGCTCCTCTCTCTCTCTCCCTCTCCCCAAGACCGCTCCATTCTCTCTCTCTCTCCCTCTCGCCAAGACTGCTGCATTCTCTCTCTCTCTCTCACCAAGACTGCTGCATTCTCTCTCTCTCTCTCCCTCTCCCCAAGACCGCTCCATTCTCTCCGTCTCTCTCTCTTTCTCTCCCTCTCGCCAAGACTGCTGCATTCTCTCTCTCTCTCTCTCTCTCCAAGACTGCTCCATTCTCTCTCTCTCTCCCCCCGCCCAGACTGCCCCATTTTGGGAGAGGTGGAAAGGAAGAACAATGCATTTTGTTATGTATTTTGTACAGGTTGCATTTTATGTATTTTATTAGAATTTTTAATTCAATTCATTTTATTTTAATTTAAATTAATTCTTCCCAGCCAGAAGTTCAAAAGTTAAATTTTAATTAAATTCATTTTAATTAATTTCAATTTAATTTGATTTGATTAATTGATTGATATTAGGTGTTAATTTAATAATCAGTGACTTTGGCCCCCATGAGCCATATCATGCTCATTTGCGACACACCAGGTCATTTGAGTTGTGCAGGCCTACCATAGAGATTTCAATGGGTGATCAATGTATTGAGAGCCCTGTTGTCACCTGATTGGCCCTGTCTCAGAGCAGGTGGGAGGAGCAACCCAGCATCAATAGATACACTCCCCCATTGAGGGAGAATTGAGCCAATGTAGTCATTTTGCAGCCAATTGCAGCCAATCTTGGGGAATAAGGCGGGCACCCATCTTTTGGGCATTTCTTCTTTTTTGTTTCTTTTTAGCTTCTCTCTGCTTGTGCAATGGCAGGATAGATGCAGCTCTGGTTACGCAGATGAAGAGCAGTTGACCCGAAGGCGGTTTCCAATTTCTTACCGCAACTTTGCTGCACTCCGGCATCCATTTTGCCACCTCAATTAGTATCCGGCAGCACAGAATATTGTTGTTGTCTCCATTATTTCTGTAGTATCATCTGGCCTGTCACCATTCCTGTTGCCATTCGGACTAGGCTCATCATTTGGTGGCTTAGAGGGTGATGATGCTATTTTTTGTATCTCTGGATCGCTTGAAGAAGGATCAGTTCCTGTTGTAATGGTTTCTCTGACTGTAGTGGTTGTTTCTGGTTTGTCATTTTTATCATCACCAACAGGGTTGTGTGTGCCATTTGCTGGATCGGTCTGTATGGTTATCGTCTCTGTAACTGTTGTGGTCCCTTCAGGTCTGTCATTTTTATCATTACTTTCAGGTTTGGGTGTACCACTTCTTAGATCAGTGTCTGTTATTATTGTTTCTGTTATTACTGTCTCTCTGACTGTTGTGGTCTCTGCAGGTCTGTCATTTTTATAATCACTTTCAGGGCAGGTCTCTGTTATGATTGTCTCTGTGACTGTGGTAGTCCCTTCTGGCCTGTCACTTTTATCGTCACCAACAGGGCTAGGTGTGTCATTTGCTGGATCAGTCTCTGTTATGCTTCTCTCTGTGACTGTGGTAGTCCCTTCTGGCCTGTCGCTTTTATCATCACCAACAGGGCTAGGTGTGCCATTTTCTGGATCAGTCTCTGTTATGATTGTCTCTGTGACTGTAGTAGTCCTTTCTGGTTTGTCACTTTTATTACCACCATCAGGATTGGTTGTGTCACCTGGATCAGTCTGTGTTGTTTCTGTGACTCTAGTAGTCCCTTCTGGTTTGTCACTTTTGTTAGTGTCCTCAGGATTGGATGTGTCACCTAGATCAGTTGGTGTTGTCCCCATGACTATGGTACTGCTTTCTGGCTTTTGGTTTTTATCAGCATCATCAGGAGTAAATGTGTCACTTGGGAGATCAGTCTGTATTTTTGTCTTTGCAACTATAGTAGTTCCTTCTGGCTTGTCGTTTTTATCATCTCCATCAGTCTGTGTTGTTGTTGTCTCTGTGAGTACTGCTGTAGTGCTGCTTCCTGATTTTTTATTTTTATCATCACCATCAGGAGTAGGTATGTCACTTGAGAGATCAGTCTGTATTATTGTCTCTGCGATTGTAGTAGTTGCCTTTGGTATGTCATTTTTAACATCACTGTCAGGGCTTGATGTGCTACTTGTTGGATCTGACTGTGTTATACTCTGTGTATAGAAGTTGTCCCTTCCGGTGTGTTACTATCACTGCCAAGTCTGCGTGCATCATTTGTTGGATCAGTCTGTGTTACTCTTGTCTCTGTGACTGTTGTGCTACTTCCTGGCTTGTCATTTGTATAACTGCCATCAAGCCTGTCTGTGTTGCTTGTTGGCTCAGTCTGTGTCATTGTTGATGCTCTGACTGCAGTAGTACTTTCTGGTTTGTAATTTTTATCATCACCATCAGGATTGGCTGTGTCTCTTGTTGGATCAGTCTCTATTATTGTCTCTGTCACTGTACTACTCTGTTCTGGTCTCACACTTCCAAAATCAACCTCAGGCTGAGGTGTACCTCTTAGCAGAACATCAGGAATGAGATCTGAATTATCTAGAGTTACAAGTTGCTCTGGCTTGTTCGTTGGTTCCTGACTTTGATCAATTTCTCTGATGGTCCGAGATGTAATTGCTGATTCTATTGTGTTTGTAGTATCTCTAGAATTTGGGCTTGATGGAGTCATAGTCTCTTTTTTTGAGCTATCAGCTACGGTTGGCAGCAATTCAGTTGGCATCCCCTCATTAACAGCAGTTGCACTAGAATCTTTTTGATTTTCTGAAGTTTCCATTTCACCAACTGTCATTTTTTCTTTGATTCTGGTAACAGATCTCTCTTTAGAGTTTTCTGTCTCTTGATTATGCTCTGCGGTTGACTCTTTAATCTCTTTCTCAATACTTGTAGTTGTATCTGTGAGAGGTGTAGTTGCCTTTTCTCTAGCAGCTGAAGTGATGACTGTGGCATCAACAGTACTGCTGTCTTTTTTATCATCCATACCTGGCTCCTGATTAATGGCTGTTGATTCTCTTCTTTCCACAGATGTTGTTTCCTTATCTGCAGTGGTTGCTTCTTTGGAATCTGCAGTTGCATCGGATTTATCAGTTATTAGAGTCCCTGTGGTTGTAATATCTGCTGTCTGTATTGGACTTGCAGTGCCTAAATTACTATTTGTGTCTTTAGTGTCTATTATTGTAGTCTCTTTATTTGCAGCTGTGATATCGCTTTTATCAATTTCATTTGTTGCTTCACTTTTTTCCATTCTTGTTACAGCCTGGCTGTTTGCATTGGTTGTGTCTCTGTCGGCTGTTGAAGTTGCTTCCATAGCTACAGTAGTAGTGTCTCTTTTGGATATTGTTGTTGTCCCTTTAGCTAGAGTAGTTGTGGTTTTCATTGCAGCCATCCCTGTGACTTTAGCCACAGTAGAAGTCAGTATATTACTAATACTTGAAGAAGTGTGAGGTGGC
Organism: Hemicordylus capensis; assembly: GCF_027244095.1. NCBI lineage: Eukaryota > Metazoa > Chordata > Lepidosauria > Squamata > Cordylidae > Hemicordylus > Hemicordylus capensis. The sequence continues at coordinate 149,744,780 of NC_069660.1, forward strand.
AAGCTAGTATTTGGCCTCAATGGTTTTGTGGTAGTAATGCTGAAGGATGTGGTTACTTTTTTGGATTGGGGAGAAGGGGTTTGGATAATATGGTCTTCAAAGAAGTTGATTCAATACTTTTATTTCCTTTGGTTGTACGCTCCGTGTCAGGTTGATTTGCAGTTGTAGAAGGCTCTCTTGTTGTGGTCATAGTTGAAGGCAGCCTTGTTGTAGTCATAGTAGAAGCTGACGTTGTAACAGCAGTAGAAGGCAGCTGCATTGCAGTCATACTAGGAGTTGCCACAGCTTTGGTTGTAGTAGGAGTTTGCTTTATGGTGGTCATAGTAGAAGACTGCCTTGTTGTGGTGGAAGGTTTCTTCACTGTGGTTGTAGTGGAAGGCTGTTTCCTTGTAACTGTAGTAGAAGCCTGCTTTGTCGTGGTTGTAGTAGAAGGCTGCCTTGTTGTACTAGAAGGTTGATTTGTAGTAGAAGTTGTGATAGTTGTGGTAGCTACTGTTGTCACTGCATTGTCTACCCCACTGCCATCCTCCTCCGAAATCACTCTTACAGCTTTGGATTTTACAGCTTTGGATGATGACTTTGATGATTTTCGAGCTGAGAGAGAGAGAGAGAGATCGAGAGAGATCTGATTGTTGTGTGAATATAACCGGTAATGCATTTTTTCATGCTTTTGAGAGAGAAAATACAGCTTGGTGGCCTTGGCTTCTATGGTTCTTAAATAGTGGTAACAGAAATTAATATATATTTATATAAACACAGATATACTAATGCAGAACTGGACAAAATAATAGTAGTTGATATATAGCCAACCTGCTGCTTCTGCTTTGCTACAAAGCTGTCTCATTGTACTTCAGGGCAGGGGGTGGGAAATGAATGTAAACAAAATTTGCAGCAGTTACATCCGAATTTGGATGGGAGAGTAATGGTGGTGCGGCTACGTTACATGTGAATGATGCACAGTATGTTGGATGTGCACATGGAAGAACAAGGTTTGTTATGAATGATGAACCTCAACCTCACAGGGGCTATTTTGATGGTAACTGTGATGCAAAATTCTTTGTACGTTAGGAGCATAACCCAGCCACAATTAAACATTTTCAAGTCCTATCAGTTTTAGTAAAGTGTGCCGTCGAGTCGGTGTCGACTCCTGGCGACCACAGAGCCAGGACAGGATTAACATAGTAGCAAATGTAGCATTTGCTACGGGCCCTGCGTTTTCTAGGGCCCCGCACGCCTGGCTTGAACGTCTGCCCCTTCTTTTGCTCTCTATTTGGTACTCTCTGCTGACTCTCCTCATTGCCTGCTGCTGCCCATTCTCTCGCCTCCCTCGAGAGCATTTAAGCAAGGTCTTCCTGGCACCATGGTATTGATTGGGTTATCTATTATGTTAAGCAGCACGGGAGGGAGTAGTAAGAACAACAATAGGAACAGATAGCTTGCAAAGGGGTCTCAAGGATAACTTAATCGCCAGGGAGTTGGTCCTTATTTGTTCAAACTGTAAAAGTTTTTAAAAACATACACAGAGAGAATAAAAGAAATAAAAACAGTTTAGATTAAAAAACACCCAACTATTAATGCCGGGCGGAAGAAAGGAAGCTAAAGAAGATGCTAGTTGAATGTTGCCAGTGTTTTCCGACTGACTGGGAGAGGGTAAAAATAAACAATGAGAACGTGTACCTTTAAGAGGAAAAAGAAAGCCGGAAGTAACTCAGAGGAGTCTCAAAGTTTAGTGGATCAATTGAGGGGAGCTTGGAGGGAGATTATATTATGGTCTTGTTGGGTAAGGTCACTTATATCCTCCTTTAGTATCTAGTGCTTTTGGGAGGGAATTTGGAACTGAAATAACTACTGCTGCATTGCCAACTTCATTAGCTTTACATTGGGATGCCCGTTGAAATTGTCCAAAGATAAACGGAGGCTGCAAACCTAAACACACTTACTAGGGAGTAAGGCTCATTGAGGTCAGTGGGACTTACTTCTAAGTAAACATGCTTAGGGTTGCACTGAATGATTTGTGCATTTCCTCCTTTTAATATTAAGCATGTTAGTGTAATTTAGATGGAAAAAGGCTGTGCCTCCTGCCAAAAGATTGTCTTTTGGATACTTCTGTTTTCATGGAAGTTGCTAATGCACCTCATCATAATCACATTCATTTGCAATACATCAACTATTTTAAATATACATCTGCTTTCCTGTCAGGCTTGCACAAGAGGTTAAACATATATTCTTAATATTGTCAAATGGCCCTTATAATGTGATGGCTGCTGGGATCCAATATGTTCTGCACACATTGGAATCAAACATCCACTGTTGTGTGCCAAAATTGCTAATAGGTTCAGATTTCTCAAAGTACAGAATTCCTGAGAACCTTTTAATTTAAACATTCAGAGTTTTGTTCCCCACCCCCTTTCTCTTTGTGAAAATAACTCCAAAGGAAAACCCATGGTCAGGAGTCACGAAAGTGTGTGTGTGTGTGTGTGTTTTGCAAAATTTGTTGACTGGCTGGCTCAGCTGAGTGGAGGCATGGGGTGGTTGGTGGGGGGGCACTAAGCAAATGAAAAAAATTGAATTACTTTACTATGCAAGTAAATAATTTATGTTTCAATATTTATGTGTATTTTTAAAATTTGGAGCCCCTTCATAACATATGCTACAGGCCCCACACTAGCTTAATCCGGCCCTGCCCTAAAGGAGTCTGCCTTCTTTGATGACACCCAGCCCACTGGGGTTCAGACCCAGACTGCACGAGTCTAAGAGAAAGGGGGAAAGAGATGAAATGTACTTTGGCGTCTTCTTGGACCAGGATGCCATCATGCACTGGAGAATGAGACTCTGCAAGGATGGACTACCAGCCTTCCTAAAGCCAGGGAAGCCTCTCTCAGCAACCAGCTTCTGAGGGCTCCTTTGCTCTTACCTGCCCACAAGTTGGATTACATAGGAACATAGGAAGCTGCCATATACCGAGTCAGACCATTGGTCTATCTAGCTCAGTATTGCCTACACAGACTGGCAGTGGCTTCTCCAAGGTTGCAGGCAGGAATCTCTCTCAGCCCTATCTTGGAGAAGCCAGGGAGGGAACTTGCAGCCTTCTGCTCTTCCCAGAGCAGCTCCATCCCATGAGGGGAACAATATCTTACAATGCTCACACTTCTAGTCTCCCATTCATATGCAACCCTGATTAGTTAAGAGGACAAGTCATGCTTGCTACCACAAGACCAGCTCTCCTCTCCAACAGGGAAAGGGTTGGCCAAGGCCTTTTTCTGACTGAGGTGAACAATCCAGATTGCCCTCTTCCCATTAATTCACACGGGCCACAGGTCATTGGAAAGTTCCCCTCACAGGCCCCAGGGACAGTGGAGTTGTGCTACAATGGTGGTTCCTCACTCACCAGGCACTGAGTGTTTGAAGTCTTTGGGGCATCTTTCTTTTTTCACATGCCGGATAAACCTTTTCTTTAGTGTGTGTACTCTCCCTTTAGCATGGTCATTAATGGCTTTTTGCATGACACAGATGGTGCTTTCTCCTGCACGCCGCACCTCTTCATCATTATGCTCGGCCATCCCTTCAAGCCCTGAGGGAGCAAGAGAGAATAGATCAGCTGGCCAAAGATGCACAGATGACTACCCTTCCACCCACCCCAACACCAGTGGGATGTATTTCTTTAGACTTCAAAGGGCAAAAAAACTGTGCCAAGACTTGGGCAACTTGATAGTAGGAGAGGGAATATGGGGGTGGGGGACAGCCACCAGGAACGCTTCTCTCTGCTCCCTTTGTGTCTGAACCTGACCGAGGCACAGAGGATACCAATAGGGCAGCTGGGAGGAAGCTTTTTCTAGCAGATGTCACATGAAAGCCACTTACAAGTTACTGGTTCTTGGGTAACCTAGAACGGAATCTGTATTCCCATTGTTCTCAAAGAGTCACAGAACGACTCCAGGGATTAGGATGGGGAAGATAGCTTGGTGATCTATCGGCTGTAGCCAACATGTGGGCATCAGAGACATAGCACCAGTGGCTTCCAGGGCCATTTCAGAGGCATGTTTTCTCTGAGAAAACAAAAGCTTGTCTGCCCTTCTCATTTTTCCAAGCCAGAACTTGCTCCAAACAGAAAGAGAAATGTACATGTGTTTTGGGGGCAGTGGAGTTGCCATCAACATCCATCCATCCACCCGTCCATCCATCCATCCATCCCTCTTCTCAGTGTTGCATCTGTCTTCAGGCACACTTGCTAGCAGAAGCCACTTGCTTCCCTCTCTGCCAAAGACAAATCTCCCACTTACATGTACAGTAAGAGCCCATATCCTCCAACGTGATGAAGGTTGCATCCTTGTGAGCAAGGTGTCCTATAGAGACAACGGAGCAAACAGAAGTCACCACCGGGGAATCCAGTCTATCAGATTAGACTATCTATCTACCTAACTAGTGGAGGAGGGGGGCGGAGCAGGATGGAGTGGCTGGGGTATGCCATGGCATCTCTAGAGACCTGAGCAGAAGGAACTCCTCCAAGACTGAATGAAGGCCTTATGGGCATTATGTTGCCCAACTTCATGGCCTGGCTACCGATAATTAACTGAACAATGCTTACTGGGCAATCCAGGTCAACCAGGAATGGAGGTGGTCAATACTCCATATGAGGTTACAGGCCAGTGTTCTGCTTGTGAAGTATGTACCAAGAAGTGGGGAAAGCGGAGGCGGTTTCAAATTTTGCCCAGAGAAAGAATTGTGACTATTTGCAGTGGGCAGGTGAAAGACTTGGGAGTGGCTCTTACCTCTGGAGAATTCAGCTGGTGCTGTGTTTAAGAGCAGTTTTGCCTATCAAGGTTTGCCTTGCTTCCCCACTGCTTAGGGTCCAAATGTATTACTTGAAACACACAGTTTGGCCTTTGAGTACTTGCATTTAAGGAGTGGGGCTGATCTGGATTGGGCCCTCACTGGGAGCCAAGCAAGGATTAAGCCTTCCCTCCCTCTGTGTCATGGTACTGATCTGGATGCGTGCAAGGGCCTAATGACATATTTAAAGTAACATGCAGTTAAATTGATATGATACACATACTCCAAATCTCCTGTACTTGCTTTCCTTTGTGCCTATTTAGAGACATCCTGCCGTTGAGGAGAGTACAGAACAGAACAACAAAGCATTGTTTCTACAGAGCCCAGTGACCCCTCCTTCCTGGCTCTGAGTTGTAGCATCTTCGGCAAGGGTGACTTCCATTCAAATCCTGAACTGCCTCACTTCTGGATCATGCTAGACCACAGATAGGGGTTGGCAGGGCAGGCTGAGGTCCATCACTAAAGAGGAAGGATACTGCCTCACTTACCGACAAAGAGTGCTGCCACCCTTGAGACTGCTGGCAGATTGTTGGAGGAAGGAAGCATGCAGCTGAAGGCAGCACCACGCACCAGATCCTTCTTGTACTTTTTTGTCTAACAGAAACAAAAAAAGAGAGGCAGTTCTGTGCATGCAAGACAACACTCTGTTGGAGATAAGAGTTCCAGTGCATCGACCTTTTGCACAGACTATCCCGATGACCACTAGGGGCATTGGGAGTAGAAATAGTGAGTAAGGGTCTCCCTAGCTGTTCCTATCTGTCTCTACTCTATGATCACTGATATGACTCCTCAAGCATTTCCTGTAGTGAGTCTCAGAATCCCTTCCTCTTGGAGAGCAGATGGAAACATCTCTCTCTCTGTCTCTCCCTAACTATTCATTATGTAGTCTATAGATAGGATTAGGTTTTTCCTATCCAAAGTGTACTTCACCAATAATGAAATCTACTTAATATCTAGATTCTGCAAGAATCTCCATGTTTATCCAGTTTCAGCTTCTATAAATAGCTGCAACAACTAAACTCTGTGTTCTGCTCTGTAACTGGAGTGGGTAGCTTCTTTAGTGCTCTGCTAATTAATCACAAAACCCATCATGGGTAAATTCACCCTCCAACAAGGTTATGGGCCCAGCAGCCTAAAACATCTACAGCAGAGTTTATTCCCCCCCCCGCTCCTCTTTTGGAAGTGCAACTGATTTAGTCAGAAAGAAAGCATGGATCCAGGAACAGCTCTCCCCAAGCTGGATGAAAGCAATTACGAAACTTGATGATTTCTCAGCTCACATGGCCAACCTTTTAGAGATGAACAGATTTCTAAAACAATGTGGATCTGAATTAAATGAGCAAATGTTTATCGGACTGATTTTACAATCTTTGCCTCAAAGTTTTGAGCCTGTGACCATGGCTCTGGAAGCATCAGGCACTAAGCTTAAATTGCAAAGCGTTATAGCAAGTCTGGGGAATTTTAGCTTTAAAAGGGAACAAGAAAGTTCTAAAAGAGAGGGGAGAAATAAATAAATTCTGCTGTAGATGTTTTAGGCTGCTGGGCCCATAACCCTGTTGGAGGGCGAATTTACCAGTGATGTTAATTAGCAGAGCACTAAAGAAGCTACCCCCACTCTGTAACTGGAATGCAGAGTTTAGTTGTTGCAGCTATTTATAGAAGACATATGGAGATTCTTGTAGAATCTAGATACAAAGTAGATTTATTGGTGAAGTACACTTTGGATAGGAAAGACCTAATCCTATATATAGGCTCTACAAGGTCTAACAGAAACAAAACAAAACAAAAAAGCAGTTCTGTGCAGGCAAGACAACACTCTTGAACCAGCCTTCTGCCACTGAGAGCCAGTCACTGTGGTGAGATGTCTCTGGCTGGGAAGACCAGACTTCAAACTACTGCATGAAGCTTGGTGGTGAGGTTGTGACCACTCTCCTTCCGCCCTTCCTCAGGGGTTGTTCTGGGGAGAACCCAGTGTAAGCTGCCCTGATTTCCAGCGAGGACAGGTAGAATTAACAACGATCAAGTCATGAGAAAGAATCAGCAAGTGGTATTTCAGGATCGCCGCAAAGGCAACTCAACTCACCACATATTTGGCCGCCTGATGGAGCACACGATGGAGGCTATAGGTTTTGGGGTCTACCCGCCACCTCACCTCTGGGACCAGCTGTTTCAGAGTGGCCTTTGTTGCCTGCAATACAAGCAGAGTTGAACTTCAAGACCTAAAGACAGACGGCACTGATAGCTTTTCATCAGATGCTCCCTCCAGTGGCAGCTTCTCCAGGATGAAGCTGACCTTGACCAGCCCTTCCTATTGATTTCTCCTTCTCCTACCTATGTTTACTTGGGAGTAAGTGCCACTAAGAACAGGAACTTTCCCAGATGGCCAGTTTTACTGCAGCAGGAAGTGACTGAAATTAAGCCATTTTGAGCAATGCACCAAAGTACTACTTTTTGTAGGACACATATAATGTGTCATAACTGCAAATCAGGAGGAACGCTGAATAAGGCTTAACAACAAGGGACTGCTGTAAATGGATCCTTCGTATGAACTCTTCCCTTACCCCACCTAAATGTTGCAAAGCTGCATTAAATCGCCATTTGGAAAAGCTCCAGGAGTTATTCCCAGTTTGCAACTCGGCCATCAGTGGTGGTTTTCCAATCTAAATAGTGCTCCCAGAATGCAGATCTGGGAGGTTTTCCAATCTAAATGCAGTGGTGGTTTTCCAATCTAAATAGTGGTCCTTAAATGCAGTGGTGGTTTTCCAATCTAAATAGTGCTCCCAGAATGCAGGTGTGCTGTTTAAAGTATTTGTACACTTGCGCCAAAGTGCAAGAATGCCAGTGCTTCACTGTGAGCATGTGCAAGTGGATCAGCACCACCGACATTAGACTGCATTGGATGTTGGCCAGTATGCAAAAGATGACTTGCAACTCTAACTTCTCTCTTCTGGAATGTTTTTGAAGGGAACAACCTTTGGTCTATTATTCAGACTGCTGGCAACTTGAAGAGCCAGAGAAGGAACAGCCCACGGGTGGTTCAGGCTTTCCATCTGCCCTCAGTTTAGCTCTTTACCCCAGGAGGACCATGGCCCCCCTTCTAGCCTCAACACCACTGTTCAGTCCAGTGTGGAAGCCAAGTCAAAAGCAAATGGCAATGAGCAGCTGAGGGACACACAAGGCGGCCTGGGAACTCTGACCACACTGAGGTAAAAAGTAACATGTGCCGTCAAGGCAATTTTGACTCCAGGGCGCTTTCCAGACTAGACTCTACAACGGGGTCAGGACATATCTCGGAAGTGTGCTTTCAGACTTCCTGCACTGTGACACCGCAGTCCCTACAAGGACAGCAGGGTGCCATTCACATTTCCAATGCTTTGTTGCGAATTTAATTGCTGAAATATAGAGCAAGGACGTCGAACATCTAGCATGAAAAAGTTGCTGGTTTTGGGGGGGGGGGTTATTAGTTGCTGCGAGACTGCTCCCCCTGCTGTTTACGTCCCAAATGCGACTTGCCCGAACAGAGGCATTGTGCTGCTGTTCCAGCAGCTAGTCTGGAAAGCACCCTGGTGCCCACAGAGCCCTGTGGTTTTCTTTTGGTAGAATACAGGAGGGGTTGACCATTGCCTCCTTTTGCGCAGTCTGAGATGATCCTTTCAGTATCTTCCTATATCACTGCTGCCCGATATAGTCCCAGCGGGGATTCAAACCTGCAGCCTTCTGTTTGTTAGTCAAGCATTTTCCCGCTGCGCCACTTAAGGTGGTTTCACACTGAGGAGTCTCCCCCTTTGAAAAAGACCTTTACCAATCTCTCAGTGGACCAATTTGCCTCTCTCTCAAGGGAGGTGCACAGAGCAATATTGCTTGGCTTCCAGGCCTCGCTCATCCCTTCTTAAAAATCAGACCGCTAACTGCAGTGACGGAAGAGAAGGGGAGAGATGCAGCAAACAGCAGAAGAGCTCAGGCAGAGAAGTGGCCTCTCCCATTGGACAGCCACGTAAGAACTCTAAGAGGCGGGTCTCACGATCCATGCAACCCGCTTTTGCCGGGTTTGCGGGGAGAGTGGGCTAAGCCCGCTCTCCCCACAGACAAGCAGGGCAGGAGCCCTGGGCAGCCGGATCAGCCGCCCACACAACTGCCGGCTCCATGACGGAACTGGCAGGGGCTGGCTTGTTTGGGGGCTGTGCTACCCCCCGAAGCTCCAGTATGCCCTGCGTGCAGGAGAGACCCCGGGAGGCGGCTTTTTGCCTCCCCTCTGGGGGTCTACTCATGAGTAGCTGCATCACAGAGCCATGCCGCGGCTACTCACGATTTTGAAAACCCGGGTTTGCGGAGTGCTTGCTCCGCAAACCCGGTTTAAGGGGAGGGGTACTTAGGTGGGTTAACCCCTAGCTCCCCTAGCTCGATTTCAGCTGATCGCCAGAATAGCCTCTAATTGTTCCTATTTGCCAGTGGCCGCCCATGTTTTCTGAGTTATGTTCCTTGTAAATCACTGCTCCTGCTCTTGTCCCCTTTTTTGTCTCTGGGATGCCTTATTTGTTATTTCTCATGTGTATTGCCAGTTCTGTTGTTCTTCAGGATTTCGTTCCCTCCATAGGAACATAGGAAGCTGCCATATATTGAGCTAGACCATTGGTTCATCTAGCTCAGTCTTGTCTACACAGACTGGCAGCAGCTTCTCCAAGGTTGCAGGCAAGAATCTCTCTCAGCCCTGTCTTGGAGATGCCAGGGAGGGAACTTGGAACCTTCTGCATGTAAGCATGCAGATGCTCTTCACAGAGCGGCCCCATCCATGAAGAGGAATATTTTACAGTACTCACATATAGTCTCCCATTCATATGCAACCAGGGCAATTGCTGCTTAGCAAAGGGCACTCTGTGGTGCACAGCATCTAGCAGGTGGAATATGCTCTTCAGGGCTTAGGCAGTAATCCTTGTGATGAGAACTGGGTGTTACCAATGAACCCCTATTTTCATTTGCAAAATGGTGGAAGGTATGTGCATTCAGTAGTGGCATGTCCCAAGTAAGATTAGAAGGACAGCTAAGTATGAGGAAGAAACTCACACTGAATTCCCTGGCTGTAAGCTGAGGAGTTCCCCATATAAGGGCAAACTGTGGCCCAGTAAGCATATGCACGTGTCTCTCAACTTCAGAGCTTCTCTCCTTGGTTTTTAATTTGTTTTTAACCATTTTTATCGGCTGGCATGCTTTTTTATTATGTGTTTATGTTTGCTAGCAACTGCATTTAAAGATACCGTGGCCTTGGGTTTACTGAACTGCCTAGGAAGATAAGACGCTGAAGGCTGACGCTGAAGGTTGAAAGCTGCACGCGATGGGAGCAAAGCACAGAAAGAAAATCTCCAAAGATAAAAAAGGTGGGAAAATGCCCCGTCCCGCATTAAACAACTTCTTGACTAAAACCGGAGGAGGAAAGAACACTCCCACAGAAAGGAAGGAACCACTTTTCACTCAGCTTCCTCAATCCGTTCCACTAAATGATAATCAGAAGGGAAACGTGGAGGATGCTTTCGTGCTGCTGAATTCCTCAGTGAACCCAGAAGTAAGCACTTGTAATAATCCTATGGAATGCTCTTTTGATTGTAACTCTCCCTTGACTTTTTGCAGCAGCAGTGAGGAGAGTGCAGTGAGTGAACCTTCTCTTATTCTTTGGATAATTCTGTCACGCAAAGGCAAGCCCCTTGTCAGAGACCTTCATTGGATTCTGTTGAGGGAGTCTCTTCTAGCATGGCTTTCTTGGTGCAAGAGTCTTTAAAGCTCCTATTCCATCGCTTATCGTTAATAACTGAACAGCTAGATACGTTGATTATTGAGCTGAGGAGGGACTCTAAGCCCTCCTCAATGGCTGATACTGCAATATTTAAGGAAGCCCCTGTCATCGTCGATGTCAGTGTGCAGACTGATACTTATTTTAATATTTTACCAGCCTCAAGGAACTTGAGAGCTCATTATAATCCTAGTGGGTCAGCTTCACAGTCAACTCCGGCTGACGCTGCATTCAGCCAGGAAAAGTTCTGTTTTCAATTAGTCTACCAACCTTAGTGGAATTCTAAAGAACAAATTGTTAGTTCTCTTGCATCTTTGTTAGCCTTTGCTCACAATGCCATTTACCTCGATTCCTTTTTAATTTTGGACCCTATTATGCCTCATATGCAAAAATTGCAGTTTACATTTGCCAGGGCTTTGATTCCACAGTCCTTACTACATATGAAGAACCATCTGGCTAAATGGGATATTTATCCCAGATGAGTTTTCATGGAGCTTAGGAAGCTAAATGTAAGTCACACAGGGTCCTCTCTGAAGAACTGAAGGGAGTCTAGGGTGAACATAGAGAAGCCTTCCACGAGCTATCTGTCTAGAAGGCATTCCGCTAGGGGGCATCAGGTCATATATAAAGCAGATCAGGTGAGCTATCTATCTTCTGCTCCCTCGGTCTGCGCTCCAAGTTCTGGCCCCGCGGCCTTTTCTGTGAGGGTTTGTTCCCCTCTCCACCTAAGTTAGCTTTGATCCCCCTGGGAGAATCTGAGGATTTCTTTCCCTTGATTTTGTCGGAAGTTGGAGCGCCCTTGGAGTCGCCCGTACCCGACCACCACTATGGTCAGTTAATCCCCCCTGAGAAGTTTCTTGATGTCCCCTTAGTTATGGCAATGGATGAGTTGTCTAAAATGAAGGAAGTACAAAATCCTCCCATTTACACCCATTCCTTGGAATCATCTGATGAGGAGAGTGATTTACTCCGGGAACCTAGATCCCTCCTTAAGGATGGACTGTGGTCTAATATTTCCAAATTGTCCCATCTTGAAACCATTCTGACAGAAAACTGCAAACATCTGAAGAGCGTTTTGTAGGCGAATCCTGGGAGATCGGTTAATACTCCCAACCCCTCTTGCAAGGGGCTCCCTCCCAATCTAGCTCTTAGAGAAGGTCCCTTGAGCTCTGAGCCTTTTGGACTTGTACCACACTGGACACAAACCAAAATCACCAACTTTTTTCCTCCTGCAGTTAGACAGTATCGCCTGTTGATCCAGACATCAGCCTACGCTCAGAGATGACTGTTTGGGCTGCAGCCATCTTGGAGTGGATTGCCAAATGCATCTTATAACTCAGCTTATTCCTCTGATGCCGTTCAGCTTTAAAGGAGAGTCTTCCCACTGGGATATGCTTCTGTGCGATATGTTCAGCCATCCTAGTGATTTAGTCACACATGAGCCTTCTCTTCCTAGAGGCTCGAAACATAGTGTTTCTGGTTGTAACCATATAAATTGGAGTTTTATTAGTTGGAATATAGCGGGGTGGGCTGGGAAAAGATGTAACCTAGCATTTTTATCTTTTTTACAAAAGTGGGATGCAGGGGTGTAGCTAGGGAAGAGGGGGCCCGTGTTCATCCCTCTCTCTGGTGGCCCCTCAGATTGAGGAAGACAGTGGAGAAAATAGGGAGGGATGGAGCTGGAGGGCCGTCAGGAACTGGGGGCCCGTGTTCTTTGAACCCTTTCGCTCAATTATAGCTACGCCCCTGGTGGGATGTGTTACTGCAGCAGGAAACATGGTCTAAGGAAGATTTAAATATCAACGGCTATGTGATTTATAAATTGTTGCCCACTCTGACTCCAATAGGTGAAGACTTAAAAGGGGGCTTGGCTTGCTGTGTTTTGCTTTCCTTAGAACTGGACTCCTTACGGTTGCTTGACTTTTTTCCTTTTGCAATGGCTGTTCTCATTAAAACCCCATGTGAGGACATATTGTTAATTAATGTTTGCATCCCCCCCCCCCCGGTTCCTCTTATGGCCCTATGGCTGCCATTTGGGATCAACTGGACTCTTATATCCTGGAAACTAGTTTGAAGATCCCGTGCGCTGAGATTCTGCTCTTGGGTGATTTCAATGCAAGATGTGGCCTGGATAATACTGAAGTAAACGCCTCCCATTTGTGGAGTGGGAGTGATAACTCAGATGGTTCCTTTACCCATATTTGCTTATCTAAAGATAGAGTCCTTAATAAGGCAGGGGCTAAATTGTTACATCTTGCTAGATCTTTTGATCTGATTCCTTTAAATGGCACTGTCCCCCCTGTCATCCCAGGTGAATTTACATATTTATCCTCTTGTGGCAGCAGTGCGGTGGACTATATTTTGGTTTCTCCCCTGCTGTTTAATTGGGTCATAGTGTTTGAAGTGGGCGATCAAGCTTTTAGAGATCACCTGCCCCTTCTTTTTTGCCTTGATATACCACGAGCTAGAAAAGATTGTTTTATTTCTAGCTCAGTTGAATCCTTCCCTACTAAAATGGGATGGAAGGTAAAATGGTCACCTGATGTGGAAAGGGCATTGAATATCCTGTATTCTTCTGCAGTTGGCATTGAGTTATATAACTGTGTTGTGCAGGCCCCGCCAGGAGCGCTAGCAATCTCCTGTTATGAGAAGCTTGAGGCTGAGGTTTCGCAAAAGATCCTGACTACAGGTCAACTGCACTCTTTCTAGAGAGGTAGGATGAATGACTCTAATGAGTGGTTTGACTCCCAGTGCAGGGATCTGCTTCCCAGGCTGAGGGGCATATATAGGGAATACAGAGCTGGTTCCAACCAAGTGCTCCCTCCAGAATATTTTACAACTAAGAAAGCTTATAAAATATGTGTGAGGTCTGCCAAGTCCCAGACACAGAAAAATATCTGGAGGAGATTAATTTTGGCCACTCATAATAAGGATAGTGGTGCCTTCTGGCACATTATTTCAGGTTCTACATATCCTAGAGTGCTTTTTGTGGTTCCTGCACCCGCTTGGGTAGCCCACTTTCATGCTCCCTTTAATGGAGCTTCGGCCTCTTTGGGTAATGATCCCTCCACCCTTGAGAAGTTGCCCTTGTGGCCACCTCTTACACTGGATGATATAGTTAATCTAGTTAGAGGTCTAAAGAAAAAGAAAGCGCCTGCTTCTGATCTCATTTTCCCTGTAGACAGTATTAGGTAACCTTGATTGGTGGGCTCATGTCCTAGCCAGTTTGTTTACCTCGATTAATAACAGGTGTTATTCCCTCTTCCTGGAGTGAGGCCATTGTGGTCCCTATTTATAAACATGGCTCCCCCTCCATCCCTTCCAACTATAGACCCATTAGCTTGTTATCGGTGATAGGCAAACTTTACGCCCATTATCTTTTGGATAAGTTGGAGGGCTGGACGCTGGAGTACCATATTCTAGGCCCCGAGCAGGCGGGATTCAGGGCTGGCCACTCGAAGCTAGATCACTGTATGGTATTATACCATCTGGCATGCAAGTACACAGGGTAAACTCTTTGTCGCATTCATGGATTTGCGAGCTGCTTTTGATTCCATACCAAGAGAGGTACTATGGGCTAAACTTCTTTTGTTGTTTGTAGTGAAATATCTATTGATAAAAGGCTCTTATTCCTAATCAGATGACTTTATGCCAATTCCACAATCAAAGTTAGATATGATCCTTCAGGGGCCCTAACTGAGCATATTCCTACCACCCGAGGAGTCAGGCAAGCTTGTCTGCTGGCACCTGCATTGTTTAGTTTATTTATTAATGACCTGGTCCAGGTTTTGGGAAGGGCAGATGCCCATTCTCCTAAATTGGCAGATGTAAGAGCAATGGCGTTGTTATATGCTGATGACATGGCGCTTTTATCTCAGTCTCGGCTTGGCTTAATGAGACTCTTGGAGGCATTTGCCAAGTATTGTAATATAAACAAACTTTCCATTAACTTTGATAAATCAAAGGTTTTGGTATCTCGAATTCTAGGAAAGTTTATAAATGCAGGATCAACCAGACCAGTATAGAACAAGTCACCAAGTTCAAATACCTTGGGACCTATTTCCAATCCAACTTGAACTGGAAATCGCAGCAGTTACATGTTATCTCCCTGGCACGTAACACACTATATGCCTTTTTGTGCTTTTTTAATGGAAAAGGTGGCTAATTTATACCAATGGCTTTGCGAGTGTTTTGAGCCAAGATTGTGGCTCAAATGCTCTTCAGAGTCGCTATCTGGATCCAAGGGGTCCATCCAGATATCGAATCGATCCAGTCTAGATTCCTTAGAGCCATTTTCAGAGTTCCCAAATGTGTATCTTATGCTGCTTTATGTTTGGAGACCAGCTCTTATCCGATCTCCTGTTTAGCTTGGGAGGCCTCATTCACACGCTGGCTTCTTCTTCTTCTTCTTCCTCTTCTTCTTCTTCTTCTTCTTATTATTATTATTATTAATTCGATTTCTATACCGCCCTTCCAAAAATGGCTCAGGGCGGTTTACAAAGAGAGATAACAAACAAATAAGATGGCTCCCTGTCCCCAAAGGGCTCACATTCTAAAAAGAAACATAAGACACACACCAGCAACAGTCACTGGAAGTACTGTGCTGGGGGTGGATAGGGCCAGTTACTCTCCCCCTGCTAAATAAAGAGAATCACCATGATAAAAGGTGCCTCTTTGCCCAGTTAGCAGGCTTAAACTCTGTTTAGACCCTGAGGGACCTTCATATGTTCAACATATGTGGAGAGACACCTTCCCTAATCCATGGTTGTCTGTTGTCACCAACAAATTGTTGGGCATGGGGCTTTCCCCCTCTCACATTTTCTCCTTGGGTTTTGTAAAGGCGAAGGCTATTGTCATTCAGCACCTAAAGGATATTGAGTACCAACACCTACTTGACTTTGGAAACAATATTGTTCCCCTTTGTACCTTGGCATTTCCCCTCCAGCTGGAAAACAGGCTGCTAGTTATCAAACCACTCTTCATTTTGTTAAGTTTAGGCCAGCCTTTGCTACGGCTAGGCTGAATGTATTACCTTCAGCCTTCCTTCAAAAGAGGTTCTCTAAAGAACCCCCTGTTTCCGGGTTGTGTCTATGTGGGGAGGGTAGTTTGGAAACAGTCACTCATATTCCTTTATACTGTTCCCTTTATCGTCATTCTAGGAATGAATTACTGCATCCATTACTAGAGCAATTCCCTGGTAGGTCTGATCCTTTTTATCTTAATTATTGTTTAGCTGATACCAATGATGAAGTCACCAAAGTGGTAGACAAATTTATTTATGGGGCGATGAGACAGACATCCTGCCACGGACTTTTATAAGTTTGATCTTATGGTAGTTTTAGTCTTACTTGTATGTATTGTTATATTTATTCTGCTTATTGTAATTCTGAATGGCTGTGTTATTGTCACTTTTGTTTTTGTTTGGCTTATGGCTGCAATAAAAGAACTACTACTACTACTACTACTACTACTACATTCCTTAATCATAGCCTGTATTGGTAGGTACAGAACAAAAGGTATGTATTGTATAGAGCAATTGACTGCTGGAGTGGGCTGCTTTGAGAGGGCACCCAGCACCACTAAACAAACCTGGAAGTGGTGGTGGGGAGGTGTCCATAACACCTTGTCCAAAAACCACCTTTGCCTGTGGAAAGAAACAAGCATGACACTGGAGGGTAGCGTGCTCCTAGTTACTTCTATGTATTCTTACAGCTCAATCCCATGAAGAATTCAGCACACCAAAGCTGACCAGTCCCAATGGACTTAGGGGGCCTAATATTTATATAATATTTCTGAATGTTGTTCTTGGCAAGGCCATAAATAAGCGGTGGAGGTGAAGAAGTTAGTCAAGAAAGGGCATGTAGGACAATGAACCCATGGAGGTTCATCAGCCTTGGGAGGAGAAACTGCACATGAGGATCCTGAGGATAATTCCTGCCTCCCCCTACAGAAGCTGTGCTGGTGGGAACTGACCTCAGACACCTGATCCTCATCCTCCAGGTGAATCAAAACATTCACAAGCTCATCCAGGCCTTCCTCAGGTGTACATGGAGGCCATTGCTCCCCAAACCTGGTCCGAAGCATCCCAAGATGTTGGATGGCTGCTGCTCGGACCGCGGCTTTCTCCTACGGATGGGAAACACAAGGGAATTATCATCAGCAGTTGCCTCTTTTCAATTTTCCTAGAGCTATGTCAAAATTCACCCATTTCAATGCTCTCACTTCATTGTATTTCTTGAGCCAACTTTCAGGGACAACATGAATGGGATTTGGGAGTTGCATTTGTAAATAAAGCAGAAACCAATATTGAAAAGTGATTCAATTATAAATCTCTGCTTGCTGTGATCCTCTGGAGAGGCCCATCTTGGCTTTCATTTCCCACCAGACGTTAACTTGGCTTCTTTGGGAAGCAGGGCCTTCTCTTTGGTGGATCCTTCCTTGTAGAACCTCTTCCCAAGAGAGGCCTACTTTTCAGAAAGCTGACCAATGCCTTTTCATTTTCTACCAAGCGTTTGGGGCCTGCTGGTTTGGTTGGTTATGCATTGGCTTAACTAATGCCCTGATTTTCATTCAAGCAACTGAGAGCAGCTAACATGTGGGTCCCCCAACACTCTGCCATCCAGACAGCTTAGAAGACTAGACCTGATGGAGTAGAATTGCATCAGGATTGCTCAGGCCACTCGCTACTTTTCCCCAGGACTTCTGAGCTGGATTTTGTTTTATAATTTCTTTCATTTTCTCATTGGTAAGTGTTGGTCAATGTTATGGAATGGATTTTAGCAGTAATTCTGGAAACCTGTTTAAATGGTTCCATGACTGAATGTTCTTCTTCTTAGCTACAGGTGAAACTCGGAAAATTAGAATATCGTGCAAAAGTCCATTAATTTCAGTAATGCAAATTAAAAGGTGAAACTGATATATGAGACAGACGCATTACATGCAAAGCGAGATAAGTCAAGCCTTAATTTGTTATAATTGTGATGATCATGGCGTACAGCTCATGAAAACCCCAAATCCACAATCCCAGAAAATTAGAATATTACATGGAACCAAGAAGACAAGGATTGAAGAAAAGAACAATATCGGACCTCTGAAAAGTATACAGTATACTGTGCTTGATTGGCCAGCAAACTCGCCTGACCTGACCCCATAGAGAATCTATGGGGCATTGCCAAGAGAAGGATGAGAGACATGAGACCAAACAATGCAGAATTGCTGAAGGCCGCTAATGAAGCATCCTGGTCTTCCATAATACCTCATCAGTGCCACAGGCTGATAGCATCCATGCCACGCCGCATTGAGGCAGTAATTGCTGCAAAAGGGGCCCAAACCAAGTACTGAATACATATGCATGCTTATACTTTTCAGAGGTCCGATATTGTTCTATTCTACAATCCTTGTCTTCTTGGTTCCATGTAATATTCTAATTTTCTGGGATTGTGGATTTGGGCTTTTCATGAGCTGTACGCCATGATCATCACAATTATAACAAATTAAGGCTTGACTTATCTCGCTTTGCATGTAATGCGTCTGTCTCATATATCAGTTTCACCTTTTAATTTGCATTACTGAAATTAATGGACCTTTGCACGATATTCTAATTTTCCGAGTTTCACCTGTAGTTGCCTTGAGGGCCTATGGTGAGACAAATGGGACAGGGATTTAAATCAATAGTCTGAAGAAAGACCACACACACAACTGCCAGGAACCAGGGAAGAGGGGCTTGCACACATTCAGCTGCCTTGCAAACGCAAAATACTCACGTGGGCAATGTAGCCACAGTAGATGGATGCCAGCTTCCTAATATAGGCCTCTCCTCTCTCTCCACTGACACTGTGGAGGGCAATTTCCACCAGCATCATTAGCTCGGGTATAACGTCTGGCTTGCATGCCATTCCCAGTGAGCTTAAGAGAGACAGAGGTATAGTCCAAGGGTCCTAGTCAAAAGAGATGGCTCCGTTAAGAAATCTTGAGATCCAGCAGTTTCTCAGTTTCCACACCTCAGCAGCTGCTAGAAATGGCTACAGATCCTTTGCTGAGGGTGACGTTCCCACAGTGTCTCCCACAATGTAAGTAAATAGAATGAAGCTGCCTTCTACTGAGTGACATGTTTGTCTGTCTGTCTAGCCTAGTACTGTCTACTGACTGGCAGTTCCTCTCCAAGCTTTGATTCTTTTCCAGTAGAGCTACAGTACGTACATTTCTTTGAACTGGAGACACCAGGACTTGAACCTGGGGCCTTGCTGAACGGTGGCCCTTAAGGTTTCAATGGTATCACCACCAACCCCCTTCCACCAAACATACAGCTTCTTGCCAGATGGAGTTGGATACACATGGCCATTGAGGTTATCAAAACAGCTCGTCCAAAAGAAATATTGCTCCTGACTGCCAAACAAGCAAATGGAGGAAACTACAGTATCATGTGTGTCAATCTCCCACTGCCTCCCTTCTAGAGCACAACATTCCCACCAACGGCCTTCACAGCTACAGGAAAGCATTATGCTGGAAGCATCATTAAAGTACATCAGGGTTGAAAAATGCAGCGTCACCTAAGTGAACCTGTGGGTGCTTTCCCTCTTTGGATGTGTTAGAACTCAACCGTACCCAGACCCTGATAAGCCCCGCTCTGGAGAGGACATAGATCAGGACCTTGCTGTTAACTCCTTAGACTGGAGATCCCAAAGAGTCAACAGGTCCTGAGGGACAGCCGGAGCCTGCCTTCCTTTGGTGACACACAGCCCACTGGGGTTGAGATGTCAAGGGATCAAATGATCCTCAACTGGAGCCTTGCCCCAGTTCCAGATCTCCAGTCACCACCCTGGGACCTCAGGAATAGCAGCAACAAGGCCAGGTTAGAAGCCCACAACCAGTGATGAATCATCTGTGAAGCTTCCTGAAGCCTATGTTCCCACATTCCCACTTGGGAGGAAGAGGCAATTACTTGTACTTGCCATGGATCAGGACACAGCTGAGATCCATGAAGGGGCAGAGCAGCCAACTTCTATCAATACTCGACAGTCTCTTCCTGTCGCTGCTGGTGCAAAAGCTCCACACAGTAGTTCCTCAATGAACTACTCTATCCTCCGGACTGATTTCCCTACGTCTCCCTGGGGTCAGGGTTGCTCAGTCTCCCCACCCCACCCCCCGGCCCTTGCTCTAGTTCTCTGGGTATCACTTACCACTTCTGAATTCAGCAGAAGAGCGATCCCCTGGAGGCTTAGCTTCCGTACCTGAGCGTTGTCATGGCTGAGACAGTGGAAGATGAAATCCACCATCCTCTGGTTGGCCTCCACAATGTGCTGGTTTATGAACAGCTGAACAGCCCAAAGAAGACAAAACCCACAAGTGACTAGGTGGTAGAAAGGAAGATTAAGTACAATTTGTTTTTCTCTACTGCGCACTTTGCAAAGAGAGGGTTCCAGTTTCGTACACCATACAAAGTTCCATAGGGCATAGCTATACCACACTATAGCTACATTGTTGAAGCAGTATTCCCTCTGCCCCCAGGAAGACTGGAAACTATTTCTGCAAGGCAGGACAGAGATCGCTAACCTTTCCAACACCCTCGCCAAACTGTAGCCCTGAACAGTTGTGGGAAGAAACCATGCCGGTTACATTAGTTGATATTATTATTTATTATTATTATTATTATTTATTATTTGTTTACACAGTCAGACAGATGTTATTGACGGGTTTGTTTTATCCAGACATCGAGTCCTTCCCAAGGACCTGGGATGGCTGAATTTTATTGTCAGTGTTGTTGCTGTTGTTATAGATATTGTCACAGAATATAGGCTGTTCCCAGTAAAGTTGCTTTTTGTAATTGGCTGATGGTGATTTCTGTGGCCCCTATGGTGTTGAGATGCTCTTCAAGGTGTTTTGGAATTGCACCTAGGGCGCCAATTACCACTGGGATTATTTTAGTCTTTTTCTGCCACAGCCTTTCTATTATTATTATTATTATTATTATTATTATTTATTTCAATTCACACAAAGTGATAATAAATAAATAAGATGGATCCCTGTCCCCAAAGGGCTCACAATCTAAAAAGACACCTAAGACAGACACCAGCAACTGTCACTGGAGGTACTGTGCTGGAGGTGGATAGGGCCAGTTACTCTCCCCTTGCTAAATAAAGAGAATCACCACGTTAAAAGGTGCCTCTTTGCCAAGTTAGCAGGAATTAATTAGCAGGGATATAATTGATAAAGGTTCAAAGTGGAGATACTGTATGCCCTGAGACACCTTGCAAATATCTCTTTCCAGATAACCAAAGTACGGACTTCAGAGGTTCTGGCTACTTCCCCATTCACTCTCAACACATGTCCATATGAGCCACATTATTACAACAAAGGCTGTCCAAGTGGCAAAACCAAGTGTCCTCCCTCATAGTCACACAGCATGCATCTTGTGGCACCCAGAATTTGCTGCCTTAAGCCATGGCCTTACTCTGCCTAAAAGGTGGTTCAGGAGACTTGAAGGAGACTAGGCTCAGGAGACTTCAGCCTAGTCTCTTGGATCCAGATCCAACTCTCTGTTCCCACATTATGTCTTAAATAAGTACCTGCCTAAATGGAGGCCAGCTATGCTTCAGCATCTTGAGTTACCACAGTAGCTGTGATACAAAAAATGACTGGCCATGCAGACAAGCTCTTCATCCACACAACTAGTTGTGCAGAGGTACCATGTGGGCAACAGAAGTCAGACAGATGGTTATCCTGTGGGCTCATTTGCTTCTTTCAGGCTGCCCCTCTCCCCCGCCAGCTTCTCTCCAGAGCCTGAAATTCCTGGGGATGTTTTTTTTACTGACCCCTAGAGGGAGTATTTCTACATTAACCCTCATAGTCAGCATCTCCAGAAAGCAGTCATAGGGATCCTTTATTTATTTATTTATTTATTTATCTAACATATTTTATACCACCAAAACTTACGTCTATTTAGTTCTATCTGTCAATACATTCCCTAGAACTTCAGTCCCTCTCACCTCAAGGTAGATGTCCAGTGCTATTTCAGGCAGGCGAGTTGTTTGTTTGCCTTCAAAAATATCACCAATATAGTGTACCAGGGCTGGGGTTGACCACGAACCTTTAGCGATGAGTATGCTGCAGTGTGAAACCAGAGCTCATGAATGAGGGAAAAGGCACAAGTGTCAGCAGCACAAGAAAAGCTCTTGCACGCCCAGGTCCCGCTCATCTCTCCGCATTGGGAAACCACAGTGTTCTTCGTCTTACCTCACCAAAATGGATAGTCCGTGGCTGAAGCCTTCTGGCCTGCCAAAGTGGTCCAGGTATTCCCTCAGACTCTCCTCCTCTATGTCAACAGTCCTAAGGAGGAGGTGCAGAGTTTCCAGGCTCTCACTAGAAGCAAGGCAAGGCCAGCATTACCAGGAGAGATCAGAGCTACACACTCAGAGTTATTGGAGTGCCACTGAAAGGACCCCTTCTGTTTAAAAAGGTTGGGAACCTCTGGCCTAACAAATGTACCCCTTCTGTTGCAAACCTACAGCTCAGCTACCACATAGAGATTTTGAGTGTGTCTGTGCACACAAGTCAATATTACAGTCATGAGAGAGTCTACTCCGCTCACTCTCTTACATCCAGACTAAGTTAGTCATGAGTATTTCCACTGAAATTAAGAGGACAAGTAAACTTCAATAAGTAAAACAAGGACAAGTAAACTTGTCCCATTGGAGAGACTGTGGAGAGCCTGTCTCATAACTAACATTTCAGTGTGTGCGCACATATATACATAAAAACATGAATTGTGTTTTTAATAAGCATAAAATCATAATTACGTTAAAAAATGTCAGTGAGGACATGTCAGCTGGGGAACAAATCATGCATCTGCAGCAGGGAAGCAGAAGTACCCTAGTGGTACTACTAGTAGTATCCCTTTTGGGGAAACCCAGTGTTGGAAAACCTTATCGTTTGAGCAGTATAGGGTCAGAGACGTCTATTCAACCTAGTCTTGATCGAGAGGTATGGTTTTTTGTTTGGATGGAGAGGGCTGGCCTGGGTTCAGTTCCCAAAGAAGCCCATGTTCTGGAGGAAAGGGAGGGTGTTCTAGCTCTGTGGCAGAGCACATCCTTTGCAAGCGTGATGGCCCAGCTTCAGCCTCTGGTGTCCATCGTTAAAAGGTTGGCAGCACTGTGAGACAGCCCCTTTCTTGAGGCCCTGGAGTGTCGCTGACAATACTGAGCTAGAACGACCAATGGCTGACTCCGTTTAAGGTAGCAGCAGCAACAACAACAACAGTACTACCAGCAGCAGCCCTTTGCTCTGTGCTGTTGGAGACGCAGATTCAGTGGCATCGCCTGTGTGTACCTTCTCTCCTAGTGACCAGTAGGGCCATGAGGAGTAGAGATAGCGAGGAAGAATCTTCAATCTTCCTTTTTCATTGTTTCTCCCTCTGCTCCAGCAGTTTTCGATTGGGAGACAGATA
The DNA here is from genome assembly GCF_027244095.1 of Hemicordylus capensis. Lineage (NCBI taxonomy): Eukaryota > Metazoa > Chordata > Lepidosauria > Squamata > Cordylidae > Hemicordylus > Hemicordylus capensis. Next base: position 149,767,834 of record NC_069660.1, read on the forward strand.
CGCTTCCCCTCTCTACTCTGCACCATGGAGACAGAAAGCTCAGGGACACAGGCATTTCTCTCCAAGTATGTAACTTCCCAAATCAATCTCACTCGCTTTTGAACCTGAAACGTCTGTCTCAATACTCCTGAATTGGCTTACTCTTCTCACACACACATGCTCTGCTAAAACGGGAGTGAACTAAACCTCTCCCCTCCAACATATGCATACAAAAGTACTATGACAGAGGGCAGGGAGCACAGAAGTAGGCAATCCCCCCACTTCAGTATGGTTATATAGGAAAAGCTTGATTCTGCAGAAGGTTCCTAATGTATATAGTACATTCCACTCCCATCCACATGTACGCAACGTTCATGGGATTCACCAAGTGAAAAGAGGCAACGGACGTCCCTTTGACCCACTCAGGGCCTTCCCACTTGGCCCCCATCCCAGCCCCTGATCCCAAGATCCCAAAATCCTTCTGTGTGTGAAGCACACACCTTCTTTCTCCTAGACTGGGATGCAGGCCAAGTTTTCTTTCACCCTCTACTCCTAAGCAGCAGCAGCAGGAAGTCAGGCAGAACTTTCCCTTATGTTCTGCAGCTGCCCATTCCTGTGTGTGAGCCAAGACAAGGCCAAGGCCAAGGCCAATGGGAGTGAGCACACGAGATTCACAAAGAGAGGGCACTGCTGAGGTTGTGCCCACTTGGTAGGAGGGTCTTTATCTCTGTCTGTCCCGTGTGGGAACAACGAGTCCGTGAGAGAGCAGAGCTTGCACTGCAGGCCCCTTTGCCCTTGCTCCATTCAAAAGCTGACCCTTGTTGTTAAAGTAATTGCCCCAGAGCTGTCAAGAATGCCAAGACATGTACCAGGTGCATGAGTGTCAGGGGAGAAGACTTCAGTGGTTTTGTCTTGGGATCCTTGCCTGGAGATACACTCTAGATCCACAGGGAGCAGAACCATGGTGAAAGAATGACTTGTGGGTGCGTGAAGACTCAAGAACACAACCCGCTGGATGGCAGAGGGCTTTCATCATAGCATCCCTACTTTGAGGTGCTGCCTTGTTTCCCTTTTTAAACATGTATTTTTAATTTATTTATTTTTTTGTTAAATTACATATTACAAAGTAGAACAAGTTGGGGTGCTAACTGAGCCCCACGGCCTGAGAAGTTATCCCATCCACGCTGTGGAGAACGCACTGGTGGAGAGAGATGTTGTCCGCATTCTGATACAGGCCCCTTTTCTACAGCAACTTGCTAAAACCAAGATTGCTGGGAAGTACGGCCACTTGCAGTGATCCCTAAGGGAGAAAGATCTACACTTGTGCACCGATCAAGAATCCTCCCATGGAGACATTTCTACCTGGCCCCCAAAGCAGCAAGCATCCTGTGCCCTCATTTTGTCATGAGTAGTGTCTCAAGGCCAAAGGGAAATGATTTATTCCACTCACACTTTGGCTTAGGGGACTAACTTGGACGACTAGCCTTTAATCTTTAACTCTAGGTATCATTATTTGCTCCCCCCTATATGTCTGTTCAAACTGCCAGTTATCATAACCTTCCCCAGATGCTCCTAAAAGACCTGTGTAGAAAAAACTATCTTGTGACCACAAGTAAACCCCAAGAGTTGATCCTTCTTATTGCTAGGGCTCAGGCACAGTTGGCACCTACAAGGGGAGCACGTCTGGCTGAAAGGAGGAGGAATTCTGCCCTCCATTCCTCAATGCACTACTCACATCACACCCCGATTCTCCTCCAGCCGTTCATAGATCTGTTGCAGCAGGGCAAGTAAGAGGTGTGGAAACCTCTCCTTCACAGCTTGCTTGTCACTAGACTTAAGGAATAAGAAAAGGACCCGGACTGCACGAGTCTAAGAGAAAAGGGGAAAGAGAGGAAATGTACTTTTGCATCTTCTTGGAACAGGATGCCATCATGCACTGGAGAATGAGACTCTGCAAGGATGGCCAACAGTCTTTCCTAAAGCCAGGGAAGCCTCTCTCTGCAACCAGCTTCTGAGCGCTCCTTTGCTCTTTCCTGCCCACAAGTTGGATTACATAGGAACATAGGAAGCTGCCATATACCGAGTCAGACCATTGGTCTATCTAGCTCAGTATTGTCTTCACAGACTGGCAGTGGCTTCTCCAAGGTTGCAGGCAGGAATCCCTCTCAGCCCTATCTTGGAGAAGCCAGGGAGGGAACTTGAAACCTTCTGCTCTTCCCCGAGCAGCTCCATCCCATGAGGGGAATAATAGCTTACAGTGCTCACACGTCTAGTCTCCCATTCATATGCAACCAGGGCGGACCCTGTTTAGTTAAGAGGACAAGTCATGCTTGCTACCACAAGACCAGCTCTCCTCTCCAACAGGGAAAGTGTTGGCCAAGCCCTTTTTCTGACTGAGGTAGACAATCCAGATGGCCCTCTTCCCATTAATTCACATGGGCCACAGTCCATTGGAAAGTTTCCCTCCCAGGCCCCAGGGACACGAATGGGTGTGTGAGAACAAAGTAATGGTCTTTATCACAGTTCCCCTTCATCTCAATGCGAGTTGTACCGAATTCACCAGAGAGCTGGACGCAGTGGGTCAGAGGGGTCTGCAGTTCTCACACAGCCACGCTTCAAAATCTGCCACTTGGGGAGGCCGCCTCATTTTGCCTCTTGGTAGTGTCACTTCTCCATCGGAGAGCCACTAACATGTTACTGTCAGGAGTCCAGGTCAAGAGCAGAAGCAGCATGGAGAAGCCCGGGCCAGTGAGTGCTTGTCATTAGCTCCTTCTCTCCCAGCCTTTAAGGAGAAATTAAAGACCACTCTTTTGATTCAGGCTTTTGTCCGATGAGATGCTGCCTGCTCTCTTCTTAAATTGCAACTGTGTTTGCTCTCTAGATAGGTTGTTTTCTTTGAAAGTTTACTATTGTTTTTATCTTGTTGTTAACCACCCTGGGGTCTTAGGATGCAGGGCAGTATAAAAATCCAAATAAATTCGCACTTTGTAAGGAAGCCATCAAGGGTCTGAGGAAACATGCCTTTCAGTACTTTGAAACAGGTTTGCTCCTGTGTTTTTCTCTTCTCAACTACCTTGACCAAGGCAAAAAGGCAACAACTTGGCCCACTAACTCCACCCTGTTCTCCCTGCATATGAAATCACCTCGGATTCCTCCCTTCCATACTCACAGCATCCCACTCGCATGGAACAATAGTTCGCCCTTTTGTTTTTTAAATGAAAGCTGACATTTTTTCAGGGTGACCTTTTTGTTGTTTGTATCTTGCCAATTTCTGTGGAACACAGGAAGCTGCCTTATACAGTATTATATAGAGTGTATATAATGCTGCTCAGTCTTGTCTACACAGACTGGCAGTGGCTTCTCCAAGCTTGCAGGCAAGAGTCTCTCTCAGCCCGATCTGGGAGATGCTGCCAGGGAGGGGACTTTCAATCTTCCGCCTGCAAGCATGTAGCTTCTCTCTGCTTGTGAAATGGCAGGATACATGCAGCTCGGGTTACGCAGATGAGGAGCAGGGGACCCGAAGGCGGTTTCCACTTCCTTACCGCAACTCTGCTGCACTCCGGCATCCATTTTGCCACCTCAACAAGCATCTGGCTGTGGTCAGCAGCATTGAATATTGCCTGCCAGTACTCCTGGCACTTGCTGCAAATGGAAAGACAGGAGAAGCAGTCAAACCCCACAGACCAGGCATGTTCAGCCTCTACACTGGGGGGAGCACTTTCTTCTCCAAACAGTCGCCCAGGCTCATGCGCTGACCCTCTACCAGGTCACCACGCTCCATAGCTTTGTGGTGCAAGATTCACAGTTGTGGAGCACATGCTATCAAGCAGCGCACTACACACACGTGTATCTATCACATCCCTGCTAGTTCACAACGAAAAAGAGAGTTGTCAAAGTTACAGTGCAGTAAGAATATCTGTATTTCTTACCAATCGGAAAGAAAAAATATGTTCTTTATGTGACACTGGGGCCAAATGCTTAACCATAACTTGATCACTACTATTCCCATATTCTGCTCTTCAACAAAAGTTCTCAAAGCGGTTTGAAAAGTTTGGAAGGGCTGCCAGGGGCCAGGCAAGACTCTCCCAGGGGCCCAGCCCAGCCTGTGAGCCCCATATCGCCACCCCAGCCCTAGACTGCCCCCAGTTTCCATGTACTGTAGGCCAGGCCAGCAGGGAGGACAAAGGGGCACAACTGATGCATCTGCCGGGAAGCACACCCTGGGTTGCATCAGCAGCAGGGAGAAAGGTGCTCTTTGGGGAAGCCCCACAGATCCCCAAGGGGGTCACCCAAATTAGTACAAGCTCCAGCATGCTCCATACCTGAAAGGGTGTTTGAGGAGGTATAGCACCACCTCCTCAAGATGATCTACTGCCAAGACGGGGAAGGCTATCAAGGCTACGTCTTGTCCATGTGGGACTCTGTCCTTCAGCCGGATGAACAAGTGGTCCAGAAGCTCCTCCAACTGTCAGGTAAGAAGAGGGTTATTCATAAGGCACTAGGAAGCAAGGCTGGCTCAAGGGCTTTCACCGTCCTAGGCAGGGTGGATGCAAAGGCATCACAAAGTTCTCTACTTTAACACTTTAGAAGACCAAGTTTAATGCCATCAACCATGCGGAGGATCAGGTTCATGCAACCCAGAGGCATAAGACTGATTGACATCCTTCCCGGGGGGCTCCTCACGGCTCCTTACCCACATTGACTTGCCGCTGAACTGCTTTATGACCTCGCGCAGCAGGTGGAATATGTTTAGGAGGTCAAATGAGCCTTCAGTGGTCAGATCCCCTCCCAAGAAATGCATGACCTCCAGGAGCTGCTCAGAGGAGAGGAATCCACCGAAGACCTGAAACAAAACACAACACCTGTGAATAGCATGCATTGTCTGCCATTTGCCCATGTGGGCAGGCTGGAAGACTGTCTAAAAGAGCAAAGGAAGTGATGGAACAAAGGAAGAGACACTGTCTTGGAATAGCAGGACTGTTTTATATTAATACAGAACAAAGGGATCTAATACACAATACTATGAATACAACATGCTATAAGTACGAAGCCATGCTAATGTGCAAAACATATCATACACATACAATTGAACTACGGGTATATTATTTCCATTTCAACATGTATGGTTTTGTCAAGTCCCATTCACAGACGCGTCTGACCCAACATGGCCATTCTTGCTTCCAGGAGATAGCATGTCACAGCTGTAGCTTTCAGCCAGCCTCCTGGACTGTCCCTGTCCTCAGAAAAAGAGAGTGTGGTGGCTTTTAAGGAGGATGTGGGACTTAGAGACACACTCAAATGGATTCAAGAAGCCCTCTGACTCATATGATGATAACTCACCATTGCAAGGTTGTAGCAGTTTCCGCTGAAGAAAGAAGGGTTGGGTTCTCTAGTTGGTCCCAGGGCAGAGAGAGCTCGTTTTACCAGGTCCTTGCCCCAAGGTGTATACATCAGCCTCTCTGCAATGGAAAGGAATAGGGATGGGAGCTCACTCATTCCATCCTAGGTTGGACAGCACCATTTCCTAGCAACCTCCCTCCCTCAGTCCTGCCATTGCTTGACCCTCTCTGGGTGGAGGAAGCAGAGCGGTCTGCTTTGGATTCACACACGATTGCCCTCCTAGGTGGACCCAGCATGCAAAGCCTGGCAGCGATCTGACACAGAGCCTGGTGCGATCAGGCCAGAGATGGAGTCACAGCAGAACCTGGAATCCATTTACTGTCTTTTCAGGCTCACATGTTTGTCACCAAACAGAATGCGTTTCTGTTTGGAGCAGGCCTTATGGCTTCAGCTGCCAAGAGGACAGTAGAAGTTCTGCTCCTGTGCTCTCCAAAGCAGCCTGGTACACAGGAATGAGCACGTGTGCAAGATCACCTGCTCTGGATCAAACAGCCATTAAGGGCCCAGCTATGGGGGCAAATATGAGCACTGCTAGCCGTAGCTGTTCCCCACAATAATCAATCCCTGGCTACTTCTGGAACTATCTAGAGAACTCCATTTGGAAACTGCTGTGGCAAGTGAGCCGAAGGAACCTGTATCCCTGCCGGGACCATCCATCTGGCAGTCTCTGAACTTCCTGGGGCTCTGATCCCACCGGGTAATGTTCTGCTTGGGTAATGAAGTTCAGTGATTTTGGCAGGCAGCAGATCTAGTTCCTTTCTGACTTACGTTCTCCACGGCGCAGGATGGGCAGGAGCTCACACAGGACTTCTGCCGCCATCTGCCTGATCTCTCTGTTCTCATCTAAAGAACAGAGGCAAGTCACTGCCACCAGACGTCCAATCAGTTCTTCAGGCAGCTGTCCACATGGCTGAGGAAAGACACAGATTAATAGCTGTTAGGAGAAAAGGACCATCAGCTCCAAGAACGGGACTTTATCCTCCGGGACATTTTGCTCCTCACACGCCACTTCTGACCAGCCTGCAAAACCCATCCGTGTTGCTCATTATTGGGTAATAATCACCTAGTGGGGAAGAGGTGGCTACAGGCTCATTTGCCCTTTGGCCGTGGACACACATCACCATTAAAAGAACCATTTGAATCTCTGGTGCCAGCAGTGAATGGCAGTGACAGTCAAGAGAAATTCACTGTCCAGTCTACCCTGTTTGTCTTTTTTAATTTGTGGATTGTGACCCACAACGGAGTCACAGCCCCATTGCCCATGTGTGTTGCAGGAGCAGCAGCATCACTACTTCTTCTTCTTTAAGTTCTTTTTAAAGAAGAAGAGAAGTACACAAAGAAAGAGACTGACAGGAATTAAAGTGGGTCCCCTGTGGATGTTTTGGGATAAAAGAGGGTCAGTTTGTTCCGGGGGTGGTGGTCTTATTTTGGGGGGAGTTGTGTGATGTCACCTGATTTAGAAGAAGACTGACTTCAGCCTCCTATATGTATGCATGGAGCCTGATTCTATTCATGTGTATTCAGATGTCAATCTTGCTGAGCTCAATAGGTCTTCCACCTAGGCTAGATCCTGGGAATAGGATTGCAGCCCTAGACAGGGCTGTGGAAAAATTGTTTTTAAAAAATGATTAGGAAGAGTGAGATTTTGCAGCTGCTCAAACAGTGGTGAGAAAAATTCCCCCACATGCTTTAGACAGAGGAAGTGGTATGAAGGATGAGGAGGTTCAAAAGACGTTTTATTTCATGAACAATAAAGCTTTGGTGATCTGGCTTTGTGTTCTGAGGCAAAGGCAGAATTTGGGACATGGCATTCTGTCTCTAGCTGTGATGTGCATACAAGGATAACACAGGGGGATCGCTGGAGAGCTGCTATCAGGTCTAAGAATATGCCTTGCAAAGACCCCAGTTCAAATCTCATCTCAACCATGGAGTCACTTGGCTGTTTTGGCAAGCTTCTCTCAGCCTCAGCCCCACTAGCTGCCACCTAGTTATCATAATAGTGGCCGACCTTTGCAGGGTTGTTGCAGAGTCTCCTGAGATCACTTCTGTGAAGTGCACTAAATACTCTAGACATGCTATGTAGGTGCTAAGCATTCTGGTGGCTTATTGCATGCCGGGTGCCTTGTATGATGGGCCTGGGAGGGGAAGCCTTGAGAGGGGCTGGGAGTGCTGTGTTGCCTAAAGGGCTCCACCAAGGAACTCACATCAGCCTTGACCCCTGTGAGGTTCCTGAAGAAGTTCTGGAGAGCCTTCAATTTGATCTCTGGGTCTTCACTCGTCAGGCCGAGGAGGACAGAAGCGAGTTCAATTACGAGCTTTTCCTCGCTCAAACCTTCTGGGAGGATACTGATGGAAAAACTCACGGACTGCTCCAGGTCTCTAAAAAGGAGGAGAGAGAGCAACAGGAGTGGAAAAGAAGCTGTGGTTAACTAACAGCTTCTGGATCCCTCCGTAGAAAAGTCATCTGTGCTGCCCACTTTGTTTTTGCGGGATATGCGGGGAAACATATCCCTTGTCATCGGGTAAGGACTCCACAGGGCCGAGCAGCTAAGATCCACAGCAGCTAACATTTGGGGGTGAGAGTGCTGGACTAGCAACTAAGGCAGCAGTTCCCAACCTGTGGCACTCCAGATGTTGCTGAACTACAACTCCCATCATCCCTAGCTATAATTTATTGTGGCTGGGGATGATGAGAGGAGTTGTTCAGAAACATCTACAGTACCACAGGTTGGGAACCCCTGAACCAAGACATCGCACATCATCCCCAGCAACTTCCAGCTTCTGACAGATACTGGAGCGCAGAATGAGACATCTCTATGCAGTCATCAGGATCCTGCCGGTAGGTTTTTCCAAGGATCAGCAGTTGGTAGCAGATATAGCTCATCAGAAGCAAAACTAGGCAGTAGACAAAGAAGTGTCCAGCTTCCAGTGGACATGCTCAGCAAAGGCCAAGCCAAACCAGATGGGCTTTACTTGGTGCCCCTTGACGGCCTTAGGCAACAGGACTGGTTTAAGCCGACTGCAGCTAGAGGGGACCACAGCATTTTGCAGGGCCTTGTGCTGGGCTGGAGTCTGTGCAGAAAAACAGCAACAGGAGGGGGGAGAGAGACTCAGAAGCCATACTCTTGTGAGACAGCAATTTCAGGCAGGCTGGCCCTCTGCCGATACTGGGGGAGGAGGAGCCATGGGGCTGCTGTGAATGACGCCAGCCATGGAGAATTGAAGGACCTGGCCCTTTCTGCATGCAGAGCAGTGGCTCTGTCCCATATGTTTCCCCTGGACATAGGCAGCTGCCTTGCACTGAGTCAGGTTCGGCTTCACTCCAGATATGCTGTTGAGCTGTGTGCCAGAACACCTCAGGGAGGAAGAGAAACCCCTCTCTGTCCGTTGCCATAACTGCTGCTGCTGCTGCTGCTGTGCTACCTGATGGGCAAACAGCAGGCTGGGGGAGCGTCCTTCGAGATGTGTGGGCAGATGCCCTCAAAGGACACCTACAGAGAGCAGACAGTGGCTGTCACTCATCCACATGAGTCAGAATGTCCGTTGCTTCACCAGAAGCCACCAACAGTTCAGTTTTAGAAACCCAGCTTCTGGCCTTCTGCCACTGAAGAGGGAAAGGAACCTCAGTGTGCTTTACCTCATAAGAGCAGCCGCCTCTTCTTCTCCCATGCTGCTAGCGGACATGAGGTCCTCATCAAATTCATCAGACTGTGAATGAGAAATGAGAGTCAAGAGACCGGAGGATCAGAACATTAGTTCGCTTTTCCTCCAAGAAGATCAGAGCAAGGGCTTCATGTAGTTCCTGTGAAGATTGGTAACTGGTTGAGGGACAGGGAGCAAGAGGGTAGGTATAAATGGAGAGTTTTCACAATGGAGGAAAGCAAGAAGTGGGGTCTCCCATGTTGGAAGTGAAGGACTCTGTGCTGCCTCATGCCTCAATGACAGAGGGGGACAGATTAGTGAGTCAGAGGGCTGGAGGGGTCAAGACATTGGTCATTCCTCCTCTCTACTGCTCTGACACTATCCTTTTGATATGTAGATTGCTACTCTCAGGGACTTAGTTACTTCCTGCCTCCCTCCCTTTCTCTTCTTCTCCATATCACACACGCTCGCCTCCCTCTCTGCACCATGTGTGCTGAGATGCGATAGCATCTCTATGCATCCATCCAGCTAGATAGATAGATTAGAGATTCTATCTCTCCACTTTCGTATCTAGAATGGAGTTCTCCAAATAAGACTTCTTATATTGATTAGAAACTATGAACTGGCTCCAAGTTTCTTTTGCTCTCAGCAAACAGGCATGCCTGGGTAGACTCCGCTGTGTTTTGCCTCTGTGCACTCTGCTGTAATAGAAGGGTATCTCTTAACAGAGAGAATTCCTAAAACCCCTGGGATCTGTACTTGGACCAGTGCTTTTTAATTTATTCAAAAATGATCTAGAAGTTGGGGTAAGCAGCAAGGTGGCCAAATTTGCAGACAACACTAAACTATCTAATCTAATCTAATCTAATCTAATCTAATCTAATCTATCTATCTATATCATATCATATTTATACCGCCTCATATGTAAATCTAAATTTAAGGTAGCAACATCCCAAACAATCTCTCCAAACTGGGTGAGTGGGCAACAAAATGGCAAATGCCATTCAACATAAGCAAGTGTAAAGTGATGCACATTGGGGTAAAAAAACCCAAGTTCACAAGTACGCTGATGGGATCTGAGCTGTCGGTGAATGGCCAGGAGATCATGGGCTCGTGGTGGACAGCTTGTTGAAAGTGCCAACTCAGTGCATGGCAGCTGTGAAAAAGGCAAATTCCATGCTAGGGATAATTAGGAAGGGGAATGAAAATTAAAAGGCTAATATAATACCCTAATACTAATAATACTAATAATAATACTAATAATAATGGAGAGCCAGTGTGGTGTAGTGGTTAGAATGCTGGACTAGGACAGGGGAGACCCGAGTTCAAATCCCCATTCAGCCATAAAACTAGCTGGGTGACTCTGGGCCAGTCATTTCTCTCTTAGCCCAACCTACTTCACAGGGTTGTTGTGAAAAAGAAACTCAAGTATGTAGTACACCGCTCTGGGCTCCTTGGAAAATGTAATAATAATAATAATAATAATAATAATAATAATAATAATACATGTTCCCAGTAAAGCTGCTTTTTGTAATTGGCTTATGGCCACAGAAATCACCATCAGCCAATTACAAAAAGCAGCTTTACTGGGAACAGCCTATATTCTGCAACGATATCTATAACAACTGACAATAAAATTCAGCCATCCCAGGTCCTTGGGAAGGACTCGATGTCTGGATAAAACAAACCAGTCAATAACACCTGTCTGACTGTGTAAACAAGAAATAATACATGTACCAAATTTGGAAAGAGAAGCATCCAGATACAGAAATAACAGAACAAAGGCTAGCAGACCAGAGAAGATTCATAATAAGAAATAAAGTATTCACAGGAGTTGAGCTGGAAGAACTGCAAAGAGCAACACAGGCTCAAGACATGGAAGAAGAATTACCACCAACTGAAACAGTGGCTCAGGCGCAGGTGGTGTTGGAAATAGAGGATGCCACTGAACTGTTTCAAAATCAAAACCAGGCAACCTCCCCTTTGCCTTCACCTCAAAAACCCAAATGCCGTTTAACAGAAAAGCAACAAGAACTAAAGCTAAAAATAACTGAGCACATGAACCAAACAACCACCAGTGTTCGACTTCCAGCTCTAAAAACAGTTGCCAAAAAACAACTCGCTCAGGTATTAAAAGATGTCAATGCTGCACTTGCAGAAATAACAACTAATAATTTGCAAGAAACAAACCAACTAATGTACAGTGCAGCAACAATAACAACACAAGAGCTCGGATATAAGATTAATGGACCTGTCAAAAAAGAAAGCAGTACAACACCTAAATGTAAGATTAGATTAGAAAATAAAATCTCCAGGCTTAGATCAGATGCTAGTAAATTGAAAGATATGAAAGACAAGAAGCTGAAGAATGAAAACACCAAACAGTATCTGATCCAAAAATACCACCTCAATTCAAGGAAAATTAGAGAAGTCCTGGAAATAATAAAGCAGCAAATAACAGCAGTGTCAAAGAAGATTAGCAGATATGAAGCCAGAACTACACAACACAGGCAGAATCTCCAATTCCAGTCGCATCAGAGATGTTTCTACCAAAGCATAGAAGGAGAAACTGCAAGAAACCTAGAAACACCAAATAAAGAAGAAACAGTGCAATTCTGGGGAAAATTATGGGACAATCCAATAGATTATAATAAAAAAGCAGGCTGGATGAAAGAGGTCAAAAAATGTAACCAACAAATGCAAGATCTAATAATAACACCAGAATTAATAAGTGAAAGAGCAAAGAAAATTAAAAATTGGACTGCGCCAAGCAATGATGAACTGCATGGCTTTTGGCTTAAACACCTAACAAGCCTTCATAAACAACTATCAAAACAGTTCAATCACATTTTGCAAGGAGGTGATATTGAACAATGGCTAACAACTGGGAAAACTCATCTCATAATGAAAGACCCAGCAAAAGGTGCAGTTCCAAGTAATTATAGACCGATAACCTGTCTGCCAACCATGTTCAAATTATTAACTGGAATAATAGCAGATGAAGTGATGCAACACTTATTAACTAACAAACAGCTTCCAGTTGAACAGAAAGGAAATTGCCCAAACACCAGAGGCACAAAAGACCAGCTGTTGATTGACAAAATGATTTTAGAAAATTGCAAGAGAAGATAAACCAATCTAAGTGTTGCATGGATTGACTACAAGAAAGCCTTCGATTCATTGCCTCACACATGGATACTAAAATGTTTAGAAACAACTGGTGTCAGCAAAAACATTCAGATATTTATTTAAAAAGCAATGAGCAGGTGGAGTGCACAGTTAACAATCAATGGTGAGACACTTGGACAGGTTAGCATTAGAAGAGGCATTTTCCAAGGGGACTCACTATCCCCTCTGTTGTTTGTAATCGCCATGACCCCACTTTCACAAATACTAAACAAAACAGGCCTTGGATACCAAACATCTAAAACATCAAGTAAAATCAACCATCTGCTGTACATGGACGATCTGAAGTTGTATGGAAAGTCCCAGTCAGAAATAGAATCATTGCTAAACACTGTCCGTATATTCAGTAGTGATATAGCAATGGAGTTTGAACTAGACAAGTGTGCTGCATTAATAATGAACAGAGGGAAAATAACAAAAATAGAAGGAATAGAACTGCCCAATAGAAGCAAGATCAAGAACCTGGAAGAGAAAGAACCTTACAAATACTTGGGCATTCTCCAGGCTGATAACATCGCACACACTGAAGTTAAAAGAAAAATTGGAAGTGAATACATCAGGAGAGTTCGAAAAATCCTCAAGTCCAAACTCAATGGCGGGAACACCATACAAGCCCTAAACACCTGGGCTATACCTGTTATCAGATACACTGCAAGAATAATAGACTAGACCCAGACAGAGCTAGAGACACTAGATCGTAAGACCATGACCATCACTCATGCTCTGCACCCCCGCAGTGATGTCGATAGGCTCTACCTCCCTCGCAGCTCAGGTGGAAAAGGAATGCTGCAAGTCCATCAAACAGTAGAGGAGGAGAAAAGAGGCCTTGAAGAATATATCAAGGACAGTGAAGAAGATGCACTTCAAATGGTCAATAATGCGTAACTATTCAACACCAATGAAAGAAAGCAGGCCAAGAAAGAACAAGTCAAGAACCGAGCAGAAAAATGGAGAAATAAGCCCCTGCATGGTCAATATTTGCACAATATAAGTGGAAAATCAGTCATCACCAAGACCTGGCAACGGCTTAAGAATGGCAACTTGAAGAAAGAAACAGAGGGTTTAATACTGGTTGCACAAGAACAGGCACTAAGAACAAATGCAATAACAGCAAATGTAGAAAAATCCACAACAAACAGCAAGTGCTGCCTTTGTAAAGAAGCAGATGAAACAGTGGACCACCTGATCAGCTGTTGTAAAAAGATCGCACAGACTGACTACAAACAAAGGCATGACAAGGTAGCAGGGATGAGACACTGGAACATCTGCAAAAAATACAAGCTACCTGTAGCCAAGAATTGGTGGGACCATAAAATTGAAAAAGTTGAAGAAAATGAAGATGTAAAAATATTATGGGACTTCCGACTATAAACAAACAAACATCTGCCACACAATACACCAGATATAACTGTAGTTGAGAAGAAAGAAAAACAAGTGAAAATAATCGACATAGCAATACCAGGGGATAGCAGAATAGAAGAAAAAGAAATAGAAAAAATCACCAAATACAAAGATCTACAAATCGAAATTGAAAGGCTGTGGCAGAAAAAGACCAAAATAATCCCAGTGGTCATTGGCGCCCTGGGTGCAGTTCCAAAAGACCTTGAAGAGCACCTCAACACCATAGGGGCCACAGAAATCACCATCAGCCCATTACAAAAAGCAGCTTTACTGGGAACAGCCTATATTCTGCGACGATATCTATAACAATTAACAATAAAATTCTGGCATCCCAGGTCCTTGGGAAGGACTCGATGTCTGGATAAAACAAACCAGTCAATAACACCTGTCTGACTGTGTAAACAAGAAATAATAATACTACAAATCTATGGTGCGGCCACATTTGGATTACGGTGTACAGTTCTGGTCACCATATCTTAAGAAAGACATTGTGTAACTGGAAGAGGTGCAGAAGAGGGCAATCAAGATGATCAGGGGCCTAGAGCACCTTCCTTATGAGGCAAAGCTACAGCATCTAGGGCTTTTTAGTTTGTAAAAGAGGCAACTACAGGGAGACATGATAGAGGTGTATAAAATTATGTCTGGAGTAGAAATAATGGATAGAGAGAAATCTTTCTCCCTCTCTCACAACACTAAAACCAGGGGTCACCATATGAAAGTGATTGTCAAGAAACTTAGGACCAACAAAAGGAAGTACCTTTTCACACAGCGCATAATTAATCGATGGAATTCTCTGCCATAGGATGTGGTGACTGCCAGCAGTCTGGCTGGTTTTAAGATGGGTTTGGATAAATTCATGGAAGACAGGTCTTTCAGTGGCTATTAGTCTGATGGCTATAGGCTACCCTCAGCCTCAGAGTGAAGATGCCTCTACGTACCAGTTGTAGGGGAGCAACAACATGAGACAGGGGATGCCCTCAGCTCTTGCCTATGGGCTTCTCAGGGGCTTCTGGTGGCCCACTGGATGCTAGACTAGATGGGCTTGAGCCTGATCCAGCAGGGGTGTGCTTATGTTCTTAACATGCATGGTTCCCCTGCACCACCATTTTAAACTCACAACCATCTTATGAGATAGATTATCTGAGAGATGGTGAGTGGCCCAAATTTTTTATTATTATTATTTATTTATTTATTCAATTTCTATACCGCCCTTCCAAAAATGGCTTAGGGACAGAGAAATAATAAATAAATATGATGGCTCCCTGTCCCCAAAGGGCTCACAGACTAAAAAGAAACATAAGATAGAGACCAGCAACAGTCACTGAAGGTACTGTGCTGGGGGTGGCTAGGGCCAGTTACTCTCCCCCTGCTAAATAAAAGAGAATCACCACGTTAAAAGGTGCCTCTTTGCCAAGATAGCAGGGGTCAAAATCATCCAGTGAGCTTCATGGACACATGGGGATCTGACCTGGTGCCTAGTCTGACACTCTCACCACTATAACACTCCCTCTCCCTTCTTCTCTACCACACCATTGCAGTGCCACTGCCTTGAGTCTTGGACTATCAGAGTCTCCACCCAAGTCCAACATCTGAGGGAGGGCCAAATTAGGGCAGCTTTGCTCCAGCTCAGGGATGTAGCCAACCCGAGGCTCACCAGCTGTGGCTGGACTCCAACTCCCATCATCCCTAGCTTTTGTTCACTATGGCTGGGGTGGGATTAGTCCAACAACATCTGGGGACCCAAGTTTCCCCCCCACCCCCCATCTTCTGGAATTTGGATCCTGCCCTTCTTCCCTGGAACTCAGGAGTGTGTGTGTGTGTGTGTGTGTGTGTGTGTGTGTGTGTGTGTGATTGATTCTCCCTCCCCACTTGTATCTACACAATAGTCCTGTGAGGTAAGACAGGCTGAAGAGAATGAACTGCCTAAAGTCACCCAGTCAGTTTCATGGCTACAGTTTGACCAATAACTCCCCCGCCTGTGGCCAAAAGGAAGAGATGATGGAAGCTGTATTGGATTACAAAGGAAGGAAGCCAACCAGAAAAGAAACATATTCAGAACTGGTCCCCTCTTTACAAATTACAAATAAAGTCTTCACAAGTATATGAGTGCATGTAAGTCTGTACTACACGTGTGTGTACTAGTGATGGCTGTGTGTATGACAGTATGTTATTTGGATGAAGAATGTTAAATGTTTAAAATGTAGTATGTTGAAAATCAAACCAGTACTGTGCATTCTTGCTTTGATTTACTTTTTTCTTGCGTCCACCACATGACAGCTTACCAGACAGACCCGAGTTCAAAATCGCAGTTCAGCTATGAAAGCCACTGTGTGGCTGTGGGCCATGTGCTCATCTCTCAGCCTAACCTAGCACACAGGGTTGTTGTCAGGCCTGACTTGATGGGAATGCAAGAGTGCATTTGCATTGAGCCCTTTGAAGTCCAGGTGAAATCTACCTTATATGTGAATAAAAGAAACAAAGCCCACAAAAGAAGCCCCAATTGCTCTACAAACTTACAAAGCAGCAATTGGCTGGGTTGATTTACACCTTCATTTTTCTATTTACATTTGATGAATAAACAATTAGCAAGATGTAAATCAACCCAGCCAATTGCTCCTTTAAGTTTAGCATAAGGTAGACTTCAAAGGGATCAATGCAAATACGTTGAGATTGCATTCCCATTAAGCTGGGCCTGCTTATCTATACTCGCACACATTTCGTCTCCTCCCCAGTTCTTGGCCAAAAGCGATGTTCTCCACCTTGCAGACCTTCCTGAAGTGCTGCACTGGAGTTCATCTTCAACTAACGAAACTGGTCCTGCATAGTTCGCTACAGTAGGGGTGTGCACAAAACCCCAGTTTTGGTTGAAGGGCCCCAGTGTGGTTCAAGTCTGGACCAGATTCAGATTGGACTGGGCATGCTCGGTTTTGCACATGTTCAGCTGGAGTTTGAGCCAGTTTGGGGGTTCTAAATGTGGGAAGAAGAAAAAATGGAATGCCTGTGCCTGCATATTGCCAAATCCTAGCCAGATCACTACTCTCAGTTTGGTTCCCCCGTGCCAGGACTCTTCATGAAATTCCCACTTAGTGATCTGTGTGACCTGACATTTTTCTGCAAGTCATTCCTTCCTTTTCAGCACAGAAAATGTGGTGGTTTACATGTTGGGTTTAATTTTGCTTTTTAATTTCAGCTTGCAAAAAGAAGGTGATACGCCATGAAGACTCTGGACATTCTGAGATTAATAAAAAGTCTAATTAATTAAAAACGCCAAATTCTTACAGAATCAGACACATCTGACTCAATAGTCGATCTGCAAATTAAATCTGTGATAATGGGAAATAATAGCTGGGCAACCAACTTTATCTGCATTTGTTAAAAGTTAGCAGGTGCCCTTTCCTTTGCAAATGAGGCTGCAGGGAGAATTATTTGTAGAATATTCTAATATTTTAAGGCTCAGTAGGAATTACTCAATTTCCCACCTCATATTCCAACCCCTGAGAATTTGCAGAGAATATTTTGAAGCATATTTGCCCCAAGGCTAGTAAAAATCTACTTACCTCAGTGTATGCACTAGAAGACATATCTCAAGAAAAAACTCTATGAAAGAATTAAAAAAACATGACAACTTACTTTACATTGAAGTAATAATATCTAATATCCAATACCACAAAAGAGGTATTAGGATTTTTAAAGAACTAACAAATGGATATATGCAGACTAGATGTCAAAACAAAGCTAAAGCTATTGTAAGAATATAATAATAGATGTAACAAAATAGGATTTCAGAACAATAACAAATTGTATACAATCTCTATAGAAATGTGAGAACAGAAATATAAGAATTGTAAGCAACAAATGAGAAAATGACAAATATTTCAAACAAGCCAATAAACAAGCTTACAGCCAAGCTAGCACTACTCTCACTTCTAACCCGACGCCACTCCTACAACCCACAGAGCAACCAACTCCCAGCATCCAGTATTTCAGTTCACACAGCCCTTTGTGACACTGAGACTCTCTTTGTGACACTGAGCCTCTCTGGGCCAAAGCCCTATGGCAACCAGCACTGAGTCCAGGCCCCCACATTTCTTCAACAGGACTCAGCAGCTGATATTCAGTGATGCTTGGTCAGCACTTCACTTCCACCCTGGTGGCCAAAAGGCCATCACTGATGTAGCCTACTTTCCCTTCAAAAAGCTCATGGGGGCACACATGGGAATTCATCCTATGTTACCCATCCCACAAACGTATGAGCTAGCTGGTCCTAAGAGGTCATCTTCTGAGCTTCATGCTGAGTGGGGTTTTCACCCCTGGCCTCTCCAGTTCAAGACTCCGATTCACCACAAATTAACTCCAATTCACGTCCCCCTCCCAATGCAGGCCATCACAAACAAACAAAAGAAAGACACGTCAAGCATTTATGGTGTTTGCCGATAGAATTGTGGGCTTGGAGATCTGGCACCACAAGCTGGGTTTTACACAATGTATCAATCATACTGTCTCCGATGTCTGTGTCTGGTCCATCGCCTTCCTCTGCCTCTCCAACAACCTCCCTGACAAATCACTGCTCGCGTCTCTGTCCCTCTGTCAGCACCTTTTGCCCTTAGGCCGGCTGAGGTGTTGTCATGCCTTTTCATTAGGCCTTCGTTCCACTTCTGTCCTCCTTCCCCTCAAGATCTCTGCCCCATATGCTACTTCCCCTCATCTTCTTTTTGTAATGTCTTGATATGACTGTGGGTCCCTTAGGTGTACTCACTTGGTGGGTCACCTCGGTAGACTGACTCTCCCCACTAGGGGCAAAAGCAAGCAGGATACCGACCTGCACGAACTACAGGATGACTCTGTGGACACTCACAAGACCAAGGTAGAATAAAATCCTGGACAAACTTCACCCACAGAGATCGGGAGGGAAACCAGCCGTTATCCACTTTCTTAAAGACACAGTACCACATGCCACCCCTTTGCCCCTTGTTGCGAGTCATTCCACCAGCCCCCTTGGCCCTTTGCTCACCACCAAACGCTTTGCTTCCTGGCCTTGTTGGACTTCCTTCCACTAAGCTGCTAGTCCTCAAGTTCCCTGCTCCCCACCGCCCCCAGGTTCGGCCTGCAGGTTCAACCCTTTAAAAAAGCTTCCTGCTTGTGGGCTCAAGAAACAGGCTTGCTTGGGAGTACTGCCGTTACTGTGCACGGAATGCATGTTGTGTTGGGAATTCTCTCTGGTAAGATAAACCTTTTTCATTATAGCAGAGTGCACAGAGGCACAACACAGAGGAATTTAGTTAGGCATGCGTGTATGCTTAGAGTAAAGTAACTTGGAGCCAGTTCATAGTTTCAAATAAATATAAATAGTATTTATTAGAGAACTCAATTCTAGATAGGAAAGTGGCGAGATAGGATCTGTCTATCCAGCTGGATGCAGATGGATTCTGCATCTCTGCACACATGGTGCAGGGGAGAGGAGCTTGCATGTTGCAAGGCAGAAGGAAGGGAAGAAGAAGAAAAGAAGAGGAAGTGGCAGGCAGGCAGGCAGGAAGTCCCTGAATTAGCAATCTACATATCAAAGGGATAGTGTCAGAGTAGTAGAGAAGAGATGACCAATGTCTTGACCCTCTAGCCCTCTGACTCACTAGTCTGTCCTCCTATGTCACTGAGACAAGAGACAGCGCATAGTCAAGGGTGTAACTACCATTGGGCAAGGGGAGACAGTTGTCTTGGGGCCCCATGGCTCAAGGACCCCCCCCCAGAGTCATGTCACATGACTCCCTGCCCACCCGTGCTGCACCCCCTATGAATTAATGTGGAGTCTCTTGGAGATCGGCAGTAGCAGACGGTAAAAAAAGGGTTAACTTTTCTCCCAGCCCTATTGGTTCTTCTGGAGTCTTGTGCTCCTCCCCCACTTGGAATCTGTATGTAACTGCAGAGCCAAGGAAGCGGGCTGTTGGGCTGATGGTCTCTCTCCAAGAAGGAAAGTAACACATTTTGTAAAAACCAACCCTTTGTTGTTTGTTTTGTTTGTGTGTGATTTGTTCCCCTTGGTCAAGCTACCATGTTTCTCGCTCTCTCCCCCCAACCCCATGAACCATGTGTGTGTGTTGTACATGTGAGAGAAGTCCCTGTTTGTGTGTTTGTGAGAGAGACAGAATTCTTAAGCTTAAAAAAACCACAACAAAACATTTTCAAAGTATGCCAAAACTATTCTAGTGCAAACCTGTAAGAAAAACCCTCCCCATCCCAACAGTATACGTTGTTGTGAGGAAATTAGTTAGTGCAAAAGTATTTAAAACTTTGAAAAGAATGGCCGGGGGGAGGGGATGCTCTGACAAAATGGATCTGTTTTTTTGTTCCTGCCTTTTATTCCTGAAGTTACACTGCTTATAGCTCTAATCTGGTCTCTCTGTGTGTTGCTTCCTCTCCCTGCCACCCTTATGAAAAATATTTATATGCTGCTTTTTAGATACAGAGTTCTCACAATGGCTTAAATAGCAAAATATGAGGAAATGGTTCTCTTAACTTGTTTCCCCTTTTAAACATTACTATTTTATTTTATTTTGCTTTGTGCTTGTAGCATGCTCCCTCACCAAAAGTCTATTTTTGTACACTTGCTTCAAAATAAGGCTTTGAAAATCACTTCACAAGAAACTCATTTTTAAATTGCACATGAAATAATTGGTTATCTTTAAATTCTGCAAAATTGGGGTAACTCCATATATGACATTCTGCTGTCCTATTTGGAATAAAAATGGTGGCTTTTCTTTCTGTAGTGTATAGACACACTATACATTGTACAGGTGAAACTCGAAAAATTAGAATATCATGCAAAAGTTCATTAATTTCAGTAATGCAAATTAAAAGGTGAAACTGATATATGAGATAGACGCATTACATGCAAAGCGAGATAAGTCAAGCCTTAATTTGTTATAATTGTGATGATCATGGCGTACAGCTCATGAGAACCCCAAATCCACAATCCCAGAAAATTAGAATATTACATGAAACCAATAAAACAAGGATTGTAAATAGAACAATATCGGACCTCTGAAAAGTATAAGCATGCATATGTATTCAGTACTTGGTTTGGGCCCCTTTTGCAGCAATTACTGCCTCAATGCGGCGTGGCATGGATGCTATCAGCCTGTGGCACTGCTGAGGTGTTATGGAAGACCAGGATGCTTCAATAGCGGCCTTCAGCTCTTCTGCATTGTTTGGTCTCATGTCTCTCATCCTTTTCTTGGCAATGCCCCATAGATTCTCTATGGGGTTCAGGTCAGGCGAGTTTGCTGGCCAATAAAGCACAGTAATCCCATGGTCATTGAACCAGGTTTTGGTACTTTTGGCAGTGTGGGCAGGTGCCAAGTCCTGCTGGAAAATGAAGTCAGCATCCCCATACAGCTCGTCTGCGGAAGGAAGCATGAAGTGCTCCAAAATCTCCTGATAGACGGCTGCGTTGACCCTGGACTTAATGAAGCACAGTGGACCAACACCAGCAGATGACATGGCTCCCCAAATCAACACAGACTGTGGAAACTTCACACTGGACTTCAAGCATCTTGCATTGTGTGCCTCTCCATTCTTCCTCCAGACTCTGGGTCCTTGGTTTCCAAATGAGATGCAAAAGTTGCTCTCATCAGAAAAGAGGACTTTGGACCACTGAGCAACAGACCAGTTCTTTTTTTCTTGAGCCCAGGTAAGACGCTTCTGACGTTGTTTGTTGTTCAGGAGCGGCTTGACAAGAGGAATATGACATTTGAAGCCCATGTCCAGGATCCGTCTGTGTGTGGTGGCTCTTGATGCACTAACTCCAGCCTCAGTCCACTCCTTGTGAAAGTCCCCAACACTTTTGAATGGCCTTTTCCTGACAATCCTCTCCAGGCTGCGGTCATCCCTGCTGCTTGTGCACCTTTTTCTTCCACACTTTTCCCTTCCACATAACTTTCTATTAATGTGCTTTGATACAGCACTTTGGGAACATCCAACTTCTTTTGCAATTACCTTTTGAGGCTTTCCCTCCTTATGGAGGGTGTCAATGATGGTTTTCTGCACAACTGTCAAGTCAGCAGTCTTTCCCATGATTGTGATTCCTAATGAACCAGACTGAGAGACCATTTAAAGGCTCAGGAACCCTTTGCAGGTGTTATGGATTGATTAGCTGATTGGAGTGGGACACCTGGAGCCTACTGTTGAACCTTTTCACAATATTCTAATTTTCTGGGATTGTGGATTTGGGGTTCTCATGAGCTGTACACCATGATCATCACAATTATAACAAATTAAGGCTTGACTTATCTCGCTTTGCATGTAATGCGTCTATCTCATATATCAGTTTCACCTTTTAATTTGCATTACTGAAATTAATGAACTTTTGCACGATATTTTAATTTTTTGAGTTTCACCTGTATATATACTGTAGTATATAGACATACACTATAGTTGCATATGATTTTTTTTGCTTAAATGAAATGTACTAAATAAAAGATCAAACTGAATTGCATGCTGCTGTGATTGGTGTAAAAAGGCTATTTGAATGTGCTTCTGAGTACATGCTTAGGATTGGAGTGAATGTGGCTCAAAGTCATATATATGAATGACACACATCCTGTTCTTCCTCCAAAGAAGTCAGGGTAGTGTACATGTTCTTCCTCCCCACTTTTAGCCTCACAACAAGTCCCCCAGTCCTAGTCTTGACACTCTAATCACTACACCACACTGGTTCTCAGCTGTGTGCATAGGATACAGGAGAAATCTGATGCAGGAGGAAAAGGAGATTCATTTTTATCTGTGAAGCAAGCTAGTGGGGAGGAGAGTGTTGGATACCTTTAAGAGAGCATGAAAGGGTTTCATTATCAAAATGTGGGGAGGCTGTGTGCCCAAGCCCTGGATTTTAAGTACCTAGCAACACCTTTGTAAGGGAGAAAGGAAGAGTGATAGGATTTTCCATGCAAAAGATGGTATCAACCGCCCTAAGCCATTTTTGGAAGGGCGGTATAGAAATCAAATAAATTTATTATTATTATTATTATTATTATTATTATTATTATTATTATTATTAAATAATTAGTGCCCCAGTGAGGCACTACCTTGGCGTGGTTGTGGGGCTTGTGTACTCTGATGAAGGTGAGAGCTATGCCAGAGGTCCAACCATATTGGACAGGTCTCACCAGAGGAGCCAGACAAAGAGTGCCTCTCCCATCAACAATATGGTGAGACGTAACTTTAATAAATCTATACCGGATCAGTCGTTGCCCGTGTCAACAAGGACCGCGCCAGGTGCTATAGTCCCTGGACATCTGGTGGCAAGTGGGCAACAGGACTCAGGATCTTCAGTTGAGCAACCAGGGCTGGAGACAGCAAAGTTACTAGAAGAAACGTCGCTTAACCGAAAAAAATATACGAAAAATGCCAACAAGGAAATAATGATCTGCTATTACAAGTCTAGTCCAACTAGAAGAGGTTATTTAAAAAGAATGTACCAAATTTGGAAAGAGAAGCATCCAGATACAGAAATAACAGAACAAAGGCTAGCAGACCAGAGAAGATTTATAATAAGAAATAAAGTATTCACAGGAGTTGAGCTGGAAGAACTGCAAAGAGCAACACAGGCTCAAGATATGGAAGAAGAATTATCACCAATTGAAGAAGTTGCTCAGGCGCAGGTGGAGGAGGTGTCGGAAATAGAGGATGCCACTGTTGCTGAACTCTTTCAAAATCAAAATCAGGCAACCGACCCTTTGCCTTCACCTCAAAAACCCAAATGCCATTTAAAAGAAAAGCAACAAGAACTAAAGCAAAAAAATAACTGAGCACATGAACCAAACAACCACCAGGGTTCGACTTCCAGCTCTAAAAACAGTTGCCAAAAAACAACTTGCTCAGGCATTAAAAGATGTCAATGCTGCACTTGCAGAAATAACAACTAATAATTTGCAAGAAACAAACCAACTAATGTACAGTGCAGCAACAATAACAACACAAGAGCTCGGATATAAGATCAGTGGACCTGTCAAAAAAGAAAGCAGTACAACACCTAAATGTAAGATTAGATTAGAAAATAAAATCTCCATGCTTAGATCAGATGCTAGTAAATTGAAAGATATGAAAGACAAGAAGCTGAAGAATGAAAACACCAAACAGTATCTGATCCAAAAATACCACCTAGATTTAAGGAAAATTAGAGAAGTCCTGGAAATAATAATAAATTATTTATTTATTTATTTATTTATTTGATTTATATACCGCCCTTCCAAAATGGCTCAGGGCAGTTTACAATTAAAACAAACTTATAAAACAATAAAAAGCTAAAACAAATTAAAACAATAAAACAACAACTAACAATTTAAAAACATTTTAAAACAAAAATAAAACATTGTCCCCAGACCCCAGCTCAAGAAAACACGTAGACTCAGTATAGAAGAAAAGGGCCACAACTTTGTTAACTATTACACAAGGCATGGCAGACTGGAACACCAGGTGATTAATCACCCTTAAAGAACAGTGCGGGCCAATAGAAGCAGGTCAGAACTCTGAAATCCTACCCAGCGCCCTACTGGGCGACACACCCTGGCTCGGGAATGGGCAGGTACACCCCACCCAATTCCTTCAAAGCCAACCCCCCCTTCTGTAAGAGAGGGTCTGGATACTTCTAGGCATTCATCCACCCCGGACCGCACAGCCCAAAGGTTGGAGAAGTCCTGAAGCAGGGTTAATGGCAATCATTCTCCCCGTGCCGC
The DNA here is from genome assembly GCF_027244095.1 of Hemicordylus capensis. Classification (NCBI taxonomy): domain Eukaryota; kingdom Metazoa; phylum Chordata; class Lepidosauria; order Squamata; family Cordylidae; genus Hemicordylus; species Hemicordylus capensis. The sequence goes on from NC_069660.1 coordinate 149,792,166, forward strand.
ACAGGCTACAAAGGAGCGATTAACCAATCACCCCTTTTACATATCCAAGGGTGCTCACCGATGTTCTAACCCTCAAATTACCACCCTGCCCGCACTGTTCTTGCCATTGTGGCTGACCTAACTCTAACTACGCACCCAGGACTATGCACCTAACTACACACAAAGCAGCAAATAACAGCAGTGTCAAAGAAGATTAGCAGATATGAAGCCAGAACTACACAACACAGGCAGAATCTCCAATTCCAGTCGAATCAGAGATGTTTCTACCAAAGCATAGAAGGAGAAACTGCAAGAAACCTAGAAACACCAAATAAAGAAGAAACAGTGCAATTCTGGGGAAAATTATGGGACAATCCAATAGATTATAATTAAAAAAGCAGGCTGGATGAAAGAGGTCAAAAAATGTAACCAACAAAAGCAAGATCTAATAATAACACCAGAATTAATAAGTGAAAGATCTAAGAAAATTAAAAATTGGACTGCAACAGGCAACGATGAACTGCATGGCTTTTGGCTTAAACACCTAACAAGCCTTCATAAACAACTATCAAAACAGTTCAATCACATTATGAAAGGCGGTGATATTGAACAATGGCTAACGACTGGGAAAACTCATCTCATCATGAAAGACCCAGCAAAAGGTGCAGTTCCAAGTAATTATAGACCGATAAGCTGCCTGCCAACCATGGTCAAATTATTAACTGGAATAATAGCAGATGAAGTGATGCAACACTTATTAACTAACAAACAGCTTCCAGTTGAACAGAAAGGAAATTGCCCGAACACCAGAGGCACAAAAGACCAGCTGCTGATTGACAAAATGATTTTAGAAAATTGCAAGAGAAGAAAAACCAATCTAAGTGTTGCATGGATTGATTACAAGAAAGCCTTCGATTCATTGCCTCACACATGGATACTAAAATGTTTAGAAACAACTGGTGTCAGCAAAAACATTCAGATATTTATTTAAAAAGCAATGAGCAGGTGGAGTACACAGTTAACAATCAATGGCGAGACACTTGGACAGGTTAGCATTAGAAGAGGCATTTTCCAAGGGGACTCACCATCCCCTCTATTGTTTGTAATCGCCATAACCCCACTTTCACAAATACTCAACAAAACAGGCCTCGGATACCAAACATCGAAAACATCAAGTAAAATCAACCATCTGCTGTACATGGACGATCTGAAGTTGTATGGAAAGTCCCAGTCAGAAATCGAATCACTGCTAAACACTGTCCGTATATTCAGTAGCGATATAGCAATGGAGTTTGGACTAGACAAGTGTGCTGCATTAATAATGAACAGAGGGAAAATAACAAAAACAGAAGGAATAGAACTGCCCAATGGAAGCAAGATCAAGAACCTGGAAGAGAAAGAACATTACAAATACTTGGGCATTCTCCAGGCTGATAACATCGCACACACTGAAGTTAAAAGAAAAATTGGAAGTGAATACATCAGGAGAGTTCGAAAAATCCTCAAGTCCAAACTCAATGGCGGGAATACCATACAAGCCATAAACACCTGGGCTATACCTGTTATCAGATATACTGCAGGAATAATAGACTGGACCCAGACAGAGCTAGAGACGCTAGATCGTAAGACCAGGAAAATTATGACCATCGATCATGCTCTGCACCCCCGCAGTGATGTCGATAGGCTCTACCTCCCTTGGAGCTCAGGTGGAAGAGGAATGCTGCAAGTCCATCAAACAGTAGAGGAGGAGAAAAGAGGCCTTGAAGAATATATCAAGGACAGTGAAGAAGATGCACTTCAAATGGTCAATAATGCGTAACTATTCAACACCAATGAAAGAAAGCAGGCCAAGAAAGAACAAGTCAAGAACCGAGCAGAAAAATGGAGAAATAAGCCCCTGCATGGTCAATATTTGCACAATATAAGTGGAAAATCAGTCATCACCAAGACCTGGCAACGGCTTAAGAATGGCAACTTGAAGAAAGAAACAGAGGGTTTAATACTGGCTGCACAAGAACAGGCACTAAGAACAAATGCAATAACAGCAAATGTAGAAAAATCCACAACAAACAGCAAGTGCCGCCTTTGTAAAGAAGCATATGAAACAGTGGACCACCTGATCAGCTGTTGTCAAAAGATCGCACAGACTGACTACAAACAAAGGCATGACAAGGTAGCACGGGTGATACACTGGAACATCTGCAAAAAATACAAGCTACCTGTAGCCAAGAATTGGTGGGACCATAAAATTGAAAAAGTTGAAGAAAATGAAGATGTAAAAATATTATGGGACTTCCGACTACAAACAGACAAACATCTGCCACACAATACACCAGATATAACTGTAGTTGAGAAGAAAGAAAAACAAGTCAAAATAATAGACATAGCAATACCAGGGGATAGCAGAATAGAAGAAAAAGAAATAGAAAAAATCACCAAATATAAAGATCTACAAATTGAAATTGAAAGGCTGTGGCAGAAAAAGACCAAAATAATCCCAGTGGTAATTGGCGCCCTGGGTGCAGTCCCAAAAGACCTTGGAGAGCACCTCAACACCATAGGGGCCACAGAAATCACCATCAGCCCATTACAAAAAGCAGCTTTACTGGGAACAGCCTATATTCTGCAACGATATCTATAACAACAGCAACAACATTGACAATAAAATTCTGGCATCCCAGGTCCTTGGGAAGGACTCGATGTCTGGATAAAACAAACCAGTCAATAACACCTGTCTGACTGTGTATAATAATAATAATAATAATAATAATAATTATTATTATTATTATTAGCAGGTATGTTCTGAATTTCTTCTAAAAAACTGGTAGACACTCCTTCCCAACACACAAAATCAGCACCTCAGACATTTAACCATTTTTAATTGCCTTAAATTAAGTGTCATTGATCTAAGTGGAAGGACTTCCTAGTCAGCCAGTATAACCTTTAGGCAACTTTGAGTCCTGTGCAGTGTTTTGTCCTAAGACCTTACTTCTTGTAAAGTCAGAGCCAGAGGTGGAGGGCTGGCGGTGAGATAAAATGTTTTTGTGCACCATACTGTGCGTGGCACATTATTTATATGTGTGTGAGAGAGAGTGATGTGCACACACTGCCTTGATAGTGCTGCCCAGAACAAAACTCTTTCTGCTCACTGATGGTAAGAATTAGAGGGTACACTGGTTGGAGGGCAGGCATCTTGTGGAAATTGGTGCCGAGAGAGAACTTAAAACAGTGCTATTGTAGGACTGAAGGGGAGATTGTGGATTGACTCGTAGAGTGAATTAAGATGCCATCCACTTCAGTTTCTAACTATCCTGCAGGAACTGGGCTACATAGGACACATATATCCAAACTATTTTATTAGTATAGAATTGTGCTTTCTTAATAGTTACAAGTGATACTTCATTTGAAGTATTTATAGTAACCTATAAGTAACAGAAAACAGAGGTCAGATATCAAAAGTTAGCAGGGAAAATTAATTAAATGGAACAAAAAAACCCTATGGTGAAACCCACCCATTCTGCTCAAAACCCAGCGCCCTCCCCACATACATTCCACCGCCTTCTCAGTGCCCCCAGTCCAGCTCTGCCTGATATAAAAGTTCTGGCTTTATATTTATATTTATAACTATATTATTATATTTATAACAATATAGTTATAAAAATAACTATATAAATATCCACCGTATTCATAATGGGGATGTGAGTGTGAGTGCACTATATATTGTGAAGTATGTTTGTTTGTATGTATCAGCGAGGGGCCCATTTTTAAATCTTGTCTCTGGGCCCACTCAAACCTTGCTACACCCCTGCGCATAGTCCTTCATTTCCAACATGCTGAACCCCACGGGGAGAAAAACTGATGCGGCAGGAGTGGAGACACTGCCCCATTGGCTGCCCTGTCTGGAAGTGTGGTGTGTGGCTCGAAACAATACTGCTCCATGAGCCACATGCAAGCCTGTGAGGGTGACCTCCCGCATAGGCTTGCAAAACTTTGTATCTCTGTCCAGGATCACCCCCTTCTTCCTGAAAACCTTCTGGGAGAGCAAAGTGAGCTGGTTTAGACTGCCTTGAGTCTCTGAGAGAAGGGCACGGAGGGTGGGAGGAAAAACCATGCATGTTTAGCTCCGTTTTATTGTTTCATTACCCAAAGGCCTGCAGGAAGCAGGGCCTACATTGTGATTGCCCGGATGCTATCGCATGAACCTCTTTATGAGATCTAGAGGCATTCTTCTTTTCTGCCCCTTATATAGGAGATGCAAACCTTGCCTGTTTCAAAAGGGACCTGCTGATTTGTTGTTTGTATTGTTCTAAGTACAGTAGGTCTGAATTTTTTATTGTTGTTCTGACATTTTAATGTTTTCATGCAAACCGCTTTGAGCACGGGGAAAGCAAGTTATACATGTGGGTTTTTTTTAAAAAAATGGTTGTTTATTCAGTGCCTTTTTGATATAACAAAAAGCTGTGCTTCAATGCATTATCTGGAACCTGTCACATACAATGACATGGACTTCTTGTATTTCTGCATCTCTCTTCCTGCCAGTCACATCTCTCTCAGCCTAAGCTACTTCACAGGGTTGTTGTGAGGAGACACTTAAGTATGTAGTACACTGCTCTGGGCTCCTTGGAGGAAGAGTGGGATATTATTATTATTATTATTATTATTATTATTATTATTATTATTATTATTAACAACAACAACAACAATAATAATAATAATTTGCTAAATCACCATGTTTTGGTTGCCTATAACACCTTTTTTAAACAGGTGCAAAAGCCTAGTTTGTGCTTACTCTTCAAAATAAAGCTCTAAAGCGCCTTAGCATATGTTTTTATGAAGATAACAGGTCTCTCTAAAAGGGAATGTTCTTTTAAATATATTTTATTCACTGCATCAACACAAAATAGGTTTAGTAGTAATTACTAACAATATCTTAGCCAACACCCATCTTTACAATAACACTCAACATTATACAATTGTATTTGACATATCAATATGTATCTTTGACTTTCTTACATTCTACCTTTTCCAGGAATAACCCAACTTCTATATTTTCACTATTATTAAAGGGCATGTGTTAGATAATTTTCTATATGGCTTACAAATGTTATTTATCTGATAGCTTGGAGTATTCCAGTATTCATTATTGCTCAAAAACTCTGCTTGAATATAATGCTTTTCACATGGGTCTTCAGGCAAGCTTTCCTTCATCAGAATATTATCTTGTGGTTTTGTTTAAGCTGATTACATTTAACTAATTAATTGTTTTGACTGTTGTTTAGTAAATGTATTACTGTATTATGATTCAGCTAAGAGTTGTTTTGAGAACTGTGGCTATAAAGCAGGATTAAAACATTTAAAACATCCAGCAACATAAAACATAAGCAAAAGTCCAGTTCAGATGTAATATTACAATTACTTTAAAACTGTGGAAACACATTATATTGCTTTGCCTGGAGATATTTCCAGGCTCCCTTTTCACAGTCACTTGCCTGTTGTGTCAAAATACAGTTACTCTACATTTAAAAACAAACACCAAAAACATCTATATAGAACTTAATACGTGCAATCCAGGTAATTGTGCTTCAGTCCTGATGTACAGCAGTGGCTTTCTCATTCTAAGAACGGTTTTCAATATCATGTTTTATGTGAGCATCGTGCAGAAATTAGACAAATACCTGAAAATTGTCATGGAACTCCTTTCAATTATTCTACTGATGTCATTTACAAAAAGGGACATTCAGAATAAAGGAAACAACCTTAGAAAACCAGAGTCACCCTGGGGTGATGCAATAAGTGCCAGAATCAGGTCCTGTTGCACAGTTGTTCCTCACTGGGTTCTAGACCTGCCCAAATCATAGGGCCACTGTGTATGGTCTCTGCTCCACCAAATGTGTGGAAGCCTTCCCTTGCTCTAAGATGCCTTGCGTAATCAAAAAACTTTCCTGTCATTTGCTGAGGTTATGGGGTCCTGGCAGCTCTGCCTCTTGATCCTGCAAGCATAGTCTGTTCAGTTTCCATGCCCACTGAACCCCAGTCAATTGCTTATTGTGTAGCCTAATGCAACCTTGCCTTCTATTTCTTCTTGGCCCCACCTGCACCCTTCCTGCAGATGACTACAAAAGGTTGTTCTCTGGCAGTCTCTCCCTTTGGGAAAATCTTGGAAATGTTATACCTGCTGACACTGACCATTTGTTCAGGAGCTCTTCCCTTAATATCCTGCTTGTTTCCCAGCATGTTATAGGGATGAAGCCACAAGAAATCTGGTGGAATTGGGCCCAACAGATCTGAAGGTTACAGCTAGAAACTCATTCAGACTGGGCCCACTTGTATTTGTATTTTTTTTTAAACGAATTCCCTATTAGCCTTTAGTATTATTGTGTAGGCATCATATGAACAAGCAAGTATAAGAACAGTTGGCAAATGTATTTTGGTTAACTATGTATATTGCTTTCATACAGTGCATGAGTACATGCATGCAGCGTTCACTAAATGAACATGGGTCCTGCTGAGATCCAATTGCAATATGTACTGAGGAGGGGCAGGAGATACTTTAGTATTAGATATCATGTCAATTATTCAACATCTTGTTCGTCCATGTTGCCATTCCCAAGTGCTGGGATATCCTTCTCAGGAAGCAACCCATACTCATTTAGGAACGTTTCCACATCCACAGCAAAAAACTCTTCATTGAAATGTTCAGTGACACTAATGAAATTGCTTACGAGCTCCCCTCCTCTGTAGACAAGAAGTGTTGGGAGAACATCAGTGGAGAAACGGTCTCCAGCCCCCGTATTAGAGGCCTTGATCTTGCAGAATTTCACCACAGGGTATTCGGCAGCAAGACAAGTCAAGCTGTTGCTGAGTGCCTCGCAGCCCTTGATGCCATCTTCATAGATGTGGACAATGATGGTGATGGTTTTCCGCTCTTTCTCCACAGCTTCCAAGAACTGTTCTCCATTTTGCAGCTCTGAAAGGTAGCCATATTTGGGCCCAAAGCTCAGCCGCTGATGCATGTCCTGCATACAGCGCTTGTGGTACTTCTGTAGGCAACCTTCATCCTCTTTTTTGTCATTAATTAGCTCATACTCCTGGACACTCATCTGAAAACAATTGAAAGCATGTTGAATTAATGAATGCACCAGTTTACTCACCAAACAGGTGAAAAATGAGAGACATCATGAAGCAACAGGAGAAAGGCTTAAGCTAAGGAATGGCTTAAAAGGGAGACTTTTCTGCTGTTTTTGGTCCTTGCCATGGAGCTACTTTGCCTCTTTTTTACTCTGATCACCTCACTTTGTCCTTGCCTTGCTGCACAAAGCTCTGCCCTTGCAAGATATTGACCCCTGCCTTGGCAATCGTGTTCCTAAAACGTGTGAATTAAATATTAATATATTGCGGATACGCGAAACCATGGGTGCCAGGACTGCGGATAATGAGGGCCTCTCATATTCTCTAGGCCAAAATGGACTACAAGAGGTCGGTCCATTTTGTCTTCCTCGTGTGGAATGGTTATTAGTTCAGCTGCATGCTTTAATGCTGATGTATTTCCTGTTCCATCACACAATTTCACATGCTAGCAAAATAATGCTCAGGATCATCCAACACAGATTAGACCCCTATGTGGAAAGGGAAATGCCAGATGTTCAAGCTGGTTTCAGAAAAGGCTAAGGAACAAGAGACGTCATTGCTGATGCACGCTGGATAATTGAGAAAGCAAAAAAAATATCCAAAATAAGTCAATATGTGCTTTATTCACTATAGAAAAGCTTTCGATTGTGTCGACCATGTCAAGTTGTGGAAGACCCTTAAGAAAATGGGCATCCCAGAACATCCCATTCTTCTCATGAGAAACCTATACACAGAACAGGAAGCCACAGTCCAGACAGAACACGGCGAAACAGACTGGTTCCAGGTTGGCAAAGGAGTGAAACAAGGCTGTATACTTTCTCCTTCTTTATTCAGCTTATATGCTGAACATGTACTGAGAGTAGGGATGTGCACGGAACCACACCAGGTGGCTTAATGGCGGGCTGCACTTTAAGGGCGAGGGAGGGTGCACTTACCCCTCTCTCCACTTTTCCCCTGCCAGCGCCCGGTTTTCCTCAAGTCCTATGGGGCGGCAGCATACTTCCCTGCCGCCCTCTTCGCTCTTCAGCCTGAAGTAGCTGGGGTACGTGTGTTTGGTGGGCATGAGTGTGTGCAACTGCCTGTGCGCAAGCTACTTCCAGCCACTTCCATCCGAATAACGAAGGGGGCAGCAGGGAAGTACGCTGCCGCCCAGTAGGACTTGAGGAAAACCAGGTGCCGGCAGGGGAAAAGAGAAGGGAGGAGTAAGTCACCCTCACCCGCCCCTAAAGTGCATAAACACACTGCCTTCAAACTGCCCGGTTCTCGAAACTGTTCAGAGACCCGTAAAAAGGCCTCCAAACAGGTTCATGCACATCCCTAACTGAGAGAAGCTGGATTGGAAGAAGATGAGCGTGGTTTTAAAGTTGGAGGAAGAAACATCAATAACCTGCGCTACACTGACGACACCACTCTGATAGCTGAGAATGCGGATGATCTGCAAGCTCTAGTAATGAAAATCAGACAACACAGTGAAAAAATTGGACTACAACTCAATGTAAAGAAGACTAAACTAATAACAATGGGTACAGCAACCATCCTCAGAATTGATAATGAAGACATTAAAGTGGTGGATAGCTTCTGCTTTTTAGGATCAACCATCAACAGTAAAGGACACAGCAGTCAAGAAATACACCACAGACTAGCACCTGGTAGGGTTGCAATGAAGGCCTTGGGAAGGATATTTAGATGCCGTGACGTGTCTGTACCTACAAAGATCAGAATCATTCTGACCATGGTTTTTCCCATGACACTCTATGGATGTGAAAGCTGGACTTTGAAGAAGCAAGATATAAAAAGTATTGATGCTTTTGAACTTTGGTGCTGGAGAAGACTTTTGAGGATACCATGGATAGCCAGGAAAACAAACAAATGGATCATAGAACAAATCAATCCAAAATTTTCACTCGAGGCACAAATGACCAGGCTCAAACTATCATACTTCAGACACATTATGCGAGAATCCAGCTCCTTTGAGAAGTCCATAATGCTGGGAAAATTTCAGTTTCCTATTTGACAACCTGTCCTGGTTTCTTTATTGTGCTCATCTAGGATTTAACACAAAAATATGTACAGGAGAGAAAGCTAATCTTAAAAAACAATTTAAAATTACAGAGTGGGTAGTTGTTGTTGATTTTGAGCAGCAAAAGGCCTGCTTTTTTGTTTGTTTTTAAAGCAAGACAGTAGTTGCCTTAGCTTACCTTTCAGGATAACTTTTTGTTTAAAATTATGTCTAGATATTTTGTGTAACCAAGCATAAAGGCCACTTCATGCAAGGAAATGAGTGTGGCAAGTCTATAGGTTGTGTCGTTTATAACAGACTTCACTAAAAAGATGTGTTTGAAGCGGTCATATAATTGATTGATTAAGTGTTGTCAAGTCGGTGTCAACTCTTAGAGACCACATAGATAGATTCTCTCCAGGATGATCTGTCTTCAACTTGGCCTTTAAGGTCTCTCAGTGGTGCATTCATTGCTGTCGTAATCGAGTCCATCCACCTTGCTGCTGGTCATCCTTTTCTTCTCTTTCCTTCAACTTTTCCCAGCATTATGGACTTCTCAGTAATGGAGCTGGGTCTTCGCATAATGTGTCCGAAGTATGATAGTTTGAACCTGGTCATTTGTGCCTCGAGTGAAAATTCTGGATTGAGTTGTTCTATGATCCATTTGTTTGTTTTCTTGGCTGTCCATGGTATCCTCAAAAATCTTCTCCAGCACCAAAGTTAAAAAGTGTCAATGCTTCTTCAAAGTCCAGCTTTCGCATCCATAGAGTGTCACAAGAAAAATCATTGCCCAAACGATTCTAATCTTTGTAGGTATAGATACGTCACGGCATCTAAATATCCTTTCCAAGGCCTTCATTGCAACCCTACCAAGTGCTAGTCTGAGGTGTATTTCTTGACTGCTGGATTCTGCCTAAAAGGCAGAAGCTATCCACTACTTCAGTGTCTTTATTATCAATTCTGAGGCTGGTTGTTGTACCTGTTGTCATTAGTTTAGTCTTCTTTACGTTTAGTCATAGTCCCATTTTTTCACCATGCTCCTTGACCAGAGGCGTAACTATAGAGGAGCAGGGGGGGCACGTGCCCCGGCACCATCTGGGTGCCGCCAGATCCCAATTTTTTTAAAATTTTAATTTTAATTTAAAAAAAATTTTAATACAAATTTCTCTGGCGCCCCCTCCCCCACGAGCAGTCCCTTCCGCGCCCGCGCCCCCCCCCCCCCATTGCTTTGCTGGCCTGGCTTTCCGGCGGGCGCCGCGGCGGGCGCCTAGTTCCATGCTCTTGCCTTCCCTTGGCTCGCGATGGAACTTATATCCAGCCAGAAAGAGGCCCTCTAGTGGCTTGCCAGCCAGGGTGAGGGAGGGTCTCTAGTCACGCACGCGTGACTCGGCCAGTGTGCCGAGTCACGCTGCACATGCGTGCATCCGTCCTCCCAGCTCGGCTCACCTGCACGTGGCGCGGTCGCGGAGGAGAGCGTCATTACTGGGGCTGGGGCTGCAGGCACAGGCAGGAGGACACGGACACCTGGCGGCACGGACAAGAAAGGATTCGGCGGGCGGGTGGATTCGGCGGGCGGGTGGTCACAACAAGGTGTGTGTTTTCTCTTCTGTTGTATCGTGTAGTCTTCTTATTCTTATCAATCCCCGATTTCCCGCCCGTTCTGCCACTTCCTTCCTTCTGCATCTCAGCCTTACATGATCTACAAGCAGCAGCAGCCCAACCCCTTGGTGAAACTTGCGGCCGCCGCCCCCCCACTTCAATCCCGCTGCTTCCCCATCATCTACGAGCAGCCCAACCCCTTGTTGAAACTTGTGGCCGCCCCCTCCCCACTTCAATCTCACTGCTTCCCCATCATCTACGAGCAGCCCAACGCCAACCCCGTGCTGAAACTTGCAGCCGCCCTCCCCCTTCAATCTCGCTGCTTCCCCCTCCATTTGAAATCTTTTCTGGTGTAAATAGCGCGCGGTTTTGGAAAAGGGGAGTCTTTCTTTAACAGCGGGAGAATAAGGAGTCTTTAGCACTATCACCCTAGTCCCTCAAATTACTCTGGAGTCCTTGGTTTTCGTTTTGTTAAAATACAGTCACTCACAGGGTTGTTGTGAGGAAAAACCTAAGTATAATGTAGTATGTATCATCATTGCATCATAATTCTGATGTTTGAGATACAAGCTAACTTCACAGGGTTGTTGTGAGGAAAAAACACACGTGTGTCAGTCAGATGTATGTTGGGGGGGCGGGGGGCGCGGCGGGGGGGGCACAATTTCAGTGCTTGCCCCGGGCGCCGTTTTCCCTAGTTACGCCTCTGTCCTTGACTTTCATTACTAGAGCTTGCATATAAGTACGTCACCACAAACACACCTTACTCGACTCACATTTACTGTGTTGGTGCAAAGCTGCAGAAAGTTGTTTTGCATGGTGACTTCGTGAATGTGTGTTATGTAAGCAGTGTATGCGGTGCTAAATGCATGACTGCTTCATCGCTTACTGAAATCAGCCTGGATCCACTGAAATTGAAAATTTCAATTTGCCAGTATGGTTATATAAATTAAGGTGTTTAAGGAAGGGTATAAAGGATTGTTGTTAACATTCAAGACTCAAGGCAGTTCCAGATAAGGTGTTTAGTCTGTGATTATCACACTTTGTATGCTCAGTCTTTGAGGGAGGTTCAAACAGCACTTTAATATTGTGTGTAACCAAACACAAAGGCCATTTCATGCATGGAAATGGCTGTATTTTCACCTGTTTCCTCCCTTGCTTAATTTGCCATGTTTATTAATACAGAAACTCTGACTTTTTTGAACAGCAGTACAACAACCACACATATAGATTGTTGTTAGTGCTCATCTTTTTTTAAAGGCGCATGTCTAGATAACAGACCAGAACAGGAACTGGAGAAATAAAAAAAGAAGGGTACATTTGTTGTGTCCCTAAAACATACCATATCTAGCTCTTTATTAAGCTGCCTTATCAAAAGTTCAATTGATTGTAATTCCAAAGTTCGGCCGGTGGTATATAAAAACTTTTCTTGTTGTTTTTGAAAATCCGAATGAGTTTCTTCCTGGCTCTCTTCATCCTCATCCTCCCCTCCATTATGAGGGTGGGGGGCATAGCAGCTGGCTTCAATCCGTCCAGGAAGACTCTAATTCCTTTTCTTTTCCACTTCAACAATTTCAACTCTTTCTTAGACATTTTTCCTTCTATATCACTTCAAAGTAACAAGCATAGCTTCCTTTCAAGGCTAGGTCTATTAAAAGGGCTGAGGTGGAGACAGCAATCGAGCTGATAGGCCATCTTACCCGTGGCTTGCTCCGCCCCTGCCCCCAATCTAGGATATAGATCCACATTAGGGTGTGGAAGGAAAGCTGCAGTTCCACCTGTGACTGCAAGTGGGAAACTAATGTCTGGGTAGTGCTATAGGAAGCCCATCTAGAAGTGCCTCCAGTCTTGTGTTCGCAAGACTGAATGGTGTGTGGGGTGAGGTGGGGTGTGTGTGTATGTGTGTATTTGTGTTCCTTCTTACCTTTCGGCTGAATCTCTCTCTGGTGTCTTTATCATCTCTGCTGTGAGAGCGATAGGGTGAGGACATTTGTCTGATGAGGATCTCTTTCTTGCTTACAGGAAGGGCATGCTTGTCTTCACTTTCTAATTTAAACTTTCTCCAGTCACTGATCACCCCTTTTGGTCCTAGGAGAAGAAAATGTGGTTGTTACTTCATGTTCTTTGTTTCTGATGGGGTTACCAGGTCACCTGAAACTCAGGCCATAGCCTAGTGGTGCTTGATGGGAGAAAGGGATAGGACCTGGAGTTTCAGGAAACAGAGTCTAGCTGTGCCTCGTAGGGCAGGGTGGTGCCAGTTCAACACAAAATGCAAGCTAATAGCAAACGATCTCAGTCAAGCAGAAAACAGCTTGACCTCTCACCTTGAATTGTTAGTCCTACCCTTGGAGACCCTAGAAGGAGACTAAAATCTTGAAACATTAGGTGAGACCGTGAGACCTGGTTTGTTAGTTCCAGTAGAATAGTCCATTGGCATCCCAGATCTCAAAATATAAGGAAATATTTATGGGGTGGGGGGTGTTGAATATTGAATATTGTGGGAAATAGAAATAACTGGAATTGTCTTACCAATGAGTCCTGAGTAGGGCATTTGGAGGAGTTTGGCCCGGAGTAGAAGATTAACTTCTGTTTCACTGTTTAAGAGCTACTGAATCTAGTTGCTCAAATTCGAAAGAAAAGAAATGGAAGAAACCATCTCTTAAATAATGGGGAAATCATGGCTACTTGTGCAAGGAACTCTTCTCCCGAGGGACCATTCAGATGTGCAGTCCTCTGCACCTTACTACCTGAAGTGGTAAAGTCCAGCAGAAGTTGTATAGAGCATTGTATAAAATTCAGAATAGTGGGATGGACTGGATACATTTACAGTTCTAATACTAGGTGCATTCATTTGTGACAGTCTTTCAGGATGAGTTATACCTACTTCCTTCCTTCCTTCTGCCCCCAATAAACCCTACTTTCACTCATGTGCTTGTCATGTAGCTATTTTGCATAGTGGTACAATATCACTACTTATTATATCTGTTGCCAGCTTAGCAACACTGATATGCCCTGCTGTTCAGCACAGTTTACTTTATGGAGCTAGTACAAAGGAAGGAAAAGATAGTGACCACTACATTGTATGGTGTTAATGAGAATATTAGAAATGCCATGCTAGAGGTAACTGGAAGACATGCTGTGCGGTAATGAGTTTGTCATCTGCTTCTACTCCCCATTTTCCCTTCTGGATGGGGAAAGGGACTGGCTGAGGCTTCTGTGTTCTTTCCCCTCCTTTTTCTCAGGCTGTCTGTTATCTGGGGCTGATCGCACTCTAATTGTGTTTTGATATCTTGCACCTGGGCCGGACTGCCTAATTGGTGGAGGTGAACCTCACCCGTTGTGCTTCTGACCTCCTGGCCCTTATTAGGGTGGGCAGCAGCCGGGGGCTGTGGCCACCGAATCCAGCTGCCAAAGGGGGCCACCCTTTGGTGGCAGACATCGGGGGTGGGACTAAGGGCTGAGGCCAAATCACTATCTTGGGCTCCTTCCCTATAGTGCCAAGCTTCCCCTTATTGCCTGGTTATTTACAGTGATGTGTCAGGTCTCTGGTATAGATGTGGGAATAGGGGGCATTTCTGGGGGTTCTGGGGTGGCTATCACAGTAGTGGTGGGGAATCGAAAATTTGGCGGTGGCTGGTCAGCAGGCCGTTACAGGAGAAGGGAGACCAAAAATTTAATAGCTGTTTCCCCTTCCAGTTCTCCTGCCAGCTCTCAGGCCTCAGTGTGTAGTTCCATCCAGCTTCAGAACCTGACCTTGCTCCTTTGGAATGACAGGTTGGTTCAAAAGACGACCAAGATCATCCATGATCTGATCGTGGATGAGGGACTCGACTTGGCTTGTATAACTGAGACCTGGCTGGAGGAGGCAAGTAGTCCAGTATGGGCTCAGCTCTTCCCTGTTGGGTATTCTGTGGTGGAGCACATTAGGGGCGGGGAGGAGGGGGAGTGGCTGTGATTCATCAGAATAACATCTCTCTTACCAGAATCCCTGTGAGACAATTGGACCATATCGAGTGTGTGAATCTTGGCCTGGGGACTTGGGATAGATTGGGAATTCTATTGGTGTACCAAGCACTTTGTTACCCAATGGAATCTCTAACTGAGCTGATGGAGCTGGTTGCGGAGTTGGTGTTGGAGTTGCCCAGCTTTTGGTGCTGAGTGACTTCAATGTTCACTTCAGGGCTGGCTTGTCTGGTGCAGCTTGTGAGTTCATAGCAGCCATGACAACTATGGGCCTATCCCAATTGGTCACGGGGCCAACATACACTGCTGGTAACACTCTTGATTTGGTCTTTTGCTGAGGTCAGGGTGATGTTCTGTGGGTGGAGACTCCTAGAGTGTCTCCTTTGTTAAGAACGGACCACCATCTGGTTAAGGTTGGTTTTGTGGCCACAACCTTCAGGGGTGCAGGATCTATTAGGGTGGTCTGCCCAAGGAGGCTGTTGGATCCTGTAGGGTTCCAAGAGGCCTTGGAGGGATTTAGGGTTGGTTTGCCAGTGATTCTGTTAATGCCCTGACGGAGACCTGGAATAGGGAGCTTACCAGGGCAGTAGACACTATTGCCCCTAAGCGTCTTTCCCACTCTGCTTCGAAACTACCTCCATGGTATACTGAACAGCTACGGGAGTTGAAGCGGCAAGGGAGAAGACTAGAGCATAAGTGGAGGAAGACCTGACTTGAATCCAATAAGATGGCACAAAGGCTATTTGAAGGCTTATTCTCTGGCAATACGTTGGGGTTTTATGATTATTTAGCAAAGCGGCAAGCAAGCTACCACTCCAGTTACAGAGTGCAGAGTTTCGTTGTTGCAGCTATTTAAGAAGCACGCATGGAGATCACTGTAGATTCTAAGTTACTTACTTAGTTATTGGTGAAGTACATTTGAGATAGGAAAGACCTATCCTGTCTATCAGCTACATAATGAATAGGTAGGGAGAGAGAGATATGTTTCCATCTTCTCTCTAGGAGGAAAGGGAGATGACTGACTCACTACAGGAAGTACCTGAGGAGTCAAATCAGGGGTCATAGAGCAGAGGAAAGCAGGGACAGGTAAGGAGATCCTCACTAGCTACCTCTGCTCCCAATGCCCCTAGTGGTCATTAAGATAGTTGGTGTAAAAAGTTGATGCACTGGAACTCTATCTCCAACAATTCCATGGGTGGAGACTCCTAGAGCATCTCCATTGTCATGGACGGACCACCATCTGGTTAAGGTTGGTTTTGTGTCCACAACCGACCTCTTCAGGGGTGCAGGACCTATTAGGATGGTCCGCCCAAGGAGGATGTTGGATCCTATAGGGTTCCAAGAGGCCTTGGCAGTATTTAGGGTTGGTTCTGCCGGTGATTCTGCTGATGCCCTGGTGGAGACCTGGAATAGAGAGCTTACCAGGGCATTAGACATTGTTGCCTCTAAGCGTCTTCTCCACTCCGCTTCGAAACTAGCTCCATGGTATACTGAACAGCTACTGGAGTTAAAGCAACAAGGGAGAAAACTAGAGCGAAAGTGGAGGAAGGCTCGACTTGAATCTGATAAGCCAGCACAAAGCCCATTTGAAGGCTTATTCTGTGACAATATGTGCAGCGAAGAAGCAATTCTATTCTGCACATATTGCATCCGCAAGTTCACATCCAGCTGAGTTGTTCAGAGTTGTGAGGGAATTGACTCAGGTTCCCTCCTCTCTGAATTTAGAGCTGGATTTCTTATTCTCCCACTGTGATGCTTTTAACAACTTATTTGCTGATAAAATCTCTTGCATTCAAGCTGACTTGGACTTCAAGCTGACTTGGCAGGGTCAATTGTAGAGGTGTCCAGTAACTCCTCTGGCTCAATTTGAATGGATCAGTTTCAATTTGAAACTCCTGAGGATGTGGACAATAAGGATGTGCCTGAAATGTTTCAGAGGCCATTACAGAAGCCTCCAAAACATTTCAGCCACCGGAGGCAGAGGGGGTGCTCCCTTAAGGGTGCACACGTGCACGCAATGGGTGCACGCATGCCTGGTACTTCCAGCCGAGGACGGCAACAGGGCAGCAGGGAGGTGCGCTGCCGCCCCGAGGGGCTTTGATACAACGGAGCGCTGGCGTGGGAAATGCAGTGGGAGGGGTAAGTGCACCCTCCCTCACCCTTAAGGGAGCACCGCCGCCGCCTCCAAAATGTGGAGGAGCGGTTCCGGGCACATCCCTAGTGGACAAGCTCCTTGGAAGTGTTTGGCCTACCATTTGTCCTTTGGACCCGTGCCCAACATGGCTTAAAACATCTATGAGGGGGGGGCTGTTAAAGATGGCCTAGTTGACATCATAAATGCCTCTCTGAGGGAGGGCAGGATGCCTCCATGTTTGAAGGAAGCAATTGTGTCCTTTGTTTAGAGCCCTCAGTGATGGATAATTATAGGCCAGTCTCCAACCTCCCTTGGGTGGACAAGGTATTTGAGAGGGTGGTGGCTGGTCAACTCCAGGCAGTTTTGGAAGATATTGATTATTTAGATCCATTTCAAACTGGCTTTAGGTCGGCCTGATGGATGACCTCTACCAGGGAATGGACAGAGGAAGGGTGACTGTTGGTTCTTTTGGAGCTTTCTGCAGTTTTCGATACTATCGACCATGGTATCCTTCTGGATCTTCTGGGGGATTTGGGAATAGGTGGCACTTCTTTGCAGTGGTTCAGTTCCTATCTCTCTGGTAGATTCCAGATGGTGTCACTTGAAAATAGTTGCTCTCTGAAACGAGAGCTATTGTATGGTGTCCCTCAGGGCTCCATCCTAGCTCGAATGCTTTTTAACATCTGCATGAAACTACTGGGTGAGATCATCCGGAGATTTGGAGCAGGGTGTTATCAATATACTGATGACACCCAAATCTATTTCTCCATGACATCATCATCAGGAAATGACATAACCAAATAGCTTCTGACGAGTGAGCATGTCCTAAAACATGTAAGTGGAAAAAGAAGAGAATCCAGCAACTCCCCCTTGCAATTACCTAATTGGTAAAAGTAAATGGATTTTGCTTTGCCAACCTCCATCACTGAAGTGTTTGTAGGAGAGAGGAGGTTTGTCTGAGCCAAATTTCCTCCAGCAGCATCCCTCCATACATTAGGTGACTGCAAAGGGTGTGTGTGGTGGAGGTGTGGGGGTGGGGTGGGGTGGGGGGGTGACTGCATTGACCAAGCCCAATTCTGCTCCAGTGGACCAAGGGCTAATGCCTGCATTCTGTTTTTTGCTGCTGGGGATATTCCTCAAAGCAAAGGTAACTCTCACCTGCACACTTAGCTCCTTTTATTAGTAATGATTACATGGTTTCCTTACCTGTATGTGTAGCCTCAGGTGCTTCAAAATCTTCGTCCAAACTGGGGCCTGTTTGATCTTCCATTATTGTGACTGGAAAAAAATAACAGGAAGAAAAGAATAAGAAACAGGAAGAAAAGGTCACTAATATAGATGGTTTTAAAAGGGATTAGACAAATATAAGGAAGATAGGGATATCAATGTCTACCAGCCTGCATAGCTGTATATTTCCATCAGGATCAGAGGGGTAATGTCCCCGTACACCAAGTGTTGGGGAATACTAACAGGAGGGGGAGGTGCCCTCTTTTCCCCATGTGCAGGCTTCCCGGATGGATCAGAAGGTTTTCCAAGCAGCAATTTACTCTTGCTTCACTATGCATAGGGTAGGGGGCAGGTCGTATTAGAGATGTGCAATTTGATTCATGCATGAATCAATTTGAATCAGATTGGGGTGATCTGAGTGATTTTACCTTGAATTGAATCGTCTCTATAATGTCGGTCCTGATTAGAAGTTGAATCGAATCACCAATTTGATGCAAATCTATCTGCATGTGCCATTTTGTCTCCGTGTTTCCCCCTTGCTGATTAGTTTTCTGGCACTGGCTTCCAATTGGCTTGAGATCTCCTTTTTTCTTGGTTGGCTTGTTGTCATTCAAATCAAGTGTTGGCATGGGCAACTGTGCCACCATTGGCTGGGAGAAGGGAGCGGGGCGGGGTGGGTGGGACAAAGGAGGGGTTTTCAAAATGGGGTTATGAAAAAGCAGGGGGTTTTAGCAGCCCATCGGGTTGGCAGTGTACCTCCTTGCCGCCCTGTTGCCCTCCTCTTCTGGATATGACCAGAAGATGCTAACGTGCCTGCACGGTCATATCTGGAAGAGGGGGGCAACGGGGCGGCAGGGAGTTACGCTGCCTCCCCAATGGGCTGTTAAAAATACCAACGCCAGTGGGGGGAAAGTGGCGGGGGGAAAGTGGGGGGAGGGGAAAGTGCACCCCCGCCGCCTTAGAACTGCCCCACCGCAGTTCTGTGCACATCCCTAGAGATTGGTGGTGGTGGTGGTCTGGGCCTGCCTCCTGGCTGGCCCAGTGGGGGCGGGGGGGGGGGGAGAATGAATGCCTACTGGGCTTATCTTTCTATCCCCCCCCAATCCTTTTAATTTGCAGTGCTGCCAACAACTACTTTTATTTTTGGTGCTCTGCCAGTGGTTCTGCCAGTAGCTAACTGGGTGCTGCTTGCAACTGAGCTCAAATCAAATCACAAGAACTGATCTGTGCACATCTTTAGTTCATACAAGGAAGGGACTTACAGCGACTTCAAGATGATAACAGGAAAGTGTCATTCATATAGCCAACAGCCTTTTTCATGACAATTTGTCCTTAATACGGTATGTAATATAAGCATTTTTTAAAAGTTGTCCTTTGAGAGAGTTGAAAATGGCAGTGTAGGAAACAGTGGCATCTTTGCTGTGCTGTATGGAAGAGATATGCAGATAAAGAGGCTCAAGGGAGAGGTGGAGGTGTGGCTACTTGCCTGAGTGGCTTTGGGGAGTACAGGCAGCACCTGCCACCCCTCCTAATTCCTAGCTAGGTAGACTTGTTTCAGTGCCGTGAACAGGAACTAACTGTCAATATAATAATTTGCAATATAATTATAGCAAAAGGAAGCAAACTAGAGGGAAATTCTTTTGAACCAGCATGGGTGCACATGGACATCTTTTAAAACCAAAAGGTCTATGGTGAAACAAGGAAAAAAACATACTGTGGTAATGGCTGGGCAGGACTCTGTGTATTTAATTTCAAGTAAATCAGTCTAGCCATTAATTTTTAATGATTTTTTTTTTAAAAGTTCAGTGATTTTTTGATGTAATGTTATTTTTTGCCGCAATTCTCTAATGTTAGTGCAATTTTGGCTTTTAAAAAAATTTCAAAAATCAACACATAAACTAATTCACTTGAAATTAAATACACACAGTCCTGCCATCCTCCACTAGTGTGCCAATTTCCAGAGCTCTCTGCCCAGCTGCTACAGCACTCTGTAAATTTTCTCTTTGCCCCACAAAAAGCTGTGGGTTTTTGTTTTTTGTTTGTTTGTTTGAGAAGGTGGTCTTGTGCAACTGTGCTGCTTCAAAAGGGTATTGGTTTCCCCCCCTTTTGCAATAGTGGAGGTGGTGGTGATGTAAAAGCACCACAAAATAATTAAATTAAAAATTCCTGAGAATTATGCATGCATAGAACCTGATGCCTGCGCTTCCTGCCCCTTCCCTGTGAGAATGCAAAAGCAGTTTGGGGTTGGGTCCCAGCTGCTCGTGACACCCCAAAAGGGAGCCTTTATCCAACGCTATATGTCAGTTATGCAGGCATCCAGATGACTTGGCAGAACATGCTCTTATGCAAGAGCACCAAAAAATAATTTAAAAATAAACAGAAGTGGGGAAATCACTGAGAAGTATGCTTGCACAGAACCTACAGCCTGGGCTCCGCCCCACCCCTCACCTCAGTGTTCTTCATCTTTCCTCACCAAAATGGATAGTCCGTGGCTGAAGCTTTCTGGGCTGCCAAAGTGCTCCAGGTATTCCTCCAGACTCTCCTCCTCTATGCCAACAGTCCTAAGGAGGAGGTGCAGAGTTTCCAGGCTCTCTCTAGAAGCAAGGCAAGGCCAGCATTACCAGGAGAGATCAAGGCTACAGACTCAGAGGTATAGGAGTGCCACTGAAAGGACCCCTTCTGTTTAAAAAGGTTGGGAACCTCTGGCCTAACAGATGTACCCCTTCTGTTGCAAACCTACAGCTCAGGCACCAAACAGAGATTTTGAGTGTGTCTGTGCACACAAGTCAATATTACAGTCATGAGAGAGTCTACTCCACTCACTGTCTTACATCCAGACTAAGTTACTCATGAGTATTTCCACTGAAATTAACAGGACAAGTAAACTTCAATAAGTAAAACAAGGACAAATAAACTTGTCCCATTGGAGAGACAGTGGAAGCCTGTCTCATAACTAACATTTAAGTATGTGCGCACATATATACATGAAAACATGAATTGTGTTTTTAATAAACATAAAATCATAATTACGTAAGAACATGCCAGTGAGGATGTGTCAGATGGGGAACAAATAATGCATCTGCAGCATGGGGAAGCAGAAGTACCCTAGGGGTACTACTTGTAGTATCCCCTTTGAGGAACCCCACTACTGGAAAACCTTATCATTTGTGCAGTAGAGGGTCAGAGAGGTCTATTCAACCTAGTCTTGATCTAGAGGTATGGTTTTTTGCTTGGATGGAGAGGGCTGGCCTGGATTCATTTCCCAAAGAAGCCCATGTTCTGGAGGAAAGAGAGGTTGGGCCCTTTGGGGGAGGGTGTTCTAGCTCTGTGGCAGAGCACATCCTTTGCATGCGTGATGGCCCAGCTTCAGCCTCTGGTGTCCACCGTTAAAAGGTTGGCCGGACTGTGAGACAGCCCCTTTCTTGAGGCCCTGGAGTGTCGCTGACAATACTGAGCTAGAACGACCAATGGCTGACTCCGTCTAAGGGAGCAGCAGCAGCAGCAACAACAACAGTAATAGCAGCAGCAGCCCTTTGCTCTGTGCTGTTGGAGACGCAGATTCAGTGGCATCGCCTGTGTGCACCTTCTCTCCTAGTGACCAGTAGGGCCATGAGGAGTAGAGATAGCGAGGAAGAATCTCCAATCTTCCTTTTTCATTGTTTCTCCCTCTGCTCCAGCAGTTTTCGATTGGGAGACAGATATGCTTCCCCTCTCTACTCTGCACCATGAAGACAGAAAGCTCAGGGACACAGGCATTTCTCTCCAAGTATGTAACTTCCCAAATCAACCTCACTCGCTTTTGAACCTGAAATGTCTGTCTCAATACTCCTGAATGGGCTTACTCTTCTCACACACACATGCTCTGCTAAAATGGGAGTGAACTAAAACTCTCCCCTCCAACATATGCATACAAAAGTACTATGACAGAGGGCAGGGAGCACAGAAGTAGGCAATCCCCCCACGTCAGTATGGTTATATAGGAAAAGCTTGATTCTGCAGAAGGTTCCTAATGTATATAGTACATTCCACTCCCGTCCACATGTACACAACGTTCATGGGATTCACCGAGTGAAAAGAGGCAACAGACGTCCCTTTGACCCACTCAGGGCCTTCCCACTTGGCCCCCATCCCAGCCCCTGATCCCAAGATCCCGAAATCCTTCTGTGTGTGCTTCACCTTCTTTCTCCTAGACTGAGATGCAGGCCAAGTTTTCTCTCACCCTCTACTCCCCAGCAGCAGCAGGAGGAAGTCACGCAGAACTTTCCCTTATGTTCCCTTATGTTCTGCAGCTGCCCCTTCCTGTGTGTGAGCCAAGACAAGGCCAAGGCCAATGGGAGTGAGCACACGAGATTCACAAAGAGAGGGCACTGCTGAGGTTGTGCCCACTTGGTAGGAGGGTCTTTATCTCTGTTTGTTTCGTGTGGGAACAACGGTTCCGTAAGAGAGCAGAGTAGAGCAGAGCTTGCACTGCAGGCCTCTTTGCCCTTGCTCCATTCAAAAGCTGTCCCTTGTTGTTAAAGTAATTGCCCCAGAGCTGTCAAGAATGCCAAGACATGTGCCAGGTGCATGTCTTGGGATCCCTGCCTGGAAATGGACTCTAGATCCACCAGGAGCAGAACCACAGTGAAAGAATGACTGCAGGGTGCATGAAGGCTGAAGAACACAACCCGCTGGATGGCAGAGGGCTTTCATCATAGCATCTCTAGGAGAGGTTCCTCTGTGAGGATTGGAGGAGATGGGGGGCTCCCTCAGGTTTGGGGTGGGTGGAACAAAAACAGCCAAGTATTTTCTTGGGGAGCTGCGAGGATGTCCGCAGAGGTGCAGCCTTGTTTCCCCTTTTAAACATGTTTTTTTAAATTCTTTTTGTTAAATTACATATTACAAAGTAGAACAAGTTGGGGGGCTAACTGAGCCCCACGGCCGGAGAAGTTATCTCATCCACGCTGTGGAGAACGCACTGGAGGAGAGAGGTGTTGTCAGCATTCTGGTACAGGCCCTTTTCTTCAGCACCTTGCTAAAACCAAGATTGCTAGGAAGAACGGCAGTGATCCCTAAGGGAGAAAGATCTACACTTGCGCACCAGATCAAGAATCCTCCCATGGAGACATTACTACCTGGCCCCCAAAGCAGCAAGCATCTTATGCCCTCATTTTGTCATGAGTAGGGTCTCAAGGACAAAGTGAAATGATTTATTCCCCTCACACTTTGGCTTAGGGGACTAACTTGGACGACTAGACTAATCATTAACTCTAGGTATCGTTATTTGTTCCCCCCTATATGTCTGTTCAAACTGCCAGTTATCATAACATTCCCCAGATGCTCCTAAAAGTCCTGTGTAGAAAAAAACAACCTTGTGACCAGAAGGAGAGCCCAAGAGCCGTTCCTTCTTGTTGCTAGGGCTCAGGCACAGTTGGCAACTACAAGGGGAGCACGTCTGGCTGAAAGGAGGAGGAATTCTGCCCTCCATTCCTCAACGCACTACTCACATCACACCCAGATTCTCCTCCAGCCATACAGAGATCTGTTGCAGCAGGGCAAGTAAGAGGTATGGAAACCTCTCCTTCACTGCTTGCTTGTCATTAGAATTCAGACTGGAGATCCCAAAGAGTCAACAGGTCCTGAGGGACAGCTGGAGTCTGCCTTCCTTTGATGACACCCAGCCCACTGGGGTTGAGACCCGGACTGCACGAGTCTAAGAGAAAGGGGAAAAGAGAGGAAATGTACTTTTGCGTCTTCTTGGACCAGAATGCCATCATGCACTGGAGAATGAGACTCTGCAAGGATGGCCCACAGTCTTCCTAAAGCCAGGGAAGCCTCTCTCTGCAACCAGCATCTGAGGGCTCCTTTGCTCTTACATGCCCACAATTTGGATTACATAGGAACATAGGAAGCTGCCATATACTGAGTCAGACCATTGGTCTATCTAGCTCAGTATTGTCTTCACAGACTGGCAGTGGCTTCTCCAAGGTTGCAGGCAGGAATCTCTCTCAGCCCTATCTTGGAGAAGCCAGGGAGGGAACTTGAAACCTTCTGCTCTTCCCAGAGCAGCTCCATCCCATGAGGGGAATAATAGCTTACAGTGCTTACACTTCTAGTCTCCCATTCATATGCAACCGGGGCGGACCCTGATTAGTTAAGAGGACAAGTCATGCTTGCTACCACAAGACCACCTCTCCTTTCCAACAGGGAAAGGGTAGGCCAAGGCATTTTTCTGACTGAGGTGGACAATCCAGATGGCCCTCTTCCCATTAATTCACATGGGCCACAGTCCATTGGAAAGTTACCCTCCCAGGCCCCAGGGAAATGAATGGGTGTGTGAGAACAAAGTAATGGTCTTTAGCACAGTCCCCCTTCATCTCAATGCGAGTTGTACAGAATTCACCGGAGAGAACTGGGCCCAGTGGGTCAGAGGGGTCTGCAGTTCTCACACAGCCACTCTTCAAAATCTGCCACTTGGAGAGGCCGCCTCATTTTGCCTCTTGGTAGTGTCACTTCTCCACCTGAGAGCCACTAACATGTTACTGTCAGGAGTCCGGGTCAAGAGCAGAAGCAGCATGGAGAAGCCCGGGCCAGTGAGTCAGGCTTCTGTCCATTGAGATGCTGCCTGCTCTCTTCTTAAACTGCAACTGTGTTTGCTCTCTCTATAGTTTTTTTTCATTGAAATTTTACTATTGTTTTTATCTTGTTTTTAACACCCTGGGGTCTTAGGATGCAGGGCAGTATAAAAATACAAATAAATCCACTCTTTGTAAGGAAGCCATCAAGGGTCTGAGGAAACATGCCTTTCAGAACTTTGAAACAGGTTTGCTCCTGTGTTTTTCTCTTCTCAACTACCTTGACCAAGGTAAAAAGGCAACAACTTGGCCCACTAACTCCACCCTGTTCTCCCTGCATATGAAATCACCTCGGATTCCTCCCTTCCATACTCACAGCATCCCACTCGCATGGAACAATAGTTCGCCCTTTTGTTTTTTAAATGAAAGCTGACATTTTTTCAGGGTGACCTTTTTGTTGTGTGAATCTTGCCAATTTCTGTGGAACACAGGAAGCTGCCTGACACAGTATTATATATACTGTATATAATACTGCTCAGTCTTGTCTACACAGACTGGCAGTGGCTTCTCCAAGCTTGCAGGCAAGAGTCTCTCTCAGCCCGATCTGGGAGATGCTGCCAGGGAGGGGACTTTCAATCTTCCGCCTGCAAGCATGTAGCTTCTCTCTGCTTGTGAAATGGCAGGATACATGCAGCTCGGGTTACGCAGATGAGGAGCAGGGGACCCGAAGGCAGTTTCCACTTCCTTACCGCAACTCTGCTGCACTCCGGCATCCATTTTGCCACCTCAACGAGTATCCGGCTGTGGTCAGAGTATCTGGCTGTGGCATTGAATATTGCCTGCCAGTGCTCCTGGCACTTGCTGCAAATGGAAAGACAGGAGAAGCAGTCAAACCCCACAGACCAGGCATGTTCAGCTTCTACACTGGGGGGAGCACTTTCTTCTCCAGACAGTCGTCCAGGCTCATGCGCTGACCCTCTACCAGGTCACCACGCTCCATAGCTTTGTGGTGCAAGATTCACAGTTGTGGAGCACATGCTATCAAGCAGCGCACTACACACACGTGTATCTATCACATCCCTGCTAGTTCACAACGAAAAAGAGAGTTGTGAAAGTTACAGTGTAGTAGAAATATCTGTATTTCTTACCAATCGGAAAGAAAAAATATGTTCTTTATGTGACACTGGGGCCAAATGCTTAACCATAACTTGATCACTACTATTCACGTATTCTGCTCTTCAACAAAAGTTCTCAAAGCGGTTTGAAAAGTTTGGAAGGGCTTCCAGGGGCCAGGCAAGACTCTCCCAGGGGCCCAGCCCAGCCTGTGAGCCCCATATCGCCACCCCAGCCTTAAACCGCCCCCAGTTTCCATGTACTGTAGGCCAGGCCAGCAAGGAGAACAAAGGGGCACAACTAATGCATCTGCTGGGAAGCACACCCTGGGTTGCATCAGCAGCAGGGAGAAAGATGCTCTTTGGGGAAGCCCCACAGATCCCCAAGGGGGTCACCCAAATTAGTACAAGCTCCAGCATGCTCCATACCTGAAAGGGTGTTTGAGGAGGTATAGCACCACCTCCTCAAGATGATCTACTGCCAAGATGGGGAAGGCTAGCAAGGCTACGTCTTGTCCATGTGGGACTCTGTCCTTCAACCGGATGAACAATTGGTCCAGAAGTTCCTCCAACTGTCAGGTAAGAAGAGGGTTATTCATAAGGCACTAGGAAGCAAGGCTGGCTCAAGGGCTTTCACTGTCCTAGGCAGGGTGGATGCAAAGGCATCACAAACTTCTCTACTTTGCTACCAAGATTTTTCTGGGGCATCCTCTTGTTTGTGTGAGCAGCTAGTAATGAGGGAAGAGCACAAGCACTCGGATTCCTGTGCTGCTTCCTCAGTAGAGACTAGCAGAACAAGTTGTACACCTTGCAACCTGTGTAATGTTACAGAGGATTGTGGCACACATGATCCATTCATATGAGGAACTGTGAATGCCAGACACAGTGCAAGAACTTGGACATGCAGGGCAGCTGCATTACTGCTGAGGTTGAACCAAACTGACCTAAGTCACCTAGAGATCTACATGATGGAAGATGGGTTTGGGGTGGTGGTGGTTTCTGGATCCCCTTTGTTTCTTAGCAGGTCTTATCTGGTAAATAGTGTCAATTATGGCATTTTAAAACCATGCCTGCCACTCAGGGGGAACAGACCTGACCAAATTAAATTGTGGGACAAAGGGAGATGATTGATTCTCAGTCCCTGCAGCGCCCTCTGCTGCTTGTAAATTAGAACTGGTAGACTGGAAGGATTCTGGCCTGTTCTCTCCATTTCCTGCCAAATTAGCTGAGGTACCCAGAACCATTTTATAAGGGCCCCCTGCCACCATCTTAGGTGTAGCTGCTCCTTTAAAAACACCCAGTGCCCTGATATCAGCTGAGGAGGGCAGTGGATTAGCTACTGGGCGCCTTTTACCTAGGAAAAGCCACTGCCCAGGGGACTCACGGTTTTCCACAGTTTGTTTGTAAAGTTGGTGCTGGGCCCACAAGGAGCAAGTGAGGAGCGGTCTCAGCAGGCGGCCTGATTCCCGGACCTCCTGAATTGCTGGTGCTTGCACAGGGGGCGGAGACACAGCCAGTACGAGTGGCCTGCAGGCAGCCATCTCTGGTGCTGAGGAACTCTCCACATCCAGGTTCAGGCACACGAATGGCCCGCAGGCGGCCATGGCCGACGACTGTGCTTTCCCTGAACGTGGCCCTCCTGGAAAGTCAGCGTGGGGACCTTTCCCCTTCGGAAGGCGAACGCTGTAGTGTGTTAATCGCCCCGATCACCACATGCAGCGCGGGAGTGGAGTGAGGAAAACAGAGGGACCAGCAGAAGAAAGAAGAAAGTAGGTTCTTCTTTTCTTTTCTTTCTTTTCAAGTTATAACATATTCAAGGTAAGAAGACAAGGGAATAGGAAAGGAGCAATCATTAAGGAAACAATCAGAAATAGCAAAGATATGAGAGAAGATAAAAATTGCTGCCTGCAGCTTTCGAGGACAAAAAAAAATTGGGCGTGGTTATCCCCCTCAGCTACAAGTAGGCGTAGCTTTTTATTTCTATCCAATCAACTGTCCTGCATTGGAGATTACGGGAAGGATAACCCAGAGGTGTCCTCGGTCCCAGCAACAGAGAACCAACAGATCTCACTTGATGCCTGGGAAACACTATTCCCTTGGTTATTAGCATATTCAATACTAAATATTGTGTGTGAATGTGTCCCCATGCCCTTCCCCCGCTGGGATTAAATCCCCAGGCACTAAAAACTGCAGACAGATCTAAGAAAGGATGGCCTCTAAAACTGTGGGACAAAATAAGGCTAGTGAAGCTGGCCTCTTCTAAAGCTTATTTCAAAGGTAACATGTCCACATTTACAAAATTGGTGAGGGCCAGTATTAAATTATGTATCTCAGGGGAGTCCAAGTAGGGGAGGCAATATGATATTTGCAAATAACCTGTTCTAATAGTGAACTCAAATGGTTGAGCGCCTATAGATTGGAAAGCAGAAAAGGGCTACCCAACATATAAGGTTGGGTGGCTTTTTTTCATCTTTGGAGGACTCCCAAGGTCTGCATGAGTAGATACATTTGTAAAGATATCTTAGAGAGCGCCTTCTTATGCATGATCCCCACCACACACTAAGGTCATCTGAGGAGGTCTGTCTTCAGTTACCACCAACACTTCTGGTGGCAACTCAGAGGCAGACCTTCTCTGTAGCTGCTCCTGGGCTGTGGAATGCATTCCCAACAGAAATCCATAATCTGAGTTCATTATTGGCCTTCAGGAGAGCGCTTAAGACCTATCTGTTTGGCTTGGCCTTCCAGGGTATTTAAACTTTTAAACTGTAAAGGTTTGGCCTGGTTTTCGAAGGTTTTAAAAACCGTTTTAATAATGGTTTTATGTTGTTTTTACAGTTTTTGATTTTAATACTTAATTGATTTTCGTTTTATTTTAATGGAAACCGCCCTGAGCCATTTTTTGGAAGGGCTGTATGGAAACCAACCAACCAACCAAAGTAAGAAAGTAAGTAAGTAAAATAAAACAAAGAAGAAACAAAAACAGCCCAGTGATGCCTGAGTGTGCTCAGTAGTCACCAAGAACCACAAAATGTTGACGATGGGGAGAAAAGGACAGAAAACTTTATATGTTGAGGGGTGCGGAATGGCCTGCTTGAGCTCCACTCCTGGAGGTGGACGTTAATTTTGGGGAATGCAACCTTTTGTTGTGGGTCCCATTGATTTGGTCTGAAGAGAGACTAAAAAACCTGAGCTGTGCTCCTTAGTTTTTTTAGCATTGTCATTCCTGTTTTACAGAAGTATTTGTACCTAGTTTTATGAACATGGTTTGTGGATACCGCCTCTGAGGTATCCAAATCAGTTAACACTTTAGAAGACCAAGTCGAGTGCCATCACACATGCGGAGGATCAGGCTCATGCAACCCAGTGGCAGAAAGACTGGCTTGACATCCTTCCCAGGGGGCTCCTCACAGCTCCTTACCCACATCGACTTGCCGCTGAACTGCTTTATGAACTCGCGCAGCAGGTGGAATATGTTTAGGAGGTCAAATGAGCCTTCAGTGGTCAAATCCCCTGCCAAGAAGTGCATGACTTCCAGGAGCTGCTCGGAGTAGAGGAATCCACCGAAGACCTGAAACAACACACTTGTGAATGGCATGCATTGTCTGCCCGTTGCCCATCTGGGTGGGCAGGAAGACTGTCCAAAAGAGCAAAGGAAGCAATGGAACAAAGGAAGAGACACTCTCTTGGAATAGCAGGAGTGCTTTATATTAATACAGAACAAAGGAATCTAATACACAATACTGTGAATACAACATGCTATAAGTACAAAGCCATGCTAATATGCAACACATATCATACACATACAAATGAACTACTGGTATATTATTTCGACATGTATGGTTTTGTCAAGTCCCATTCACAGAAGGGTCTGACCCAACATGGCCATTCTTGCTTCCAGGAGATAGCATGTCACAGTTTCAAAGGTGCTGTAGCTCTCAGCCAGCCTCCTGGGTTGTCCCTGTCCTCAGAAAAAGGGAGTGTGGCGACTCTTAAGGAGGATGTGGGACTCAGAGACACACTCAAACGGATTCAAGAAGCCCTCTGACTCATCTGTCACTCACTGTTGCAATGTTGTAGCAGCTGCCACTGAAGAAAGCAGGCTCAGTTTCTGTAGCTGGTCCCAGGGCAGAGAGAGCTCTTTTCACCAGGTCCTCGCCCCAAGGTGTATACATCAGCGCCTCTGCAATGGAAAGGAATAGGGATGGGACCTCACAAACTATTGCCCTCCTAGGTGGACCCAGCATGCAAAGCCTGGCCTTCCCCCCATTGCAGGGGTGGAACAGGCTCCACTGCGCCGATTTCCTGTAGATGATGAATCACTCAAAGAAGCTTAGAGTGCCTGATAATAGAGTGCAGATGTGGGATAGTGAGGAACCTGTGAGGAGGGGGAACTACTTAATCTATTTTGTACCCGTCCCGTATCATCTTTTAAGTCCATTTGTCTGAAACGGATGCTTCCCAGGCGTGGAGGTGCTCCGTCAGATGACCGCCCAATTTTTGGAGCGGCAAGTCATTGTTGGCCTTTGGCCTGCTTATGCTGTAAGAAGGGCTGCTTATTGGAACCAGTGTTCCTATAGGAACCACCCTGTCTGTTCCAGTTGAACCTCTGGGTTCTAAAGTCTTGACCCCGGCCCCTAAAGAACCAGAATCCACAAATGGGCTGAAAGGAGGACTGAGTTAGTCAATAGAGTCTTTTGGAAAATGGCTTATCAGATTATCTTGGGGCTGTTGGCATGGCCCCCTTTTTTGGTCTTTGGATTCTACTAGCACATCCTTAAGTGCATTCTTTCCAAATAACTTGGTGCCATCGTACGCCACAGTGGTGAGATTATTTTTAGAAGTGGCATTGACCTGCCAATGTTTAAGTCAGAAGTGGAGGCGCCCTACAACCGCAGCAGCAGATGCCCGTGAGACAAACCTGATTGAATCTAAAGTGGCATCGGCCATAAAGGCCTGAGCCTTTTGGATTTTAAGCAGTTGCTGCCTCAGCTTTGTTGGATCTGTGGGTGTGTCATTCAAAAGGTCATCCACCCACAGCAGAGAAGCCCTTGGCCACCACTGACGCTGCAGCTGCAGCCCGCGTGGTCAGGGATGGATTATCATGGACCTTGCGAAACGATAGTTCCGCCTTTTTGTCAGCAGGATCTTTGATTGTGACCTCGCCATCCTTTGGCACTAAGGAGCCACTGACCAACTGGGCTATTGGAGCATCGGTATTGGGGGTCTTTAAGAGATCCACATGTTCCTTTTTTGGTAAGAATAGAATCTAGTGGCTAACTTAACTCTCTTCATGTATGCATCTAGGGTGGCTAAAATAATATATGCACAGAAATGGAAGAGTAATGAACTGCCTTCAAAAGAAGATTGGCTGATAAAAATTTTGGAATATGCAGAGATGGCAAAACTTACAACATTGATAAGAGATCAAAGCTTAGAACGTTTCAAGGAAGATTGGAAACCTTTTTTGTTGTATTTAAAGAATTATTTTCCTACTATTGATCTTACAGCAGGATTTGAAATTTGAAATGCAGGTTGGGTAGATTAATGGTTCTCTTTTTTTTATTTTAAAGGTTTAAATTTGTGTTTTTTATTAATATTATAATAAGGGTAACTTTATAGTTGTTATTTCATGAAGAGAGGTGCGCGGGAAGTCCATTTGTGTTTATTATGATTGTTATGGTTATTATTGTTAAAAATTAATAAAAATTGAATTGGGGGGGGGGCGGAGAATAGAATCTAGTGGCAGCCAAAAGGGTTTTTTCTACTAGACAAATCCGGTAAAGGTAGAAGCATTTCTCTAATACTAAATTTCCCTTTCCAGACTGAATAAGGTCAGGTCCTGAATTAGCTTGCAGGCCAATAGCCTTGTGGACCCTTGACATCAGGGGAGAAAAATCATCTGCAATAAAGAGGCGTTGGAAAATATTACGAGGTTCCACACCCTCACCCCCAGACCACTCGCCCTCCTCCTTAGGTAGGGAGTCTGGATCCTGAATGTCTCCCTCCAAATTGCCCACATTATCCCAGAGCCCAGTGTCACCAATACCAATGGGCACTGTCCCTGAGGTTAGCTTGTTTTGAACTAAGGGCCTCAGGTGAAGGGGGTCTGGATCCCCAGAACCTTGGCTGGAATTTTCAGAACAACGGTAGTCCTTGGTGGCAGAAGCCTTATCCTTGGACTTCTTGTGTTTTTTAAGATGTTTGGTTTGGGCCTTCGACTTGTGGGGAGAGGGACACGAAGAGCTAGATGGAGCCGAATTTTCTGAAGAAGTTGCCCGCCTCTTGCGCTTGCTGGATCCCCTTTGTTTCTTAGCAGGTCTTATAAATAGTGTAAATAGTGTCAATTATGGCATTTTAAAACCATGCCTGCCACTCAGGGGGAACAGATCTGGGCAAATTAGATTGTGGGGCAGAAGGAGATGGTTGATTCTCAGTCTCTGCAGCGCCCTCTGCTGCTTGTAAATTAGAAGTGATAGATTGGGAGGATTCTGGCCTGTTCTCTCCATTTCCCACTAAATTAGCTGAGGTACCCAGAACCATTTTATAAGGGCCCCCTGCCACCATCTTAGGTGTAGCTGCTCCTTTAAAAACACCCAGTGCCCTGATATCAGCTGAGGAGGTCAGGGGATTAGCTACTGGGCACCTTTTACCTAGGAAAAGCCACTGCCCAGGGGACTCACGGTTTTCCACAGTTTGTTCATAACGCTGGTGCTGGGCCCACGAGGAGCGAGTGAGGCACGGTCTCAGCGGGTGGCCTGATTCCCGGACCTCCTGAATTGCCGGTGCTTGCGAAGGGGGCGGAGATACAGCGAGTACGAGCGGCCCGCAGGCGGTCGTATCTGGCTCTGAGGAACTCTCCACATCCAGGGTCAGGCGCACGAACGGCCCAGAGGCAGCCGTGGCTAACAGCTGTGCTTTCACTGAATGTGGCCCCCCTGGAAAGTCAGCATGGGGGCCTCTCCCCTTCGGAAGGCGAACGCTGTAGTGTGTTGATCGTCCGGATCACCACATGCAGCACAGGAGGGGAGTAAGGGAAAACAGAGGGACCAGCAGAAGAAAGACAAAAGTAGGGTTTTTTTGTTTGTTTTAAAATTATAACATATTCAAGGTAAGACGACAAGGGAATCAGAAAAGAGCAATCAGTAAGGAAACAATCAGAATTAGCAAAAATATGAGAGAAGGAAAAAGTCGCTGGAACTTTTGAGGACAGAAAAGAACTGGGCGGGGTTATCCCCCTCAGCTTCAAGTAGGCGTAGTTTTCTATTTCTATCCAATCAACTGGGGCTCTGATCCCACCGGGTAATGTTCTGTTTGGGTAATGAAGTTCAGTGATTTTGGCAGGTAGCAGATCTTGTTCCTTTCTGACTTACGTTCTCCATGGCGCACGATGGGCAGGAGCTCGCACAAGTCTTCTGCCGCCATCTCCCTGATCTCTCCGTTGTCCTCTAAAGCACAGAGGCAAGTCATTGCCACCAGACGTCCAGTCAGCTCATCAGGCAGCTGTCCAGTTGGCTGAGGAAAGACACAGATTAATGGCTGTTAGGAGTAAAGGACCATCAGCTCCAAGAACAGGACTTTAGATTTATCCTCGGGGACACTTTGCACCTCACACGCCACTTCTGACCAGCCTGCAAAACCCATCCGTGTTTTTCATTATCGAGTAATCACCTAGTGGGGAAGAGGTGGCTACAGGCTCATTTGCCCTTTGGCCATGGACACACATCACCATTAAAAGAACCATTTGAATCTCTGGTGCTAGCAGTGAATGGCAGTGACAGTCAAGAGAAATCCATTGTCCAGTCTAACCTGTTCGTCTTTTTTAATTTGTGGATTGTGACCCACAACTGAGTCACAGCCCCACCATTGCCCATGTGTGTTGCAGGAGCAGCAGCATCACTACTTCTTCTTCTTTAAGTTCTTTTTAAAGAAGAAGAGAAGTACACAAAGAAAGAGACTGACAGGAATTAAAAGTGGGTCCCACGTGGATGTTTTGGGATAAAAGAGGGTCAGTTTGTTCCGGGGGTGGTGGTCTTATTTTGGGGGGAGTTGTGTGATGTCACCTGATTTAGAAGAAGACTGACTTCAGCCTCCTATATGTATGCATGGAGCCTGATTCTATTCATGTGTATTCAGATGTCAATCTTGCTGAGCTCAATAGGTCTTCCACCTAGGCTAGATCCTGGGAATAGGATTGCAGCCCTAGACAGGGCTGTGAAAAAATTGTTTTTAAAAAATGATTAGGAAGAGTGAGATTTTGCAGCTGCTCACACAGTGGTGAGAAAAATTCCCCTACATGCTTTAGACAGAGGAAGTGGTATGAAGGATGAGGAGATTCAAAAGACGTTTCATTTCATGAACAATAAAGCTTTGGTGATCTGGCTTTGTGTTCTGAGGCAAAGGTGGGATTTGGGACATGGCATTCTGTCTCTAGCTGTGATGTGCATACAAGGATAACACAGGGGGATCGCTGGAGAGCTACTATCAGGTCTAAGAATATGCCTTGCAAAGACCCCAGTTCAAATCTTATCTCAACCATGGAGTCGCTGGGCTGCTTTGGCAAGCTTCTCTCAGCCTCAGCCCCACTAGCTGCCACCTAGTTATCATAATAGTGGACGACCTTTGCAGGGCTGTTGCAGAGTCTCCTGAGATCACTTCCGTGAAGTGCACTAAATACTCTAGACATGCTATGTAGGTGCTAAGCGTTCTGGTGGCTTATTGCATGCCGGGTGCCTTGCATGATGGGCCTGGGAGGGGAAGCCTTGAGAAGGGCTGGGAGTGCTGTGTTGCCTAAAGGGCTCCACCAAGGAACTCACATCAGACTTGACCCCTGTGAGGATCCTGAAGAACTTCTGGAGAGCCTTCAGTCTGATGTTCAGATCTTCACATTTTAGGCCGAGGAGGTTTTCCTCCAAGAAGATCAGAGCAAGGGCTTCTTGTAGGTTCCTGTGAAGATTGGTAACTGGTTGAGGGACAGGAAGCAAGAGGGTAGGTATAAATGGAGAGTTTTCACAATGGAGGGAAGCAAGAAGTGGGGTCCCCCAAGGATCTGTACTTGGACCAGTGCTAATTTATTCAAAAATGATCTAGAAGTTGGGGTAGGCAGCAAGGTGGCCAAATTTGCAGATGACACTAAACTATCTAATCTATCCTATCTATCTATCCTATCTATCTAATCTATCTATCATATTTTTATACCACCTGATATGTAAATCTAAATTTAGGGAAGCAAAATCCCAAACAATCTCTCCAAACCGGGGGAGTGGGCAACAAAATGTCAAATGCCTTCAACATAAGCAAGTGTAAAGTGATGCACATTGGGGCAAAACCCCCAACTTCACAAGTACGTTGATGGGATCTGAGCTGTCAGTGACTGGCCAGGAGATCATAGGCTCGTGGTGGACAGCCCGTTGAAAGTGCCAACTCAGTGCATGGCAGCATAAAAAAGCAAATTCCATGCTAGGGATAATTAGGAAGGGGAATTAAAATTAAAAGGCTAATATAATGCCCTTATACATATCTATGGTGTGGTCACATTTGGATTACTGTGTACAGTTCTGGTCACCGTATCTTAAGAAAGACATCGTATAACTGGAAAAGGTGCAGAAGAGGGCAATCAAGATGATCAGGGGCCTAGAGCACCTTCCTTGTGAGGCAAAGCTACAGCATCTAGGGCTTTTTAGTTTGTAAAAGAGGCAACTACAGCGAGACATGATAGAGGTCTATAACATTGTGTCTGGAGTAGAAATAATGGATAGCGAGAAATCTTTCTCCCTCTCTCACAACACTAAAACCAGGGGTCACCACATGAAACTGATTGCCAAGAAACTTAGGACCAACAAAAGGAAGTACTTTTTCCACACAGCACATAATTAATCTATGGAATTCTCTGCCATAGGATGTGGTGACTGCCAGCAGCCTGGGTGGTTTAGATAAATTCATGGAAGACAGGTCTATCAGTGGCTATTAGTCTGATGGCTATAGGGTACCTCCAGCCTCAGAGTGAAGATGCCTCTACATACCAGTTGCAGGGGAGCAACAACATAAGACAGGGCATGCCCTCAGCTCTTGCCTGTGGGCTTCTCAGGGGCTTCTGGTGAGCCACTGGATGCTAGACTAGATGGGCTTGGGCCTGATCCAGCAGGGGTGTGCTTATGTTCTTAACATACATGGTTCCCCTGCACCACCATTTTAAACTCACAACCATCTTATGAGATAGATTATCTGAGAGATGGTGAGTGGCCCAAATTTGTTGTTGTTGTTATTTATTTATTTATTATTATTTCTTATTTACACAGTCAGACAGGTGTTATTGACTGGTTTGTTTTATCCAGACATCGAGTCCTTCCCAAGGACCTGGGATGCCAGAATTTTATTGTCAATGGTTATAGATATCGTCGCAGAATATAGGCTGTTCCCAGTAAAGTTGCTTTTTGTAATTGGCTGGTGATGATTTCTGTGGCCCCTATGGTGTTGAGGTGCTCTTCAAGGTCTTTTGGAACTGCACCCAGGGCGCCAATGACGACTGGGATTATTTTGGTCTTCTTCTGCCACAGCCTTTCAATTTCAATTTGTAGATCTTTGTATTTGGTGATTTTTTCTATTTCTTTTTCTTCTATTCTGCTATCCCCTGGTATTGCTATGTCGATTATTTTGACTTTTCTTTCTTTCTTCTCGACTACAGTTATATCTGGTGTATTGTGTGGCAGATTTTGTCTGTTTGTAGTCGGAAGTCCCATGATATTTTTACATCTTCATTTTCTTCAACTTTTTCAATTTTATGGTCCCACCAATTTTTGGCTACAGGTAGCTTGTATTTTTTGCAGATGTTCCAGTGTATCATCCCTGCTACTTTGTCATGCCTTTGTTTGTAGTCAGTCTGTACGATTTTTTTTACAACAGCTGATTAGGTGGTCCACTGTTTCATCTGCTTCTTTACAAAGGCGGCACTTGCTGTTTGTGGTGGATTTTTCGACTTTTGCTCTTATTGCATTTGTTCTTAGTGCTTGTTCTTGTGCAGCCAGTATTAAACCCTCTGTTTCTTTCTTCAGGTTGCCATTCTTAAGCCATTGCCAGGTCTTGCTGATGTCTGATTTTCCACTTATATTGTACAAATATTGACAATACAGGGGCTTATTTTTCCATTTTTCTGCTCGGTTCTTGACTTGTTCTTTCTTGTAGGCCTGCTTTGTTTCATTGGTGTTGAATAGTTTCTTGTTATTGACCATTTGAAGTGCATCTTCTTCACTGTCCTTGATATATTCTTCAAGGCCTCTTTTCTCCTCCTCTACTGTTTGATGGACTTGCAGCATTCCTCTTCCACCTGAGCTGCGAGGGAGGTATAGCCTATCGACATCACTGTGGGGGTGCAGAGCATGATTGATGGTCATGATTTTCCTGGTCTTACGATCCAGCATCTCTAGCTC
This sequence comes from Hemicordylus capensis, assembly GCF_027244095.1. Classification (NCBI taxonomy): domain Eukaryota; kingdom Metazoa; phylum Chordata; class Lepidosauria; order Squamata; family Cordylidae; genus Hemicordylus; species Hemicordylus capensis. The sequence continues at coordinate 149,829,281 of NC_069660.1, forward strand.
TGCCTGGGTCCAGTCTATTATTCCTGCAGTGTATCTGATAACAGGTATAGCCCAGGTGTTTATGGCTTGTATGGTGTACCCGCCATTGAGTTTGGACTTGAGGATTTTTCTAACTCTCCTGATGTATTCACTTCCAAATTTTCCTTTAACTTCAGTGTGTGCGATGTTATCAGCCTGGAGAATGCCCAAGTATTTGTAAGGTTTTTTCTCTTCCAGGTTCTTGATCTTGCTTCCATTGGGCAGTTCTATTCCTTCTGTTTTTGTTATTTTCCCTCTGTTCATTATTAATGCAGCACACTTGTCTAGTCCAAACTCCATTGCTATATCGCTACTGAATATATGGACAGTGTTTAGCAGTGATTCGATTTCTGACTGGGACTTTCCATACAACTTCAGATCGTCCATGTACAGCAGATGGTTGATTTTACTGGATGTTTTAGATGTTTGGTATCCGAGGCCTGTTTTGTTTAGTATTTGTGAAAGTGGGGTCATGGTGATTACAAACAACAGAGGGGATAGTGAGTCCCCTTGGGAAATGCCTCTTCTAATGCTAACCTGTCCAAGTGTCTCGCCATTGATTGTTAACTGTGTACTCCACATGCTCATTGCTTTTTTAATAAATATCTGAATATTTTTGCTGACACCAGTTGTTTCTAAACATTGTAGTATCCATGTGTGAAGCAATGAATCGAAGGCTTTCTTGTAGTCAATCCATGCAACACTTAGATTGGTTTTTCTTCTCTTGCAATTTTCTAAAATCATTTTGTCAATCAGCAGCAGTCAGTTATTCTAACTTGTTTTTCTTCTCAACTACAGTTATATCTGGTGTATTATTATTCATTCATTCATTCAATTTCTATACCACCCTTCCAAAAATGGCTCAGGGCAGTTTACACAAGGAAACAATAAATAAATATGATGGGTTCCTGTCCCCAAAGGGCTCACAAACTAAAAAAAAACATAAGATAGACACCAGCAACAGTCACTGGAGGTACTGTGCTGGGGGTGGATAGGGCCAGTTACTCTCCCCATGCTAAATAAAAGAGAATCACCACGTTAAAAGGTGCCTCTTTGCCAAGATAGCAGGGGTAAAAGTCACCCAATGAGTTTCATGGACACTGACACTCTCACCACTATAACATTCCATCTCCCTCTGCTCTCTTCTCTAAAACACCATTGCGGTGCCACTGTCTTTAGTCTTGGACTATCAGAGGCTCCACCCAAGTCCAACACCTGTGGGAGGGCCAAATTAGGGCAGCTTTGCTCCAGCTCAGGGGTGTAGCCAACCCAAGGCTCACCAGCTGTGGCTGGACTCCAACTCCCATCATCCCTAGCTATTGGTCACCATGGCTGGGAGTGATTGAATTAGTCCAGCAATATCAGGGGACCCAAGTTTTACCCCCACCCCCCATCTTCTGGAATTTGGATCCTGCCCTTCTTCCCTGGAACTCAGGAGTGTGTGTGTGTGTGTGTGTGTGTGTGCAGGGGCGTAGCAAGGTTGGAGTGGGCTCAGAGACGAGATTTTAAAATGCACCCCCCACTCAAAGTCCAGGGCCTCCGCACACCCCAGGCCCCCAAGGATTTAAGTCTGATATTTCAAAATAAGTATGCTGCCTGGAAATACATTTCACTGAATACACACATGCACACTTCACAATATATAGTGATATACATTGAGTACTATATGTTTGTGCTACTTTTAATGCCTAGAACACACTAAAAACACTACTTATTAAAATGGCCCCCTCGCTGCAGATTAGCAAAGGAGACTTTCAACCATGCAGGGTGAGCCTATGTTTGTTTTCTCAGAATTCTGAACAAATTCAGTCAAGTTTGATTCCAGGAGGTTTTTCACAGGAGGCTTTTAAAGCCCTTTAACATACATCTCCTCTGGAATGGAGGTGCTGCGTTCACATGTTGGCCAGATTTACCGTGAAGTCCCTGCGAGTTATTGGGGAGCAGTTCACACACAAGAAAAATAAAATAAAAGCACAAGACATGTTTCACAGTTCTCTCTCAGACCTTCTGGGTTGCAAAACAACTTGAACATAAGTGTATTTATAAATGAACTAGTGGTTTTGTAGCCTGTTGGTTAACGGGCGCTAGTGGAGCTCTGCACTCCAGACGTTCGCCGCCATTCCCTCTCCCGCCACCCCCCGGCACCCGGGGCTCCGGCCGGGCCCGCCACTCACCGCCGCCCGCGGCTCCGGCTGGGCCCGCCACCCACCGCGGCTCCGGCCTGGCCCACCGCTGCCCGGGCCCACCGCCGCATTGTTTTGTCTGCCGCCTCGTCCGGCGGCCATCCTGGGCGGCCAGAAGCGGCCGCCCCGAAGAAGCCGGGTAAGCGGCGGCACGGCCAGGCCTCGGCCATGGCTCTGCCGCCTCCTCGGCCGCGCCGCCTCCTCTGGCCGAGGCAGCGGCTTTGCCACCGCCTCGGCCAGTGTCCCCCGCCGCCGCTTACCCGGCTTCTTCGGGGCGGCCGCTTCTGGCCGCCCAAGATGGCCGCCGGGTGCTGGCGGTCCTGCCTCCCTGGCTCCTTCTGGCCATGCGCTTCGCATGGGAGGCCAGGGAGGCACGGACACACGCTTGGTGTCCGTCCACGGACGGACACCAAGCCTTTTATTAGATAGGATGAATGAATGAATAAAATAAATATAATACTGTTTGTTCCAATAGTTTTTGTAATTTTCTGCCATAAAACAAGCCACTTATAGGACTTTTTAGATAGTTTGTTTTTTAAGCCAGCAAATTTTCCAAGCTGTTTTAAAATAAATAGTCAGAGACTTCTCAGTCCCACCCCCCATATCAAAGCCCTATGGCAAGCAGATCCCTATATATGGGGGGGGGACGGGAAAGGTAACCACAAAAAGGAGTTCACACTCTACCTGGCAAATGCTGGATTCGGCAGGGCAGCAAGGGGTCTTCTGCTGCAGAGAACAGTGGTGGCCACTCTGGCTGCCTCCTCCTTCCTGGCTGGCTTGGGCCCTACTGGAGTTCAGGCTTCACAGAGGCCTACACGGAGGCTTCCCTAGAAGCCCCGCCCACCCTCCGATCAGCTGAGAGGCGGAGAGAAAAGGAGCTCTTTGCAACTTGTCTGCTGCTTCCATTCCGGGCCAGGAGAACAAGCAGGAGAGACGGCGAACAGGGCAAGTGGCTGAGGGGCCTTGGGGCTGGGCAGGGGGCAATGGGGAGTCACGTGAGGTGCCTCTGGGGGCCCCCTCCAGGCAGTGGGGACCCTAGACAACTGTCTCCCCTTGCCCGATCGTTGTTATGCGTGTGTATGTGTGATTGATTCTCCCTCCCCACTTGTATCTACACAATAGTCCTGTGAGGTAAATCAGGCTGAAGAGAATGAACTGCCTAAAGTCACCCAGTCAGTTTCATGGCTACAGTTTGACCAATAACTCCCCTGCCTGTGGCCAAAAGGAAGAGATGATGGAAGCTGTATTGGATTACAAGGGAAGGAAGCCAACCAGAAAAGAAACATATTCAGAACTGGTCCCCTCTTTACAAATTACAAATAATTGTAATTTATTTGCAAATAAGGATCACCTCGGTAGACTGACTCTCCCCACTAGGGGCAAAAGCAAGCAGGATACCGACCTGCACGAACTACAGGATGACTCTGTGGACACTCACAAGACCAAGGTAGAATAAAATCCTGGACAAACCTGACCCACAGAGATCGGGAGGGAAACCGGCCGTTATCCACTTTCTTAAAGACACAGTACCACATGCCACCCCTTTGCCCCTTGTTGCGAGTCCTTCCGCCAGCCCCCTTGGCCCTTTGCTCACCACCAAACACTTTGCTTCCCAGCCTCGTTGGACTTCCTTCCACTAAGCTGCTAGTCCTCAAGTTCCCTGCTCCCCCCACCCAGCTTCGGCCTGCATGTTCAACCCTTTAAAAAAGCTTCCTGCTTGTGGGCTCAAGGAACAGGCTTGCTTAGGAGTACTGCCGTTACTGTGTACTGAATGCATGTTGAACTCCATGGGGAGAAAAACAGATGCGGCAGGAGTAGAGATACTACCCCATCAGCTGCCCTGTCTGGAAGTGTGGTGTGTGGCTCGAAACAATACCGCTCCATGAAGCACATGCAAGCCTCTGAGGGTGACCTCCCTCATAGGCTTGCAAAACTTTGTAACATTCTGTCCAGGATCACCCCCTTCTTCCTGAAAACCTTCTGGAAGAGCAAAGTGAGCTGGTTTAGACTGCCTTGAGTCTCTGAGAGAAGGGCAGGGAGGGTGGGAGGAAAAACCATGCATGTTTCGCTCCGTTTTATTGTTTCTGGGAGAGAGTGGGCCTCTGCCCAATTAATCAGCTAATTACAGCAGGATCCCTTCGCCTCAGAGGAAGGATAAACGGGCCAAGAGCACAGGACAGCAGAAGAGGTCACGGTGAGCTGTGCATGGCAAGACTCCTGGGAGAGACTGGATGGACTCCTGAACTCCGTCTCCCTAAGAGGGGACTCAGAGACAACCTCTCGGACTTGACCCAGCCTTTCTCCAAGAGGAGAGTTTCCTGCCGTTTCTTTCATATGTGGTAATTCAATTGTGCCACCTAGTGGAGAAACTGAAAGCTGCACTTAGCTCACATGGTGTGTGTTTTGTCTTTAAGAGGAATCTTCATGTATTTATGCTGCCTACATGATAAGGGAAATTACTGAAAGTAGTCAAAATTAAAAGGACAAGACAAGCATTGCTTAACTTGTCCTTTTAATTCCAATGGGACTGCTTTGAGTAGTTTTCCTCATCGTGTCAGCCAATGTTTTAACCCTGTTTTTACTCCAAAGTGCTTAAGATAGCATCTATAATCCCACCCTCTATTTTATCCTCACAACAGCCCTGTGATGTAGGCTAGGCTGGTGGATAGTGACTGGCCAAGTTCACCTAGTAAAATTATTATTATTATTATTATTACATTTATATCCCGCTCTTCCTCCAAGGAGCCCAGAGTGGTGTACTACATCCTTGAGTTTCTCTTTCAGAACAACCCTGTGCAGTAGGTTAGGCTGAGAGAGAAGTGACTGGCCCAGAGTCACCCAGCTAGTTTCATGGCTGACTGGGGATTTGAACTCGGGTCTCCCCGGTCCTAGTCCAGCACTTTAACCACTACACCATGCCTGCAGGTCTTAATAGTTGTAATGAAGGAGAAGTTAAGCAAGCCATGAGCTGCTAGACATGGGCTCAGGGTGCAGCCAAGACTTCTGGCAGAAGGAGAGTCAATGATGGCTGTTCCTCCAACTCTTACTCTGTGCAGATATTTGCCCTTAGAGACTTTATTAAAGATCTGTAAGTTATCCAACAATACAGGTCACCAGCACAGAGAGCTTAATTGTTCAGGAACACTCTCCAGACAGAACAGTAAAACAAGATGCAGATCCTAAGCTGAGCTCTAAGGACACATAATAGCACAGCCTGTTTGGTGCAGGTGTTGCTTATACTAGGGGTGTGCATGGAACCGATTTTGCAGGTTCAGTTCAAATCAAACCCAGATCTGAACCAACCTGGTCGTTTCAGGTCCAGTCGAACTGGGTCCGGTCTGGTTCAGCCACCAAACCAGGCCGAATTGGTTTGCGGGATGGTTCGGGGATATACTTGTAAAGGGGAATCTGACCAGGATTCCGGTAAGGGCGGGGAGAGAAAGGGTATTTCTTACCTGATTGGAGGGGGCGGAGACATCAAAGGTGGTGGTGGCTCCTCCAAGCCCCCCCCCCCCACTAGCCTCCTGAAGGACAGCCAGAGCCACTGTGGTCCAGTTCGAATTCCACTGCCTCCAGTGTCTTCACCACCTCCAATCAGGTATGAAGGGCCCTTTCTTTGCCTGCCACCCCTGGCCTTACTATAGGGAATGTCCCTCTTTTCTTGTAAAGGGTCATCCTCGCTGGATCTCCCTTTACAAGTATATCCCCAAACTGGTTGAGGAAACTGACAGCAAAGGACAATGAAGAAAGACTGTTCAGTCACAAACAGTTTAAGGGGGATGGTAATGGTGCATTTGCACTGAGCCCTTTGAAGTCCATATTATCAGAGGTCTACCTAGGTGATTATGGAGCCTGAGCCTAAAGGCCTTTTTGCCCACCCCACAGCTGCAAAATAAGCTGCAGTGTTCTATTTTTTTACACCAGAACAGATGCTCTATTTTTTACACCAGAGTTTCTAGCTCAGGGAAAGCTAGAAACTCCTTCTTTGGGGGAAGAAATTCTGAATAAGATATTTCCCATTGACCTGCACATACCACATTTTGCATGCCCTGGCCACAGCCAGGATTGCATGAGGAAGCCTCTTGGCACTGCTGTCGCGAGTCACCAAGTCCTTTTGCCAGCCATAGGAATCAGGCACCGGGCTGCAAAGGAGGAAGCTGCCGTCACTCACCAGGGCATGAATCTGGTACCCATCTCTCTCTTCCCCTGCTCCACCGGGAGGTGCCTTGACAGCACCATTTCTGCAAGTTGCACCACCAGTTCTGCCCATTTTGCAGATGGAGACTCTCTATCCCATGAAGTCGAGAGGCCACACAGCTGTGTTTGGGCATGCAAGTCCAGAGCTGCCAGGAGCAGGGGCGTAGCTAGGGGAGAGGGGGCCCTTGTTCATCATTCTCTCTGGCAGCCCCGCAGAGTGAGGGAGATAATGAAGAAAATAGGGAGGGGTGGAGCTGGAGGGCCCTCAGGAGCTGGGGGCTCGTGTTCTTTGAACCCTTTCGCTCAATTATAGCTACGCCTCTGGCCAGGAGCCCATATGACAGAGGTTATACTGCAAGATATAGCAGGATATGGCAGGGAGGTAAAAGGATGAGTGGTGTAGAGCTCTCCCCATCTCTTCAAAACATACAGACCGGCTGCCTCCTCTTTGTAGGGTGTGTGGTTGTGTCACCTCCTCCAAGCTGACGGGTATCTCATTCAAAAACACAGAGTTATTTCTGTGGGTTTTTTAAAATAAGAATTTTTATTAAGAAATAGACCAAATAGGACAAAGACAAATCACCATAAAAACAATTTAAAACCAATCATTTTTCATAATGAAAAACCATTTTTCTAATTAATTACATCAGTAGAGGAAAAGTATCTAAAACAAGATAAAGCAGAAGAAATTCAGACTCTTAGAATTGTAAAATCTAATCTGATCAGCTTCTTGTAAATTACATATCAAAAACACTATAAGTCAAATCCAGAAAATGGGAACAAAGTTTGACCATAATGGATATTGTAATTTATAAAAGGTTCCCAAACAGTCATGAATGATTCAGTAGACATGCCATGTACATAAGCCGAAACTTTTGAAATTGAAGCATAATCCCACACTTTCAAAAACCAATCGTTTAAGGAAGGGATTTCCAAAATACGCCAATTAGATGCATATATAATCCTAGCAGCTGTAATCATATATAAACACAATTCGTTTGATTTAGCAGGAATATAAGGTTTTATCATACTTAAAAGAAACATTTCTGGAAGAAAGGGAATCTTAACTTCTAAGATTTGTTCAATTTTCATATGAATTTGTTTCCAAAACTGTTGAGCTTTATTGCAACTCCACCACATATGGTAGAATGAACCTAAGTGTGAATTACATTTCCAACATTTCTTGGAGAAAGAATCATCTATTTTGTTAATAGTCAAAGGAGTTATATACCATCTGAAGAATATCTTATACCAATTTCCCCTTGGATTGGTACACAAAGTAAATTTCACATTCTTTTTCCATTGGTATTCCCAATCAGAGAGATTGATCGATCTATTAAAGTGCTGCATCCATTTTATCATTCATTCTTTTATCTGCTCAGTCTCAGTCTCATACTTCAGTAATAGCTTATAAATTCTGTCTAATAAATGATTAGTGTTTCAGGTGATTAATTCTTCAAATTCAGTCAAATCTCTAAGTTTCCCACCCTGTAACTGTAACTCTTTCCGAACTATTGAGCTGATCTGAGCTTGTTGAAGCCATGGTGCTTGTTGAGTTGTTTGCCTGGAAGAAACTGATTTGTCCAGAGCTAAATATTGGGCCAAACTTTGTAAGGAGTATAGACTGCCTCGCCAAAAGTTATACTTAGAAGAAAATTCTTCTTCATGGAAATAAACATTCCGTATTGAGGCCAAAGGTGATAATCTAGGACTTATTCTTTTCTGGTATTTATCCCAGACATAAAGAAGACAATGTCAATGATGATGATGATGATGTTGATGATGAATTCGATTTCTATACCGCCCTTCCAAAAATGGCTCAGGGCGGTTTACACAGAAAAATAATAAATATGTTGTTATACTTATGTATAGGTACTTATGTATACTTATACTTATGTATGTTGAATAGTATGTTGTTGTATCTCCTGATCTTTCCTCGAACCAGAAATCTATAAGTAATTATGCAAACCTCTAGTAAGACCAAGTTCCTCCATTCAAGCAAAACTTCCGTAAAGGGATAAAATCCAATTCGAAATCCAAGTCAAACTACTAGCATGATAATAAAGTTTCAAGTTAGGAACTCCAAGACCACCTCTTTCTTTGGAATCTTGCATCACCTTAAATCGAATCCTGGGTTTTTTATAATTCCAAATGAATGAATTGAGCTGACTCTGTCATTTATTCAATATCTTGTTGTCTATCTTTATAGGGATCATTTGAAAAAGAAAGTTCATCTTAGGTAATACGTTCATTTTTACTGCAGAGATTCTCCCAAGCCAAGATAGGGTCAGCTTCTTCCATCTATCTAGATCAGCCATAATTGATTTCAAAATTGGAACATAGTTATTCTTAAACAGATCTTTATTGCTCCTCGTAAGATTAATCCCCAAATATTTTATTAGCTTCTTCGTTACTTGTAATCTTAAAACTTTAGAAAAATATTCTATCTCTTCTTCTGAAAGATTCCATGTCATGATCTGAGTTTTATCTCTGTTAATCTTATAGCCAGAAACTGAGCCATACTTATGTATCTGTGTCATTAATGTATCCAAAGAGTACAGAGTGGTTTTTGAATGTTCTCATTCAATGTTCAATGTTCTTATTCAAAAACACATAGTTCAAAAACCCAACTATCACTAACCAATAGCTCCCACTGGCCAATCATTCTAGGTGAGAAAGGAATGGTCTGCCAGAACTCCTAGTACCACATAGGGCAAGCAGCAAGGTCCTTCAGGTGTGTGAAGAAAGATATGGTGGTGGGCAGTGTTCCCTCTAACAGGGATACCCAGATGTTGTTGACTACAACTCCCAGAATCCTCAGCCAAAGGCCATTACAGCTAGGGATGCTGGGAGCTATAGTGAATAGGGGTGCGCATGGAACCGCGGAGCTGCGGTCCGGCACTGGGGTGGGGGGTTCCAATAAGGATGGGGGGGGCTTTACTTACCCCTCCCAACAACAGCACCGTATTTTCTGGAGCAATCGGGCGGCAGGATACCTCCCTGCCGCCCCCTTCAAAACCCCGCTCGGCTGGCCGCCCCCTTCAAGCCCCCTGCAGCCCCAAAGCCCCTTGCCGCCCCTTTCTTGACAGTTCCATATTGCAAAGGGGCGGCAGGATAACTGATGATGGGGTTGTCGTCCAAAAGGATCTGGAGGGCCAAGCTTGCCCACCCTTGTTCTAGAGCCTTGTTGAGGTGTTCTAGCTAGGAAGTGGGGACACCGTACTCATATATCCTTGAGAGAATGCTTAGAAGTCTGGACCTGCTCCAATGCCCAAAGACTCTGAAACCACATCCCCCGTTATTCATGCTTACAGCATATTCTGAAAAGGCAAATATTGTACTTGTGGAGATATTCTTTCTTCCCATGACTGGAACAGTGAAGATCCTTGGCTTTCCACTTCATGGGGAGAAGCTTGCCAGTCTCCATTAGTACAGCATTTGTCTTTCAGACAAACACTTTAAATGTGGAGAGAGTGGGCAGGATGGGTTTCAGAGTGTGCCAGCAGAGGAGCAGAACTTTCAAGTATGCTCTTTTGGGTTCTGTAGCAGGGAAATGGCTTGACTACCAAGCCAGAGTTCCCCAGAATATGGGAAACACCTATATCGGGCAGCAGCGATACAGGAAGATGCTGAAAGGCATCATTTTATACTGCACGGGAGGAGGCAATGGTAAACCCCTCCTGGTATTTGGTATTCCACCAAAGACAACCACAGGGCTCTGTGGTCGCCAGGAGTCGACACTGACTCAACGACACACTTTACACTTTAGACTCATATGTCTAACTTTCCTGTAGTGCCTGAGCAGGCCCTGGATATTACATTGATCTGCCTGGGAGATGACTTGTGTAAACAATTATTTATGCACATCAAAACACATTTATAATACATTTTTGCAGTATTAACCTTAAGTCTAATTTCTTGCTCACTAGAGCAAATGCAGATGTTAACTGCAGATAAACCACTCAAATTCCCCCCAAGCAATATATGTATTTATTTTATGAGTTTGTATCCTGTCCTTCAATGTAAAACATTTCCAGGGCAACCTAGAAATTATAGCAATATACAATCTAAAAACAGCTCTAAGGCAATAATAATGATCATCATCATCATCATCATCATCATCATCATCACAGATAAAAACAGCAGGATAAAGACAGAAGGAGCTCTCCTAGACAACAGGTTTACTGTGGATTTACTGCAAGTTCAAAGTTTCAAAAACAACAACAAAAACCCAGACAAAAAAAGTGGATTTTTAAACCCTGGATACAAATCAGGCTACATGGTAACGTGCAGTGAAAAACCTGAATTGTGTGTGAAGTGCTCCCTGATAGCTCACAGGGACTTCAGGGTAAATTTGGCCGATATGTACGCAAACCTCCAATCCGGAAGAGATGCGATCTAAATGCCGGGCGTGAAAAACGTTAAGCATAACATAATTTCATGAGAAGTTAAAAAGCTGGGGAAATAAGACAGTCTTCACCTGGTGCCAAAATATATATTGATGGAAGTATCAGGCAAGCCTCCCTGGGGCGAGAATTCTGTAACTGGGTGGGTGGGAGACAACTAAGAAAGCCCTCTTCCCAGTTCCCGGCCTTCCACCTCACTTGGCATGACAGAGGCCGCTGGAGAAGAGTCTCTAGAAAGGGCTGAATTTATTACAGTGCACTTATCCTACCCAGGCAAGAGTGGCCCCAGGTATTGTGGCGACTGAGGCAAGATGCCAAATGCTGTCTTGCCCCATGACCCTGGTGGGGGCCAGCCCCTTTCAGAATGGATCTGTGCATACATTGAAAACTGTGCAAAGGGCAGAGAGGAGGGAAGGTTGCCAGCAGACTCCTCTTCTCTCCTCATGCTCCTTGCAAGCATTGCAAAGAGAAGTAGTTCCTGCAGTGCTGTGCAAGGGTCCGAATTGGTCCCATCCAAATAGGTGCTCTGATGGTGGCAGCAGGGGGGGGTGGGTGGCATCTTGCTGGCATGCCAATAATGCACTGCCTGAGTCAACTGCCTCACCTTGCCTCTTAGAAGGACTGCCTTTGTACCCATGTGCTGCCCAACAAAGACATTCATTGCTGACTTTGTTCTCCTGGGTGATGTGTCAGTTGAGGTTAGTTCATTAACATTAAATCCATTTAATAGCTGAGCAACAGAAATAGACTGTTGAATTACGCTGAATGTACCATTTGTTATTCACGGTAAGGTTAAAATTCATCGTTCCCACGAGAGTCAGAGGGCGGTTTAAAACTGAACACTGAAATAGATTATGGCTTGCATTGAGTATTAGCCATGACAGGTCAAATGCCACAAACAAAACATTCTTGTCATGTCAAACACAATGCTTTGCAGTGGAAACATGGGTGCCAATGGGAGCTTTCCCCCTTGGGCAAATAACAGCTGTGAGGGTTGAGATGTGGGGGAAACAAAGAGTTAAAGTTTCCATCCCCTGGCCTCCCAGTCCAGATCAGAACCCATGAGTGTTCTATTCACATCTGAAAAAGCAAGCATGCAGGCAGCTATGTCTGCTCCCACCTGTATGGTTGCAGTCCTGCCATCCCCCCTGATTCCCTCACCTGCTGTGGCAACCCAGATGTGCTGCACAACTGGTGCCGGAGAAGCAGATGACAAGATTGTAGAGAGTGAATGGGCAAGAGCAGCCATGGCTGTCTTTTCTCCTGCTGGACTGCAAGTTTTAAAGGTTTCTATCCAGTATACAGCATAAGAGGAGCCAATCTACATTTTGGGCAAGTTTAATCGAAAAGCGAATTGTGTAACATTATAAACGATCAAATGATGAAAAATCCATTGCTTTACACAGGGGTGTGAACCAACCAAGGAATTTGTTACTGATACATAAAACATATTATCAATATAATGTGTGTATTGATGTTACATTCTGCATGACTGCAACATGTTACCACTGCAAGTTTATCAAATTACTGTAATAATAAATACCAATTTAAGGAAAGCAATGCATTCATCATTTACATTCATGGTGGGTTTTTTTTAAGGAACTTTAAAAAACACTATTTAAGATTAACACATCTATATGTGTCAGCTTTTATTTATCTGAACTGATTTGGGCTGCTGAGTTGTCTTCAGAGGTTTGCTGGAAAGTGCATTATTCAGGCCACAGCATCATCATCACCCACATTATTTACAAGGTTTCACCTTGGTAACTGTTGCTATCTAGGAAAATCTTGATGTCTGCACTAATGCAGTTTCTCTGTGTAAGCTTTCTTCTGCTTTCAGGCTCTGCCCCAATCCAGCACTATTCCACAACAGAGAGTGCAGAGATCCTTGCATGCAGTCATATGTGTGGAGCCTGAGGGGCACTGTTCCCTCTAACAGGGATTCCCAGATGTTGTTGACCTCAACTCCCAGCATCCCCAGCTTCAATGGCCTTTGCTTGCGCATTATGGGAGTTGTAGTCAACAACATCTAACAGGGAATCCCTGTTAGAGGGAATACTGCTGAATATTGGGAATATTGCTCCAATCACTTGGAAGGGAGGACACAATGCTCCAGGGAGGGAAAGGATTTGAGGCAGAGCCTCAAAGCACATGGAGCCTTCCACCAGTCAAGACACAAGGGTGGACACTCCAGCTGACATCTAGCATAGCATCCTCATTGGTTCACATTGGATATGGGGATGACTGCCAGCGTTCCCACTAACAGAAAATCCCAGATGTTGTTGACTACAACTCCCAGCATCCTCAGCCAAAGCCCACTGCAGCTAGGGATTCTGGGAGCTGTAGTCAACCACATCTAGGATGCCCTCTTACAGGGCACACTGGTGACTGCTCCCCCACTTGCCTCATCATTCCAACCTGATTTGGGAAGAGAAGCTGTGTGTTGGTTTAGGAGGAGTCAGAGAGGTCTTACTCTGTTTCCCTTTCTTGTGCCAGTGTTGGATTAGTGCCCCATTGCACAGATCTTGGCTGTGTACACAGGCCTGGGGAGTAGAGGAATGGACTTAGGCCAGGCTTGCTGCCTGGCTTTTGGAAAGCCATGCCAGGCAGAGCAGACATTACTTGGCTAGATTAGCCAGTAGTCTGGCTCCATATAAGGCATCTCCACATGTTTATTTTTAAAGTGCCCAAAGCGTTTCACATATATCCATTCTATTAGTAATCTTACAACCAGCCATTGCAGATGTGGGGCTGAGGCCGAGAGCAATTTGTCCAAGGCCATCTACTGAGGCTGGAACTCCACATTGCCCCCAATGTACGGCTGCTGCAGCCTGCCTAAAAACAACAGCCACATCTCATTCTGTTGCTCTCCTGTGGTACCAGAGAAGGTACTCCAACCCTCACATTTCTGGCCTCATCCCCAGCTGCCTGGCTCAGTGATCCTGGGCTGGAAGAAGCCCAATACCAGTCTTCTGGGGGGCATGTAGTGCTCTGTTCTCCGGTCGGTGATGCATAATACCGCCAGTCTCTTCTACTCACCCTCTTCTCCAGCACGTTTGCCCGTTTAGTGTCCTCCATTTCAGGAGCAAAGCACACACAAGTATGTTGCTGGCGGGGAGAGAAGGAGAGAGCCAGAGCCAGGTGTAGCTGGAGCTGTGAGATCCCTGCCACTGATGCTGGATGCCTGTTGCCTGCTAGAACCAGCTGTGGTGCTGGCTGGAAGCAAGCCGTGGGCATCGCCACTTGTCACAGTTTCTTGCTCACCCTCCCTTTCCCCCTCCAGCACTAAAGTTGTGTGCTTTGTCTGCTCCTGAAATGGGGGGAGAAAAGGCAGATATGTTTGTTGGAGAACAGAAGGAAAAAGAGGATGAGCAAGACAGACCACCTGTGGCATTAAGTACCGCGGAATGAAGAAGAGTGCTGCATGCCACTACAGGGCGCTTTCCAGATTACACGCTACGACTAAAATGCTTCGACTTGGGTAAAATGCTTTGACTTGGCAGGAACATATTGAAAACGATCCCCAGAATCGCAAACTCCTACAACGGGAAAATACAGCTATTTTTTCCTGCAACGGACTTGCAATGTTGTAGCACTATAGCACAAAGATAAAATCCGAAATAAGGAATCGGAAATGTGAACGGCACCTTGATGTCAGCGCAAGGACTGTGGTGTCACAACACAGGAAGTACGGAAGCACACTTTGTAGATCCATAGTGATACTGTTGTAGTGTTTAATCTGAAAAGTTCCCTGGAGAGAAGCAGTGATCAGTGGTGGGTAGGGATGTGCACAAAACCAGTGGGGGGCAGCTTGAAGGGGAATACCTTTAAGGGTGGGGGAGGGTGCTCTTACCCCTCCCACCATGTTTACCCCACTAGCGCTACAGTTTTAAAGGGTCTGGCAGGGCAGCAGCATACCTCCCTGGTGCCCCGGCAGACTGGAAGTGCCGAGTGCATGTGTGCGCGCCTGATGTGCTTGTGCACATGTGCGCACACACCCAGCACTTCCGGTCTGTCGAGTCAATGGGGTCGCAGGGGGAGGTATGCTGCTGCCCCGCCAGACCCACTTAAACTACAGCACCGGTGGGGGAAACCCAGTGGGAGGGGTAAGAGCATCCCTCCCCCCACCCTTAAAGGTATCCCCCCTCCACCTGCGAACCAGCTCAAATGCCAGTCCACGGAACTGGTTCAGCGCTCCTAGAATGGAGCACCGAATGATTCTGTGCACATCCCTAGTGGTGGGCTTCTGGCCGAGACGTGGTGAGTTGGGCACCTGGGGACAAGAGATGTGAGGGGTGAGAGCAGTGTCAGTGCATGGGTTCAGTCAGGGGCGGGGGCAACAAGGAGGGTAAGGTGGCAGTCATCATCTTGCATCATCTCAAGAGGCAGCAGGCCTAAAGCCACCACTGCTCAGCTCAGGCCAGACAAGCTCACATTATCAGCTCCTGAAGGAAGCAGCTCTGGCTGGGAGCAGCTCCCCCCCCCAAAAAAACATTTATTTTGTTTTTTGCAAACAATTGTAAACGGCCTTGGGGCCTTGGCAGAAAAATGGTATATAAATCTAACTAACTAAATAGGAAAACTCCACTGAGTCAGACCAAAGGTACCTCAGTCCCAGCATCTTGTTTCCAACAGTGGCCAGGAAGAAGCCCACAAAACACGGCCTGAAGAAGGGGCATAGCGATGATTGAGTGGAGACGGAGACAGGACAAATGACCCTGGGCTCCTGAGGAAGGACGCCCCACTGGCAAGATTACAGCTTGTGCTTCACTGTTGATGTTGTATGGAATATATGAGGTGATTGTAGTAGGTAGGTATGTAAAAGAAATGCCATGCATGCATGCAAGCATGTGTGTGTGTGTGAGAGAGAGAGAGAGTGTGTGTCTGTGTGCATGGGGTGTGTGTAGTATCTGCATAGGAGCTAGAGAAAGGGCATGCTGAAAATGTTGTTTTTCACCACATCCTTACAGTTCCTCTGCAGCAAAGGCGCATGGAGGAGGGCAGTGAGGGAGACACTCCAGTCTTGCCGCCGCCTTCCCCGGCTGTCGGTCTTCAGAGGTACACTGCTTCGGAGTTCGACTGAACATAAGAACATCCCTGCTGGATCAGGCCCACGGCCCATCTAGTCCAGCATCCTGTTTCACACAGTGGCCCACCAGATGCCGCTGGAAGCCACAGACAGGAGTTGAGGGTGTGCCCTCTCTTCTGCCATTACTCCCCTGCAAATGGTGCTCAGAGGCACCCTGCCCTTTAGGCTGGAGGTGGCCCACAGCCCTCTGACTAGTAGCCATTGATAGACCTCTCCTCCATGAAGTCATCCAAACCCCTCTTAAAGCCATCCAGGTTGTTGGCTGTCACCACATCCTGTGGCAGAGAGTTCCACAAGTGGATCACGCGTTGTGTGAAAAAGTACTTCCGTTTGTTGGTCCTCGACCTCCTGGCAATCAATTTCATGGAGTGACCCCTGGTTCTAGTGTTGTGTGAGAGGGAAAAT
Organism: Hemicordylus capensis; assembly: GCF_027244095.1. Lineage (NCBI taxonomy): Eukaryota > Metazoa > Chordata > Lepidosauria > Squamata > Cordylidae > Hemicordylus > Hemicordylus capensis. The sequence goes on from NC_069660.1 coordinate 149,845,579, forward strand.
AATTTCTCTCTCTCCACTTTCTCCATGCCATGCATGATTTTATAGACCTCTATCATGTCTCCCCGCAGACATCTTTTTTCTAAACTAAAAAGCCCCAGGTGTTGTAGTCTTGCCTCATAAGAAAGGTGCTCTAGGCCCCTGATCATCTTGGTTGCCATCTTCTGTACCTTCTCCAGTTCAACAATGTCCTTTTTAAGATGTGGTGACCAGAACTGTACTCAGTACTCCAAGTGTGGTCGCACCATAGTTTTGTATAAGGGCATTATAATGTTAGCCGTTTTATTTTCAATCCCCTTTCTAATGATCCCTAGCATGGAATTTGCCTTTTTCACAGCTGCCACACATTGAGTCGACACTTTCAATTAGCTGTCCACCACAACCCCAAGATCCCTCTCCTGGTCCGTCACCGACAGCTCGGATCCCATCAGCGTATACTTGAAGTTGGGGTTTTTCGTCCCAATGTGCATCACTTTTCACTTGCTAACATTGAACCGCATTTGCCATTTTGTCGCGCACTCCCCCAGTTTGGAGAGATCCTTTTGGAGCTGCTCACAATCTGTTTCGGATTTCACTACCCGGAAGAGTTTGGTATCATCTGCAAATTTGAAACATGGAAGCTCCACACAGCCATTAACTGACTAATAGCCAGTGACAGACGCCTCCTCTGCGAATTTGTTTAATTAATTCCCTTGTAAAGACATATAAGTTCGTAGGTACCTCACCTGGCAGGGCTCATGAGTTTTATTGAGTCATCTCCAACTGAAAATAAAAGAGGGAAAAGAAAGGGGGCGGGGGGAGAAGTGAGAAATGGCAACAGGAGAGAAAGTAAGAGACTGACTGCAGCAGGCAGGCATCTGAGTGGGGAAGAGTCAGTGCTCTTAAGTGGTCGAATGACGTACTAGGCTCTTGGCTGGAGAGAGGGTCGCTTTTCGCGGCCTGAGTCCCCCTGCTAGGAGGTGGAGTGGGGAAGGAGGAGGCGCCTGAGAAGGCGGTGCCTTTGGGGTGGAGGAAGTTTTGCACTTTGGGCCGCCGCCGCCGAAGGCAAAGAGAAAACCGCTCGGGGTTGAGAGCGAGAGACAGAGTGAGAGGCAAAGAGGAGCCGGCCAGCTCGACGTCCTTCAATCCCAGCAGCTCCCTCTAAGGATACTCACACAGACCATCCCCGCGCCTTGCCTTTCTTCGCTGCCGCAGCAGCCGGTCTCCTTCGCCGCCGCTGCTGCCCCGACCCCCGGCGCGATGGGAGGATCTGGCTCCAGTTTGCTGGACGAGAGCAAGTGCACTTACATCCGAGGTACAGTTCAGTCGTGACGCGGCTTCGGCGTACAGTGGTTGTCCGGAGAAGGTGCTGCTGAGCGCGGGGAGACCCGTTGCAAAGTTTCTATTTTTCCAAACTTGGGGACTAGTCTAGACAGGGGGTTGCTTTGCCATGCGTTGGGATGGGCTCGCTGGCGTGAAGAATGTGCGAAAAACCGAGAAACTTTGCAACGGTTGTCTCCCAAATTTGGGACAGTGACCCACATATTGTTGTGAATCGGGGATTGCTGTGAGCGCCTGGGTTGCTTCTTGAAGAGAGGAAGAGTCGAGAGCATCACATTTCCGTCTGCAACAGCCCAGCCAGTTGAAGCTAATTAATTAGTTTTGTGTGTATGAGCGCGCGCGTGCGTGCGTGTGTGTGGTATGTTTTTACGCCGACCTCTTGCTCAGCCGCATAGCGATATAACCCGTCCTATGAAAGAGAAACACGGTAGCAGTTGGCACGCAACCTGCAAGTGTCCACGTGCTCAAAAGCCCTTGCAGAGGCCAGGCACTCAAGAAGGGCACCTTACGGCTGAAGTTCTGTACGCCCTCTTGCTTCGTAGTTGACTGCAAATCGTATGCACGCTTAGCTGGGAGTCAGCCCCGTTGAATTCAGCAGGAGCAAGAACTCACGGGTAGGGTTGCATGGCAGTTGGTGGTTTAAATGAACATCCACGTGCAGCGGGACCTGGGCATATTTTATTTGGAAGTAAGTCCCGTGAGTTCAATGCGACTTACTGCCAAGGAAGTATCCTTAGGATTGCGATCTTCGTTCCTTCCGGGACTGAAATCTCCTGTATGTAGTATTATTAAGAAGCTTGGCTCAAGATCGAGGCATAAACTGGAGCTAGAAGCGTGCATAGGAGAAAGTGAAAGGTGGTAGTGGGCGAACGGATAGGGAAAGGCGATTTACTATTTGCAGCCTGCAAAACAGAAAAGAATTGTGGGTGCGGCAAAGATCCAAGAACCGGTGGGCAGGGAATTCTGACACTCGGTGATGAATATAGAGTTTGCCTGTTATAATAATCTCTAAGGAGGAGGATTAAGCAGATGTTAACTCCCTTAGTGAGTGGAAACTGCCTGTTGCTTAACTCTATAATGCACGCTTTCAAAACTTCCTGAAGAAGATTCTAAATATTATTTTATTTCAAAATTTATACCCTGCCAATCTCCCTGTAAAGAGACTCTTGTGGGGACTTGGGAGCAATTAAAAGCAAGCAATAATACATCAATAAAAGCAGTTTAGTTCAGTTACGATAAAATAAAATAGCAGATAACAGCCAACTGCCTTGCAAAACATTACTAAGCACATATGCCTTTCTAAAAGAAACTGTTGAATGAGGGGAGCAATCCTAGACAAAGCATTCCAGAAAAAAAATCTGCAAGAAGACCCTGCTGCTCTTTTTCACCTACCTTACTTCTTATGCCAAAATGATCTTTCACATAGGCTCGTCTTTTTCCAGTACCTCCACCATCAAGAACTGCTTGATGATGGTGGGGGTACTGAAAGAAGACCCTATATTTTGGAGGAGAAACTCTTTTATTATTTCTTCATCTTATCATTTCTGTAACATTGCTGAGTTACAAGCAAAGTGCTTTACAGTTCTGACTTTCATGGTGGGTCAGGCTGAGTCCAGGAGAAAATGACTTGTCTGCAGACACCCTGGTCAGTGAGCTTCATGACTGAAGGGGGATTTGATCCCAGGTCACAGAAAGGTCAGATTCATACATTACCTGAGTTGGATTACATAGGTGCTGCATCCTGTGCTATCCTGATAAGAGATGCCAGTAGCATGCTTTCCTGGAGTATTTCCAGGCAGCAGGCGTTACCACGGGTTTACTGTGAGTTTGAATTTGCCCCAAAGAAGTGACACAAAAAGTGAATTTTTCTAATGCACAATGAAAAAATGAATCATATGTGAAATGCTCCCCGATAGCTTGCAGATTTTGGGGTAAATCTGGCTGATATGTGAAAACACACCCTCCATTTCAGAGGAGAAGCGAGCTAAAAGCCCCATCTAGAAATGCGCCTGGTGGCCAGTAATACTGGCTTTTCATAAGATCTGTATTACAGTAGGGAAGGGGCAACTAGACAGTGCAGATGATATGAACTGGGCAGTAGCCAATTTCAGTATTCTGATAACTACACTTTTCACCAACACTCATCTCCAAGTTCCGTGGAGCCATGACTGTTACCAAGAGAATGTACTGCAATTATATATATATATTATTATTTTACACTTTTAAAAACACTTTTATTCTACTCTTCCTCCGAGGAGCTCAGAGTGGTGTACATGGTTATTTTTATCCTCCCAACAACCCTGTGAGGTAGGTTAGGCTGAAAGATACATGACTGGCCCAAAGTCACCCAGTGAGTTTCATGTTTGAATGGGGATTCGAACTTGGGTTTTCCCAGTCCTGGTCCAACACTCTAACCATAATGCTATGCTGGCTCTCAAGAACGTTGAACGTTGTTCCTTTAATTGTACTTTCATCACACTTCAGTAGTCTTCTCAACAAGTTAAGCTGTGTCTCCCTCTGAAAGTAAGGAAGCTGCATGGAAATAACCCAGTTGAAATGCTGGCCAAGTGTGCAGTGTGTAATTAACGCTAAGTGCTTTGAGCAACGGCATGCACACTTTGCTAGCTCCGTGCTTCCATACTGCAGGTGCTCTTGCACAAGTCAGGGGTGTGTTTCTGCTGTAACAGAGTGTTTCAGGGGTATGGGAAAAGGACCCAAACCAGTTGTGCTCTTGGCAAGAGCCCAACTATTTTTGGTTCTTTCCCCATACTCCAGAAGCACTCAGTTACCACAAGAAACACACCCCTAACCCTCAGAGATATATTTCTGTGCTGACAGAGCATGTGGGGAGTGCTGAAAACAATCATGCTCTTGCACAAAAGTGCTTATGACATGGAAGTGCAAGGCCTAGTGCTGTGTGTGCGTGCTGTTGTTAGTGCATGTACGTGCGCACACGCGCGCGCGCACACACACACACAGAGTTAGGCTGTCAACCGGTGCACTTTCCCCAAGTGTGAATGTCTTCATAACATTGGCAGGGCCCTGATGAAGAGTCTAAGGCCTTATATTATACTAGAGGCAGCTGCCTTGTCCATATCATTTCCTCCCGCTTTCTTGTAATGTCTAGGACAGTAACCACAATATGTGATCACTGATGTGGCACCATTGTGCTGTGCATTGCCTGGCTCCTGCACCTGACAGCCAAATATGTGAAGTGGGAGTAAGGGCAATGCATGGCATGATGACACCACATCATGTGTTTACCTACGCATGACAAGGAAGAGCGGGAAAGAGGCATGTAGTGGTGGTAGGGGGGGCATATTTCTTGCAACAGCTATCTGTGCCCAAACCTGTTTAGAGAACTGGGTCACGTCCTTCAACGGGACTTTCTTGCAAGATTTCTAGGTGGGTCAGTCTGATGTGCAAGAAGGCAGCATCCTCAGGGTCACTCTAAAGGTTAAGTTGTGCCGTCGAGTTGGTGTTGACTCCTGGCGACCACAGAGCCCTGTGGTTGTCTTTGGTAGAATACAGGAGGGGTTTACCATTGCCATCTTCCGTGCAGTATGAGATTATGCCTTTCAGCATCTTCCTATATTGCTCCTGCCCAATGTAGGTGTTTCCCATAGTCTGGGAAACATACCAGCGGGGATTTGAACCAGTAACCTCTTGCTCCCTAGCCAAGTTACTTCCCTGCTGCGCCATCCAGTGGCTCAGGGTCTCTCTAGCCTCCACTAACTGTTCTGCAAAACAGAAATGAGGATGACCAAATGCAAAAGAGGACTGAGCAAGTGCTGCTTATCATTCAGGAGTGAAAGAAACTGTACATGCCAAAATCATTTTGTCTTCTCTATTATTGAAGGGACTGAGCTCTGTCTTCATTTGCATTTGGTTACCTTAAATCAGTACTGTACATCCTCTGTACTAAATTCCCTCCCAAATCCCTGCAAATCAGCAACCCAAATCCTATGTCAAGAAAAACTGGAACATAGGAAGCTGCCGTATACTGAGTCAGACCATTGGTCTATCTTGCTCAGTATTGTCTTCACAGGCTGGCAGGGGCTTCTCCAAGGTTGCAGGCAGGAATATCTCAGTCCTATCTTAGAGAAGCCAGAACTTGGAACCTAGATACTCTTCTCAGAGCGGCTCCATCACCTGAAGGGAATATCTTACAGTGCTCACACTTCTAGTCTCCCTTTCATATGCAACCAGGGTGGACCCTGCTTAGCTAAGGGGACAAGTCATGCTTGCTACCGCAAGACCAGCTCTCCTCAACTGAATTTTGTGAAATTACAAGAACACTGAGGATCACAAGCTAAGGCAGAACAAGTGTAAATTGTCAATAAGGCAAGTTGGAGAGAAAGAATTGATTAGCATCTTGCTAAAAACATGGAGACGAACAATAAAGATGTCTTAAATACATATGTGTAAGTGGAAAGCTTCCTAGCCCAATAGGTTCCCATTTGATTTCAAAAGAAAAAAAACTTTTCACAGATGTGGAGATTAATGAAAATGAAGTTGAAAGGGAGAGTCAAGAGCGTCAGATTTCTGCAGGGTGCTTGGAGGCTATTTAAAACCATAGCAGTAGAAGCTTAGCTGGAACATACAACAGATTAGTAAATGTGTAAATAAGATCAAGAAGATATGAGCATGGTTAATGAGCAGAGTCAAGGAAACTTTTTAAAAAGGCAAGAAATCAGGCTTTAAATTTGATAACTTTCACTTAAATTCTAGGAACACTTGAGTACAAACTCTAGCAAAACAAATGTAAGTTGACAGTAAGCCGAGTGGAATTTTTTTTTTTTTTTGAGTAAAATTGCTGGGGCGGGATTTAACACAGACAATAACACTTTTTAAAAATACAGCCATAGAGGTGAGCTGAGACCATTAGATGAGAAATAAAAGGATTGCTCAAGAGATTGCAGAGAATCTTTTGACCTTTGTATCAGTCGCCGCTGTGGCAGATATTGGATAGATACCCAGGGCTGAACCATTTTGGGAGGAATGGGTTTGAAGAATTAAGTCAAATAGAGGTGACAAGAGATGAAGTTCTAAGACTAACTGACAAATTTAGAATGACCAAGTCAGTGGGTCCAGGAGGTATGCACCTGAGAAATCTTAAATAACTGAAATGTGAAATTCCTGATCTCCTAATACAAGTATGCAGTGTCACTAAAATAGGTCTCCTTCTTGGAGGATTTGAAATGAGCCAATGTAATGCTGATTCTTAAAAAGAGTAGGAACCAGGAAACTGCAGGCCAGTTAACAAATCAATGCCTATTCATGGTAAAAGGGTAAAAAGCATTATTAAAGATAGTGTTGTTAAACATAGAGAAGAGCAAGCATAGTTGGAGAGAAATCAGCAGGGCTTCTGCAAAGGGAGGTTGCGGCTCACCAACCTTTTGTTTTTATCTGAGAGTGTAAACATGCAAGTGAGTAGGAGTGATCTGGTAGACACCAGGGTTTTGCACACAGTCATGTGGGAGATGGTTTGGGTGGGGTAAGGCGCTCCTACCCTGTTCCCCACAGACAAGCAGCCCCTCGGTCTGGATCTGCAAATGCAACACCCAGATGGTCACGGCAGCCACAGTCTCGATTGCTGCAGATGGGAGCTGGCGGGTGGTGGGGGGAGGTCCTCCAAGAATTGACAAAAACTTCCCATGATGCTTTGCCCTTGCAGGAGACTGGCGGCTCTCATTGCATCATCAGCTGTCCCCTGATTGGCCACAAATGGGCAGGAGGTGGGACCAGCCCTACTGAAGGCATTGCTAGCAAAGAACTATAAAGTGTGCTGTGCAGAACAGCACGTTCACAGATGTGAGCTTCTGTAGTAACAGTGCTCTATTACAAACATTACTTCTTGCTCCCAGGCACTCCTGGAAATAGCAAATGCATCCACATGATCAACACACTGAAGTAGGATGGCTCCTATTTTTGTCCTACCTTGGTAAAGAGCAAGGTACAGGATCTGGGCTACCCACATTTGAGCGAACTGGGTTGGAGGAGAGATTTACATGGGTTCTCACAAGCCTGCAAACCTGGGCTGCATGACTCCTACCTTCATTTTGATAATCGTGTAATAGTCTCCTACATACCTGTGCTTCCAAAAAGCTTCTGAAAAAGTCCTCATCAAGGGCTCCTGGGTAAACTTGTTTACTTAGTACAATATTTTTTTCTTACCCTTCCCTATTTTTTTTTTAAAAGAATGCTCAAAGTAGTTTATAACATTTCAGATTTATAGTTTATGGATCTGTCTAGGACCAGGCTGCATTTGTTCCAAAATTGCACACAATCACTGGCAAAGTGCAGAAGCTTATTTTGGGGTGAGTATTATGGAGTTGCAGGAGATGGAAGAGATGTTGGAGCCAGTGAGGATACAGCAGCAGCTTCAAATAGATCATATGACTAGGAAAAAGAGCAAAGTTCTATCAAATAAAAACAAGATAAGGCAAGCTACCAGTTATCCAGCCCTTAAGGATAAGGGCATTGCATCATGATGGCAAGATTACAAAGCTGATCCTTGTTGGACCAGTTGAAGAAAATGTCAATGCTTGGGGCCAGCCACCAGGTGTGAACCTTTGTTATGCTACAGTCCTCATATATTAAAAGTCTACAGAGGTAGAGTTAGTCAGCTTCTTCAGGCTTCAGATGACTAACTGCATGATCCTGTGCAAATTCTCAGGTAACTCTTTCTGAATTCAGTCCTATGGGCAATTCCAAATAAAACTGCTTAGGATCAGAGTGTGAAAATATTCATGATTATGCCTGGTTTGTGTAATACAGGCAAACCTCATTATATACTAAACAGCTATTCGCAGTTTCATGTATCCGTGAGTGTCATATAGACATCTGACCTTCTTATCCGCGAACATGGAAGGGTTGAAACCCATGCTTTGGCATAAGAACAGCCCTGCTGGATCAGGCCCAAGGCCCATCTAGTCCAGCATCCCGTTTCGCACAGTGGCCCACCAGATGCCGCTGGAAGCCACAGGCAGGAGTTGAAGGCATGCCCTCTCTTGTGCTGTTACTCCCCCGCAACTGGTACCCAGAGGCACCCCACCCCCAAGGCTGGAGGTGGCCTAGAGCCTTCCGACTAGTAGCCGTCAATAGACCTCTCCTCCATGAAATTATCCAAACCCCTCTTAAATCCATCCAGGTTGTTGGCTGTTACCACATCTCGTGGCAGAGAATTCCACAAGTTGATTATGCGTTGTGTGAAAAAGTACTTCCATTTGCTGGTCCTAGATTTCCTGGCAATCAGTTTCATGGGATGACCCCTGGTTCTAGTGTTATGGGAGAGGGAGAAGAATGTCTCTCTATCTACTTTCTCCACCCCATGCATGATTTTATAGACCTCTATCATGTCTCCCTGCCGTCATCTTTTTTCTAAACTAAATAGCCCCAGGTGTTGTAGCCTAGCCTCATAAGAAAGGTGCTCTAGGCCATTGATCATCTTGGTTGCCCTCTTCTGCACCTTTTCCAGTTCCACAATGTCTTTTTTTAGATGTGGTGACCAGAATTGTACGCAGTACTCCAAGTGTGGCCGCACCATAGTTTTGTATAAGAGCATTATAATATTAGCAGTTTTATTTTCAATCTCCTTCCTAATGATCCCTAGCATGGAATTGGCCTTTTTAACAGCTGCCGCACATTGTGTCGACACTTTCAACGAGCTGTCCACCACGACCCCAAGATCCCTCTCCTGGTCAGTCACCGACAGCTCAGATCCCATCAGCATATACTTGAAGTTAGAGTTCTTCGTCCCAATGTGCATCACTTTACACTTGCCAACAATGAGCTGCATTTGCCACTTTGTCACCCACTCACCCAGTTTGGAAAGATCCTTTTGGAGCTCTTCACAATCAGTTATGGATTTCACTACCCAAAAGAGTTTGGTATCATCTGCAAATTTGGCCACCTTGATGCTTACCCCTGCTTCTAGATCATTTAGGAATAAATTAAAAAGCACCGGTCCCAGTACAGATCCCTGGGGTACCCCACTTCTTACTTCATTGTGAAAACTCTCCATTTATACCTACCCTCTGTTTCCTGTCTTTCAACCAGTTAGCAATCCACACATGTACTTGTCCCCTTATCCCATGACCACTAAGTTTCCTCAGGAGTCATTGATGAGGAACTTTGTCAAAAGCTTTTTTTATACGATGTCAACTGGATCAGCTTGATCTACACACTTGTTGACACTCTCAAAGAAGTCCAAAAGGTTGGTGAGGCAAGATTTACCTTTGCAAAACCCATGCTGGTTCACTCCCAGCAGGGCCTGTTCTGCTATGTGCTTTACAATTTTATCCTTGAGGATGCTTTCCATCAATTTGCCTGGAACTGATGTTAAGCTAACCGGCCTGCAGTTCCTAGAAGGGCAGAAATGATGGCGGATGTCATTTCCAGCCACCATTTTGTCCGCAGGAGCCATTTTGTGTCTCATTTCAGGGGGGGAATCAGAACAAATCCATGATTTGGGGGATCATTTTGGACATTTAGGGGGTGTTGCTGGATGCCAGGAGACCCATGGACCATGGCAGGGCATTTTATTTGTCCCGTTTTGGTGTCTGGGGTTGGGTTTTCTTTTAGTTTGGGGACCAAATGCCCACATTCCCAGACTCATTATCTGCCATTTTGTTACCCATGGTAATCTTTGGGAACAGAACCCCCGTGTATAATGAGGTGCACCTGTAACTTGTTGATCCATATTCTGTGTGAGTGTTAAAATTATTCCAGTGGTGAGGATCCATATAGAGTTCTCATGGAAGCAGCTTGAAAAATCAGTGGTATGTGTTCACATTACACTCAAAAAGCAAAGATATACGATCTTGAAAATGTAGGCACAGTATTGCTTGCCTTCAGTAAGCAATACTGAATACTTCAGAAATACTACACTTTTGTAGTAAAAAAAAATGAAAGAAACTTTAAAAAACCCTAAGTATATTGGCATATGGACAAGAGTTCAGCAGAAATATCACATCGTGTTTGGACCTTAAGCTGTCTCACTCTCTTTTATAAATAAGGAAAGTCAGAAAAGTAGAAAAGTGTGGGCACGGCTTTTATTTTTATGTTTAGTATGAAATCCTTTCATATTTTAAACTTGCTTTTGGCCTTTCTCTCCTACAGCTCTTTTTGCAACACCGTTGCCCAAGACTTTTGCTACCTTCCTACTCTCTTACTCAGCATTCTCCTTCAGTCAGCTCTTTCTATCTGATTGCTCCTTGAACTGGCTTGAAGGGAAGGCGAGGCAGGTCCCTAAAAGACACTGCCAATGTTAACCTTTCTCAAGTACCTAATCTTTTCAAGTCCATTTCCCCAAAGCCTTCTGCACTCAGTTCCAAAAGGCTGCAGACATTGTTCAAAGAGCATTGACTCACAATACGAACTTAGGAAGCTGCCTTTTATTGAATCAAACTGTTGGTCCTTCCAGCTTAGGATTGTTTACAATGACTAGCAGTTGTTCAGCAAAGTTTCAGATAGCGGTATTTCCCAGTCTAACACAGAGATGCCAGGGATTAAACCTGGCAGCTTCTTACATATAAATATAACCTATTCATGAGCTATAGTGTCTTCCCCAAGTTCCCTCATATTTGTGGAACCCTTATCCTTTTCTTCCTTCTTGCCTGTGAGATTCTTTAAATGGTGAGATCTTCAGAGTCAGGACTTCTTAGAATAAGGACTCTTAACATATAAAGTAGTATACACATTAGTGTACATTGAAAATCTTTATATATAAAAGCCAGGGGCTCTGCAGGTAAGCCTGGGATCCCTGGAGGGATAGCGAGCATTTCATCCATGGTGCTACACCACTCTCCCAGTTCACCCCCTTGATTTTCTTTTGTACACATTATTGGTTGCCAGGGGAGATAACACACGGCCAGGCCATCGGAGACACTGTTGCAGCGAGGCTGTACTTGCCTCCACCCTTGACACTGGGTGCTCTAGCCTTTGTTGATAGGATTTCACAGGGGGTTGCAATGGGTGCTGATCTACGTGCAAAATGTACCGTAAAGATGTACTCTACCTCTCAGCAGTCTTTGCAATATACAAGTCTTTTTTTGTATAAACACACATACACCCTTATCATAATGATGGGTATTTTGCTAGTAAGTAATACTGGGGATTCCCATTTTGAAACCTCTGTGTTCTACAGATGAGTAACTCTTTGACTCTGTTTTCGAAAAATGACACTTTATTTGTCACATTACTATATGAAAGCCTGTCACCTTGGAGAAAAGCTGCAGATGCCCTGTTTTATGGGCCTATGCTTTACTGTGGGTTAAGCACTTGCAACCATATCACCACACATGTCAAGATAGGAAAGAAGACAATTGTCTTGTTTCTTTGGAAAAGATCCTATTTAAGGTATGTACTGGCTGAACCCAAATTCTGCTACTGTAGAGGCTAGCAGAAACTTCATTCTGCATTTTCTGCCTTTGCTGAATTTGGCGAGTGCGTTTGACAGGAGCTGTAAGGATTATAACTGTTGTTGATGAGTCCATAGTGTCCTCTTGAAAAAAGTGTGTAATCTGAAGTTTACTAAAGAGAATTTCCAATAGTGTGGGTTTTGAACTTTAGGATCATAATTCTTCTCTGCATTCAGGTGTCACACAGGTCTTAAATTTGTGCAGGGCTTAGCTGGCATCTGCTTTCAGTGTTGGAACTCCTCCCTCGAAGAGATGAAATCAGAACAGATGAAAATGCTCCTGAGCAAGTACAGGGTACTTTTTTTCTTTTCAACCACTGAGTAACTACAGAGAGTGCCCATACCTCATTGATTAGGCAGAAGGGCTTCTAGATCAGACCGTGTTGTTTCTAGGCAGATTTGAGTCTCTGTATTTCCCCCGACACCTATATTGGGCAGCACCTATATCTCTGTGGTGAGGGGGCTGTGGCAGAGGGTGAGGGGAACAATCAAGTACTAGCATGCAGATGCTCTGCGTGGGTTAAGCTAGTGTGATATATTGAATGCTAACAGAACTCTACCCCATTCTTCTGAAGTCTTTTAGATCTAATTATCTAAGCTGTTTTTCTTGACAATCAACCTATTGTTTAATTTTGTTCTGTTATATTAGTACTCCATCATGCCATCCTAAATAGTTATTTTACCTGTTTGATGTCACACCCACACATTAAATATTTTGGACACATCTAATTACACTCTTGATTTAGTCAAGCAGACAGCAATCACTGCATTAAGACTGTGACATAAATCAGATCCTCAAGCTTCTGTAAACATTACCTTCAATTGCTTCTGTTCACTGCCTTCTTTGGAATGATAGTTCCAGGTGTGGCTTCAATGTTTAGAAAAAGAGATAAAGGTAAAATTGGGTCGGTGTAAAATCGAGTCGGTGTTGACTCCTGGTGACCTCAGAGCCCTGTGGTTGTCTTTGGTAGAATACAGGAGGGGTTCATTGCCTTCTCCCACACAGTATAAGATGCTACCTTTCAGCATCTTCCTATATCACTGCTGCCCGATATAGGTGTTTCCCGTAGTCTGGGAAACATACCTGTGGGGATTCGAACCGGCAACCTCTGGCTTGCTAGTCAAGTCATTTCCCAGGTAGCCCACAAATGCAGAAGCTCCATGAGAGCATACATAGAGCTCTAAATGGATGCAAAGGTCTTTACTAAAGGTCAACATTGGACTTGAAATCTCCAAGTGGTAGATACTGATTATTTTCATATTATGACAATATGAAAAGTGTGACTTTTCACAAAAGCCATGCTGGATCAGGCCCAAGGCCTCCCAAAGTGGACTGCTAGATGCCTCTAGGAAGCAGGAGGTGAAGGCATGCCTCCTCTCCTGCTGTTGCTACCCTGCAAATGTTGTTTAGAGTCATCCTGTCGCTGAACCTGGAGGTAGCCTAGAACAATCAGGACTAGTAGCCATTGACTGACTTGCCCTCTAGTATGTTATTTAGGGATAGTTAAAGGGTTGATGTTGTTTAGTGTCATAGTTTGTGCTTTTTTGTATTTACACTGTTTTGATATGCTGTCTCAGTGTTTGATGCCTTGGTATAATTCTTGGTCTGCTGCTGAATGCTAATGAATTTGAACTGTGTTTGGGTGTGTTGTACTTTGTGCTGGTTGAAGACTGAAATAAAATCATGATGATGACTTGTCCTCCATAAATTTATCAAAATAATTTCAGGTTGTGTGTATGCAACCACAGCGATCCTGGTTAAAAAGTTAACCAGGATCACTGAGCCCTGCAGAGCTGATTGTGAGAACCCAGAATTTCTGGAGAATCCAGATCAAACCTCTGCGGTTAAACCACATTTAACCAGTTTAGATAAACAGGCTCTGATCTTGGCTGTCTGTTCTGGTTAAATGCAGTTCATCTAGAGTGGTTCGACCAGAATTGCCTGGAAATTCTGAGGCTGTTCTCACAAGCAGCCAAGACCAGACTAGGGCAGCTAAGCCCAGGCTTGGCTGCCTGTGAGAACCACCGAGAGCTGCGTGGTTCCTGGTGGCGCCTAGGGAGCCCACTGGTTAGTCAAGGTTAACTGCTCGTGTGTCAGTGCCGGTTGCAGCTGGTGTTGACACAGGGCTCCAGGCCATTGCCGGGTGTGTGTGCGTGTCCCATAATGCACTGCACACTTGCACAGTACATTGTGGGATTTCTGGGGGCTGGAACGATGTGTCCTAGCCTCTGAACCTCCATGTTGCCTGAGGCAGTAGTGGCTCATCTAGGCGCATGATATGCATGCCCAGCAACTCTTCTGGATAGTCTGCAAGGAAGGTAACCTGCTGCAGCCTTCCCCACCACCCGCCCTCAAGCCCCTTCATGCAATCGTGAGAAAGGGGTCTCTGTGTCCTCACTAACAGTTCTGAGGGCAGGGATGTAGAAGTTGCAATTAAAAGCAGGAGGCGCAAAATACCTCTGGGCCCCTGAGGAAGATGAGCCCACTGGCTGGGTGACAGCTTGCTCTTTGCTCTCCCCATCATAGGAGGGAAGGTGGAGGGGGCAGGGGCCCCTCTTCACTTTTTGTCCCATGGCCTACTCCAGTCTTGCTCCTCCCTGGCTGCAAAGCTCAGTGGTCTTGGTTAAAGAGTTAATCAGGATCACCATGATTGTGTGATAGCAGCTTCAGTAAATTTTAAGCAGTTGTGTGCCTTATGAGAATCCTAGGAATGAAGCAAAGGACAATCCTCTAAGCACAGCTTTCAGAGATCAGCTGTCACTGATACACGTGCTCCATGCATCGAGACCCCTTAGCAGCAGGTAGTATTTAACAGGGACATATTGTAAATTGAGCATAGACTGAAAGGTGACCAACATTGGCTCTGTTCACTGATTCACCTCTGTGTGAGTTGAGTCACAGGCAACAAAGGTCTCTCTAAAATCCTGCGCCCCAGCCTCAACCACTCAACCACTCTGTTCAAATCAAGGCACAAGGCACTCTAACGTCCCCCACATCTTGTGTGAACAACAATTATGGGCCAGACCAGTTCAGATGAACAAGACCCTCCACATGCAATAATAGATATAGTTTTAATAGTTTTTAATGTTGGGTTTTAAATGATTTTAATGTTTTAATTATTTTTAATTTTGTTTAATTGGTCTTGTTTTTGCTGTACACCACCCAGAGATACAGGTTTTGGGTGGTATATAACTGTTTTTTTGTTGTTTTTTTAAGTTGGGGCTATGCCGAGAATGTCACTGGTGGATGCGTTATTGTGATCTCAACACATTCTTTAATGGCAAGAGAGAGGTGTTCATCCCAATTTCCCCTTTATATGTGCTCCAAAACCCTCTTTAAACCCTGCTTTAAGGTTTGCTTCATATGCACTCACTTTCTGAATGTTGTTTATCTGAGCTAACTAGGGGGCAAGCTGCTGGAGCATCTGCTGCTGTTCACATTGGAGGGTGTGGCTTAAAGAGCCTTTCCCACATTTTGCCTTGCATGGGAGAAAGAAATGAAGGTTCATTTAAAGGTGGTGTATGTCCTTGGATAAGGGAATAGCTGGAGGGTATAGATGGTATGTTTCTTTGGGCAGGGTAGGGCCTTTCATTGTCTTTTACTGGCAGGATAGTATGTCCAGAGCAGAGATTTCACAAAAACAAGCTCTTCCTTCCTGTTTATGAAATCACTTCTGTTGTTGTGCTGTAGATCTACAGTTTTGGGAAGAGACCATTTCAGCGATCTTCCCCGACAGGGCTGCAACATTTGAGTTTTTCATGCATGAACTCATCTGATCATGTGGGTTGTCTCCACAATGTTTTCCATATAATTTGTTTGATGCACATGGCATTATGCCCCCCCCCCCGGCCAACACCTTCCAAGTAGACTGGGGTATCTTCCTGGTGGGGACTATAAATGTATGACACAGTCTTCAGTTATGAGGGGTAGAGGGCTTGGATTTCTTCCTGTACTCAAACTGGTTATGAACACCTACATGCTATTTCAGACCCTAATGCTCAATATATTTTAAATAGGCATGCACCTACATGTCAAATTCCCCTCTCCCTTGGTGTGTTGAGTGTACCTGAAGAGCCTCTGTTGGTTGTTTCGTTGTAGCTTCAAATAGAGTTTTCACAGAGAACTTTGAAAGCAGTGATTCCAATGTGGTGGGATGGGAGCCGCTGATCATTATTGCTCTTGTTTTTGTACTTCTTTTAAACAAAGATCTTTTACAAAAGGAATAAGAAAATGGTTCTCTGTCTCCAAGAGGCACACAGCCTAAAATGTAACGCAAGGAACACTCCAGCAACAGCCACTGGACTGGAGTGACCTAATGTTGGTTTAACTCTTGAAAGTAGTCTTATTATTTATGTTTCTGGGATTAGGAGAAAAACATTTGAAAAAATTACACTGAATTTAGTTCAGATTTATTCCTTTTCCTGATCAAAAATGTCTGGAACAATAATTTCTGTAACATAGGATGTTGCTGGGGGCGGGGGGAGAAATAGATATCAGGGGATTCAGAACAATCTCCTGCTACTGGAAGAGAAATAAATGTGCCATCTAAGATCCTTGCAGATAGGATCACGAAGTGCTCCTTCCCCTTCCTCACCATGCAATGAAACCCCAGCAGACTGAAAAAGAACTGATAATCCACATACTTTTGTACCCCCTTTGCTTACCTGCTGGCTTGTCTACCTGCATAATCACAGCACTAGTTTAGGAGGCTGTGCTTGCATTCCAGTAGATCCCTCTAGGAAGGAATGTGAAGTGGGGAAGAACTGAGAGAAGGTCTTCAGAGGAAGAAATAATCAGTGGAATAGGTATTGTTCATAAGGTAATAAGAGAGCTTGTTGTTCATTGTTCATAAGAGAGCCTGGGTGGCCAATAATGGGTGGCATCCAGATTTTTGACACAGCAGTGTGCCACTGGCTGAAACTCCTTCTGTGAATGAAAAGAGAGTCCCCTTGTACAAGGACACCTTCAAATCACACAGTAAGGGCGTTTACACAACCCAGATCACTGGTGGCTAGGGAGGGCTGGGAGGAACACAGGAGCATACCTATCTTCCCCCACATGATCTTCTTGATCCTATCGCCATGCTGCTCTGCCGTGCTCACAGTTGCCACTGCGGTGAGCAGCGTGGTGATCTGGAGGCCAGGGAAATGCAGCCCATCCTCCAAAAATCCTACAATGGCACTGTGCAAGGAGCGCGGTGCTTTGAGTGATTTCCCCATGAGAAAGATGCTCTAGGTGTCCGACTGTGTCTGCTTGGGCTGCCTGCTCGTGCATGCCCTCTTGCCTCAGTAAAAAGTAAAGGCTGCCTGCCCATACACACCCTCTTACCTGGCGGCAGGGCAGCACTGGGATCAGCCTTGATCCTGGCGCTTCACATGAGCAGCTCTACAGATATGACTGTTCAAGCCTGGATAGGGCTGCTTGTGTGAACATCCTTCGTGACTTCTTGCATGAGTGCAGCTTTTCTTCCATTTACAGAAGGAGCTTCTGCTGGCGGCGCATCGGAGGTGTGGGTGCCATCCTCTGAGTTTAGTTGAAAATTTTTGTTTCAACTTCAGAATGTGGTTGACCTTTTTAAATGTAAAACTAGAATGGGTTATGATCTTCTTGGTGGGTTGGGAGGAGAATCATCTTCTCTTGAGGGGCATAGCTTCATGCTAAGCCACATTCCAAGGCCTCATTTCTCTCTCCATATTTTTTAATATGCTAGTGATCAATCACAAAGTTAGGCATAAATAACTGTAGCCAGGTGTACACACACAAATGTCAGACAAGTTTCTTTCTGTGCCATCCTACTCATCTTTCCAAATCTCTACCCTTTGTGCTAGTCATGGATCTTCGTCCTGTAGACTTCCCATCTTCCTGCCATGCTATTTTTTGGAGTACAGGGATGTTTTTTTTTAATGTGGGGAACATTCCATTATGTGAGCCCCTACATGCAATCTGAGATTGTACAGTTAACAAAAACCCCAAACACTTCCTTATCTACTGTCTGTGTGAGCACTAGGCCTTAGTTGAAAGTGAAACATAATTTTAGAACCTAAAATTAAGTCTCCTGTGTTCATCAGCCTCTGTCTGCTGTAACTGTAATGGACCTTTTTGTTCAAAGATCTTTGCAGAAAGTAAAAGTATGACCAGGAAAAACTGAATTCTGCAACCAATATACATTATGCAAAGCAGGCAATTTTTTAATAGATTTGCTTGTTTTGTATAACTTATTTTGCTTTAGTATGTAGTGCAAAGCACTGAAACCCTACCTGCATTGTTCTGCAAGACTCATGAGCCAGTGGTGGCTCCCAAAAGCTGCTCCCTAATTGTTTATTAAACTTGTGCAAAGGTTTGCCCAAAGCCAAATATTCCCCACAGCTCTCCTAACACCACATGGAGACTACTGTTCCCATCATGCAGTATCCCAAAGATCTCAAGATATTTGGTAGGCTAATGTGCTCTTGTTCTATCCTTTGCTCCTCATGCTTCCTGCTCCAAGGTTCTGGGTGTGTGCCAGTTTGGCCAGTCAGCATTTGGAGAGTTCAAATATATTTCTTTTGACTTTGCCCAAATTTGAGACCCCCAGTCCTTCTATGAAGACTGTTTATTCCTGAATGACAGCATTGGGAAATGAGTGTTCAGCCTTTTCGGTTTGGTCTCATTCTTAACTTTGCAAGAGGTGCATTTATGAATAAATAGAATTTTTCATACTCAAGGTAGTCCTAGGGACACACTATTGGTTACATGCAAATGTGCATTATGAAGTGCTGACCTTAGAAGGAAACAAAAAGGAATCTACCCACTTCTGTCTCACACTCTGTTGCTCTTAGTGGCATTCAGAATCTGCTGTCTACCTTATCTCATGGTAGGACTAGGCCTGACCTTAAGCATCGCTTGCTCCTATTAGCAAAATAAAACCTTATGAGTATTTATACTTGAGAGTAGTTTCCACTTATTCCGCTAAGAATTCCTTGCTTTTAGTACTTCTGCACAATCTCAATAAATTGCAAGAAATATTGTTGCTTCAGAAAACCCTCAAGTCAACCCTTATTAAAGCAGCCATAGCACAGACCTTTAAAACTGCTGGTGATTTTAGGTGCAACTTTAATAGTGATACAGGGAGTACTTATGGCGGTGTCTTCTGATCACAGAGGCTCTTACTCCTGGATTTCTGGGCTGAAGTCCAGGGCCTCCACACCCCCAGGTGGCCTCCAAATCCTCTTTAGTCTGTCTCAAGTGGTATGGTTGCTGTGCCAGGCCACTGGCTGAGCATGACTGTGACCGGCACTGGGGAGCTGAGCATGACTTCTGTTTTAAAGACAGGGGGGAGTGGGGGGGGATATGCGGGATGGGAATGTGTTAAGTTGCATGTTGAAATGTTTATGCTAATACACATTTTCATAAATATACCTGTTTTATATTCTTACATTCTTCTGAGTTCAGTTGCTGTTCGTGTCCTCAAGAACCCATGTGTTAAAAATACTGCATGGGTCACTGGGTGTGTGTGTGTGTAGGAGGATGATGCTTAACCTACAGAGGGGAGTGGCGTTCCTTTAGGGCCAGGCTCCAGAATTACCTAGGTGCATCTCTGCTTCTGGTTCCTGGCAGCTGATAACCTAATCCAGGGCTCTTTGCTCCATATGGAGGGAGCAGAAGGACCTGCAGGTAGATTTGGGGCTAGAGCAAAGAGCCCGCCAGCCCACAGAAGCAACCCCACTGTTTATTTGTAGAGCCAGTGGCTGACATCCTGACTAAATTACTTGACAGAAGCTCTGTTGAAATTACATTGCTTTGCTCACTTTTTTGGATCTGTTTTCTCTCATATGGGAGTTATTCACACATGGCTTCATGCTGCGGGGTATCTGAAGAACGAATCTGCTTCGCAGCAGATTCACAGAGGTTTAATTCGGGGGATTAAATGGACCATTCACATAGGGTCGGCTCCTCTCGGCAATCCCTGCAGATCTTTTTCCTGTGTATATTCCCACAGCTTGCTCCAGGTTTTTTCTCCAACCAATCACATCCCAGAGGAGGAGGCAAGAGACCATTTTGTTGTTGTTAGTTTGACAGCTAGTTACAGAAGACCAGTAAGACAAGTTGCCAGATCAAACAACAGAACGCTTAACCCGAACCTGCGGAATCTGACCCAAATCTGTGCTGATTTTTATAATGAACTTGCCTTTGTGACTGCCTTCATCACTTCATGTTTCCCCACCCCAGACCATGGAAGTTTAAAGTAGAAATCATTGCTTTCTATCTGTGATGAAGAAAATTCAGCCTCAAGGAATTAGCTCAGACACAAAGGGCTCAGGTTACATTGAACCTGTAGTCTTTATTGTTAAGCTTCATCCTCCAACAACATCTGCATATGTAAAGCCTATGGCGTTCCTATGGTGACCAGTGTGATATTGGGGTGGGGTGGGGAGCCAAATTACTGGTAATGGCCCCTCCAAACATCAAGGGAGAAGCAGCGGGGCATACCAGAAAGCTCGGGTTTTTCAAAAAATGCTGCTGCAGATAGATGATACTTTTACCCTGGACATAATTTAGGCCAAGCTAGAATGTGCTTTGGTAATTCGGGAGGAAGCTGAATCTTGTGTGTACTGGTCTCGGATAGCTCACAGGGACTTTGGTGTAAATCCAGCTGATATGTGGACTCACACCCTCCATTTTGGAGGAGATGTGAACTAAGAGCCATGTGTGTAGAAGTCCATGGGAAATCCTGGAAGATCAGTTTCAAAAGCTATCTTTCTGACTTAGCCTGAGATCTTATGTTCACTTACTTAGGAGTGAGCTCCACTGAATACTATGGGACTTGTGTCTGTGTAAGCGCACACAGGATCACATTGTTAGAGAGGTTCACAGAGAGTATATCTATAGAATAAACTTAAATTGGGTATAATAGCCATTACCTCTCCTCAGGTCACCTTGGGAACTGTAGTTCCATGAGAAGGGCGACAGAGGTTGTCAGCAGTACTGGCAAACCACAACTCCCAAAATTACATAGGGGAAGCCATGGCACTTAAGCTGGTATAAACCAAGACAGGTTTGTAGGATATGTCCAAATACGGCCTTTTTAATATCTAAGAATCCCTGCTATAAGAAGTCAGTTCCTTTGCTTTTAGTAGAGTGTTATAAAAGCTAACACATTGCCCCTTTATATAGCAGGGATTCTTAAATATAAATATAACCATATTTGGACATATCTATACTACAGACCTAACTGGGTTTTATACCAGCTTAACTGGTATCGGTTCCGTTCCCTGTTTTGCTATGCTTAGAAATTTGCTCAATAGAGAGAGTATTTGATTATACATTTTGTTTAGTTCCTGTTACTTGTTGCCAGATTGCACTGGGGAAAATGAGAAGTTGATTAGTGCCACGCTAAACTAAAGATGCTTCATCTCAAAGGTTGCACTTGGATACAAGCAAGTTCCTGAATGTAAACAAACATGGTAGAATGTATCTGCATGAGTTAAGATATTACGCAGTAACTTGAGCAACAGCTTCCAGTTTGAGAGTTATTAAGTTTTACCCTCCCCCACTCCTTTTGAATGCCTTATATTTTAGCAACAGGAAATGTGGTCAACTGAAATATTCTCCTTTTCCTGTAAGATTCAGCACTAGCAGGTGTTAGTTTCATGACTTTAAAAGCAGCTGACTGTGTAACTATGATCTATGGAAAGGCATTTGACCAGAATGAAATCTTTGAAGAAGCCAAGGATTGATCTGGAAGTTATTTGGGGAAAGGTGTGACTCCAATCTCATGTTTGCCAAGAGAGCAGGGAATATGAGGGCAAATGAGACTCAATCCCCACAGACTGGGGCAAATGCCACCTAATCCCCACATTACTGTTATAAAGGAAAATTTGGGTTGGTGACCCTATGTTTTCCTTGTAATGTTTATTTTGGCCCCCAGAAACCAAAAAATTGTGTTGTAAGTAGGGAGCAGGAGGCAACCAAGATTATATGCACCACAGACTGAAACTATTTTTAATAGACACAGCTTCTGCCAAAGAACTCTAGGAACTGTAGTTTTATGTGGAAGGATAAGGATATCTAATTTAAAAAAATTTCATCTTCCTCCCCATCTGCACAGTTAATTTTGAGCCAGGGTGTTATTTAGGAAGTGGGGAGCAGTAATTTTGCCTCCACACCACTAAAGATATGACTTGAGTTCAAATGGGCCACGACTTTATTGAATAAACCAAACCCAAATTAACCAACGACATTTCCCAGGATTCTTGTCAGGACCACCCAGTCTCTGATCTGGAGGAAGCCCTCTCAGGGAGGAGAGTGAGCACATCCCAGCCAAGGCCTCTGGCTCTTAAGAAGGCCCCTTAGGTCCAGCATGCTCTGAGCAGTTTCTGCAGCAGTTTCTGCATTCACCCATTTGGAGGAGTCTTGGATTTCTTTAGGGACCTGGTGCCCCCCAGTGAGGCTCCTGTTCTGTACCTAGAACCCCTTTCACCATCCCTGAGACCCCAGAAACAGAGGTGACAGTGTGCCAGGGCTGAACTCCAACATCAGAGATAAAAATACTGCCTTTGCTACTTGGGGCTTTCTTCTTGATGGGCCTACTTGGGAGGAGGGGGGGCAGCTCAAGCACCTGCTTTGGATCAGGGCCAGCTTGAGCTCCAGGAAGGGGAAGGGCTCCTAGCTCCTACGTAACTCTTTCCTTTGCAGCCAGCCTTTGCTGGTTCAACAGCTTTTACTTCGAGCTCTTGTCTCTAGTTGCTGCCTTGCTAGACCTGGGTACTGGCAACTCTTTGAGGGGAAGCCATGATGTAAACTGATGGAAAACCTAAAGGCTGTTTTCACGTGTAGGCAAAACCGGGCTAACAAAGCCAAGCCCAGTTTTGCCTACACGTGAGAACTGCCAGGATTGTGTGCCCAATCCCGGCGACACATCAGCAGCAAACCCGCCTCTGGAGCCATCCTCTAAAACAGGGCTAAGAGCTTTCTTAACCCCATTTTTCTGATTGTCTGCAGATGGGGGTGGCAGACTGATCGTGAGAAAGGGCTCCTAGTGTAGATATGCTCCCAGAATACACCACTGCATGGTACACTAAGCTGCTTATTTAGTGGGCTAGAACTCTTGGACATCAGAAGTAGATTGTAGTGCTTCAGGGATGCCAAGCAGCTTGAAGAGAGGGGGGCAATTGGAAAAGTGAAAGGAGGTGGGGCTTTGAAAATAAGCCCATGGACTCTGGGCATAGCTACTGCCATCAGAGCAGCAGCAGCAGTGGTCCTGGCAGAGCAGTAGTATCCAAAGACCGTTGGAGGTGGTGGGAAAGAGAGAGGAGAGGGGCAAGAGGGAAGTAGATATGTGTGCACACATTCACACCACATGGGAGGGTGGGAGAGAGCTGTCAGCTTATGGGGCCTGTTGTTGAGACCACCTGCATTTCTACAGATATTAACAGGTGTAATTACAGATCTACAGATATTTTTCAGGTAATTATTGCTAAATGCCTTTGAGTTAAAGGAAGCCTGTAGGAGCTTTCCTTGCCTGTTTGATACTAATGTGTGGGGTCTTTCATTTGTTTGTTATATTTGTCCTGTTTTTATTATAAATAACAAGGTGGCTTACAAAACATTAGAAGTGTAAACAAGCAATAAAATCAATATAAAGGCCCCAGAAACAAAAGAGAAAAAGCTACAGCTGCAATTGTAACAGTCAAAGCCTAAAACTATCAAGAACAGCAAATACAAGAACAGCATTTAAAACAGAACATTTGGTTCTGGTTTCCACTGAAGCTGGCTCTGGGCTGGGTAAAATTGTATATATTGTGAATTTGGAATCAAAGGTTTATACTGAAATATGCCTGATATTTCTCTTCATATTGTATGATAATCCATATTGGAACTGTCATGGCCCAGCCTTGCCACCCCCCCTCTCTCCAGTGGCGACTCGGAATCAGAGACTGAGAGGGTGGAACTGGAACCCCACCCTGGATCCAGCCAACGGAGCAGAGTGTGGAAAGGCTGACCCTAGACTATTCCACCAAGTTAGAAGCCAAGGAAACCCTAGAGTTGGAAACCCCTAAGGAAGCGCCTTCAGGGTCAGAGACCCCTGAGGTCACACCTGGGGAACTTGAACTCCCCGCCTAATTGGCCTCTCCTCCATCATCATCATCATCCACATGCCAGCTCCACCAACAACCCAGAGGAGACCAGCTGGAATGGAGGAGGAGTGCCAGACGCCAGGCAGTGGCCCCTTTAAGGTTAGGACACTCAGGCATGGAGGCAGAGCCTGGGAGGAGCGATCTGAGCTCAGGCAGGACTTAAGATAGAACAGCACAAAAAATTGTTTTAATCTCTTGTACTCTTGTTAGGATTAGTGCTTTGTTTTCCAGAATATTTGGAATAAACTTGAGGTTTTCCTCCCTTCAGGTTAATTTTTCAAGGCTACCAGACTCCTTGTCCTTACACTAATTAACTAATCTTAAAATTCAATTAGAAATCTGCTTCTTCTTTTTTTGAAACTTTTGATTTTGTGTTTAATAATTAACGGTATTGCCAAAAAAAAAAAAAAATCTCATAGAGGTTCTTGGCCTGGAGATTTGATTCGAGAACCTAGTAATTTAAATAGTTTTGCTAGGGTTTGAGCCTAAAATTTTACACCACATTTCCTAACTTATGTATGTATTCTTAGCCCCAGAGACAAAGGATTTGTGGGTTTACTTCGGCAAAGCCATCAGAGCTTTGGACTTGTATTTTCTGAAGATCAGCACAGTGTGCTACATGAAAACTTACTGTTGAAGGGGAAATTAGATGTTACCTAGTGTTATCCAGCTATCAGAATGTGTGCCCTGCCAATTTCATGTAAAGCAGAGGTGGTGGGATGCAATTTAAAGCACAGCGTTGGTGATGAGCAGGAGGGAGCTCTAAACTGTTTCCCCACCCACACTTCTCCATTAGTGGGTTACAGTGACATTATAGAACCCCCATTGGCAGACAAACAGCTGGAAAGAAACTATTTTAGGGTGGAAAGTTTGGTCAGGGAAATGGCTTAGCCCCCATGCCCCTGTAGGAAATTGGCAGTGACCCAGTTCTGATACACAGGTTTGCTACTGTCACCTCTACATCTTGGTAAAAGCTATGGCATGGGATATGTTGTTCAAAGTAAACTAACAGGGCACACACAATCTTTGACTGTCCTAGAGTGAGCCCATGGATCCCAATCGCCTTCTGTTTTGATATCTCTAGATAGTATTGTTTCAGACCCATTGCTGTCTGGACTGTAGTGTTTTCAGAATCCAAAGTCTGTGTGACTGGCTCCCATGAAACAATACTGTGGATGATTCTATACAAAATATTAACCTGGATTTCCGCTTTGTAAGAGATATTTCTTAAAGCTTTTCTAATCCTAAGGATGTAAAATCCAGATTTGTAACTTAAGGTCCATCTGCAATCAGCATTTTAATTTATTTAGAAATATGAGAATGGAGACATCTGTACAACTAATATAATTTCCCTTCTGTAATAAGCCAATGATTTTTCCAGCTGCTGGCTAAGACTGTTTTCCTGTTACAATAACTGTGGAATGCTAAGTCTAAAACTGTATCATTATGGTGACTAGAAATATTTTTCCTATAGTATATCTAGAATTTTAGAGATGCAGCTTGGGCAAGTTAGCTGCAATTAAGCTCATCTGAGTGTAATATGAGACATTTGTATATTTCTGTCCTATGAGGCTTGCTAAGCTCTATTCCTTGTGCTGGTTTGTCTATTATAGATTTTTACATTTTCTTTGACTGTTGCTTTTTAACAATGCTATAGCTTGATTAATACTGTTCACTGGAATTGCTTGCTGAGCATTTTGAAAGATTCTAAACCAAGTAGCAAGTCATTGTTTGTCCACTCATGAAATACCACTTCTTGTGTGGTTTTTAATGACATACTAAAAGCTAAAGCCTATATATAGTGGCAGATAGACTTAACTTGCTTGCCATCACATTGGGAGCCAATATGTCAGTGCTTTTCCTCTGACTACCATATGCCCACTATTGTGTGAATTGGCTTTCAGTGACTATTTTAAACTTTAGGATTGTAAGCTTCTGGACAGGGTCTGATTTAATTGTTGATTTTTGTTCAGCACCTTGTAATTTCAGACTCCAGAAACTAGTGAATCAGGGTGGATGACATCATCACAAACTATGCCATTGAGCATAGTTTGTCACTCACTAAAACTACCTAATTTGGTTCAAATTGGTTAGACAATCCACAGGTTAGCCCACATGTGCCTCAAACGTTCACTCATTCAACATCTTGAATTGGGATGAATGACACCATCACAAACTATGCCATTGAGGTTTTCTCATGTGCCCCTACAGCTGTAGCAAATTTGGGTCAAATTGGTAAGGCAGTTCATGTTAGCCCATCTGCGCCTCAAAAGTTTACGTGTTCGCCATCTTGAATTGAGGTGGATGACATTATTACAAACTATGCTGTCGAGTGTCCCTATGTGTCCATACAGTGGACCTGATTTGGTTCATATTGGTCCAGGCATTGCAAAGTTGATAGGGTGGGACACATGAAATGCCAGCTGATCTCATTAGCCTACTGGAAAGTAAGCTAAAAAGAATCCCAAATTAATTATCTTTACATAACCTTGGTTGAAAATATTCTTGTAAGTATTGACTGAAGTAGGAATTCCAGATGCCACCAGACACTTGCAGTGTGTTACTAGCACTTAAAGTAAAGTGTGCCGTTGAGTCGGTGTCGACTCCTGGAGACCACAGAGCCATGTAGGGTTTTTTGGTAGAACAGAGGAGGGGTTTACCATTGCCATCTCCCGTGCAGTATGAGATGATGCCTTTCAGCACCTTTCTATATCGCTGCTGCCTGGTATAGGAGTTTCCCATAGTCTGGGAAACATACCAGCGGGAATTCAAACTGGCAACCTCTGGCTTGCTAGTCAAGTCATTTATTATTATTATTATTATTATTATTATTATTATTATTATTTACATTTATATCCCGCTATTCCTCCAAGGAGCCCAGAGCGGTGTACTACATACTTGAGTTTCTCTTTCACAACAACCCTGTGAAGTAGGTCAGGCTGAGAGAAAAGTGACTGGCCCAGAGTCACCCAGCTAGTTTCATGGCTGAATGGGGATTTGAACTCGGGTCTCCCCGGTCCTAGTCCAGCACTCTAACCACTACACCACGCTGGCTGTACCATTAGGTGGCTAGCACTTGGGAGTTTGAAATATCAGTTCTTCAGCCTGACATAGGTATGCTACTAGGAGGTTTGATTCAGTCACCTGGGAATTGTATTTGTCCAACTCTGGTTAAGTGAAGGTAAGTGAGGGCTGCTTCATGCATCACTTGGTTTCTTATCATTTGACAGCTTGCAGCTGAATGTGTGAACATATTCTGTTGAAATACTTTCTCTTGATGTTTGATTATTTTGCTGCTCATTGACACATGCAAGTTACCACTTGATGCTGCAGTCACCAGGTGATAATTATGCATGTGTGTGAATGGCCCTTAAAGTTAACCATTTCTGAGTAATTTTATAAGAACAATTTGTGGTTTGGCATTTCTGATGTTCATAGAAATTGTCTTTCAAATTCACATGTAAAAACAATGTGCAGCTCCCAAGATCCACAAGATATTTTCAGCAGTATGGAACTTGTCCTTCCTTGCATCAGGGTGTCAGACATCTTATTTTTGGAAACAGTGTTGTGGCAGCTGTGCTAACATATGCCCCTGAGAAAAAAGGAAGGGAAATCTAAGAGAACTAAGATGAATGGAACTGTCCGAGTGCTAAGATCTTTTTGTTCAGTGAAAGTAATTGATTCAGGAAACAGGACCCCTAATTTAAGTAAGGATGTGGTGTTGGATGAAAAAAAGAATTTCAAAACATGCTCTATTCAGCAACATCTTAATCAGAGCTTCTTTTTTCAGCATCGATGAGTCCAACTTTACAGTTCTACCACCAACTATTCAACATCCAATAAATCACATCCCTCCCTCCTCACTACTGCTGTAGAGAGTGCCATTTTTCTGTTCATGTAGGTATCATGGTGCATGAAACAGGCACTGCAGAAGGATGATTGACATCGATCAACTTTATTTGTATGATAACAAGTCAACAAAGAAGCAAGGAGATCGCAAGCCAGTTGGAAGCCAGTGTCAAAACCAATCGGCAAAGGAAAAACAGGCCTCCAAAATGGTGCTCAGAACACTCAAAACATTCCAACTCAGAACGGGGTTGTTCTGTTCGAAGTTCAAAACAGGCCCTTCATTTGAAGGGCATTCTGTTTTGCTCTTGAAACTCTTGAAATAGCCCATTTTGAATTGGAATGCTCCGAGCTTGAAATGTTCCTCACATCCCTACCAAGAACTGAGCTTGGATTTGCAATGGAAACCCTAACAATTAGTTTAGATATTCAACAGAATCTAGTGTGTGTGGGTGGGTGGGTGGTGGAACCATGTGATTCTTTTGTATGGTACTACGTCTGGCTGAAGCAGAGGCAGTTAAAGCTGGGGCAGCCACTGTAATTCCCCGAGCATTTCTCCCATGGCCACAGTTGTGGCATTTCTCCCATTTACTGTATTTACCCAAATAGAAAAATATGTGTTAAGGATAACTGATACCTGTATTTACTCAAAAGGATTCTGAATTTAAGATGGACTCTCAATTTCTAACATCAAAGAACTTGGGAAAATCCAAGTCCTGGATTGGGTAAATACAGTACTGCTGCCTTTTCCCTTTCTCCCACCACCATTGCAGTGGCTGGGTGCACAGCCACACTTGTTGGCTACACTCCTCCCCACTGCGTCCTCATGGCTGGAAGGAAAGAGCAGCAGCCCCCCTTGCCCTCTTCAGCTTATGAAGCACTTACTTCATGCTGGAAAGGAAACATTCAGCCAGCACGAAGCAAACACTTAATTGGTTGGAGAGAGTGAGCGGGCCAAGCACTTACCTTCCTGTGCACTTGGCCTCCCCGGGGTGGGGGGGGGAGGGACAGGGCAGTAGTGCCGGGGTGGGGTGGGGGATGCTGCTGCAGCAGTATGGGGGAAAGATAAATTATAGCAATGGAGTGGTGGGTGAGGGAGCATCTTGGTGGCCGCAAGGCCCAAGTACATTCATCCCTCCTTGCTTCATTGTCCCTATGCATCTGGACTGAAGATGTGGGGCTGCATATTTGAACATTCTCTTGCAACTCCCACATGTGTTCCTGCTTCGAAAGCATTAAGCTTTGCTCAATTTACTGGCTCAAGACCTTTTGCTCTGGCTGTATGTGTCTTTCAGTATGACAGCAGAGCCAGATTTGCTGGTGTGTGTTGGCTGCTTTTGCTCCAGCTGAAGCTGTGCTATTGTTACTCCAGAGCTATATTTATACAAGTCTCTCCTTTGTGTGTAATTCTCATGATTTGGCAAGCAGGCCACCAATCTGTCTTTCATAGGACAAGAAAATACAGATGGTCTGAAATGAGGGAATCTAGCATACATAAGGAGCTATATTGGAATGGAAAAACTTGGCACTGTCAGATTCACTCAGAGTTTCAGTGAGGGAGAATCCATCTGGAGGTGATGTGCTGAAATGGGTGACGTCTTGGCCCAGTGTCCCAAGGGGGAAATGGAAGCACAGGAATACAGATTGCAAGTAGATTCCCCTGTCTTGGGGTGTGCCCCCCCCCGAACATGTGCATTTGCTGTTTGCGAGTTTTAACGACCACACAAAAGAGGAATCCAATTTTAGTCAAAGTGAAATGCTAGATGTCTTGTTTTAAAACCTGTTCACACATGCATGTTAATCACTAAGTTTCTCATCACTTGATGACTTGTAGCTGAATGTGTGAATTGACTAAACTGAAAGGTCCAATCTATGCAAACATAGATCATGTGGTAAAACTGTACCACTTCAGACTGAAGTGAGGAGAGATTTTTTACGGGGGGAAATCCTTGCACCAAGAAAGTAGTATTTTGTGGACTAGGAGAGATTAAAACCCTAAAATTAAAATTCGGGAAGATTAAAACCCTTCTTACTGGCATCTAATCTTCTGTGTGCAGTGTGATTTCCTTTTTAATGGGGCTAGTATTCATTCACATGGTCCCCTACACACTACAGTATCTGTACTGTAACAATGTTCAGATTTCCACATGATGGAAATAATATGTATTCTGACTCTATGTAATTATGGTAAAAACTGAACACATGCTCAGCTGCCTTGGGGAGGTCAAATGAGAAGCTCAGGTAAGAGTCCTCATGCCACCAGTAGCCTTATAGAATTCATTCAGATTCAGACCACCCCATCTTCCAGGACTGCTTAAAGACCAGTGCCCCAAAGGAAAGGCAGGAAACAAGAACCCTGGGCCAGGGAACACTTGTAATCAGCTCTGGAAATAACCACCAATAGCCTTCAAGGACTCTGTTGTTTTACTGTTACTTGTGTGTATTTGTGAGTGTATCTATTTCCTCCCCAATAATTTAAGCAAGATGGAGGTGCTCATTGTTGGAGATCATAATCTGGAGCATGGGTTAGAATCTCCTGTTATGGATGGGATTACACTCCCCCAAAAAGAGCAGGTATGCAATTTGAGAGTGCTCTTGGATCCTGGTCTCATCCTGGTGTCTCAGGTTGAGGCTATTTTATTCATTCATTCATCTGATTTCTATATCGCCCTTCCAAAAATGGCTCAGGGTGACTTACATAAAAATGAAAACAATTGAAATCAATTAACAGTTAGAGGAGTATTGAAAGCATTAACATTAGCTACTTGTAATTACTTACTTACATTTATTCTTTCAAGCTAGTTATATCCTGCTCATTATCCCTTTCAATTTCCAAGTAATTCAGATTTAACCATATTCGATTTGTAGCCAGATATAACTAACAAGCTTTTGCCCAAGTACCACTCTTACTCCTAAATGGATAAATCATATTGGCTAACATTTTGACTAAATTTACTAGAGGAAGTCCCATTGAAATTTAGTCCTTTAGACTAACTCCTGAGTACTACTACTGAGTAACTTAGTTTGGATGTCTGTGGTTGGCTTTGCATGACTGCTGGTGAGTCTGTAAGTGGGAAACATGTTAGTAAAATATCAGCAACTGAGAATGCGCACTTCCAGTAGATGTGACATGCAAACCTGCCCAAGTCTGGTTCCTGCATTCCCTGCCTGCCCAACATTCTCCACCAACTTCAAATCTTGCATACTAATGTTGGGTGGGGGCTGGACAAACGTTGGGAATTGGATTTGGGTAGGTTCAGATGCCACACTGCAGTGAGTTCGCACTCATGGCTGCCAACATTTTACTGACATCTCCCCAATTGCAGACTCGCCAGTGGTAGTACAAAGCTGCCCTGTTGTCCCTTTACCAAGCTACTTGTCAGTATATCTAATGTTTCAAAATATTTTTGTTTTTAAGAAGCCAGAGCTGTTTCTTTCTCTAAAGTATGGCTAGTGTCTTCCCTCCCCTAAACATTTTATTTGTTCGTTCATTCATTCAGTTTGTATACTGCCCTTCCTAAAGTGACTCAGGGCAGTTTACATTAAAATTAAAAACACACATTAAAATAATTAAAAACACGTTTAAACCAGATTAAAATTAAAACTAAAACTAGATATCATTAAAAGCTAGGGTAAAAAGATGGGTCTTTAAGGCTCTCCTCCTGAAGGCCTCCAAGAAACATAATCCTCTTATACCCACAGGGAGCAGGTTCCACAATCTAGGAGTGACAACTGAGAAGGCCTGATCCAAGGTTGCCACCAGATGAACTGGTGGCACCTGAAGACTGACCCCTCCTGATCTTAATGAGTGGTGGGGATCTTGTAGAGAAAGGCACTCTCTTAGGTAACCCGGACCTAAGCCATTCAGGGCTTTATTTTATCTATCTATCTATCATATTTTTATACCACCTGATATGTATATCTCTAGGTGGTGTACAAAATTTAAAATATTTAAAAGTCACAAATTAAAATACACGACAATAAAAACAATAGAATAAAATTATTACAGCAAGTTTTTTAAAATTACCTTTAAAGGTAATAACCAGCACTTTGTACTTTATCTGGAAACATATCCGTAGCCAGTGAAACTTTTTAAGAACAGGCATAATGTGGACTATCCGGGATACTCCAGAGACTAATCTGGCTGCCACATTTTGGACTAATTGAAATTTCTGAACTACATACTGTCACGCCCTCGCTCTCAGATAGCGAGGAGGAAGGGGATGCTGACAGCCCTTCAGCTGATGCAGGGGTGCCTAAGGGGCAGAGCCCGGCTGTCGGTTCCCAAGAGATGGCTGAGGCAGGTCTGGTTGATATTTCAGAGCAGGCACAACAGTCTGAGGCAGCAGAGACAGGGACTGATGAACCGGAGGATGAGCCGTGCAGGCAACCCCCATTGACTCCACAGCAGAGACGGGTCACAAGGCGGCAGGCACAGCTAGAATCAATCAGGAGAAATAAGTGGCTCTTGCAGAGGGCTGATAAGCTTTGAATCCCTGCCAGCTGAGAGTTATCAGCTTGAACTATAAAGCACGTCTACAGCTTGCAGTTAGCCGCTGGAAGGCAACGTATGTCATCCCTAGTGTCGACAGCTTTCAGCCTGAGCCAGAGAGAGAGATAGAGAGATAGAGAGATTTCCAAGAGGTGCTTCGCTTCTGCTGCCCAGTTTGGTCTTTTGTGAACTATCATCCTAGACTTCCCTACCGGGTGGCCAGATTATTGACACATACAAAGGCACATATAGGGCACATATAGCGCATTGCAGTAGTCCAACCTGGAGGTTACCACCTGGTATACAAGTGTTTTGGGGTCATTCTTCTCAAGGAATGAGTGGAGTTGTCGAATCAATCTCAGCTGGTAAAAAATGCTCCTAGCTACAGGAGGCACCAGGGTGAGACCCAGGTCCAAAAGCACTCCCAAGCTATAGACTTGTTCTTTCAGAGGGAGTGTAACCTTATCCAGAAAAAGAAGTTCTATCCCATTTTGCAGATTATGACCCCCAACAGTGAGAACCTCCATCTTGCTTGGATTCAGTTTCAGTTTATTACCCCTCATCCAGCCCATTACTGCCTGTAAGTAGGCATTTGAGGAGCTAATGCCAGTTTCTGATATTGATAAGGAGAAATAGATTTGGGTGTCATCAGCATATTGATGACACCTAGCACCAAATCCCCTGATGATTTCACCCAGTGATTTCATGTAGATGTTAAAAAACATTGGTGACAGAATGGAGTCCTGTGGGACTCCATATTGTAGCTCCTGTTTTGAAGAGCATCTTTTACCAAGCGCCACCATCTGAAATCTTTCCGAGACATAGGAGCAGAACTACTGTAAAACAGTGCCTCCTATCCCCAGATCCCTCAGGCGATCCAGAAGGATACCCTGGTCGATAGTATCAAAAGCTGCTGAGAGATCACACTCCCTCTGTCAGTTCCCTGGCAAAAGTAATCTATCAGGCTGACCAAGACCATCTCAACCCCATAGCCTGCCCTAAAGCCCATTTGAAATGGGTCTAGACAATCAGTTTCCTCCAAGATTGCTTGGAGCTGGTCAGCTACCACCCTCCCAATCATTTTACCCAACTATGGGAGGTTGGAGACTGCTCTATAATTATCCATCACCAGGAGATCCTTAGAGGGCTTCTTAAGAAAGGGTCTAACTACTGCTGCCTCTAAACAAGGTGGCATCCTGCTTTCCCTCAGTGAGGTATTAAAGATATCAACTAGGCCAGCTCCAACAACCTCCCTGCAAGATGAAATTAGCCATGTAGGGCAAGGATCCAAAGAACAGGTGGTAGGCCATACTGTTCCAAGCAGCTTGTCCACATCCTTAAGAGTCACAAACTAAAACTGTTCCAATCTGATCTCCAAGAAGGATTGCTGGACACCTCCCTAACTTCCTCTGCAGAAATACTGGAGTCCAGATCAGCTCAAATGCGAGATATTTTATCTGCAAAGAACTCATTGAATGTGTCACAGTGACACATTGTTTCCGGAAACAGATGTGAAACAGAAAGGGCTTGAGTTAAGCCTCTAACAATCCAGAACACCTCTGCTGAATGAGAACTTGCAGAAGCAAAACGTGCCGAATAAATAATCATCTAGCACCAAAAGCCTGGGCAACTCCAACACCAACTCGGCAGCCAGCTCTGTTAGGAGCTGTTAGGGAATCTGTTAGGCAGCAGGGTGGATGATACAGCAACAGAATCCCCAATCTATCCTGAGTCCCAAACGCAAGGTACACACACTCAATATAAGTCAATTCTCTCACAGGGATCCTGGTAAGGGAGATGTTATTCTTATGGACCACAGCCACTCCCCCCACCCTGCCCACCCACTTCCCCATTCCCACTCAGCAACAGTGTGCCCTGGGTTGGGGGGAAGTTGGGCCCACACAGGACCACTAGCCTCCCACAACTACGTCTCAGTTATACAAGCCAGGTTGGCTCCTTCATCCACGGTCAAATCATGGATGATTTTGATCTTATTTTTAACCAACCTTGCATTATAAAAAAGCATGGTTAGGTTCAGTGGGGAGTTGGAACTACTTCCTGAGGCCTGAGAGCTGACAGGGCAGCCAGAAGGGAAAACAGTAATTAAATTACTGGACAACCTTCCCCTGTAACAGCATACTGGCCTGCCAGTTCCCGATCCTCTATTCGCCACCACTCAGGGTGGATTTGATTTAAATCAAACTGATTTAAATCACGATTTAAATCACGATTTAAATCACTAGCAGGGTGGATAAAAATAAAAAAAATCCCATTTAAATCAAAAAAATCTCATTTAAATCAAAAAATTGGATTTTTTTTATTTTTATCCACCCTGCTAGTGATTTAAATCAGTTTGATTTAAATCAAATCCACCCTGCCACCACTACTGAAATAGCTGCCCCAATCTCATTGAATGCGCCCCCTGCTCCATCCTTAAAAGAGCTCATACACGTCCCTGTGGGGAATTTAAAATTTCTAAAAAATTCCTTAGATTTATCTTGTTTGTTCTCCTTTCCCAGTTCTTTTATTCCTTGGATACTTTCCCTGCTCTCTCATTTGGTTCTTGTTGAGAGAAGATAAGTAACTCATGCATTCCTCTGGCATATGTTTAGCTCTTTCCCAGACCAGAATATTACTTATTGCTGAGTTACCAATGATTGGGAAGAATTCTCTTTCTGATCTTCTCCAAAACTGTGATTGGCCCTGTTCAATAGGGATAGCTCTTGGTATTTATGTAGATAGCCATCTGAAGGAGTGATTTGCAACTGTCTCCACATTTTCTGTTGAAGTATGATATTTCCTTTAAAAAAACAAATAATGCTGTGGATAGGCTGTACAGAGCACTGTAGCAAGAGAACATAATAGCAGGCAGAGGCTTGACTCCAGCACTGGAGACAGACCCTCTTGTGCAAAAGTTTAGGTTTAGGGTATGAGCTTTGTGGTCACTAAGATTCGACACCAACTTGACAGCACTCAATCAATCAATGAGCTTTGTTATTGAGCATTTTTGTTAGAAGGTTACTACATTGTTCTCATCTCATCTGCATCAAGAACATAAGAACAGACTAGCTGGATCAGGCTCATCCAATCCAGCATCCTGTTTCACACAGTGGCCCACCAGATGCCTCTGAGAAGCCCACAGCCAAGGTGTGAAGGCGTGCCCTCTCACTTGCTGTTGCTCCCCTGCAACTGGTATTTAGAGGAGAGTGGAGGTGGCCTATAGCCACCAGACTAGTAGCCTTTGATAGACCTCTCCTCCATGAATTTGTTAAGCCCCTTTTAAAGCCATCCAAGCTAGTGGCCATTATCACATCCCATGGCAAAGAATTCCATAGATACATTATGCACTGTGTGAAAAAGTACTTCCTTTTGTTGATCCTTAAGTTTCCTGAGATGACCCTTGCTTCTTTGGTTGTGAGAGAGGGAGAAATTTTTCTCTGCCCACTCTCTCTACTCCATGCATAATTTTATACACCTCTATCATAGCTCCCCATAGTTGCCTCTTTTCCAAATTAAAAAGCCACATATGGTGTAGCCTTGCCTCATAAGCAAGGTACTCTAAGCCAGTGTTTCTCAACCTTTTTGGAGTCAAGGACCGCTAAATTCTTCGTGCAGAGTTTCAAGGACCGCTACATTCTTCATGCGCAGTTTCCCGGACCGGCAGTTAGTAAAGGGGTTTCAAATCTATCTATCTATCTATCTATCTATCTATCTATCTATCTATCTATCTATCTATTTATCTATCTATCTATCTATCAGACTTCTATACTGCCCAAAACTTGCATCTCTGGGCAGTTTACAATTAAAATAATATAAGCATTAAAATAATTAAATTTGGAATCTTTTGCAAACATGGAATATTAGGGGTTCTCAACCTTGGGTCCCTCAGTTAAACTCCCATAACCCCCAACCACAATGGCATTTGGCCATTATGGCTGGGGATTATGGGAGTAGAAGTCCACCAATGTCTGGATACCCAAGGTTGAGAACCCCTGAATCTAAAAGCCTGGGTGAACAAATTTGTCTCCAGTATGTCTTCAGTATGTGTGGGGTGGGGGTGGAGGTTCTTGTGATTACTCAATGGAGAGGGGATGTTGGGCCATTAGAAAAATTCAAAAGCTACATGGGGGCAATGAAAACAACGCACAAGCAAGCTTTTGAATCCCCCAAAATGCTTCATCAGGCTGGATGTCAAGCAAAGCAAAAAGGAGGTGAGGAGAGGAGAGCAGGGCAAGCTCAGTAGAGCGGGAAATCTACAGTTTAACCCTCTCATGATGAAGGTGGAGTTTTAGCAGGAGTTGTGTAGTCGCAGGGCAGGATCCAGACAACGTTAGTCACGACCACCCACTGAAATTAATTTAGTCATCTCTCATTTGTGTCAATGCTGCTTGGTCATGATCACCTGACTTGATCTGGATCCTGCTCTTAGATGTGCACTTTGTGAGGTGGACCTAATGAAACCCGTGCAGCTCCTCCAAAACTCGTTAAATTCGTTACATGGCAGGTGCTGGGAATGGGGTTTTTTTTAATGGTGAAAGAAAATGTGAAGAAGAGCGGTGGAGACCTGGCATTAAAAGAAAGGGGGGTGATTCTGAGATGGCGGAGGGTGTGGGGCGTTGTAGTGGTAGATGCCTCATTTTCCTCGCTGGGGAGACGAGGCACTGTTCAGGGTGGGTGAGGCAATGGTGCACCGGACTGCACTCGGAAGGTCGCCTGGGTCCAAGAGCTGCCGCCACTGTGCTTGCGCACCAGAGTGTAGCAAGTGTTCCCCATCCTCTCTCACAATGTGCACTTCTGTGCCCCCCTCCCAACTCCCCTGCGGGAGCCAATCACACCAGCCTGCCTTTGGGGCCACGCAGCTCACGTGGTCCCACATGCTGCCCGCGCATACCTGCAAGGTGAGCCAAGGCGGCCCTCCTCCCTCCCTCCTCTGCTTAGCCCTCACCGCGGCATGATCCCGGCCAGAGATTGTCCCCCGCACCCGGCGAGGTCATAAAGGGGACCGCCGTCCTCCACCGGCGGTGCAGACCAGGGGGTTACAGGGGGCAGAGGGACCACAACACCCCACCGATGCAAGAGGGAAACAGCGTTCCCTCTCAAGGCGCCTCGACCACAATAGGCAGCTGGGTTTCAATCAATCAACCTTTGGCTGCAAACAATGAGCATGCAAGAACCAGCAGCCCTTCAAGTGGCAGCCCTTCAGGTGGCATACCTTCCACACCGCATACAATAAAATAGCTGTAGGAAGATCACAGCAGCACGTGGAGGCAAGGGACAAGAAGGTGATACTCTTCCTCTTCCGTACCATGTGCAAAATTGAGGAAGTGAGTGACTTGATTGCAGTTGTTGGGGGGGGGTTGACTCCCAGTCAGGGACCGGCGCTCAACCCTTCGGGGACCGGCAGCGGTCCCCGGACCGGTGGTTGAGAAACTCTGCTCTAAGCCCTGATCATCTTTGTTGCCCTCTTCTACACCTTTTCCAGTTCTACAATGTCTGTCTTAAGATACGGTGATGAGAACTGGACGCAGTACTTTAAATTCTATAAGAGCATTATGATATGGCCTTCTCAGTTGCTGCCCTGAGACTGTGGAATGCACTCCCTACTGAGATATGACCCTCCCCATCTCTGACAATTTTTAAAAAGCACTTAAAAACCCACCTCTTCACCCAAGCTTTCTCAGCCTTTAAATTTTTTTTAGGTTTTAATCTCTGGTTTATTTTTAAATTGTTAACTTGTTTTAAGTTTTTCTATATGTTTTTAATTTTAATTTGTTTTATGCAATTGTTAACTGCCCAGAGACAAATGTTTGAGACAGTGTACAAATCTGATAAATAAATAAAAATAAATAAATATTAGCATTTTTATTTTCGATCCCCTTCCTAATGATACTTAGCATGGAATTGGCCTTTTTCACAACTGCCATGCACCGTGACACTTTCAACGAGCTGTCCATCATGAGCCCAAGATCTCTCTCCTAGTCAGTCACTGACAACTCAGACCCCATCAACGTATATGTGAAGTTGGGGTTTTTTGCCCCATTATGCATCACTTTACACTTGCTTACATTGAACCACATTTGCCATTTTGTTGCCCACTCACCCAGTTTGGAGAGATCCTTTTGAAGCTCCTCACAGTCTGTTTTGGATTGTTTAGTGTCATCTGCTGCTTAGCTGCTGACCCCAACTTCTAGCTCTTTTATGAATAAGTTAAAGAGCACTGATCCCAGTACAGATCCCTGGGGGACCCCATTGTCCAAAGATCTGAAGCTCCTATAAATCTAGTAAGACTACATCATTCAAACTTGAGTATTACAAGCATTAAAGCACCTCAGTACCTCAATTAAATATGGTGGCCATTAATGTTTTAGGTAATGCTTTGCAGCTTACCTGTTGCATTTCTAGTCATTCATTCAAGGAAATGCATTACCATCTTGTCCTTGTTTGGAGTGGCATGCATTATACAGGACTGGAGCTCTGCTCTTTGCTTAGAGGCATTTAAAAGTGTGCTGAAGTTTGGTTGCTAGCAATTTTAGCTAGCAATATTCTTTCTTAAACCATGGCTGCAAGACTTGTCCCCTAATTATAGTAGCACATTCTTAAGACTGGGGAGTTTCCAATCTAGCCTGCATAACAAAATGAAAGAGACTGTAATGAGACGGCATGCTGCATGACTTAGAGCCCAAGCTTGTATTCCATGACACCCTCATGAGTCAGTGGTGGGTAGGGAGGAGGCTGAGTCAGTTTGGAACTTCAGCAGAGCTTAAGACTGAGTAACCACCTAACTTGCTGCTCAGCTAGAAAACGAATTTACACACTGGAAGATAACCAGAGTTTATACAGCTGAAAACCACTGATTTTTACTTTTATTCATTTTGTTTCAAGAGGTAAGCAAATAGTTTTGTTTTGCGTGAGCGGGACCTTTTGTGCCAGGGAAACGGTCAGATTTCATTTAGATCTCTGTTTCAATACTGGACTACACACACACACACACACACACACACACACACACACACACACACACACCCGCAGCCATTTTTCTCATTATTCATCGTGTTTTGAGATTTGCACAAGAGTTGCTCATAATAGCAGAAAAATAAAATTTAAAACATGGACCTTATACCAAGTCCAATATTAGGGATGTGCAAACCAGCTCGACGTCGAGCCAGTTTGATGTCAAACCAGTTTAGTTCGGTCTGGGGTCGAACCGAACCACCCCCTGTTCGGTCAGACCTCGGACTGAACACCTCCTGAATGTTTGTGAACATTTTACAGGGGGAACCTCTGCTGGATCCACCCATCCCTGCGCCTCCAGCAACTCCCCAGAAAGGAGTAAGGTAACACTGTAAAACATTCGCGAACCCCCACCAAACCGAACGGGGGGGGGGGTTTCAATGGGGTGCCGGACTGAACTGGCCTGGTCGGGTTCGAGTCCGATCTGGACTCAAACCAAACTGGGCCAGCCGGGCCCAGGGATGTGCATGGAACAGATTTTGTGTTTCACATCGAGCTCGAAACGAAATGCAAAATGCTCGAAACATTTCATCAAAACAGAAGCCAAGCTGGCTGTTTGGACGAAACAAACTCGAAATGTTTTGAGCGTCATCTTGGAGGGCTGTTTCTCCGGGCCTGCACCCTGGACATAGCACGTCTGCCCTCCTTGGAGGACTGGTCTGCCTGCCACAGGAGGCAGGTAGAGCAGGTCTCTGCCTCCTGGTCTCTGCCTGCATGATTTTCAAATTAGCAGTTGAAAGTTGCAAAAATGGCATGTCATCTACTATTTGAAATGAAGGCCAAAAATGGGTCTGTTGAAAATTTCAGGTTGCAACAGTATTTCCACCTCAGTCGCATGAAGCAAGTAATCCAAACACCTAGCAGTTCCAAGTTACATATTCAGCAGCAGCAAATGGTGGCAAAACTGGGGTGATGTTTCTTGGGCATGTTTTATATTCTCCTCTCCCCAAACAGGGGAAGCCACAGTAGAACCTTTTCCTCATATGGAGACTAAAGTGATGGGAAAAGCTTTGCTAGCTTCATTTCTATGTATCAGGTTACGTTTAGGCACAGGAGCAGAGAAGATGGCAACCCTATTTGTACTTTTTAGCTCAAAGGCTTTGGAAATGGTTGTTCTCATATCTATATATATTTCTCCTAGGCATATCCATCACTAGTCCCATGTGTGGCAGCTCTTGCGAGAGTTCGCAAGCAGCTGCTGGACTAGCAACGGGGACGAAAATAGGGACAAGGAGGCGGCGGTGGGCCAGGCCGGCCACTGGGAATTGGCAGGCGGGAGGAGGTGATGGGCCAGCTTTCCATCCGGACCACCAGCCAGAAAGTGCCAGGCAGGGGCAGAAAAAGTGGGCTGCTCCCACCAGCTAGAAACTCCGGGCTGCCAGGGGGTGGGGGTGGAAGTGGGCTGGTGGAGGCGCAGATAGTCTGCGCCCAGCCCAGCTAGTTTGTTTTATTTTGAGTGCAACATATGCCCTCATTTTTTATTGTGGGTGATCCAAACAAACAATTGGCACATGTGACTGGTGCCTCAGCAAATTTTTAAACATTGAAAAAAAGCAACAGGGTGAGAGTGGAAATTGCCAGGAAAACTAAATGAAGAGAGAAGTAACCATGAAAGTTCAATCCAGTAAAACAATAGTATTAAGTGCATGGGGTGGTTGAGATAAATATTTGTGAGTATTTGGAGAATGGCAGAAACTTTTTAAAAAGGAAAAGCATAATCATGGGTCCAGGATGCTTGAATAAAGTGACCAATAATTAATTCCACCCGCATGATTTTCATGTAAAGTTTGCTTTTATGGGGCCTGTTTTTGACAAGTGTATCAAGTGCATTCAGGAATATGGATACAACAAATATTGATATGCCGCTTTTCAACAAAAGTTCCCAAAGCAGTTTCCATAGATATAAATATTCACCATCAAAAGATCCAATGTATGTGATTGTTCCTCAGGCCTCTTTTCAGTCCATGCTGATTTTTTTTAAAAAAATCAGTCTGGATTAAATGGGTATGTGGTGAGGAAGTCCAACTTTGTGTTCTTCAGTGGGGTCTGGTTAGATTAGAATTCTAAGCAATTCATCATTAAATCAACTGCCTTAAGTGGCAAACTAAAAAAAACACAAAACCCACTGTTGGGTGACTTAACCCAGTCATTGGATGGTGTGCAAGTACAGGCTAGATCAAGCCATTGGCTGCCAGATTGGCCCCTGGGTAGTATTGCCAATGGTGTGTGTCCAGATAAAGAGAAGTATATTTTTTTCAGGGCATGTTCTAGGGCAGTAGGTCTCAAACTGTGTCCTCGGGAGCCCTGAAAAACAGCTTGCTGACTGCTACAGATCTTTAGCCACAGAAGACTTTTGTTCACCTGCTTTGGGCCCTTTCTCATGATCAGTGAGGAAGGCTACTGAAACCTGCCTCCGTCGCAGAC
Source organism: Hemicordylus capensis (assembly GCF_027244095.1). NCBI lineage: Eukaryota > Metazoa > Chordata > Lepidosauria > Squamata > Cordylidae > Hemicordylus > Hemicordylus capensis. The sequence continues at coordinate 149,887,209 of NC_069660.1, forward strand.
AATCGTTGGGTCTGTGCTAGGCGCGTGGATCATCTGCCCAGAAGGACACTGGCTGCCACCAGCAGCTCAGATGGTTTGGGGGCCGGGATGCATCATCCCGGCCCCTGGAAATCCCACAATGCACCACGCAGGTATGCAGTGCATTATGGGGATCCCCACAGTGGCAGGCAGGCACCCATCACTGCTACAGTGCCGGCTAAAAGCAGCTGGTGCTGCACACAATCAGGTGAATGGGGTTAAGGGACTGTTCACTCCCTTTACCCTGTTTAAGGGGCAGGCCTCGTAGGCGGGTTTGCCGCTGCTGCCGGCAGCTGGTTGTCTCTTGCTGATTTTCATGCAGAGCCAAAAAAACGGATGGGTCATCTTTCAGCCCAAAAGTGCTGAAGGCAATCTCCATACCGATAATGAAAAATGTTTTTAATATATTTTTTGTAATATTAGAATGTTAAAGTGACAGTAGAAAAAACAAATGCCATACATGGTCTGTGTGTACCCTAGAATAGGGATGGGCAGGAACCTGTTCGGAGGCCCTTTTACAGGTCTCCGAACAGGTTCAAAAGACCGGCGGTTTGGCCGGTTTGAAGGCAGGGGGATACCTAAGGGTGGGGGAGGGTGTGTGTGCACGCACATCGTGTGCACACGCATGTCAGGCACACCCCCAATATGTGCACGCATGCCAAGTTCTTCTGGTCACTTCTGGTCTGATGAGGCAATGGGGCAGCAGGGAGATACACTGCCACTCCGCTGGGCCCTTTTAAACTGCAGCGCTGGCGGGGGAAACGTGGCGGGGAGGGTAAGAGCACCCTCCCCCGCCCTTAAAGGTATCTTCCCTCCAGCCGCCCGCCGCTGGTTCCATGCACATCCCTACCCTAGAACATGCCCCTTGATCCTCTGCACTGCTCTAAAGTTTAGTAGCCAACCTTGTAGGTTCCTTGGCAGACTAGCTTCCCCCTTTCTGGAAAGGGTTTCCTGAAGAAGGTTGACATTTCTTGAAAACCATGCTTTAGTATTGGCAAACATCTCCCCCGGAGATGGTATGAGGTGCAGCTGCTGCATCCTATGTCAGTGCCTTAGAGCAATTACTTTCTGCCAATGAGAATCTGGCAACCCTATTTTTCTTCCCCAAGCAGAGATCTTTTCCTTTGCCTCCTTCTAGCTCTTGGCTCTGCTTCCCTTTCCCCAGGCTGGCTACAAGCAGTCTAGCCAAGCAAACTAATTGAAAAACTTGGCTGAGCTTCAGCTTAAACAATTCTTCATGTATACACCAAAGAATCAATACTAAATTTGGAAATGGTGTAAAGGGGGAGGTTTATTTCTCAAGTCTTTTGAAATCTGGAGTGGGGGTGGGAGTTTACAAAAGTTGCTAATGGCATTCTTGTTTCCCAGGCCACATTCAGACAGTTACTTCTGTTTAAGAAACTCTTTAATAGGCTTTGAATCTGATTCTGCTATCACTGAGAGAGGGGCTAAAAGCCTTTTCCACATATCATATTTGTACTTATTGCACAGTGGGACATCAGTGGGACACATCCACTCCTCCTGTGGGTGTTGCTGACCTATGAATATAGGAAGCTGCCTTGTACTGAGTTGGACCATCGGTTCATCTAGCTTAGTATTGTCTGCACTGACTGGCAGTGGCTTTTCAGGGTTTCAGACAGCAGTCTTTCCCAGCCCTACCTGAAGATGCTGTGGATCGAACCTGGGACCATCTGCATGCAAAGCACATCCTGGACCACTGAGCTATGGTCCCATCCCCATATTTACTGTATCGCTTATTATACATCATGGATTGTCCTGAACTTTAGCTAGCGTGACACCATTCATATCTGGCCAAAGGAGGAAGCTTCAGGGAGACTGACAAGGAAGCCTCTTAAATGTAGTAGGCCATACTCCCTGGCCCCTATGAAAGCTTCCAGGTCCAGTTTGCTTACTGGTCTGAGCAACAGGGGCACTCTACTTTCTATAGACCGTCTTGCTTGCCTTTGCTTCACCCAGGGTGCAGCCCCTCCACCACCGCTTCAAGTATTGAGGACTTCCTCCCTCATTTTACTGAATTCCCCCTTCCAAACCTAATCTATTATATTAATTCTCCTGGGTGTGCCTTGGAATGTGCGTCGCAGAGCCCAGCTGATTGGCTGGGCGGTGAACGCACCTGATTGGCTGAGGCGCACCCAGGAGGATTGGTTGCCACGGCCCAGCCATGGAGGTAGTCATGTGCACGGACCGGTTCGGAGGCCATTCTAAAGGCCTCCAGACCGGTCCGGACACGGGGTGGTTTTGGTTTGGGAGGATGGGGTGGGGGGTTCCAATAAGGAATAGGGGGGGCTTTAGTTAACCCTCCCAACAACCGCGCCATATTTCTTTGAGTAATCGGGAGGCAGGATAGCTCCCTGCCGCCCCCTTCCAAGTCCCGCTCGGCTGGTGGCCGCCCCCAAGAAGACCCACGCCGTTCCAATAAGACCCACCCGTGCCGCTCCGTGAAGTGAAGATCCGCGCCAAGATCCGTGAAGTGAAGACCCCTGCCCTGCCGTGAAGACCCCTTCTTGCAAAAGCCCTCCCACTGCAAAGGGGCGGCGGGAGAACTCCCCTGCCGTGCCCTTCCCCTTTGCCGGTCTGGCTGCAAATGGCTTCTTAGAAGCCATTTGCAGCCAGACCGGCAAAGCGGATGGCAGGGAGTTCTCCGCCGCCCGTTTTCTAAAAGGAGCCAACTCCCTGCCGTCCCCTTTGCCGGTCTGGCTGCAAATGGCTTCTAAGAAGCCATTTGCAGCCAGACCGGCAAAGGGGAAGGGCACGGCAGGGGAGTTCTCCCGCCGCCCCTTTGCAGTGGGAGGGCTTTTGCAAGAAGGGGTCTTCACGGCAGGGCAGGGGTCTTCACTTCACGGATCTTGGCGCGGATCTTCACTTCACGGAGCGGCACGGGTGGGTCTTATTGGAACGGCGTGGGTCTTCTTGGGGGCGGCCACCAGCCGAGCGGGACTTGGAAGGGGGCGGCAGGGAGCTATCCTGCCTCCCGATTACTCAAAGAAATATAGCGCGGTTGTTGGGAGGGTTAACTAAAGGCCCCCCCCATCCTTTTTGGAACCCCCCACCCCAGTGCCGGACCGGTTCCGTGCACATCCCTACATGGAGGCCAGAGGTGGCGGGCCCGGCCCGGCCCAGGAGGGGGGAAAGAAAGGGGGGGGGCAGAAGTGTCAGTGGGGAGGAGAGGTGTCTGGGCCCGGAAGCAGAGACTGGGGCAGAAGTGGCGGATAGGTAACCGCCGGCCCCAAAGAGCGCACATATGCTCTGTGCAGGGTCGGCTAGTAACTATTATTACCTATGTGATAACCAGTAACAACTCCCCACCACCCCGGGGGGAAAAAATTTAGTGAGGAGTTGCTCTTCAAGCTTTCCCTCTATATGCATTCCTAGCTTCCCCCACCCCCTATATTATGAGACAGAAGCAGTATTTGACGATATGTGACACTAGGCCTGATTGTCTGACAGTAGTGTCAATAGCCCCTGGGACTTATTCCATGCCCACTTTTGCAAGGGAAGGATTGCATGCTGTTAAGCCTGCTCATGACCCTTACCCTGCAAAATCAGGGAAGATAAGGACCACAGATTATTATTACGCACATTCAAATCTGTGTACAGAGAGGCATCATTACATGTTGCATATAATGCTATCAGGTAAACCGGGCTGGGTTGAGTGGGCAGAAGCGAGTGTTTGGGCATGATTTCCCTCCCTTGTATGTTGAGTATTTTTGCACTAAGAAATGTATAGATGATGTTAAAATAAGTCAGGGGCAGGTGTGCTGACCCCTTCTGTTGTTTTCTAAAAACATTTCCAAGGAATGGTTATAGAAAGACAGAAAAGGTGTGTGCATGACATTAAAAACTTGTGTCTATGGAAAAGAGATTCAAGGCTATATGGCAACTATTTTACAGAATGAAAGGTGAGATCCTGGTGTGTTTGTCAAATGTAAAGTAGCAGCATAGGTTATTCATTGGGTCAAGTAAATTTCAGCAAAAGCTTCACCTTTTCTCTCAGGTTTTAGACTAAAGTGGCATTTAAAAGACTACAAGGCTATTCTCACACTCAGTGGGAACTGGGCTAAAGGAGCCCAGCCCAGTTCCCACTTCACGTGAGAACTTCCGGAAGCGTGCAGCAGCAAACCCTCTTGGGTAGCCCACAGCTTAACCCTGGTTTCGGGCACAGGAGCACCCGAAAAGCAGGTTAACTGCTCGTGTGTCGGTGTGGATCTGCACTGCAGCGACTCACGAGTAGCTCCCCAACTGGGAGGCTACAACAAATGTCCCAGCATCGGGGGGCTCTCCAGAATGCCCCACGCACTCGCACGAGACATTCTGTGTCTGCCAGGGGCCAGGAGCCCCTGAACCCCACCGCCCCAACTGGCTCCGTGACGGAACTGGTAATCATCTGGGCGGCTGATCTGGCCACCCAGGGAGGGCTTCCTGCTCGTGTGTGGGGAGCGCAGATCAAGCCCGCTCTCCCCACAAACAGGCTCTCCACACTGCTGGTATGGAGAGCCTTTACTTCTTATAACCGTGCTCCTGTGTCACGCAGAAAAAAGAGCTGGCCCTTTCTTAAGATTTTTGTATTAGCTGGTAGTTGATTGTGAATTATGTGTGTTTGGTTATTGAGCAACTTAGCTGCCCTTTATCTAAAGCCTCCTTGGAACGTATGTTGAGACATTCAGGTGGGAGAGACAAACCTGATTTATCTGGCAGAATGTGTGCAAAGGAGTTGGAAAGAAGCATTTTTTGTTTTGTTTTGATGCCTTTGGCTGGGAAGCTGACGGGGTCAAAGTAGATGTTACTTAGGTGCTATTTGGACTAGAATACTTATGCTTGTCCAGTAAATAGCAATCCCCTGTGGATTAGGATTATGTCACACTGGAGTTTACTCCTCTGTCTCTGCCGTGGTTGCAGTCTGGATTGTGGGGGCCCATAGCTACTGGCCTGGTTCACACAATCATTAAAATCTGGGTTTAAAGTCAGTAACCAACGTTAGCATGATCATGCGAACTCGCACCAAGATTATCAATGTCAGTTTGTGTTGAATCTGAGATTCCTGCCTTAGCATGGGTTCTCCTGATCACACTAATATTGGTTACTGATTTTAAACCGATATTCAAATAACAGTGTGGATCATGCCACTATGTTGGAGGGATTCTATTAGCGCTTTTCCCTCCATGCAAATAGCAGCTATGGGGAGGGGGAACTAATCTAGATCAGTGCCATGGTGGAGATAAGGGTTAAATGCCCCCATCTCCCATGCCACAGTTCCTGTCTTGGGTGTGTGCTTGTCTGCAAACACTGGCTGCTATATACTAGAAAAAGGAGTGGGGAGAGCACAGTAACCTCTATTATGTGTTTAATCTAGTCTGCCCCTTATTCTAGTTCAGAGTGTTGGATTTAGGTTGCTTGGGGAACCCCATACATTTAGACAGTAATAGATCATTATAAGACTCCATCAATCTCCAAATGCTCTCTTCTCCAAAGGATACTGTAGAAGCAGCCTTGAACTTCTCACTGGTCAAGAAAGGAGAAGTGAAAAGCATGGGAATGAGATTCAAAGATACTAGAGACCTATTTCACAAAATGAAAGCTGAACTCCTTACGTTGTTTGAGCAAATTGATAACACACATTGTCCATTGTGGAAGAGCGAAATTAGGTTTAAGTACAGGCTCTCATGCTTGTGTGATGGCCAATAGTAGAAAGATCCTTAAGAGCAGGGGTGGCCAACCTGAGGCTCCTCAGCTGTTGTTGGGCTACAACAACCTCAGGGTGGCCCCCCTGTTTATCAAGCTGCTCATCGTGAGAATGGTCAGTGTGGCAAAAGGTTAGTAAAAATAAAAGCATTCAGATACTATCTAATATAACTTTCTCATGTACTGCTACACTGAAGTTTCCATAGGAATAACATGCATCCAAGAACAGATGAGAAATGTTTCCTATAACCCCGAGCTCACAAATAGGGAGAGAGACCCCTGATGCAGAACACACTGAGGAAATTCAGTCAGCTCTGCTGTAAGAGGCACGCATGTGAACTCTCCTCAGGAACAAGAGAGGGAGCAAACTCAATGGACGTGTCTAAAGAATGTGAAACAATAAAAAGGAAGCAAAGCTGTAAACAGCAGCCAGATGTAGTAATGCTTCTTTTGAAAAACAACAACCCTGTAACCGTATTTCCTCTACATAAACAAAACATTCTTTTGAAAAGTTGGAGAAAAGGGCTCACTGAATAGCCCTATTTGGACGGTATGTCATATGTGCATTCAAATGTACACACACGCATACATGTTTTTGTACGAGTGAATGCATGTGCATTCATTTTAAAAGTGAACCTCAGTACAGGCAGGATACAGATAAGAAGTGTACTGCTGTATGTGCATTCAGCATAATGTGGGAATAACTGCTATATGTGCGTACAAATCCGAACTGTACATATTGTATGTCCATTGAACATAATGTCTAAATAGGGCTTGTATGTGTGAGCATCAGTGTTCTCTTTAATTTTTTTCAACTGTGTGTGGAATAAATTTTGTTCTGGGCAGCAGTATCAAGCTAGTGTGTGTGCACATGCATTCAGAGTGTGGCCATCCTGATTCAACCTGAACGGGATCTAAAATTAACCGGGCGGACATCAAAAAATGTGTGAGCATGTGAACACACGCACACATTAGAGAGAACACTGGGAGCATAAATGGATACATTTAGGTATCAAATGTAGTACAAAGCTAAAAGTAGAACTCCCAGCGAAATTATATATTCAAAATTTGGAAACCAAAGCATGAACGCTAGAGCTTTGTCTGTTTCTTTCCAAAATGCTTAGGGCACTTGCCTGTAACTCCATGCCGCCACTGCCCCCCGCCCATTTGGGAGGGCTGGGAGAAAGGCAGGTGATTTCAGCAGATGAACGGCGGCCATCTTTGTCTCTGCCGCACTCTGCACTCTGACCAGCGGTGGCATGGTGGAGTCCTCCCGCATCCCAGAGTGCCCCGCGTCAGCAGCACAGCAGCTGCTCCCATTAGAGCAGCCACTCCACTTGGCGTGGCCACTCCCCCCCCCCGCAAATGGCGGCAGGCCAGGGGGAAGCCTTCTACCTGGTGGCGATCACCCAGATGATTGCCTGCCGGGGTAAAACAAATCCACGATAGAACCCAGGGCTGTCCTTGGCTGGGCATCTGGGAGTGGAGGGCTCGCAGCACTCCAGACAACATGAGCTGCCTGCATTACCCCAGGCAGCTTGTGATGTGAGAATAGCCTCATTTAGTCAATTTGTGTCAGACGTGAGATTTCTGTTCTGAGAACTTCTTAATCCATAGTTTAGAGCAAACAACATGTTACATGCAAATACGTGGCTGGGTTCACACAATCACAAGGATCCCGTTTAAAAAGTTAATCAGGACTAATGAGCCTAGCGGAGCTGAATGTTTGAACCCAGAATTTCTGGGGAATCCTGGTCAAACTGTTCTGGATAACCAGCATTTAATTCGGATAACAACGATTTAGTGTGTGAAAGCTTGCTCCCCTCCCATGTGGGGGGGAAAAGGTCCCGGCAAAGCCAGGGTGCATGTAGACCACCCCCATATGATCTGTCTCCACTGAAAAAATGGTAGGATAGAATGCCTGGAGCAATACCTAGGATTCTCGTAATATGTGTGTGTATATCTCCAATTCCATGTGTGTGTATGGGTGTGGACATTCAACTCTATATATAGTTTGAGGGGAATGGGTGGAAGCCAGAAACTCATTCAAACAGCTCACCTTATGCCAGACATAGATTATGTAGCCACTAGTGTTTTCAGGCCCGTTGCGATAACGGGCGCTAGTAGGGGAGAGTCCCCCCCCCGCCCCACTTCCTCTGGCCTTCCCCCCCCCCTCGCCCTCCCAGCTGGCCGAGACTTCCTTACCCGTAGCAGCCCGCGACAGTCGGGCGATCTAAAATCCATTTTTTGCGAAGAAGAGAGGAGCTCCCGAACAGAGCTCCTCTCTGTGCTAAGCCAATGCCCAAACTGCTGCTATGGACGCAATAGGCGTCCTTTGCATCCATAGCAGCAGTTTGGGCATTGGCTTAGCACAGAGAGGAGCTCTGTTCGGGAGCTCCTCTCTTCTTCGCAAAAAATGGATTTTAGATCGCCCGACTGTCGCGGGCTGCTTCGGGTAAGGAAGTCTCGGCCAGCTGGGAGGGCGGTTGGCGGCCATGGCATTCTTCTGGGCCATTTTGGCCCTTAATCATTTGGGGGGGGAGTGGGGAAGGAGTATTTGGGCAGCTGGGAGGGCGGGAGAGTGGGCGGTGGCGGCGGCCGGGCGGACTCTGGGGGCGCCGCTGCCGGTCCGGTCCGCCCCGCCCCCGCCCCCGCCTCACATTCCCGGATGGTCTCCCTGGCCGGGCAAGGGCCCCAAGGACTTGCAGCCGCCTGGCTGCGGCAGCGGCGCCAGGCCTCGGCGGCGGCTCTGCCACCACCTCGGCTGGCTTCCCCCGCCGCCTCCTCCCCCCGTCCGGCTTCGGCGGCGCGGCTCCGCCGCCGCCTTGGCCACGCCTCGGCCAGTCTCCCCCTTCCCCGCATTCCCGGCTTCTTCGGGGCGGCCGCTTCTGGCCACCCAAGATGGCCACCGGGTGCCGGCCGTCGTGTCTCCCTTGTCCTGTTCTGCCAGGGAGGCACGGGGCTCCCTTGTCCTGTTCTGCCAGGGAGGCAACAGGCCAGGGAGGCACGGACACATGCTTGGTGTCCGTCCTCGGACGGACACCAAGCGTTTTATTAGAGAGGATGTGTGAACTAATCCATGTCATTCATTCAGATTTCCCCACCAGGTACAGTTAATAGAATAGAAAAATAAAACCCTGAGATGGTGGATAAGGGGCAAATAGATACTTGCTCGTTAAGAGAGTTAGGGAGAAATTCTTAGTACCAGCCTTAAAATTTGGAATCAAATATGTTAAAACATGTCAAAGCCTTTATCTTCTGCTTCAGTCCATCAGATATGTCGGAACTTGACATAGCACTGTTCCTAGCCCTTTTCTTTCAAGGATAAGAGATCCTATCTTACTAAACCTTTCAGAAAAGGGCTAGGAACAGTGCTATGTCAAGTAGAAACTTCCATTGTCTTACAGTAGCATAAGATACATGCAGTTGTGTAGGGTATTTTTATTTATTTATTTTGCAGCATTAATTTATAAAAATAGTTGAGAAGTCTAAAATAAATAAAGGCAAAAATGTAATATATCTATATTTCAATATATCATTTCAGGAAAGACAGAAGCTGTGATCAAGAACTTCAGCCCACACTACAAACGTCAATATGCTGTGTCCTTTTGCCAGCACATTCAGAATGAACTGGAACAAAACAGAGATCTGCAATCTCAGTTCTTAAAAACAAAGGTAATGAGCAGGGCTTGTTACTGTGGCTGCATCTACCTTAAAAACCAGTCTGATGGTTACAGTAGCGTAGTTTGGCTGTTGGGGCCAAGCCTAAAGTTTGTGTTCTCCCTCTGCCTCCCACTATCATCCTGTTATGTGCTTGATTCCCTCCCTTACTTCTTGATGGGGCAAACCATAGTCTGCCATTACACCTGAATTAGGGAAACTATGGTTTGTGCATACCATAGTTTGAAATTACATCCAAATTGGGTAAACTATCGTTTGACCAAACTAGGGAAGGAATTGTGTGGGGGAGGGAACTCATGAGCCTGTGATTAGGCCCTGATGGCCAAACTCTGATTTGGCTGTTATATCTGAACTAAGCCAATGGCCAACTTCCAGACTAACACATTGCACATGCAGCAAATGGGCAGCATGTGCTCTGGGGCAGTGGTGAATCTCCCCTTCCCTCTGTAGCAGACTGTGACTCACAAGAATACATCCCTGAGGGCTGTGTGACCCTTTGGAACATGTTCTCAGGAGTCACAGTATGCTACAGTGGAAAGGGAAAATTGATAAAGATTGCCCTTATCCTGGACAGTGTTATCTCTAATTTTTTTTCCATCTGTGTGTGTAATGAGTTTTGTTCTGGGCGGCAGTATCAAGGCAGTGTGTGTGCAAATGCATTCAGAGTGGGGCCTTCCTGATTCAACTTGAGTGGAATCTAAAATTAACTGAGTGGACATCAGAAAATGTGTGAGCACACGCACATGCGCACGCCTTAGAGGGAACAGTGGTCCTGGGACATTTATACAGCATCGCTGTATGTGCACTCTTAGTCTGAATGTCAGCCAGTGTTCCCCAGAGGACTCTGGAAGCTGCAGCTTTGTAAGATTTCTGAGAATTATTTCTTACGAGATCTCTTGCACCTCTGAGGACAAGAACCCCTTGCTTATGGGTCATGATAAACCTATTTGAAACCGCATTAAATATATAATGTAGACATGGCATGTGTTTGCTTGAGAGGGCGTGCCATGAGTTTATCATGCTATTTTTGCAGACTTCCATGCTTCAGTTATGGATAAATGATGGAGTGAGTCTGCACAATCATTTCTGAAAGCTGTCTATATGTCACTATGCGCTGACTTTTTTCTGTCATCTTGTGGGATTTTTAAAGGCTCTCCACTGTAGATTTAATGACTTTCAAAATGATCTGCTTCAGATCAAGGATGATCAGAAAGAACCAACTCCTAAGGGGGAAATAGTGGGAAACCACATGGTCCATGAGTCTTTATTCCATGTGATAATACAATAAGAGTCCCAGTGCATTTCGAGCAACAAGGACTCTTCCTCAGGAGAAAAACAACTGGTCCACCCACTAGAAGTATGCATATCAGTCTATATCCTTCCTTCTGATACCCATCTCTCAGTTTCAAACAGAGGGTAAAGAACATCACCCTTGCTAATAAAATGTGGGTAGACATTTAATGGCACAGCGGGGAAATGACTTGACTAGCAAGCCAGAGGTTGCCAGTTGGAATCCCCACTGATATGTTTCCCAGACTATGGGAAACATCTATATCAGGCAGTAGAGGTACTGCATGGGAGATGGCAATGGTAAACCCCTCCTGTATTCTACCAAAGAATAACCACAGGGCTCTGTGGTTGCCAGGAATTGACATCGACTCAACGGCACACTTTACCTTTAGACTTTTAAAAGCAGAAGACTTGGGCATCAGTTGAGCCCTGGAATAAGTGGACTAAGAAGAAAGTGCTTTAGAGTTTGTTCAGAGTACATTTAATTTAATTTAATTTATAATTATTCCACATTTCCACACCTGAGAGGCAATTCACAACAAAATTAATAGAGCTGGTTAAAACAATCTAAAAACCAGATTTTCAGATCCCCCACACAAACATGCAGAATTAACATACTTTTAGCTAGCTAGTATTACTGTCCGTCTGTGCTGTCACTGCCAGTCCCCAGACTTCTCGGACCATAGGCCAAGGCTTTTAGTTCACAAGGTGTGTCTTCTAGGCAGGTTTAGTACCCCAGCACTACACTTTTTACCAATTAAGCACTGGGGAGGCTTTCAGAAAGTAGTAATCTACTTCTCTCTAACATTTTCACATTTGACCTCTCTGTAGCCTCCTGCCGAATCCAGCATGGTATTTTTTGAAGGAGAAGTGTCACATTTTGCTGAAGACTTGAAGAAATGGAAGGACAGATGCATAGTGATTAAACACAACTATGCTGTAGAAAGCTTTGAAAGCAAAGAGGTAGGTCTTCAGTGTATCAAGTCCTGTTTAGTGCATTGATTTGTCATGTCCAGTTTTGAAACTGATTCTAGGTTCCTCTTAAGGGCGAGACAGCCCCTGCTAATTGAGCAAAGAGACACCTTTTAAAGTGGTGGTTCTCTTATATTTAGCAGGGGAACTGGCCCTATCCAACACCAACACAGCATCCCTCCAGTGGCTGTTGCTGGTATTTGTCTTGTGTTTATTTTTAGACTGTGAGCCCTTTGGGGACAGGGATCCATCTTATTTATGTATCGTTTATTTTTCTGGGTAAATCGCTTTGAGAGAATGGCTGAATACTGAAGAGGTTGCTATTATTGCTCTGACCTTTTTATGTTGGAGTGATTCTGATTTGGTGCTTTAAGGAAATGCATCTGAATATTGCCCACCAAGTATCATTTCTAGATAGTGCCATAAGATAGGTTCAGACAGCCAAACAAACTATGGCTTGCTTGGTCTTGAACATGACTTTTTTTTAAACTTCTACTCAATATACTTATAAAAATTAAAAAACTCTTGAACATGACTTGAAGTCTTTTGATTTCATGTGCTTCCTCCTCCTCCTCCCCTTTGCCACTTCAGCTCACACGCCAGGAGAATCTTGGTTTGTTTAAATCATAGCTCTGCACTCATCTAGCACTGGGCGCTGTAGTTTACCTACGATTTACACACTAGGATTTGAAACTGGAATCTAATTGTGTTCAGATGAGCTGCAAAGTTGTGTTTTAAATATACCAGGATTAAAGTGCAACTGTTCCACATGTGAGCTGAGGAGGTAAAGTCAGGAAAGCAGTACTGCTTGTTCCAGATTGCATTTGCGGCTGAACAATCCATGGCCTGTTCAGTTATCTGTTTGAAGCATCTCATAGACTCCTCTTCTTCTCCCCTTGCACTGTTGTTGTTGTGTTTTTGGCTCTTACCCAGTTTTAGTCTGCTCTGCCCACAAAAATTTTTGTATACTAGGTAGCGTCTCAAATCACTCCTCGATTAACTTCAGTTATAATGTTTCAGAGACCTGCTTTGTGAGATGAATGTGCCATGCACTCCCAAGCCTCCAGAAGTTTCATGCTAACCTCTGTTAACTGGGCAAGAAGCTCCTTTTAAAGTGATGGCTAATATATATTTAGCAAGGGGAGAGCAACTGTCCCGATCAGTCCAACAAAGCATCCTCCTTAGGGACTGTTGCTGGTCTTCCTCTAGTGTGTGTGTGTGTGTGTGTGTGTGTGTGTGTGTGTGTGTGTGTGTTTGTGTGTGTGTGTGTGTGTGTGTTTTAGATTGTGAGCCCCTTTGGGACAGGAAACCATCCAAAGTGATTTTGCTCTGTAAATCACTTTGAGAACTTTTTAAAGAAATTAAATACTGGTAAATAAAAATCAACAACAACATTGTATCCCAGTTTAATGTAATTAAGTTGGAGACATTTCATCAGCTTTGATTACTCTTTTTCTAAAGCATCATATGCTTCTCTTCCTCAATCCCAGGCTTTCCAAAAGGGAATGAGTTCTAAAAGCTGCATTCTACCTGTTGGAGGCAAAGTACTGACTGCAGAGGAAGACTATAACATACTATCTGATAAACATTTTCCAGACCCTAATGGTAAGGCACAGCAAAGCTTAAGTAGAATGACCTGTCTTCATTTCCCTTTTTCTGTTTGATTATTGCTCAGCCTTAGAGGTGAAGTTGACAACTGCTAAAACTCCCATTACTCAAAAAATAATGTCCGTTATGTACTAAATTGTTTCCTAGCAAGCATTACATGATTGTTCTTAAAAATTTCTGAAAAATCCACAGAAAAGAGAGAATTCCTCCTAGGGTGCATTGTGATCCTAATTAACCACCACCCTAAGGACTCAAAGCTGCAAAGGAGGCAGCTTAAAGGAGCTTGTGTATCAGCAGTTTAAAGTATCTTAGAATGTGAGGAGGAAATTAGGTTGGGATATGCATCCCTTGACCACAGTTTCCCTCAGACCTCTCCCTTACGTCATCATGAGAGGATGGTAAATTGCCCCCTTCCACAGGCTGTACTGCTCAGTTTTGTGGCAGATCATGCAGCCTATTGTGCTCCTAGGCCCTAACCCTTTGGTGCACCATGGAAAGAGAGGGTTTCTCACTCACTCACTCACTGCATAGGAAGTGTTGGGACTAAATGCCCTGCAGGCTGCACGGCACCTGAACGCCATAGCACCATTGCATTATAAAGCAAAGGAGGGAAGGTTTTGTGAAAGCAGGAAGAAAGGGAAAAGCTGGGGGAGAGCAGGAAAGAAACACTAACAAGGGAGTAAAGAAATGGGCCCTTGCAAAAACAAACCACAATAAAATAAGCAAAACATCACAATAAAAAATAAATCATTTTGGCATAATTCAAAACACACTGCAACACCCTTGCTTGCTTATAAATGCTTGTTAAACTGAGTCGGAGTCCTGGAACTTGCAAGTTTTTCAAATGTTCTGGGTTATTTTTTGAAAGCTTCCAATGAAAAGGAGAATGCCCAGGCCTTTGTTGTCCTTCCAAAAGAATATCCAGTCTTTCTGTGGCAGCCTTTCCTCAGACATAGCTACTTCTGCTTCCCGGATCCAGAGTCTCAGAAACAGTTCAGCACTGCCCTGAATGACTGCATCAGACACTTGAACCAAGGTAAGCTGAGCAGACTGTGTTTATCTGGGTACTGGGAGGGATTACTCTGCATGTTTGGCCATCAGTGACCAGCCAGTCGATATTCTTTAGCAAGAGTGTGGCTTGGGTAAGTTTTAGTATGGTTAAGGTGGAACTACAAGCTAAGTGTAACAGGGATGCCAACATATTATGCCAGTAGCAATGAGGAAAGAAGTGCACTAGATGATGATGTCATGATGTGGGATAAGGGTTCCTCCATGTTAAAGGGGAATGAGGCCAATGAGGCTGCCTCAGGGTGGCAAATTAAAGGAGAATGAAGAGGAGGTGAGGGGGCACCCCACCCTTGCACCTGCCTCCGCCAGCCACCTTACTGGGCCACCCCATCCCTACCCAACTTGGCAGCACCAGCACTGCTGCTCCTGCTTGGTTGAGCTCATCTCCCTCGCTCTGCCTTTTGCAAAGGCAGGGATCCGTACTACCAGCTGCTGAGTTCCTTATTTCCTGTCTTGTTAAAAGTCAGGAAGAGAGGATGAGCTTGGGAGTAGCAGGAGCAATGGGCACGACTGCCAGGTAAGACACGGTCATGGGGAAGGAATTGGTGTACAGTGCATTCTGTGTGCCATACGTGTTGAGAGATGAGTGAGCAGGATTGCTGGTTTCTGATGGGGGCAGAAATTGGTCCTCTGCTGTCTTTCTGCCCCTTTTGCATTTTATAGCATCCCTTGATGAAGTCCCCCCCCCCCCAGGGATCCCTGAGGCCTGGCCAAACTGCTCCCCCTAGTCCCTGGGAGGAGATAGGTGTGGCAGTTCAATATGCTGCCTCAGTCAGAGGGGGCATGGGCCAGGCCTTCCGGGGAGAGTGGATGAAGCCAACATGGCAGTGCAGTTTTTCATGGCATCCTATGTTATGTATGTTGTATAATTCTACTCTAAGCAGGTTTCTCACTATAAAGCACTTTGAAATCTGAGGGTTTTCAAGCTTATCCACAAGGCTTCACCCAAAGAGATCCATGCATGCCTCCAGAGCTTGTCATATTATTGAAGGAATTTTCCAACTGGACACTTGACGATTTAGGGTGAAAGATGGGTAGGAATGGATGAATGGCATGTGGCAAATAATAAGATCTTAAGGCCAGTTCACACATGGTCCAGAATTGTACTTGGCTATAACAGTGAAGATTCTTAGATCAAAGCACGCCTCAGACTTCCACAGTTATTCTTGCTATGCTAATAAAGTGAGTTTTCCTTGTCATTATTACATCTCATCTGTATCTGATTGTAACAAGGAGTGGTTGAGGATCCCAAGGGCTGTGGATCTGGGATTTGTAACAGTGAAGTGATCAGCCATACATCAAGGGAAATGGAGAAACTCTTGACAGCCAGTCAACTCCAGGATCAAAGGGGTGATCACTTTATTACTCTGTAATGCCAAGTTGGTCCAAAATAAGTCTTGAGATCATCCATGACTTGATTATGGATGAAAGATCCATAATCAACCTGGTATTTATTAAGGTAACCTGGTCAGGAGAGGATAGTGGTTCTGTTTTGGTCCCAGCTTCTCCCGGTGGGATACTCCATGGTGGAGCAGGTGAGAGGTTGCGGGTGGGGAGATGAGGTGGCTAAGTCTAAAAGAATACATTTCCCTTACCAGGATCCCTGTTAGAGAATTGAATGTGTGTACCTAAGTCTGGGGACCAAGATTGACTGAGACTTCTGTTGGTGTACTGATCATCCTGCTGCCCAACAGAGTCCCTAACTGAGCTGATGCCTCTGGTTGCGGAGTTGGCATTGGAGTTGCACAGTGCCAACTCCAACGGTGGTGGTGGTGGTGAATTTCAATGTTCATTTTGGGACCATGTTGTCAGGAGTGGCTCAGGAGTTTATAGCGGCCATGATGACTATGGGCCTATTCCAGGTGGTCTCTGGACTGACACACGATGATGGTCACATGCTCGATTTGGTCTTTTGCTCTCATCAGGGTGGTGTTCCATGGGTAGGGACTCCCATCATCTCCCCATTGTCATAGATGGACCACCATCTGGTTAAGGTAGGACTTGCAACCACAACCCACCTCTGCAGGGGTGCAAGACCTATTAGGCTGGTCCGCCCGATATGGTTATTGGATCCAATAGGATTCCTGGAAGCCTTGGAAGGGTTTAGAGTTGGCTCTGCTAGTGATTCTGTTGATGCTCTGATGCAAATATGGAATAATGAGTTCTCTAGAACAGTAGACACAATTGCTTGTAAATGTCCTCTCCGACCTGCTTCAAAATCAGCCCGGTGGTATTCAGAAGAAATACAGGAGCTGAAGCGGTGAGGTAGTTGACCAGAGCACAACTGGAGGAAGACTCAGCGTGAATCCAACGGATCACAACACAGAACTATGTTCTGGCAGTGCGGGCAGTAAAGAAGTTATTCTTTTCTGCCCACATTGCTCCTGCAAATCCACATCCAGTGTTGTTCTCTAGTGTTGTGAGGGGACTAGAATGCCCCCCCCCTTCAGTTTGAACTTGGAACCGTCAGTCACTCACTCTGAAATTTTCAATGACTTTTTCATGACTAAAATCTGTTGTATTTGGGCTGAACTGGATTCCACAGTTACTGCAGAGTCTACTGTGGTGGTGTCCAGCAACTCCTCTTATAGGATTAGATTAGATCACTTTCAATTTGTGACTCCTGAGGATGTGGACAAACTGCTTCAGACTGTGCGTCTCACAACCTATTCTTTTTGGCTACTGACAAAAGGAGTGTGACTCTGCTGATCCTTTTGGGTCTCTCAGTGGCTTTTGATACCATCACCCAGGGTATCCTTCTGGGTTGCCTGAGGGAGGTGGGATTGGGTGGCACTGTTTTACAGTGGTTTTATTCCTACCTCTATGATTGATTCCAGATGGTGCTATTTGGAGACTGCTGTTCTGTCAAGCGAGAAATAAAGTGTGGAGTTCCACAAGACTCCATACTTCTCCAGTGCTCTTTAACATCTACATGAAACCACTGGGAGAGATCATCAGGAGATTTGGTGCAGGGTACACCAAATCTGCCTACAACCTTGGAGAAGCTGCTGCCAGTCTGTGTAGACAATACTGAACTAGATGGACCAATGGTCTGTCTTGGTATAAAGCAGTTTCCTATATTCCTATCACTGTGCATAAGTACCACTTCATCTGTGTGCAACACAATCCAGCCACAAGAGAAGTCTTTGGACACAAATGTAGCCCTCCCATGTCAGCCCCCTAGAGACTTCTGCTCTCAGTTAACATCAGGAATGAAGTCACTATGATTTTAACATGTCTGGAATTAACCATCTGATGTGAAACAGCAAGATTAGGCAGGGGGAAAACACACACACACACACACACACACAGAGTGCAAGGATGGCAGCCTTGCAATTCTTTTAACGTGTAGATCTGCACTTCTTGATGTTGAAGGCTTTCAGCTTTAATGACTGTTTTAGAATTTATTTTCTTGGGGTATCCTGAGGTTTGGAAGGGCAAACTACAAGTTGGTAAAATAAACATGGGTGTTGCCCTCTTGTTGCTGGACATAAGCTTCTCTACCAGCCCTTAGTTTGGTATATATATTGCAATGTTCTTTCTTCACCTAAAACAGCACAGCATAGTTAGACCATTGAATATATCAACAGATGTAACCCCCCCCCCCCAAAGCAACTCCTCTCCTGGAAAATCTTCAGTTAAACATCCTGTTATTTAACATGTGGGAGATCCCTCTGCAACATAGCATTTCCATGTGATAAAAAAAATAAACTGAAGAAGCAGCAAGCACGAAGAGCAGGAAATAAATCCAGGGATATTCAAGATGAGAAAGACTTATTAGGTCATCCACTCCATACTTTGCCAGCACATCACTAGAGTGATGGGCTGAAATCCAGTTAGGAATAGGGACTGCCAAGAGCTCTGTCAGCCTTCTAACATTTTACATTTCTGCAAAAAGAAGTCAAGCAAACTGAAGCCACGCTGCAGGTTTTGAGTCATTAGATTCACAGCGCGCCAGGAAAAGTTGATCTACACGATTACTAGCCCAGTATAGAACAAAAGAGATTGTATTCCACATAGATCACTGCATGACCAATGTTCAAAAGATGAATAGCTGGGATTATAAACCATGGGAAAGAGAGACTTTCCCTTTAAGAATGCAGCAGAGAGGAAATTGAGTTCAGCTGGCCATTTTACAGAGCATATTTATTGCTGCGTATAGATTCAAGATTCTGTGAAGTGCCAGATATATGTGTGTTTCTTCCTAGGCAGATGTTTCACCATATGTAGATCTTGCTTTAATACCCTTATGGTTTGGAATATTATGTATATGCAGTTGGCCACAACTGTACTAGTCCAGACACATAATGTACAATAATTGGAGGGGAGAGAGATTTATTCCACTCATTAGAAGAGCATATAAGAGTATACGAACTCTCAGAAAACATTCCTGTGGGTCCTCCTGAATTGCAGCCACTGTGGTGGTGAAGAAAGTTTGGCCCAGCAATTTTCAACTTTAAATTGGTTGAGTACTACGTCCCTAATACGACTGGTTTATTCCTCTAGAGCTGAAGTTAAAGTTTGCAAAAACATTCCGTTTTACATGTGAATCCAATGTGAATGTGCAACTTTACCTCAAAATTTGAGTGCTGTAGGCTTGTTGACATCTGATTATTTAGGCTTTGCCAGGTGTTAAATATATGCCGTCTACCTTTCAACTGCATATCAAATTTAAATAGTGTAACATAAGAATAAATATCATTTCATGTCAACTATCAAATACAAAATACTATTGCACACCAACTATAAATTACTGTTCATTGTTAAATATCAAAACAAACACTTTCAAACAAACAAAACAAACACTTCAAACAAACAAAACAAACACTTTCAAACAAGCAAAAGACAAGTTATTAAATGCTTTCAAATATCAAATTCTGAAGTGAAATATCAAAGTCAGAGATAAAATTTTGTAATAAAATGAACATCCAGAGAACATAAGCCATTAAAAATTCAAGAGGAAAATTCTAAGGAGATTAGGCTCAACAGACCTTTCAAGAATCACTTCCTATTTATTTGTTCATTTATCATATTTATATGTGTATTTCTAGGCAGTGTACATAATTTAAAACAATAAATATAAAACAGAGTAAAAACAAAACAATTTCACAGAATAAAAAGTTAAAATAATGTCATAGGATAAAAACAATTAAACAGTTAAAAATTAATTTCAGTTAAAAGCCTAAGAAAACAGGTGAGGGCCTTTCTAAAAACAGGCAGAGGTGAAGATGCTCTTATTTTGACAGGGAGTACATTCCAAAGCCCCGGGGCAGCCACAGAAAAGGCCTGATCCCAAGTTGCCACCAAACAAGACACTGGCAACTGTAACCAGACCTCCCCAGATGATCTTAATAGGTGGCTAGGTTCATGATAAAGAAGGTGCTCTCTTAAGTACCCTGGACCCAAGCCGTTAAGGGCTTTATAGGTAATAATCAGCACTTTGTATTTCGCTCTGAAACATATTGGCAGCCAGTGCAGTTCTTTCAGAATTGGTGTTAGATGGTCCCCAAGTTGTCCCAGAGACCAATCTGGCCTCCATATTCTGTACCAATTGTAGTTTCTGGAAGACACACAGAGGCAGCCCCATGTAGATTGCGTTACAGTAGTCAAGCCTGGAGGTTACCAGCATATGCACCACTGTTTTAAGGTCATTTACCTCCAGAAATGAAAACAGCTGATATATCAGTTGAAGCTGATAAAAAGCGCTCCTGGCAACTGCCTCAACCTGAGAAACCAGAGGATCCAAGCTATCTACCTGATCTTTCAGCGGGAATGTAACCCCATTCAGAACAGGCAGATCTAAACCATCTCTTGGGTGGAGCCACCATTGGACCCCACCGGGATCCAAAGAACCTGGCCACTGCTCCCTGTGGAGCCACTCCATCTGCCCTCTGTGTGGCTCTGTTTGTGAGAAGCTTCAGCCAGTGCTGGGTTTCCAGCCTGGCTGGGAACGCATCTCTCTTCCTTTCAAGGCAGGGAAAAGAGCTCCCAGCCAGGCTGAAAACCCAGCGCTGCCTGAAGTGTCTTGCGAATCGGGCTGTGTGACTGCGTTCCTGCATATGGCCACACCCCCTGCGTTTGATGCCAGTCGCAGGGGGCGTGGCTAGGGCATCTAGGGGCCACTGCCGTTTTGCTCCCATGCCTCCAGCAGCTTCCTGTGCACCTGCTCTCCGCACTATCTTGGAGATGCCAAGGAGAGAACTTGGAACCTAGATGCTCTTCCCAGAGCAGCCCCATCCCATAAAGGGAGTATCTTACAGTGCTCACATGTAGTCCCCCATTCAAATGCAAACCAGGGTGGACCCTGCTTAGCAAAGGGGACAATTCATGCTTGCTGCCACAAGACCAGCTGCCCTATTAACATAGACCTGTACAGTAAAATGCACAGCAGGAAGGGAGATGCACACTGCTACCTCCAGTCTTGCCTTTCAGTAATCTGTTGAGCATTACCTGGACCCATATAAATTCATTCATTCATTCATTCATCATATTTTTATACTGCCTGATATGTATATCTCTAAGCAGTGTACAAAACTTAAAATAATTTTTTTAAAATCAGCACAGATTAAAATACAAAACAATTAAAACAGTAGCATAAAAACAAAAATAAAAACAGTAACATAAAACAACTATTAAAACAAATTATTAAAATTAATTCTAATTAAAAGCCTGTGAGAACAGGTGAGTCTTGAGGGTCTTCCCGAAAACAAACAGAGAAGGAGATGCTCTTATTTCAGCAGGGCGCACTTGTAAATCCACTTGTTTGTAAATTCTGTTCCATTGGAGGTTTGTATGAATGTTGCGACAGTGTGCTGCCTAGTAAGCATAGCTCTAATTCCCTGTCTCCAGCATTCTGTACAGAATTTAGACTCCTCAGTGTCACACGTTTCCTCTTGGATAAGGCTTCTAGTCTTCACGATGGTGGAGGTGCCTTTGAAAACAAGGAGCCGCCTTCTTACAGAAATCTGTCAGCATTTGCTAAATATGGGGAGACGGATCACTCTCTGATGCCAGCATGCCTGCTGGCCATGCCTCCAACAATCACATGTTTGGCACTGTGTGAGCAAGGGGATGTACTATATGTATTAATTTATTATTATTTATTTACACAGTCAGACAGGTGGTGTTGACTGGTTTGTTTTATCCAGACATCGAGTCCTTCCCAAGGACCTGGGATGCCAGAATTTTATTGTCAATTGTTATAGATATCGTCGCAGAATATAGGCTGTTCCCAGTAAAGCTGCTTTTTGTAATTGGCTGATGGTGATTTCTGTGGCCCCTATGGTGTTGAGGTGCTCTTCAAGGTCTTTTGGAATTGATTAATAATAATAATAATAATAATTATTATTATTATTATTATTATTTTACATTTATATCCCGTTCTTCCTTTGAGGAGTTCAGAGCAGTGTACATGGTTATTTGCATCCTCACAACAACTCTGTGAGGTAGTTTAGGCTGGGAGAGGTACTTGACTGACCCAGAGTTACTCAGCGAGTTTCATAGTTGAACTAGTAATTTTAAGCCCGTTAAAATAACGGGCACTAGTAGGGTTGTGTAGATATGTTTGGTAGATCTGTATTTCCTCCACAGCAAGGGATGTGGACTTTCCTCTGTTCTTGGCCCTATTTTTCCCCCCTTTTGTTTTTAGTAATTCTTTCTATGTGTTAATTTTCAAGTCCCTTTGCTCCAATATAGGGAGGGCGGGGAAGGAGCAGGGTTTGCAGCAATCCGCTTTGAGCTTTCCGCTCTTCAATCTCAGCCTTCATTCACAACTCCCGGGGTGAAGATTCGCGAGACCTCTCGCTACCAATATTACAGACCACATTTTCTCACCTCCCCGGCAGCAAGTTCCCACCCACCCAGCAATTCGTACAGTTGCCGCCGCCCAGCAGTGGGGACAGCCCCCTTCCCGCTGCCTCTTGCCCACCCTCGCCTATTTTTAGCCGTCGCTCGCTCCTCACACACAATGCCATCATGATTCGATGCGTCCAGAGAGCTGGGCATCTCCCGAGACATGCTCACGCCAGGGGCCTAGGCGCCCACCAGCAGGAGCACCCGTTTCTCTACGGCACTGCCCAAACTGTCTTCCTCCTTGTCCCTCCCGAAGGGCTCAGCCAGCCGCTGCCTGCCCCCTTTCTTCTTCACAGGCTGCTGCCGCCGCCCACCTGCGGGCTTAGCGCAACCGCCTGCCTGTCCCTCCCATCCTCCTTCGCGGGTCCTTACAGTGGGGAGAGCCTTTCGCTTCCACACAGGGAGCTGCTTTGGCGGAGGCTGTTGCTACTGCATTACAATGTTGGTCAGTTTCCAGTTGCTCATCACCCATGAAATAAATTTGCTGTCCCACCGCTGCCGCATCTGCCCTCCCCGGTCCCCGCTTCTCCTCCCCGTAGTCCGTTCTCGGCCCGCTGCTCTCCTTAACATGGCCGCCTGGTGCCTGCGGCCGTATCTCCCTCGGACGTTCTGGCCATGCGCTGCGTGCATGCCCAGAACGGTCAAGGGAGACACGGGCGCAGAGACACGGGCACACACCCAGGGCTTTTATTATAGAGGATGGGGATTTGAATTCGGGTGTTCCCAGTCCTAGTCCAACACTCTAACCACTACGCTATGCTGGCTCTGATGCACAGCTGACAATATTGGATGACAACAAGAGATGATACGAAATGAGAGTCGCACTGTTGGGAGGAGCCATATCAGCTCCTTTCAACTGTCAGGGCAGGTCCTGCTATTGCGGAATCTTGACATTCTGTTGAGATACTGGCCCCCTTTACCTGTAAGCTGGTGGGGGCAGGGGACACCTCCAGAAGGAGCACACAACTACTGTCGTTGTTATGAATATTTATATACCAGTTTTCAACAACAAGAAAGTTCCTAAAACAGTTTACATAGTAAAAGGAATGAGAAAATGTCACAAAGGGACTCATAATCTAAAAAGAAATACTAGGGAGACACCAGGAACAGCCACTGGAAGAGATGCTATGCAGGGATTATTTATTTATTTTTAAAGGTCTTTTTCTCCTCCCAAGTCAGCTACCAGTTTAAAAGATGCTTCTTGCTAGTTAGCAGAGCTTGGCAGGAAACTTTGAGAATTCAGATACTGCAAGTAGCCAGAGTTTATTTCAAGACATTAGGAATACAAGCATCAAATCCTGCAGAATGAGGGCAGTTGAATCCTACTGATGTGCAAGTTTGTATTTGAAGCCTGCAAGTTTTGGTTTGCTATAAATACAGCACATGATTGCAGGCCTGTATCCTGTTTGGAAGTGACCTCATCTAGTTTCTGTTGGTGGTTAGCAGTTCTTCTACCGCATGATCTGGCTAAGGAAGCCCTCACAGTCCTAGTCCTTTGTGTACATAAACAATTAAACTCTTTATTACCATGGGTGATACTCAGTGAAGCTTCAAACTTTTATCCCCGCCCCCCCCCCAAACATAAGTTCTTAGTCAGCCATCTAGGTTTGCAAACTGCAATCAAATGCTGAAGAATCATAATGGTGCTATTGCACAACGGTAGAAGCTTAGGTCAATGCAGGTTTCTCCTTTTTTTAAAAGTGAGAATTATTTTCTGATTTGAGCCGGTGACTCCTATAAATGCAGCTGTATCCTTGAAATGTATCAATTTTCTTTAAACTTTCTAATGTTTCCTGCTACAAGATTGTAAGTATGTTAAAGTCTGGTGGTCACCTGACAAGCAAGGATTAGAACTGCACCTTACATCACATAATGCCACAAGAGAGACAGACAGCAGGAGCCTGTGGAAGGTTGGGACCAGAGCAGGTGCATTTGTGGGCCTGGCTATGATGCCGAGTTAGACCTCCACTCTAGTGCTGTACTGCTGCCTGCTTGAATGTTTTTCTTGCTTATGTTTGTATTTACACTCCACTCTTCCTCCAGCGTGCCCGAAGTGGTGTTTATGGTTATGTTTATCCTCACAACAACCCTGTGAATTAGGTTAGGCTGATAGATAAGTGAGTGGCCCAAGTCACCCAGTGAGTTTCATGCTGAATGTAGATTGAACTTGGGTTTCCCTGCTCCTAGTCCAACACTCTAACTGCTACAGAGAGCTGGTCTTGTGGTGGCAAGCATGACGTCCCCTTAGCTAAGCAGGGTCCATCCTGGTTGCATATGAAAGGGAGACTAGAAGTGTGAGCACTGTAAGATATTCCCCTTAGAGGATGGAGCCGCTTTGGGAAGAGCATCTAGGTCCCAAGTTCCCTCCCTGGCATCTCCAAGACAGGGCTGGGAGAGACTCCTGCCTGCAATCTTGGATAAGCTGCTGCCAATCTGTGTAGACAATGCTGAGTGAGATGGATCAATGGTCTGACTCAGTATATGGCAGCTTCCTATGTTCCTACACCATGCTGACTCTGTGTCATAAGATAGACACATAACTACAGCACAGTAGGAGGCAGGGAGGCTGCATAGTGACTAGTTTCATATTTATCTTGTAAAATCTCATATCTCTAGTCTCAGTCTCTCAGACGTTCTTGACTTTTGAAGAAGTTTTCTACTACCACCTTAATGGAAAGAAGTTCTTCTTCTTCTATGTATATAAGAACATAAGCACAGCCCTGCTGGATCAGGCCCAAGGCCTATCTAGTCTAGCATAGTGTTTCACACAGTGACCCACCAGATGCCTCTGAGAAGCCCACAAGCAAGAGCTGAGGGCATGCTCTCTCTCTTGCTGTTGCTCCCTGCAACTGGTATGTAGAGCCATCTTGCCTCTGAGTCTGGAGATGGCCTATAGCCACCAGTATGCTACATAGTGGTTAACCACTATGCTACTTAGTGGTTTACCACTATGCTACATAGTGGTTAAGAGACTAAGTTGCACGTCAAGAAGCCCCTAGTCCAAATTACCTTTGCCATTAACTTATTAGGTGGCCTTAGACAAATCATACTTTTTTTAGTCTCAGCTCCCCCAAAGCAATATGGGAATAATAAGACCTATTGTACAGGGCTTTTGTAAGGATTTCAGCAAGATAAACTATGGGAAACACTTTGAACCTTCTAAAGCACCAACTGAAGCTGCTGTTGCTGCTGCTCTTATTTATTATCACAGGGCAGCACCAACACAGCTGCATGTACATCTTGAAAAAGGAGCCAGGCCTTCTGGTTGCCACATTACCCAGCAGCATGTCCAACTCTTTGCCTCCCTTACTATAAAAGAGGGAGATGGCACCAAACCCTGCCACAAATCAGACTGTTAGAGGTGTAAAGTAAAGTAAAGTGTGCTGTCAAGCCAATTTCGACTCCTGGTGCCCACAGAGCCCTGTGGCTTTCTTTGTTAGAATATAGGAGGGGTTTACCATTGCCTCCTCCCACGCAGTATGAGATGATGCCTTTCAGCATCTTCCTATATTGCTGCTGCCCGATACAGTACCATTGGGGATTCAAACCGGCAACCTTCTGCATTAGTCAAGCATTTCCCCACTGCACCACTTAAGGTGGCTTACAGAAGATTTATTGAAACAGAAACATTTCCACAGTCCCCAGCACTGAAACCAGAGCAAACTATTTTTCATTGAAGGCTGAGATGTCACAATGAACACTCCTCTTGAAGCTAAATCTGATAAATAATAATGCAGCCATCTAGTCCCAAACATGTTGGGACTGTGGATATTTTTTTATGATTCAGTCTTCTGTGCAACATGAATGCTGCTTACCTTTTTTGTGTTTCTGCATCTCTTGTCTTGAGCGCAACAAACCCTCTAAGGAAGAATGAAGTCAGAGAGCCCTGTGAGTGCCTGACATGGTAGCATCATAATTATCTTCACTATTGCTTCTTCTGGGTCATAGGGTAGTAGTGGCAGGGAACTGGTTCCTTTATTTCAATTCAGGGTCCTGCTGTATGTTTGGGATACAAGCACAGAGATTAGTCTCTGCTTTTCCCCAAGGCTCATACATCTGATGAAAATAACAGCAGGGGGATGAGGACAGGAAGAATGGGACAGATGACCACAGCGAGGCTGGGTGACCCACTTCCTGAGTAACGGTTTGCAAGGCTGCTATAGCTTGCTTGAAAACAAAGGAGAAAGTTAACAGAACATCATATAAAAGTTAGTTCTTACTGTTGTGAGTTGTAGTCGTCAACATCTGGGAATCTCTTATACAGGGAACCCAGGGTGTTGGGATTTCATTTGTTGGCCCACAACATGAATTTCTCTGCCCTTGAAAAAACTGGCAAATAAGTTTACAAATTTTGCTAGAGAGAACCTAAGAAAGTCAAAGTATGTCATGAACCTTTACAAGTATAACTAAGGTGGAAGCATGGCAAAAGGCAGACCATATCTGTGGATCAGAAGAAGAGCAAAAGAATGAGAAAGTGAATTACATGGTTAACTTAGTCTGTGTTCCTCTTCAGATTCCCTCCCTTGCTACCTCTCCCTTAGATCTGCCTCCTCTTATACTGTGCACATGCATGTGTGTGTGCATGTGCACATGCATACTCACTCACTCACTCAGCCTCTCCCCAACTTGATGATGTGCAAGTAATTCCAAGATGGAGTTGGGCATGTGCATTCTTTACAGGTTTGGAGCAGTTGCTGTATAGTGGGTGGAGCCAGTGAAAACTGGGGTGTCCAACATTTGGTACCCCTAAATTGCATTCAGTTGTTACTGATGAGGTGGGGCCTTCAGCCCACCTCATGATAATCAGATCAACCTTGAGGCATTTGAAGCTTTTGAGTCCTCTGGATGCTTTAAGTTCTGTGGAAGGTTTGAGCCTCTTTCACAGCTGCCTACCTCCATAGATGCTTTGGGAGTCTTAGATTTTGTACATCTGTGAATGTAAACCAGACTTGTTTAGTTATAATAATTGAACATAGTTTTGCATGTTCGATGGAGTGCAGGTACTAGAATGCTTCACAGTTCAAACTTACAACTTTCCTGAACTATGAGGATGGAAATGCTCATTTCACACAGAGATGATTGCTTATGCAGGCAAGGCATTCACACACACACACACACACACACACACACAAAATCTCCTGCATGCATTGCTATCTGTGAAAGCCAGTTCACACACACATCAAGTGATGACTTGCATGTGTGAGCGAGCCATCACAGATCAAATATTTTAAAGAGAATTTTGATTTCAGTGGAGACAGTTCACACCATCATCTGTGTCAGCAAGTGTCAGTTAATCAAATCAAGGCTTGGCTGGGTCACTGTGTCTACAGGATGGTATGTTTGGTTTTAACAAGCCAAACTCTGATAATAGCCCATAGTGTCAGGATCATAATAAATGCTTATTTGTGGAACAATCTTGGTTCAGTATTTTAACTGGGACTGTCCACTTCCCCTACCTACCCACATTCATCTTACTGAAAAGAGGGCTAGGATGTAAATTAATTAACAAAACAGAATACAGAAATAGGATCTTAATTAAAAGTATTTGTATTGTACTGTTATTCCTTTACATTTAGAAGAAAAAAGCATTTTACTATACCATTAAGAATAGTCTTGTTAGTTTAGCTGTACTCAACTTTCAGATCTCAGGAAATAGAAGTATAAATTTTTTTTTTTTTTTTGGCTAGCTACATATCAGACTAATATTTTGCTTCCAAAAAATGAGTCAAAGTGTCCCAGCATTGTGGAATGAATCAAGATGTAATTGTGTTGTGCTATGGAGTAAGCAAAGTTACCAGGGCTGTCTAGTTACTGGATTTAACTAATGAAACATCAAATGACAAAGAAAGATGTTGTTGTAAGATGTCTCTTAGGAATCTCTGATCTTTATAAACATTGATTGCAGAAAAGGTAGAAAGCAAGGGTGGACAGAGCTGAATGGATTATGTTCAGACATCATGGTGATGGAATGAGCTCTCAGTGGACAAGCATTATGAAAGTTATATTGCCAAATGCTTATTGCAATATTGCCTTGACTTATTTTTTCCAGCATTTCAAAAATCTTCAGTGGTGTAGTAATGTGTATTTTGAATGCCTTGATTCATTCTGATTACTCAAAGAGACACCATAAAATGGATCCAACTGGTGGATAACTTTCTGTTCTAGACATTTTGTAGTGTGTTGCTATGTGCTCCTAAACATTTCAGGTCAAGCAGTTCAGGCTGTTTCCATCATGACCTTTAGGGGAGAAAAACAGCCTCTGGGCAAATGGATGATCCCAGTGTTCGGGAGTCTGCCCTAACAAATGACTTAACAATCCAAAATTGCAGTTGAGCCTCTTTTGCTGTCAAAGAAACAATGAATTGCTCAGACATTTAGAGTAGTGATATCTACAATGCAAACCATTTTGGGGCAATCCCGTTTTAGGAGGCTCTTGATGAGAACGTGCTTCTCCCGCTTAAATTAACTGAATCTCCCAACTACAAAGAAGTTCTGGTAATGATACACCGTCTGATACATTCTCGGGTTGTTGTTGGACACACATAATTTGGCAAATTCTAAATATGATTGCAATATGCATCCCCTATTTGTGAGTTTCGCAGAGGCATCTGGCTGGCCACCATTGGAAAAAGACTGCTGAACGAGATAGATCTTTGCCCAGATCCAGCAGGGATAAGGGATAATAATAATAGTTCCAGACTGTTTCAGGAAAGTACACATTATTACACAGTTCTTGCCCAAGAGAAAACCCTTCTCTTTCTCTCGCTCTCTCTCCCCCACCCCCAAGCACACACAAAGAGCACCTTTATGATGAGTGGGTGGTCACCTCAGCTTTTACAGTCACTGCTATGCCCTATTCAGGAATTATAATTTTCGGTACATTGTACCCGGGTAGTAGGCAAACGGGAGCATACCAGCTAGGCACATGCCTCTGTTTCTCAGGCCACACCACTCCCCTCCATGTGTCCAGCACTTTACACAGGGGCATGTGCTAAACATGGGGAGAACAGGGAGTGTGTGCCCACCAGTTGCATTGACCTGGAGGGGCGTGGCTAATGGGTGTGCTTCCGTTTCCCCTTTTTCATTTCCCCAGTTCTAACGTGCCCAGAACTACAATGCCTGAATAGGGCTAAAACTCAGTGATGTGGTTGCTTTCCTTTCATGACTCTTTAGCATAGTCCCTTTAATACTTTGGAAAAGGCCGTTATTCCACATTTAGCCTGCTTCCTGACCTGCGGTGCACAAAAGTGCCAAGGTATTGAGGAAGTAACTTGATTCCATTTCGTCCAGTGCTCTGTTTTCAACAGTGCTTGTGAGCTGAGAAGTCTACAAAGAGGAACTGAGGGTGAAGGTGTTCCCCTGTTGTTTAGCCCTGGCACTTGGTATTCAGAGGTTCGCTGCCTCTGGGCATGAGAGTTCCATTTAGCTGTCATGGCTGATAGGAGGGGCTTCCATGGGCAAACCTGGGGTGAAGCAAATTGGAGGCACTTAGAATGGCAGAGCTGCAGAAATATGTAGTGTGAGTGGCTTAGCTGAGTCAATACTCCCATGTGTTTTGAGGCACCAGCTGCCACAGATTCCCTTGCCAATTTTGTAGTCAGAATTCTATACTATTTTACCTCCCTTCACACAGTCATATACTAAAACAGAGAAGTGGAGGGACTAATTCATTACTTTTGAAAGCACATGGATGTGAGAGGATCACCATCCCCACTGGCTTGTGGCTACATCTTTGTTATATCTGGATGCTAGCCCTCTAGCTGGTCCCTTTGTCCCTTTCTGGTTAGAAATGAGCACAGCTGGTAAATATGAAAACACATGACTCAGAGTCCCACCACGGCAATAATTACAGCTTTTGTGTCTTCATCTGGCCAAACCCCTGCATATGCTAGAGACACTTCTATCGACTGGCCCTCTGGTGGTCAAAATGATGTTTACAGGTGTTCTTCCAAGCAGGAAAGCAACTAGCCTTCTATCAACTTTGCACTTCTTGTGGCACCATCGAAGGGGTACCTATACCGACACAATATCATATCATATTTAGAATTGGGGCATAAATCTGGTACTTGCATAACAGATTGATTCAGAAGTGCAACCTTGCTAAGTGACATTTGAACTTTTTCCTTTCCTTTCCTATCTATAGGGCATGTCCCAATGCCTAATTATAGCTTTTGAAGCAGCTGATGATGCTGGTGGGGCAGTTCTTTGATGGTGATGGGGAAATGATGGGCTCTGTATTTGATGGGAATGTAAAATGAGGCAAAAGGAGAGCAAGCTGCAAAGGGGATTTCTAACCATTATCTCCTGGCTGTCTTGGAAAGGAGCCACTACCAACAAAGAAGGGCTTAATTGCATGTTCCTTCATTAAGAAGGTTAATGAGTAAATCAGCTCTGTAATTTCATTTCAGACATTCATTTATTTTTATTGCTGTTTCAGATCACAGGAATCTCTGTGAGATTGCTGCACTTCTTTGTATACATATGCTCCCATGTGGTGAAAGAGAATATGTACGACTACATATTTTTTTAAAAAAATGAAAATAATTTCTCTATCTGTGGTTGTGTCATTTTCATTTTCCTCTACCCTTGTGGTGTTGCTATATCTCTGTTTCTCTACATGAGAGCACATGTATATAAATTTTATGGGAGAATTATAGCAATTTCTAACAGCTGGGTTAGAAATCTCTTTGAAAAACAAAATGAATGGTTAGATTCTTCTTGAGTACTTACAGCTTTGGCTCTTCAGAAATCTATAGACACTTTAATATATTTTTACAAAGCATTCGGCAAATGATTTTAATCAATGTGGTTAGAGATGATGACATTAATCAGATTTTGGGGGGTTCATTGATTAGTTCTTTCCCAATACCCTTGCAGAGAAATTGTTTTCTGTTGCACAGTTGAAGGTGGGGAAACTGCATCTAAATATTCTGCATGAGTAAATGAATAAATAAAGCTTTTTGTGCTTGGGGGAAAAGAAATCCAGCATCAGATGGAATTAGATTGGTTACTGTGAAGAGAAAAATACCTATGGATCCAAAGCAACAGTACCTGTTCATTTTTTCTTTCAGATTTTTTCAAGGAGGCCTCATTTGAAGCGGAAGCATTTTTAGAAGCTGTCCAGTTTTTCCGTCAGGAGAAAGGCCACTATGGGTCTTGGGCAATGATTACTGGCAATGAAGTTCAGGTACTTTCCTTAATTTGGTTTTATGGTCTAACTAGGAAAGTTGTGGTAGCAGTAAGAGAGGAAATTTGGGAAATGCTTGGAACAAGAAAAACCACTCCAAATATGCAGTGCTTCATTAATTTGCAATTGAGCCATGCACCAAGAACTTTGACAAAGTGGAATCTCAGTTTCCATGATGAATAGTATAGCCTTTGCATTCCTGGAAAACAGAAAGAAAAGGGTTGTGTCCTGAAAATACTAAGTGTTAAATATAAAACCATGAGCTTATTTAGACTCGTGATTACCACTGGTTGCTATCTTCAGGGGAACTGTAGCTATTTGCCTCTCCTTCCATTTTTCTTCAACTCTTCCAGTGATATATAATATATAATTGGAGCGATTGTGCCTCCCAAAAATGTCATGATTTGTATTATATGATGATAGGTGGTCAGGATAGTTACAGACCTTTTTAATAAGCCACTTTAGATTCTTATTTCTGAGTGGGGTGGTTGTTGTTTATTTACGATCTTAGATCAAACATCAATATACACAGAATATACACAGTAAAAAGAGAAAACAATAACGGAAACAAAGTCTAAAATGTCATCAAATATATAAAATCAGGAACCTTTGACAGTAACCGATTGCTGTGCTCTAGCTTCTCTTAGTTTGGTCAATGTGTAACAGAATTTAGCAACCACCAGGGATATTGTTGGGTCCCTATCTTCTAATAAACATATAAGAATTGTCTTCACTGAGTGGCTTTTGAGATCTTTCAGATACTGAGATAAAAATAAATCTCTTTCATCAGTATAAAGTGGACAATGTAACAGTGAATGCGTCAATGTTTCGGGAGCAGCTCCGCAGGGGCATAGTCTGTCCTCATAGGGTTTTCTCTCAGATTTTGCTGCTAGCATCGCTGAGGGTAGAGCATTCAAGCGAGCTCTTGTAAACGCCCAGCGCAGCTTTGGTGAATAGATTGTATAGAAATAAGAGGCTGTGACCCAGTCTTTCTTGGTGCTTAGGAATTGTAGCGGCCTATTTATAGAGGCCCTTTCCTCCTGAAAATTTATGTCCCTAAGCCTTTGTTTAACTAGGGATCTTGCCGTTGACTCGCCCTGTTCTAACAATTGTGCTGGGCAGAAGCCCATCTTCCGGAGTCTTTCCTCAACCGTCATACACCAACGGGGTTGTGGGGTAGCGGCAAGGAAATGAGGTATAAGTCCTGCCGGGTAAAGATAAGTCTTAATCCAATACAGGATAATAAGAAGCCAGGCCCTGGTCTCCAATTTCCATAGCCCAGTCTCCAGCCGTATTAAGGAGTTCGGGACGCATTTTGGTACCCCCAACAGTGATCTCAGAAAGCCCGATTGTACTTTTTCTAAAAAGCTTGTAAGTCTTTTGGTGGTCTAACCTGAATCCCATATAGCAGCTGAGGTATCACTTTAGCCTGAAAGGCTTTATTTGCTGCCGGAATATAGCCACCACCTTGTGCCCAGAAGAATTTCCTGATTGCCATGGAAGATCGAGTGGCATAGAAGTACCACCATTAAACTGAAACACCACCCCCAGGTATCTGTAAGACTTCACCTTCTCTACTCTGGCACCACCTATGGACCATCTAAAAACCCGTTGCTTCTTTGCAAATCTCATGGTGTAGTTGATTTCCAAAAATTCCTCATTGCAGAACAGACTCAAGCATTCTAATGCTCTTTTTAGACCAACTCTGGTCTGTGACAATAAGAAGCACCTGTCCCCTATCTTTGGCACGTGAGTTTCAGCTTGCTGTAGGCGGGTGATTAGCCCGTTTACATAGCAATTGAAAAGAGCTGGGGCTAGTATGCATCCCTGCCAGATCCCCCTTTCTACAGGGATCTCTCTGGATAATTGGCCATTATGGTCGCATTTTACTCTCAGACTCGTGTTCTTGTGGAGTTTATATATTAGAGATAGCAATCTCTTGTCAATAGAAGAGTTTGCAAATTTCTCCCACAGAGCATCCCTGGATATTGAGTCAAAGGCACTCTTAAAGTCTATAAAGGCGACATATAACGGCACCTTTCTGCCCTCAACGTATTTCTCTATTAAACTCTGGAGGACCAAACAGTGATCCATCACAGATCTTCCTTTTCTGAACCCCGCTTGTTCTTGTTCTAGAATGTTTTCTTTCTCCATCCAATCCAACAATTTGGAGTTTAGATGTTTAGCGTATAGCTTACCAATTACGCTTAGTAGACTTATGGGTCTATAATTTGACAGGTCATCAGATGGGCCTTTTTTGTGAATTGGGACGACAATTGCCTGTCCCCAGCCATTGGGCATATTTGTTGTTCGGTCTATGTAAGTGAACATGGAAGCTAAGAGCGGAGCCCACCAGCTAGCATTGGCCCTTAAAAAATCGGGGGGGATATAATCTTTACCTGGGGATTTGCCTCTCTTTAGCTGTCCAATCAAATTCTTCACTTCTTCAGTGGTAACTGGAGGCCATACAGGCAATTCCTCCAGGGGGATGCTGGGCCAAGATGGAAAGGTTAAGTGTACTTGTGGGGCACCATAGATTTGTTTATGTTATATAGAACATTTATGGATTTGTAAGTGGTGCAGCAGGGAAATGCTTGACTAACAAGCAGAAGGCCGGTTCAAATCCCCACTGGTACTATATCAGGTAGCAGTGATATAGGAAGATGCTGAAAGGCATCGGCTCATACTGTGTGGGAGGAGGCAATGGTAAACTCCTCCTGTATTCTACCAAAGACAACCACAGGGCTCTGTGGGCACCAGGAGTCAAAATCGACTTGACGGCACACTTAACCTTTAAGAACGTTATAAAGAAAGATTCCTTACAAGAGGAAAGCTTGTTCTGAAACCTCAGAGATGTCATGTGGACTGTGGCTACTTCAGCCTCACTGCCATCTTTACTATTTTATAGGGCTATTTATAAAGATGATTAAGATCTTCATGGGAAGTGTTTGGAACACTTGAAGTTGCTATATTAGTGCTGCTATTATTATGCGAAAGAAATATCAGAATACATAATTCCATGGAGGTGAAGATGGAATTTAGTCAGAAAGCAGATGCAAGCATGAATGCATCCAGAATGATTAAAAGTTTAATTTCTCATGGGATTTGGGTGCCATTCATCAGGCTCACAGCTACGCTTCTATCTTTTCAGTCAAGAGATATTACAAAATCCCTCAAAGCATAGACTAACTCAAAGTGTGATAGCATCCACAGGTTATGATGTGCCTCAGGGGATTACAGTTAAAAATGTGATTTGAAACTTGCACATTTGCACTTTGACCTGACAATCCTGCAGTGCCTCATTAGTGGATTTGGCAGGTGTTGGGAATTACTCATAGCTCATATTACTCTTGAAAGCTATTGTTACACAGCTTAGATGAATTATGTTATCTCCTTAGTATTGATTCACTGTAACTAGAGTTTGCTCTTCTATCAAGTGTATAATGTGTTCTTATTGGCTTTAACCAAGTATAATTCTTAGGCAGTATTCCAGGGTAACAGAACAGTTTGTGACAACTTGCCCATGAGTATTTCAGAAAGGTTTTCTTCAAAAATTCATAAATATTTACATGGTTTCCAATTTGTATGTAATGTCCTAATTTTGCCAAAATACAGTAAGCAGTAGTCTTTAACACTTCTTGATCACGTTTGTTAGGAACATAGGAAGCTGCCATAAACTGAGTCAGACCATTGGTCTATCTAGCTCAGTATTGTCTTTACAGACTGGCAGCAGCTACTCCAAGGTTGCATGCAGGAATCTCTCTCAGCCCTGTCTTGGAGAAGCCAGGGAGGGAACTTGAAACCTTCTGCTCTTCCCAGAGAAGCTCCATCCCCTGAGGGGAATATCTTACACGGCTCACACTTCTATTCTCCCATTCATATGCAACCAGGGCAGACCCTGCTTAGCTAAGGGGACAAGTCATGCTTGCTACCACAAGACCATCTCTCCTCTCCTAAAAATAAAAATAATAGTTCCTAGACCCCGCCCCCCGAAGAGTGGTCTTTCAACTGCATGTTATATACACCAACATTTTCTGCACTTAGCCTGCTATCGGAACATAGGAAGCTGCCATATACAGAGTCAGACCATTGGTCTATCTAGCTCAGTATTGTCTACACAGACCGGCAGCAGCTTCTCCAAGTTTGCAGGCAGGAATCTCCCTCAGCCCTATCTTGGAGTATCTCTTCTAAACAGCAATGGGACAAATTGTGGAAATGGACGTCGGATGTAAACCGCCCCCCCCCATTACCTGATGTGCCTTGAAATCCCCCACCCGTGAGTTACAGTACTACCTGCATATACTTCATAACCTTGTGGGTTTCCAAATCCTTGTGTGTAAATCTTTGTAGATATATCATGTACAAATAACCACTTTGTATATAATTGTGCTTTGGCAACGTACTGTATGCTTTGGTAGTTTGTTGGTTCAATAAAAAAAATCGTCCCTATCTTGGAGATGCCAGGGTGGGAGCTTGAAACCTTCTGCTCTTCCCAGAGTGGCTCCATCCCCTAAGGGAAATATCTTGCAGTGCTCACATGTAGTCTCCCATTCATATGCAACCAGGGCAGACCCTGCTTAGCTAAGAGGACAAGTCATGCTTGCTACCACAAGACCAGCTCTC
Source organism: Hemicordylus capensis (assembly GCF_027244095.1). Classification (NCBI taxonomy): domain Eukaryota; kingdom Metazoa; phylum Chordata; class Lepidosauria; order Squamata; family Cordylidae; genus Hemicordylus; species Hemicordylus capensis. Next base: position 149,923,207 of record NC_069660.1, read on the forward strand.
CTCCTCTCCTGTTACAAAGGCTCAATGTGACACAACCCATTCGATTCTTTCAAGACAGATAATAGTTATCTTCAGAGCATTGAGGGTGATATGACAGAGCGGTGATTTTCAGACTTCCCTACCCTTAGGGAGCATTTACCACACTGAGTGGTCTGCTGAGGAGTTCCTGCTTTTATCTACTATGTGACCAGGCCTGTTCCACATACGTCTGAGCAGGCACTCAGTGGCAGAGGAAGATCAGTAGTGGTGGACAAGCTTTTTTTCATGAAGGTTATCCACTATTACTCATTTTCTCATGGAAGAACCCTTGATAAACCTCTGAGGAGTCACCAGGGTTCCTGAGGAGTCTCAGCGTTTCCTGAAATCTAGTTTTAAAATAATGATAAAGATTGTGTTACTCACTTTGCTGGATGTATATATTTCCCCACCCCCCTCATCTCCTGTCAAACAGGTTTTGCAGCTTTTTTAGTGCTTTGAAAACTTGTAAAGTCTGTTTACAATACTTTGTAAATAGGCAATAGTGGAATAAAACGAACAGCTTGCCCTCATCCTCCACCTTTTCATCTCTTATCTCCCTGTTATCTTGTTCTGTCTTGTTCCTTTTCTTCCTGCTTGCTTGGTTGAAAATAGAAGACTGGATATTCAGTAATTCCACAAGATTAAAACAGGCACATAATTTAATTATTAGAAGCCTCTCTTCTTCTCAACAGTTTTGTATCACTAAAAAGATGATGTATCTATTTTTCAAAACTTGTATGTTTTATTTTAGCTATCCTTCCTTATCTGTACTAAGGCAAAGTGTCCCATCAAGTCAATTTTGACTTCTGTCACCCACAGAGCCCTGTGGTTTTATTTTGGTAGAATACAAGAGGGGTTTACCATTGCCTTCTCCTGTGCAGTATGAGATTATGCCTTTCAGCATCTTCCTATATCGCTGCTGCCCGATGTAGTAACAGTGGGGATTTGAACCGGCAACCTTCTGCTTGTTAGTCAAGCATTTCCACACTGTGCCACTTAAGGTGACTTTATCTGTACTAGTTATGTTTAATCTGTACTAGTTATGTTTCATACATTTCTAATAACATAAAACATGTAAAAGAGATGAGTGTCTCTGTCACAGACCATCTTATACCATCTTATCTGTCTCCATCTTTGTGAATTGAATAAATTGAGACCTGGCAAGTACATAAAAATCAGTGGCAAAAGTAAGCAAGTACGAAGTACCACAAAAAGGTTTAATGTAAGAGAATACTATTACAAGCTTAGCAAGATGGGGCGGGTGGGGGGGAGTCTTGCCTTTATTGCAGTAATTCTATGATTATTGGCTGATTAGGGCCAAGTTGGTACTGTTTAAAATCTTCTATAAAGAAAAGTTACAGCTTAAGGGATATGGTAAAAGAAGGTGATGGACTACAAGACCAACAGGAATGGGGTGTGATGTTTCACCACTTATGAAGGTACAAGTAAATATAATGTGGAAAGTCTGCACCAGTGTGGATCAACAGCTCAGTGTTAAAGATCCTAAAAGGAGACTAGAAACTGTTGATCTCGTGGGCTTAGTTCTTCTTTTGCACACAGTTTTGCTCTAGCCTACATGATTTTAGAAGAAGGGCCTTATTGGAATAGACCGCCTGTTCCACCATATGATGCCCAAAATAGAGATGTGTACAAACCTGTTCAGAGGCCCTTTTAAGGGCCTCCGAACAACCAGCTGTTTGGCTAGTTCAAGGGCGGGGGATACCTTTTAAGGGTGGGGTAGGGTGCTCTTAGCCCTCCCGCCATGTTTCCCCCACCAGTGCTTCATTTTAAAAGTGTCTGGCAGCATACCTCCGTGCCGCTCCGTGTCCTGTTCGGCCTGACTGACGTGCGCAAGTGCATGAGACATACACACATGCGCCTGGTACTTCCGGCTGAAGAGTGGGAAAGGGCGGCAGGGAGGTACACTGCCGCCCTGAAGGCTTTTACCAACACTGAGTGCCAGTGGGGGAGGGTAAGTGCACCCTCCCCCGCCCTTAAAGTGAGACCCCCACTCCCTCGAGCCACCCCTGCCCGGTTCCATGCACAACCCTAGCTTGCGCACGCCGGGTGTGTGCGTTCACATGTCGCACTTGCTTGTGCGCATGTCAGGCAAGCAAGCATGATGTGCGCACATGCGCTGGGTATTTCCTGTTACTTCCAGCCGAAGAGGACTCGGGATGGCAGGGAGGTATGCTGCCGCCCTGACAGACACTTTTAAAATGGAGCGCCGGTGAGGAAAATGCTTAGTGGAGGGTAAGGGCACCCTCCCGCCCGCCCTTAAAGGTATGCCACCCCCTGTCTTTGAGCCATCCCCTGCCGGTTCCGTGCACATCCCTAGCCCCAAACACTATCAACTATACAGACATTTCTGACTGGTTCACCAACTGCAAAGTCCATGCTGGTTTATTGGCTGGCCCAATAAATAAGGGCTGGCTATTTTAATTTTTAAAATAATTCAATATTTTTATTATATTTTGCTGGTACTTCTGTCACCTAAAGTGGGTTTAGATAGCCAGGAATCCCTGACTGTGTGGCACTGTTTCAGGACCCTGGTCCAACACACTAAACCCACAATTCAAGTGCGAATCCACTTTGTATTGAATTCTGTGGCAAGCCTATCATAAATTAGAAAGCTTCCAATGCCTTGAGGTTTGATTCAAACCTTCAAAAAGTGAATACTTTTAGCATTACTTTAAACCACTTGGCACTGATATATGACCAGTTCGCCCATGTATGTCGATCCCTTTTATTGCTGCAACATCAAGTGATCAACTGCATGTATGACACACTACAGATTACACACCACAGATAGAACTTTCCTCAGGTATGATGCTTTTCTACTGGAGTTAGTTTGGACGTTTCAACTCATAGTTTCTGGGTCAATGCACAGCTGTGTTTGTGAACACACAAGGTTGCCAGTTCAATGTTATTGGGGCTAGGAATAACATTATTTCATCCCTTTTGTAGATTCTCAGCAACCTTGTCATGGAGGAGCTCCTACCTAGCCTCCAGAGCATGCTGCTTCCAAAAATGAAAGGGAAGAAGAATGACAGAAAGAGGGCATGGTTTGGGGTAAGTATTGTTTCCACCCGCCCTAATTTCCCAAACAGTCAGAGATTTCAGTTGCTACACTCTGACAGTTGCCTAGTGCAACATCCTGACCATAGATTCTGACAGCTACACAATACTGTTTCTTGCTAGCAAACTGCCTCTTTCAGACTTCTGTCTCGTTCGCTGACTACATTCAAAGCTGTTTTCAGCTGCCAAGCTGTAGAAAAACTTAGCATGAAAGTAATTTTTGCTTTTGCCAAAAGCATGCTTCCAATTGTACTGTTTGTTTTCAGAGTAGCTGGCTTGTAGCAGCTGCTGGCCATTAGCTCTGTCCATGCTTTGTATCATTACAGATACTGGAAGATACCTATCGTTTGGTCCAGGAACAAGTTTCAGAAGGACTAAGTGCCCTGAAAGATGAATGCAAAGAAGTTACCAAGGGGCTTGAAGGAACTATTCGGTCAGACCTAGATCAGATTTTGAACTCGAAGAACTTTTTAGCTGGGAAAATAAATGGCAAGTAATTTTTTTTTAATATTCAGTATTTTTCAACAGCTTCTTTGATCAGCAGAAAAAAATAGCAGAGGAAGCTTTTCCTGGTTAGGGTGACCATTTGCAGTAGAGGACAAGGTTACCTGTGCATTTTATAGTTGTATAGAAAAGGGCAGTTCAGCCAGTGTAGTTTGTCATGTGATAGTACTTCAAGACTGAAAGAGGCTATATCTGCCAAAAATCCTTTGTCTATAAAGTTATTAAAGGTAGCCGTGCCCTGTCCTCAATTGCAGCTGCCTTCTCTGCTCTTGGCCCATTCTAAACCTGTGTGTCAGAAGTGGATTGTTCCCAAATTCCTACAAAGCATTGGGGATGATTTAAAATGCAGCATGGCTGTGTGGAGGGGGAACAAAGCCTTTCCTTTGCCCATGTATTAAGAGCTTTTCTGTAGCTGTTTTCCTTGTGATGGCGATCCATGTCTGAAAGTCCCTTTAAAAGGGATTTCGAGGAGAAAAGCACAAGCAGAGAAAAGTTTTGCTTTCCCCATCCTTCCTGCCTCTTCTGCTCTCTAACCCTTTCTTTGCTATGTATGGCTTCAACATGACTTAGGTTAGATCATGTTGTGCTAGGTCCAGCTTCAGTCTCAGGACCAAAACTACACATTACATTAAATATGTTTTAAAGTAGCATCCTTAGGACTGGTCTCCTCCCTCTTTCTAAAGAAAATGTAGCCATGGAAGAGACCCCAGTCTGGGTCAGGACCACAACATGCAGGGAGTGCCATTTTCCTACTAAAAATAGCCTCTCCGCACTGCTGTTTGTAGCAAATAGCTGCTGGAGATGGGTTTCCAGATGCAAAGTAGCACAAGAATTAATCTTCCCTACCCCACAGCCCTAATTCATATTGGGGGTCCCTGCAGGTGCCATTTCTTTAAAAAGAGAGTGGACCAATCCTAAGCATGTTCCTTTAACATGTTTTTAGCAGAATGTTTTCTTGTTTTCTAATGTTTTCTTGACCCTAAACTTTGGCTGTATCATTATGAAAAGATCACTGTATCAATCCAATCAGCACTGATGATTTCCTCCTTGTGCTCTTGAAAGATGGAAAAGACCCATCTTTATCCTGTTCTCCATAAAAGGGTGTGCTGCCCTAATTTTGCCTGCAGTGTAGGAAGCAATATGCATTGTACTTCTACCACAAAATGTGCATGTGTACATATCGGTCAGGATTCTGAGTCCAAAGCTTGTTTGTGATGGGTGTGCTTGTGCCACTTCTCATAATAAAAATTGAGTGTGACTTCATCCTTGCAACTTCCTGAGCCATTTCCTTGTTGAGAAATCAAGTTATACTGGAAGACAATTTACATAGTGTGTCCCACTCCCAGAAGGATCCTTTGTTTTCATAGCAACACTTCACCCAGACTGAATATGTAAGAACGCAATAAATTGTATCTTGGGTTTTTTTTAACCTTTTTTCTGTTTTACTCATGTGTGCTTAATGAGGAACTGAGTCATAATTTTAAAAGCTTGCAAAAGAACCCAAAAAACCTTTTTGGAGTTTGCCTCATCTTTTCCTTTCATTGCTTGCCTGGGTGCTGTCCACCTTTTCCTCTACTCACTGAACTACCATTTTGAATCTGACTCTGCCCCCAGCCCTTATTTCACACCTGGCTCTGGCCAGAGGACTCCCTCCTACCCAGCAATTATACCCAGCTGCTGAATGAGGTAGGATGAAGAGCTCTCTGACCCAGCTGCTGCTTAGTACACGATCACGGGTAGCGCCTCCAACCATGTTTTTAACTGGCTGGTGATCAAATTCTGGAAGCGTGCACAGCTTCCAAACTAGGGTAGGAGACTTCTCCTACCCTTTTCTTGATCATGTGAATGAGCCTAATGGCTGCAATCCTTTAAATTCCATTAAAATTCATGCAAATTAGCTTCCTGAGCATATGCCGCGTTACAGCCTTCAACCTAATTGACGTAACTTTTCAGTTATGTTGTATTTTTTCTGCTGTTATGCTGTGTTATGACCTGTGGTCACAACAAAAAACATATTACTTACAGTATTATCTTCTAAATATTTATTTCTCCTAGCTGTACCCGTTGCTAATCCCATGCATGGCAGCTCTTGCGAGAAGCTGCCGGACTAGCAGTGGGATGGGGAGAAAACGGCCACTGGGATGAGGAGGCGGTGGTGGTGGACATGGGCCCAGCCCGGCCGCCAGGATAAGGAGGCGGTGGCTGGGATGAGGAGGTGGCAGCGGGCCTGGCCTAGCCACCAGGATGAGGCGGCGGCGGCGGGCCGACCCCACTGCCAGGATGACGTAGTGGCTGGGCTGCCAGGAGGCGGCTGCAACAGCCCAGCATGGCTGCCAGGATGAGGAGGCGGTGGCTCAGCGTGGACGCCAGGATGAGGAGATGGCAGCGGCCCAGCCTGGCTGCCGGGATGAGGAGGTGGTGGCAGGCTTGGCCTGGCCGCTGGGATGAGGAGGTGGCGGTGGGCCCGGCCCAGTTGCCGGAATGAGGAGGAGGAGGCCCTGTCTCCGCGATGAGGAGGCGGCGGCGGGCCGGGCCGGAATGAGGAGGCGGCGGCAGGAGGAGAGGATGGGCCAGCTTGAAAGCCGGCCAGAAACCACAGGCGGGGGGGAAGAAGCGGGCCGGGCAGGCCACCAGAGATGCAGATGCTCTGTGCCCAGCCAAGCTAGTAACCATTACTTTGGTCTGTTCTAAATGTTCCCGCACTGTAGAACCAAAGCAGCAGTAACCCACTGATCTAAGAAATAGTATAAAATCTATTTTATGTTTCTAATATATTAACTACTACCGCAAACTTTTATTTCGAATTAAAAGAAATGGAAAGTTTTTGCTTTCAGTACAAAGTCTGAGGTTTAATTAGCAAGCCATACCATATACCTATCAGGCAGCATAGATCTAAGGTCTGACTCAGTATATTGCAGCTTCCTATGTTCCTATAAGCTTTACAAAACTACACATTTTAAGCCTATTATTCTCTCCTTTCTTTTATATGATGACAGCTAATAAACTGCAACTTGTGTTTCAGTATATGTCAAAAGATCTGATGATTAGAATGAACTCTACTCTTCTTTGGCTGTCTGTTTTGAATGAGAATGGTGATATAATACACCAGCAAAATGTCCATTGTGATGGGCTACGTGTATGTGTATTACTGTGTATACCCTATGCTCAGAGTATGCCTCACCAGTGGTCCTTGCCATTAGTGATTGCAGTGTTTGAAATGAGTCAGAGGCCAACATCCAGAACAATTATGTGCTTATGGGAGGTCATTGGGATAGCACAAACTATTGTGGTAGTTAGTTGCTTTAGACTTGGAGCTTCTGCTCTAGACTAGTGTTGTGCTACCACACTCATGCTTTCAGTTGCACAACTGTGGCATGCCTCATTTGTTTGAGGCACCTTTGAACAAAAGTGCAATAGCACAATAGTGCTCTTGCACAAGTCCCCAATTTTTTTATCACAACCAAGCTAACCTCTTGCCATACTGCAAATTTGCTCATTCTGCACACTCTGGATGTTAGTCATGGTTTCAGCTGTGCTTCAAACACTGCCATTTTACTTCATCCCACAGAGCTCAATGGGAGCCACTGAGAACTTGCCTAACTTATATTTTCGTGGCCCCATCTCTTCATCCACTTATCCCTCCCCCACCTGGGTTTTGTTTCTTCAAGTGATGCTATGATGTGGTACCCTGGGAATAGGCAGATGGATGGATGTGTTTGGTAGTAGATCTAAATTTTGGACTCCAGTTTGTTTTTCCCTAGAGTCTTGGTGTTCTTACTCATTACTGTCTTATACCTTCAGAGAGTGTATCTGAACCTGCCCAGAAATGCTATGGTGAGAGTGTTCAGCCCTTTCTAGCTTCAATATTGGAGGAACTCATGGGCCCAGTGAGTTCTGGATTCAGTGAAGTCCGTCTGCTTTTTGAAAAAGAGGTCAACGAGATCAGCCAGAGCATCCAAGCGACAAACGATGCCATGAAAATAAATGAGGTAAGCTGGTCACATGTTTTTCTGTGGGTGGAATCTGTTGTGGACAGTGCTCTCCAATCTTCTCTCCTAGAGCATTTTATGCTTACCTCTTGATCAGTTTCTAATTTCCCAGCTCCACTGAGGACTTGCAACATGGCCTTTGTCAAGTCATTATCCCTTGATCTGAGATCTGTAAACTAAAAATAACAGTAACCTGTTTCACAGCAGGATGGTTTTAAGGAAGAACAAAATAAGGAAATATTGCTGTCTATCTAAGGCTTATAGAGCAGCATATAAATCTAAATAAAATACATTCCTTAAGCAATAATTGTCATTTGTCTGCAGCCAATATCTTTGCACTGAAAGGAACAGACACTACTTAATCAGTTTGCATGAAAGAGGTATAATTTAAGAGGCTGTGGCCTATAAATATATATTGCTCATTAACCTTACAGTTGCAGTTCTTAGTAGGGATGTGCTCAAAATATGATTCGACATCCAGATCGCAGCACAATCCCTTTAATACTGAGGGCTTCCACAGCCCCTTTAACACTGAGGAGAGCAAGTCCATGCCTGCTCCTCCTCTGCTCACTGCCATTGCCATACTCTGAGCGCTCCCACCAGCTATCAGTGTGTGCCAACAGCACTGCCCCCCAACTGCCCCCATGGGGCGCCAGCACGTCCATGGCCTCCACACATGCATGACGGCCATTTGTGTGGTCAGCATATGCAGAGGCCATTTGCATGCCAGCACTGCGTGGGGGCAGCTGGGGGAGAGCGCTGGTGGTGCACGCTGATAGCTGGGGAGAGTGCCAAGGGTACTGCAATGGCGGCGAGCAGAGGAGGAGCAGGGATGGTCTTGCTCTCATCCGTGTTAAAGGGGTGGTGGAAGCCCTCAGTTTTAAGGGGATTGTGCTTTGATTTAGATGCTGAATCATGTTTCGAGCACATCCCTAGTTCTAAAATCTCTCAAGTCTCCCTTACTGTGCACAACGCTGCCCTGCTCTTGTGAAATCATAAGAACAGCCCTGCTGGATCAGGCCCAGGGCCCATCTAGTCCAGCATCCTGTTTCGCACAGTGGCCCACCAGATGCTGCTGGAAGCCACAGGCAGGAGTTGAGGGCGTGCCCTCTCTCCTGCCATTACTCCCCTGCAATCAAGGCAACTAAACCAATAGCAGGCAGCTAAGCCATTAATACCTCTCCCTGCTAAACTCTTCTGTGATATCAGAGTAGATCAGCCACTTTTGATTGGATGTCACAGCCCAAGGAGTTATATTCGCCCAATCCCATTTCTCTTTTCTTCCAGTCGCAGCCACTTAGTTATCATTCCTTACCACTGGATTTCCTGAACACTCAAACTCTCCATTCTTTATTAAGATCACACACATAGCTGCTATACTGCATTGGATTATTTATTTCATTAAAATGGTGGTATAAATATTATGACAGGAAATTTCTCTGGATACTTCTTTGAAATACTGTCTTCCTGTTAGAAACTGGAGAAGCTGGTGAGCTTGCCGTACAACTCTGTAAAAATGGAGCCTTGCTATCTGAAAGTCAACCTCCTTCAAGAACAGCTGCAGGACCTCAAGAGCCGCTTCAAGTTCTACGATATTGACTTGGTTATTCAAAGGACTCAAAACATCATGCAGGAGGTACTGTAGGATTCTTATTTACTTTGACCATTATTGCTAAATTAGTCAGGACCAAACCAACATTTTGAGCAGCCACATCAGAATCCACTGTGTGTGTTCTTCAGTGCTGAGGTCATTGAGGTCAGTGGAACTACTAGGGCAGAGAGTGCCCTGCAGAAGGCATATGCAGAAGGCACTATTCTGTTGACCAAGCAAGGACAGAATGTCAAGGTACCAGTATTGATTTCCAGCTAGACCAAGCCAGAGGGTTTATATGGCTTGCCAATTGTAGGGGCTGATGTTGTACACTCTTGTTTTTCTTGATCAATGACCATAATAAAGACTGACTGACTGTATACTCTTGTTTCCTTCTGTATCTGAAAAGGGTTCTGAGGCTTAAGCTTAGACAGTCTCAGCCTCAGACAATGAAGTTTATAATTCAAGCCATACAGGCTCTGACAGAACCATTCACAAAGTCATATTATTATGGATAACTGCCATAAAGAGAAAAAACACTAAAATTGCCAAAATTGCCTTGTAAAGACAAACACTTTTATGTACCTTAATAAGTACACTGGATAGGTGGATGTTGTCTGATAGACTCATCTTTGTGTTACCCCTGCCAACTGGGCAAAGAGGCACCTTTTTAATGTGGCGATTCTCTTTATTGAGCAGGGGGAGAGTAAATGGCCCTAGCCACCCCCAGCACAGTACCTCCAGTGACTGTTGCTGGTGTCTATCATGTTTCTTTTTAGATTGTGAGCCCTTTGGGGACAGGGAGCCATCTTATTTATTTATTATTTCTCTATGTAAACCGCTTTGGTTGAAAAGCGGTATATAAATATTTGTTGTTGTTATCTGTGCTTTTCCTGCTGACTTCAGCAGAAACAGGCTAATATGGTATGGCCATCTATTTTTCAATGTGTTTGTCTCCATTTCTAGCTTATGGAAAATGCAGTCTATACCTTTGAGCAGCTGCTTCGCTTAAGCATACCCTGTGACCTGGCCAAAATGGCAACAGCCATTGAAAAAGTCAAACTTCGTGTACTAAAGGTATGCTGTTATCTGCTTGCATTTTGCAGAATAAATCTCAGATTGTTAAATCATAATAATCCAATGAAGGTATTTCTTCCCTGTATCCCTATTAATATGTAATGTGAAATTTATTTGCGTTTATTAACAGTAGGTATATCTGATTCTAAACTATCTTGCAACATTCCTAGCCCAGGTGCAAAGAAATCCAGGGCTCATGTTCCTTTGATAATTATGTAGAAGTGGGAATTTCAGCAGATGCCACTTTTCTTGACTCTGCATGACAAGTTGCACCATTCCTTTTCAACATCACTGTTTAAAGGTACAAGAGACCTGCCCTCTCTTTCATCTGGTCACCCTACAGCCAGTTTATAACTGTGTAAAGTTGTGTATCTTCTATAGTCACTGGTCTGAATAAGACCTTCTCAGCTGATACCTACAACAGTCACAAACTGTGGTAGTCAGAAATAATTCCCGAGTCCCCTGGTCATCAGAAATAATTCCTGAGGCGTCAGTGAGTTATTTGCCCTTTAGAACTCTTTGGGGTAGGAACTGTATTTTTAATATGATTCTGTAAAATGCCACATATGTTGATGGTGTATTAAAATTATGCAAACCTTGTGCTAAGTTCCAAGAACACAGGATTTGATTGTTTTTCATGCAAGCCTATATGGCAATTAGACATGCAACTATATGTCTAGCTGGAACCAGTCATAAATGTGAAAGGAATGGAAGGGTAGCTTTTAGGGCCAATGCTTCTGTTAGCATTTTTATAACAGAAATGGTGCAAAGAGCCTATTCTCAGAGACTCCTTGGAAAATAAACAAGTTTGAAGAGAAGGAAGCATTTAGTGCTTCTGTGTATTGGTTTTAGGCTTGCTTTGGTCCATGCAGATGGGGGACAGCTGTAAACACTACAACATGGCAGTATGTCACAGCTGATGTATACTTTTGTTTGGTTTTTAATTGACAGCAATATGACTATGACAGCAGCACTGTCCGGAAGAAGATATTTCAGGATGCCTTGGTCCAGATCACTTTGCCCACCCTGCAGCGGACATTGGCCGCAACATGTAAACCAGTAGGTTACTATTCTGAACTACTAAAAGGAGAATAAGAATTTGCACTTATTCTCTGCAGCTAACATGCTGCAGCTAACATGCTGATCACTGTGAATGCATTATCCCAACCATTCTGAAAGACTGCAGAATATGAGAGAGTGATTGATTAGGGTCAAGGAAGCATTTATTTTATCTATATTTTATAAACTGCCTTTCATAAAAAAGAATATTCTAAGGTAGTGATAGATCTCTGTCTTTGTAAATCCCAGAAAGATCATATGAAACTCTGGTAATATCTATTTCCTACCACCAAGGGGAGCTATTCCAATTCTAGGGTGTTGTTTCTCAAATATAGCCATTAAGCCCTTTCCCCTTTCTTGTCCCATAAAATCAGTAGAGTGAGTCAGTGGTGTGCCTTGGATCTAGCAAGCTGTATGAAACACAAGAGCCCTATTCACATTATGTTTAACGTACGAACAATCTGTGTACAGTGTATGCATGTACAGTTATTCGCACATTAAGTTCCCTGCATGTACAGTAGTACACTTCCTATCTGTACACTGTGTAGGGCCTATAGTTAGGTTTATTTTTTACATGAATGCACATACAATCATTCACACAAAAATACGTATAGTGTACAGACGTCTGTACAAATGTAAACTGTCATGTCTTAATAGGGCTAAAAAAAAAAGGCTGCAATCACAAAAATGATTGGGATGAGGAGACGCTTCCCTGCTTTACTCCCTGGGGCACAAAATATTGTAGAATGAAAGTGGGGCAAGTACCCCACCATAGCAATGAGCCGTACAAAAAGTTAACTTGTGGATTGTAGCCACCATGCATACTCGGGCCATGCCTGCAGTCAATTTGAAAGAATCACTGATCTAGGACCAGTTTGAATCCTGACCCACCCCCTGTCCAGACATTTCTGAAGCCACATGAAAGGGTTAGGGTTTCTGAATATTTGTCTGAGGGATACTCGTGAGCCATTTTTTGCAGAAGGATAAGCGGGTGAGAGGGCACAGAAAGTGCAGTTCATTCATTCTGCTCCTACACTTCCCCATCTCTGTTGGGTTCCATTTCTCTTGGAATTACATAAGGCTGATTTTGTATAAGATGGAGAAGTCCAAGGAAAGGGACACAGATATTGGTTGCCCTTCAGACCTTCCATGTATTATATCTGAAACAGAATGAACCGAGTGCTGCACACATTCCTAACCCTAATCTACACTCAGTGTGACTGGATGCTGGCCTCTTTAAACTGGTCTTTTCCTGGGGTAAATTACATTTTTCTACACAGATATCATCTTTATGTAGGATAATGTGTACCCTAAAGTACAGTGCATGTGTTTGGTTTGGAGCAAATAAATGGCTTAGGAATCAGGAATCTGGGGTGGATTCCCTATCGCTGTGAGAGCCATAGACTGAGTCCTGTCAGTTTTGGTCCCTACAGCCAGAACTGCTAGGAGTGGATGCCGACAGAGTAGCCTTTGCTGAAGCAGCATAAAAACACAAGAAAGAGCAAAAGCAAGCATTCTAAAAGAAAGTGAAGGAGTGCATACTAGTTGATTGTACAACATTCTTTTCAGATCCAGCTCTGAGATCATTTTGCTCTTGAAGCAGCCCAGGAATTCCCCCTCCTTTTTTTGCACCTTTGCTGTCATACCTAGTGCTATGGGTTGTGAATTTCTTGTTACCTTGCAAGACCTGTCCATGCTCATTAGACCTGTTCATGCTCCACATGGGATCCCACTCAGTGTGGAGCTAGGTTCAGACACCTTTGCTCTAAGAGTTCTGATTAGCTTTAGTTGGACAAGGTCATTTTATTTATTCTCTTACACTGTATCCTTGTACAGGAGCTTCAGAAATATGAGCAGTTCATCTTTGCTGATCATACCAGTGTGATACAAGTTGAAAATGTCTATGAAGAGATTTTACTTCAAATGTTGCTAGATGAAATCCAAAAAGGTAACATTCCTTCTTGTGACAAACATACTAATCAATCTTATGAAGTAACAAACTGGCAGTAGATCTCTTGAGATAACAGGCTTGTTATCAAGGTCACGTTTGTGACATGTTATCTTATTTAGCAAATATTAAATATTATAGATCATCCTACTACAAAGCTTAGATTCGGATTGAATTTTTTACACCACATATTCAGATATGTTGTACATTTAGATACCTGACTAAAGAATAATGAATATTGTGCCTTCATTCTACTGGCTTAAAAAAAAACCACTTCTCAAAATCTATCAGGGAGTGGAGATATAGATAGTGTAGGTTGCCAAAGCCATGCCCTATTTCTAAGCCAGTTTACATCCTCTATCCTAATCCACCCAACTCCTGATGCCATCAATCTTGACTCACTTCTGTTAACAATGTCCAGGGACAGCCTTCTTCCCTGACTCCCAGTGAAACCCTTGCTCAACACCTCTTTCCTCAACACTCAGCAAGGTAATCAGTTTTGGTCTAAGCCCAGAACATGAATCAATAATTAGATGCAGATATAGATGCCAAAGAAAAGTTGTATTCCATTGGGAAAGAGGCAATCTAGTGCTAGCTCAAACACCTCCTCCCATTTTGGCTACTCCTTTCACAGGTGGCAAAAATAAGATGTGTGTTCAGCAAGGTTTATGGAGGGGGCTGCAAACTTTCCAGGCTGCCAACTTTTGCAGATGGCAGTGGTAGTCTTGTGATTGTACTGAAAACACTGCACTGCAGTGGTGGCAGCAATACTAAAAGTGCTGTTGCTTTCTCTGGCAAGCAGCCTATGCTGCATGATGTCACAGCATTACTGTTGCATTCCAGGAAAAGAAATTAGTCCCTCATAAGTACTTCTTCCAGAATTCAGAATGATGCAAGATAATGATGTCACATTATTCCCCATCACTGTGCAGAAGTGAAGGAATGGTGGCTGGCAGGAGTCAGTTGTTGGGGAAAGCAGTGCACCAGTGCTTTAGGCATCCCTGCCACTCACAGTTGTGCAGCATTTTCACTAAAATCAAAAGGATACCTCTGTAGTTGCCACCTGCAAAATAGATAACGAGCAATCCAAAACATATCAAAATTTTCAGAAGTTTTGTGCCCCCTCCCCCCAATATCCTTTTTTTTAATTTAAAAAAAAAAGGAAAAAAACCCAAACAAAGTTAGGCAAAAGTTATTTTGCACAATTGATTTGGGTCAGCCCTATGACATCCCCACCATCTCAGTTTTATTTCAGGACTGTATATGTTGTTGCTCCACACCACAGCCATCCTTTGTTACACTCTGTGGCTGAATCTTTTTTTGTCCATTTCCTGTTTAGTGATAAAAGAGGCTGCTCACTTGAAGAAACACAACCTCTTTGAAGAAATGCACCTGCCTTCGATCAGTGTATCCAGTTTGAGTGATCTAAAAACTCCTTCAGGATCAGCACAAGCCAGCCCAGCTAGGAAGGCAGCCACCAAGTTGACAGATGTATCATATACCGACACTCAAAGTAATGATGTGTTTACACCAGAAAAAATCCCTCAGGAGGAATGCCATGAGACTGTGGACAATGAAAAAGAAATTTCGGCTATGGCTTCTAGTATTCCAACTGACACAAAGGAAGAGATTATCTTAGATTTTAGTAGCCGTTTGGAGTCACCCTCTGTGATCCTTGGATCTGTAGAAGAAAACATAGCTCGACGGGTTCCAGATGTCACAGAAACAAAAGTTGGTGGAGACACATCAGAAAATAAGGTACTAGTGGGAGAGGAAAACTTGTCAGTTCCAGATAGTGTGAGTGAAATAAGAAACCTGTTGACATTGACAGTTGAATTGCCAGTAAATGTTCCACCTGAGAATAAAGAAGTTGTACATGAATGTGGGATTTCAAATCCTCAGGAATGTTCAGAAGAAAAGGACGAGGACAAAATGAAAGCAGAGATATGTCAAACGTGTGAAATGCAGGAGCCTCCCAGAATACTTTCCCCAGAAAGTATAGAAGCAGATGATGTAAAAGTAACAAGCATTTCCTTGCCACTCAATGAGGAATCAGATTATATAAATGTAGCAAGCATTTCCTTTCCATCCAACATAGAAGCAGATTATATTAATGTATCAAGTATCTCTGTTCCTTCCAGTGCAGATGAAGATTATATAAATGCATCAAGTATCTCTGGGGAACAAAGCTGCATTTCTCAAGTGGAGAAATGCACTTCTTCTGAGGTTCCTAAAGAACCAGGCCTTTGTGAAGCATCAGGAACAGAACTGGAGACAACAGCAAGCATCTGGTATGCTGATGTAGAAGGTAGTAGTCCTGATGACCAGTTCCAAACAAAGCAGTATGCTGAAAGTGGACAATCTGATCAGAGGGAAGTAGGTCTTTCCCCACTTCCTTCAGTCTCCGTAGAAGGCAAGTCACAAACAGAGCAACATGATGATGGTAGACAACCTAACCTGAGGGAAGTAGATGTTTCCTCTCTGCACTTTGTTGCAGTGGATGAGAAGCCACAAGTGGAACAACATGCTGAAAATGAAAAATCTGACCAGAAGAATGAAGAATTTTCTTCCCTTCATTCTGTCCCAATGGATGACAGTTCCCAAACAGGGCAATATATTGAAGGTGGAGAATCTGACTTGCAAGAAACAGAACTCTCCCCTCTTCATTCTTCTACAGAAGTAGATGCTCAGTTGTCCTTTGGTTGTTCTCTTGAAACAGAAGAGTCTGTTTTGAATATTGGAAACTTGACAATAGAACCAATGGATTTGCCAGTTTCTCCAGAAGTAAAACAGAGTAAAGATAGTAATTTGGAGGCCTTGGTGAACATAAAATCAAACGGCTTCACTTTGGTTGAAGTGGAAGATTCTAAGGGAACAGATGTGTCCTTGCTGCATGCTGATGTTGCAAATGCTCTGGAAGCTGAAACAGGCACACTGGAAAATGCTGAGGGTGATTGTTCTAAGTCACAGTCTGAGAAATAAGAAAAAAGTTACCTTGGGAATCCAAAGCCTAACCTTATGATCAGAATCCCCCTAACATTTGAACAGAGAAATTTCTTCAGATTCACAGATCCTATTTGAGAGCACTTGTATACGTTGAATATGTAACTATTTTAGCATTTTGATTGCTTTAAATCATCTTTCTCCTCGGTTACTGCTTCATGTCATTCATTCATTCCAACATCTTAGAAGTGGGCCACTGAAAATTGGCTACTGTCACTAATAAGGAGATTTGTGCAAACTCTCAATGAGATGGTGGCAAAACCGTTGAAGCCTTTGACATTCCTTGGAAACAGCGTTCACTGAAAATACTCAATGTGGCTATTTAAAATGAAGGACTTGCTCATATGGTTGGGATTGCAGTGTTTGGTCAGTAGCATTGAGAAAGAAGTGCTAAAATCAAGTGCAGTTAAGAGAAAATGAAACTATGTAGTAGTTGCATGAAGCATGTTGAAAGCAAATGATCAATGAAGAAAGGAATTTACTTATTGGAACTTTGCACAGCATAATGGTGCATATGGTTTTGACTATTGATAGAAAGATGCTTGCTTCTGTATTTTAAGAGCTCTAGTAAATATTTTGACAATGGAGAGGTCAGTTCTCCTCCTCCTTTTGTTTTTTATACTATACTGTATTTAAAACTGCCAGGATAGTTGGATCAGGCTTCTTTGTCCCATTCTTCTGCACCTTTTGCAGAGCACTTTATAATTATTTGTTCAAAGGGAGTGACAACGATAAATATTTATATACCGCTTTTCAACAAAAGTTCCCAAAGCAGTTTACATAGAGAATAAATATAAAGGTGGCTCCCTGTCACTGTTCCCTCTAAGGTGCACGCATACAAACCCCCAGGCCTCTGCACAGCAGTTTCTAGTGGATACGCAGTCTCTGCTGCGCCTGCCACGGCCGCCCAGCTGCCCGGTACCCTGTTTCCCCCTCTCCCTGACCGGGCGGCGGCCACTGCCACCTCCTCCCTTCCTCCCTGGCTGGGCACAGCAGGCTTCGCCCCCTTTTTTAAACCTCTGAAAGCCCACCGTGCATTGTGGCGGGATGGGGGGCGGTGAGCTCCTTCCACCTCCCCTCCGCTCAAGTGACTGCTCTGATGTCTGCAGCCCGTTTCTGGCGTGGAAGGAACATTTCTGTGCTGCGCTTTGCACTAATTTTTTGGGGGGGGCGGGGAGTTATGTGCGCACACTGCCTTGATACTGCCACCCAGAACAAAACTCTTTCTGCTTACTGATGATAAAAAATAGAGGGAGCACTGCTCCCTGTCCCCAAAGGGCTCACAGTCTAAAAAGAAACATAAGGCAGATACCAGCAACAGCCACTGAAGGGATGCAGTGCTGGGGATGCATAGGGCTGTTTGCTTTCCCCCTGCTCAATAAATAGAATCAACTCTTTGAAAAGGTGCCTCTGCTCGGTTAGCAGGGGAATGATGGAAGTTTTGAGTAATTTGTAACGTACTTATTCTGCAGTGCCTTAGCCAGGGTCATGTGTAAAAAGGAAACAGTTGGAAATTCTGTGGCAGGCGATCCAAATTCTTTACCAAGAAAAGTTGAAGTATGCAACCTGTATACATTACGAAGAGGGTTTACATCTTATTTTGCATAATTTATTCTGCTTCTCCCAATCATGGAGAGGGATAGGTAGCTGTGCAGATTATCAGGTCATCCCTGTGCCTGTGTGGGCACTCAGTGGTTAGAACTGTGGAAGCCAGGAGCAGGCTTACTTTGTAATGAGCAATTTGGGATGATATTGCCTGCTGTCATAGCTCCTACCAGAGCCAGAGGAGGGGGGAGTTCTCTGGGGTGAATCCTTGACTAGAAGGGATTCAAAGTTGGCTGCCACCATCCAGTTTATTTTAATGTGGGACAAACCACTCTTTCCACATTAAGACTGGTGGGAGTGGGGGGAACCCTCCTAGAAGGGCTGAGCAGTCATAGGCCTCCAAAGGTGTGTGACTAAGGCAGACCCAAAATGAAGAGTAGCACACATCAGCAACAAGAATTTATTATATAAACAGAAAAAGGTATGCACTAAGAACAACTGTCTTTTCATAAAGCAGATTGTGAGAGATTTCATTAACCTGGCAACTCAGATCCAAGCAATACAATAAAGGAAAATAACTTCCCTATCTCATTACTCACAGGCAGGAATCTTGGCCTCCCATTTCCCCAGCACCTTATCAGCCAGCTTCTTCCTCAGGGCACTCCTGGGACAGACCAACTCAAGAAAAGGTTTTTCTCTACTTCTGTAGATGGCTGTGAGTGTAGCTCTGGATTGGTCCTTCTGTTTTGATTTTCCTGGGCTTTCCCCCTTATTAGGAAAGGCCCACCCTCCAAGCAGTTGCTTTCAGTGAGACCTAGTCCTCCCTCAAAGCTTCCCCTCACTACACCTGCACCTTTTCTTTTCTATTTCTTTAATCAAAAGGGCTAGATATTTACTTTTTTCTTTTAAAGCTGAGAATTCAGGGATGAGACCTGGGATATTTCAGTCGTCCAGGATCTGAAGCCTTTTCTCCATGTCCATGGCCCTGGCACCTCCACGAACTATGTTTTTACAGTAGCATGCCACTCCAGAAATGTTTAAGTTACTGATATGGGCAAGTATGCTGGTTCAGTTATCAAAGTACAATTTATTGCAGTGACACTGGATAGCAAATAATAAGCACAACATTACAACGAAGGTCCCAATTAGCACCTGACAGTTCACAAATCTTTGTGGCATTTAGCTGTAGAAAAAGCTATCCCATTGCAAATGCTATCTTAATTAAAACAAATACTAACAAGAGAATTATGAAGAATTATAATGATGATTATGATCATCATATATCTAACTTAAGTTTCAGACATTTAACTGTACATCTTTGCCTATTTTCATTCTGGGATAGTGGCTGTTTTCAAGTAAATGCATCAAAGGTGGGATTTCCTAATGCATGTGTGGCCAGCCTTGGACATGGGTGTCACAGTGGGAAAGGTAGTGGGAGTTTGTGGCATACCTGAGCAGGAAGGCATACCTGAACAGGAGCAGGAAGGGCAGGCTATGGCGGAGAATCAAATAAAGGTTGCTCTCCCTCACTCAGGAGACAAGTGGCAAAACCACACCAAGGGATGGGAGACTGCCTACGTACAACCCATTCTTTGAGCTTGACTTTTGGTACATTTGTCAAAGATACTGCCTGTCTATGTATGCAAGTCCAAAACCAGGACCTTGTGAAACAGTGTAGTTGATGCAAACTTATTCGGGCAGGATCAGCCGGCCCCACTATTACTAGGTTAATCCATGTAAACAATTAAGAATTACTTTAATTACTCAACTTCCTTGGAAATGTTGTACATGCTACAAATCCATCGTAAGCCATGGAGATAATTCGCATATTCTACTTGCATGTAATTAACTTTCCATATCATTTTCCTGATTATGGAAGACACAAAGCTGCCACTGATTAATATTTTAGTTATTTCACAATCTTTTTGAAATTCATAACAAGTATGAAACATGACTTCCCCGCTGTGCCACCTAATGGTGCATTGAGGAAGTAACTTGGCTAGGGAGCAAGAGGTTGCGGGTATGTTTCCCAGACTATGGGAAACACCTATATTGGGCAGCAGTCATATAGGAAGATGCTAAAAGGCATCAGCTTATACTGTGTGGGAGGTGGCAATGGTAAACCCCTCCTGTATTCTACCAAAGAAAACCACAGGGCTCTGTGATTGCCAGAAGTCGACATCGACTCAATGGCACACTTTACCTTTAGACATTTACCTTTATGAGACATTTGAGGAAACCATTTGACTGAGGGATTTTGATATAAGAATTTAAAAGTAATGAAAACTGAAAACTATGGATGTAAGTTACTTTTTAGTTGGCCATCTGGAGCTAATTCCGAAGTACAGTATTTGTAAACTTTTGTTTACAGCCCTCAGAGCTAGGTGTTTCCCCTTTAAAAGACTATAGATATATCCCTATTCACGTTTTGTTCAACACATGTACAATCTGTGTAGTTTATGCTCCTGCTCTCCATGTTGTTGATTGGAGAAACTTCAATGTAATGGTGTCAGGACACGTGGTAAGCCATCTTAGACATTAAGGGAAGGGGAGAGGTAGATTTGATATGTGGCGCCAGTTTTGTCGACAGTATGGCCAAGTGTTCCTTTTAATGTGTAGTTCTGCCTTTATTGTCTTCTCAATTTGGAGCTGCAAAAAGCTTACTTACAATCTAATCTTAACCATACTTGCTTGGAAACAGGTCCCATTGCTTTATTTTGGGCCTGCTTCATAGGTCCAAGTAACTACATTTAGGTATGAAGCCTTAAAAGGTAAATCTCAGATATTGTGGTTTATCTTATTGAAGGTTTGTTGGGTACTTGACTAACAAACATTAGCTCTTATGCTGTCATTTCAGTTTTGTGAATTTCAAGAAGTATAATCAGTGCGCAGTAGCTTCATGTGTAAATAACTGTTAATGTCAAAATATTTCAGGTATCATTTAGAATTCATGTGTACATATTTCATCTGATTACCCAGCTTGAGCAGATAAATTGTGAAACACAGTGTAACATGTTTAATCCTTCTCAAGTGCTTGTGCCAAAATAAAATATTATTATCTCCTATATTGTGTTTCTTTGAAAGGTGATCATGTACTTAAGGAAAAAGTTAAATATAGCTTATCTCAAAATTTGTCTTTGCTCTACCCCAAATTATAGATAAGCTTTTGCTTCATAAGTTGCAACACTTCTGCATAAGAATTAAGCAATGCTAGGTCTAGTTTTTCAAAATCATTTTTGAATGATGTGCCCAGAGCTGACTATGAATATGCGCATATGGGGTATTGGGATGAAGAGTGGTATCAAAAGCTAGAGAAGGTGACTATTCTCAATGAGGAGACCAGTGCCAAGGCTGTGAAATTGAGTACACATCTTAAGGAGACTGAAGAGAGGAGAGGAGAGCTGGTCTTGTGGTAGCAAGCATGACTTGTCCCCTTAGCCAAGCAGGGTCTGCCCAGGTTGCATATGAATGGGAGACTTGATGTGTGAGCACTGTAAATTATTCCCCTCAGGGGATGGAGCCACTCTGGGAAGAGCAGAAGGTTTCAAGTCCCGCTCCTGGCATCTCCAAGATAGGGCTGAGAGAGAGTCCTGCCTGCAACCTTGGAGAAGCCAGCCCACTGCCAGTCTACGAAGACAATACTGAGCTAGATAGACCAGTGGTCTAACTCAGTATATGGCAGCTTCCTATGTTCCTGTGTAACCATTTTGGAGAATGTAATGTGGCACTTTTTTCAGCCAACCTGATTGGGCAAATAGTTGCTAGATTGGATTCCATGAAATGGAGTTGAATTTTCCATTTTGGAGAATGTAATGTGTGATGTAGCACTTTTTTCAGCCACCATGACTGGGCAAATAGTTGCTAGATTGCGATGACGGTTATCAGTAGTTAAGCACATTTGCATAAATGGAATGGTCATGGCACCTTTTGTGGAGCAAATTTTGACTATATAAATCAGTCCCATGTCAATAGTTATAGTCTTGAATGGTGGAAGTCTGGCAGGTTGCTATGAGTGTATCAAAGATGACTGGTTCTCACCATATATTTTCCATATTAATCTCTGGGTGTGGTCAGTGTTCTTTGTGTGCAGCTAATCTCATTTGGCTGTATGAACTGGCCCTCAGGTTTTTACAATAAAAATTGTTGGACTATACTAAAATTGACCCATGACTCATATACTAGAACATCAATATACTTTTTCAGGGGTTGCAGTGCATCAGTGCATACATTCAAACCATACCTGTGTGAGACATTTAAAATCTGTGGTCATGTATCTGTGATAACGTGGAAAATGCAACAAGGGAACTGGCCGATCTGCAATTGCTGCAACATGTGTCCAACAGCACATGTGGACTGGGACTGTTGCTGTGGCTGTATCTATAGACAGATGGATTCACAAATTATACTCTCTATGCAAATAGACGTTCCATTTCAGAGTAAAATGGTGAGACAATCAATCACAATGGCATATCCAGAATGCTTTTACCTAGAGTTCATCTTGACTTTCTGATCTAGCCCTACATTCAGTGTTATACATACCACTGGAAATTCAGTTGGCATTCATAGCTGTGACTTGATTACACTGGTGCTCTTTCTATTTTATTATTTCCCTTCTCCATAGAACAAATTTAAAATAAAGCTTTAGCAACAATCTAAATCTGGACTTAGTGCAACCAAGAAATTCAGATTATCGGTTCAAATTTCGACTTCAAGCTAAGATCAATTAACAAATGCCTAGAAGTAGTTAATGGTGATTTTTTTTAAACGTCAAATACTAATCCCAAACTTCAAATACGAATTCCAAACTTGTGATTCCAAAATCTTGAACAGCTAACGTAAACAAAAACTTGAGAGCAGAATCAGTATTCACAGAATTTGTTTTTTTTAAAGGAAATAAAAGGACGTGGGACAAGCTGTCCTCAGTAGCTGGGATCCCACCCCCGCGATGGGACAAGCAGCTCCCGTTATTTTCCCCCGTCCCTGGGGCGGCGGAAATAATCCGTTCAAGCCTTGCGAGAAAAACTAGTAGGCACAGGTATCTGCTATGCTCCAGCACTTAATACCATTTCTCTTCTCCCTCGTGGTTCATGTATACATTTGGTTTGCCATATTTGTCGGCCCTTCCACAGAGGGGGGAGTGCAGTGCAGTATCGCTGCTGCTTGTTAGTCAAGCATTTTCCCCGCTGCGCCACTTAAGGTGATGGGCTTCAGAGTCCACTATTATTCAGACCTTTTATTTCCGCCAGCCACCCCCCCCCCGCGATGATTCATTCATTCGGTTTCATTCATTCATTCATTCATTCATTCGATGATGATGCACGAAGCTATCAAGACTCGCTACCCAACCCCATTGACACCTCTTTCTACCCACTCCCAAAGGATCAGGCGAGCTCCGGTGGTGACCGAAAGTGCCGAACCCTAAGAGCAGCAGTCTCCAAGGAGCGGGATAGCCTGGACTTCTAGGGACTACAACTACCAGCTTCATTCGCCGACACCACGGGCGGAAATCCTTGAAGCGTTGTATCTTGGGATGTGTGGTTTGCCACCTGACCTAAAAAGCCACGTCCAATGTTCTTTTACTTTTTCCTGTTTGCGTGCTCCGTGCGTGCGTAGGCGTGTCTTCGTTCCACGTACTTCTGTATCCGGGGCGTGTGACATATTTTCACGTGACCCGAGCCCTTCTTCGTTCCGATTAGCTCTCGGTCTCCGTTACTATCACGTGACCGGAAGGAGAACCCGGAAGCAGCCTGACGGGAGGATAGCGGTTTCCTTGGCTACGCGGAAGGGTGGGGGGGAAGGAAGAAAAGAAGAGGGAGAGGCTGCGGCGGGCCGGTTCCTTCTCCTGTCGCGGAGGCGGCGCATTTGAAGGGATGGGACAAGATCGGGCCTAGCGGGGCAGCTACCGCCATGAGCGGAGCAGCGGCTGGTGGTGAGGGAAGGAGCGGCGACTCCCCAGCAGGCCGCTGGGTGAGCTGGAAACTGCTGACGCTGGGTCTCCTCTCCGCTTCCTCGGTGCTGGCTGCAGCCCCGGCTGCGCAGGCCATGAGCAGGGACGAAAAGCGCCGTCTCGGGTAAGAGGGAGCTGGATGGGTCCTTCTCCCCATCATCAATGTCCCATTCCCAGCCCTTGGCTGAGCCTGGAGAGGACAGCCTGTCACGGCTGGAGGAGGAGGAGGAGGACGTGGGGTTGCCAACTTCTTACCCTGATACACGGGAGGCAGACGAGCCATTCCCTGTGGTAGAGCGAGAGTAGGGCCAAGGGCTTGGTGGGTGTAGTCGGAGGCTGAAATTGTATTAATGGCTAAACGACGGTTTGGAAAGCAGGTCGCTAAGCTTGGATCACTGCCTCTGGTATAGCAGTCATGGAAAGAAATCCTTGGAACATGTTAGTTCATCAGAAAAATGTACTAGTCCACCATTATCCACGCACTATGTTTGTTGTGTAGTGGGACTGGGGAGATATGGCAGCTTTCCTAAATCTTCTTTGTCAGAAGAAGATATTAAGAACAGCTCTGCTGGATCAGGCCCAAGGCCCATCTAGTCCAGCATCCTCTTTCATACAGTGGCCCACCAGATGCTGCTGGCAGCCCACAGGCAGGAATTGTAGGAATGCCCTCTCTCCTACTGTTACTCCCCTGCAACTGGTACTCAGAGGCATCCTGCCTTGTCATGTTGTATGGGGGCAAATCTTACTTGCCTAGTCACCTGTGGCAAGTAACTATATGCAATTCTGGGATATAGCAATTATGTCAAAATAGCACATGCAACATTTGTGTGTTATCATTTGTGTGATGTTCACTACTTCCTAAAGGAAAGTCATACTTGAAAATTAACTTGCAGTGGCTTTTTAAAGAGTGTATGGTCTGTTATAAATTTCCTATATATTCTGGCCAGAATTCCATATATTTGGATTATGGCTGAATTGAAATACTTGCATGGATTTGATCTTATGCTCTTTTTCATTCATGCGAAGTGACTTTGGATAAGCGAGACATGGATAAGTGTGCTTCCAAAATCAAGACTTTGTTGCTTTTCTCATATGCTAAATTTACCCCAATAAAAGACAGCTCTGAATTTAAGATGGTCCTCTTTAAAAATAGAGGTTATACCTATATTTAGCCATAAGGAAGAGGACTCTGAACTTAAGATGAACCCCCAATTTCTAACCTTAAAGAAATTGAGGAAACCTAGTCTTGGATCCAAATAAATATGATAATACTTTCTTCTTCTGCTAGAGGTTTGACTTTGATCTCTCTTTTTTAAAAGGCATAGCTCTAGAAAACACTCTGTCCATATTTTGACATAGGATTTGTTTTAGGAAAAAACAATGATCAGGATTTGGCAAGCAACATGAATATTTTCTAACTTTTCACATATCTCAGTGGGAATTGTTCTAAAAGCACTCTTCTGAAGGAAAATAGAATGTCAGAATTGGACCTAGTCTTCATGACTGTACTGCAACAGGTTTTCATAAAGTGAGCTGCAAATGAGATCCTTTGAAATACTTGTGCAAACATATGCAAGCCTGTGAGCTCTCTTGTCTCTGGAAAAACTGAAAGTATGTATCAGCTTGCAGTCTCATATCCCGAAGGCTCCTTGATTTTTAACTAAGCAGTTAGTTATTGGAATCCAGTGTACCTGGTAAGGAATGTCAACAATGGTAGGTGTGGGTGTGCCTGTAAACTCCCAAAGTAGAACTTGAGTTAAGATATATTCACAGGTGGATTAGAATTGTTCTCTGCACAGCCGAGACAATATTCCTTATTGAGCAGAGAAAGTATGTTATGTACAAATCAAGGGTTACTTCACATCTTCAGAATATTATTTAGAATAACAATAGCTTGAAACTGCATGAATGGATATAAAACTGAACTCTCTTCTTGCTCTTTGGTATGCTGTTGCATTCTGAAGGTGCTTTTTCAGTTCCTTTCTCTCAATCTGTTTCAGTGCTTTAGAGGATTTTATTGGATTATTGTTCCGATGATCCTTTGGAGGTTTTCTCTAACTTGAGTAAGGCTTTCCATCTCCGTCTGCCTGCTAGCTGTATGGCTGCTAATATATTTGAATAAGGCAGAACTTTTAACTGTTTAGATTCAGAGGAATTCTTTGTAGCCATTGAGATTTGAAACTTGAGAAATCTTCCCCAAACAAGGAAAACAAAATAGTTGTTTATATTCCATTAGCATGTAACACTTCCTCCTGTTTGTAGCTTTATCAGTTCCAAGGAAACTTGAGCTTTCTTGATGCAATCTCAGTTTCCTTGTCACACTTGTATAAATCAATATCATAATTTTAATAGTATCTGCTGTTGTTTCAGATCTTTCTCTCATACAACATGCTTGAAAAGCCTAATACACTGCTTATAAGCATTTAGTTCTCACAAGTCAGTGGGTAAAAATATTTGGATAAAAGTACACAATAGCCTTGGCAAATCTTGTTGTTGTTGTTTTTAAAAAATTTCAGAGCCAGACAACAGACACTTGACAAAATTACTGGACCTAGTGTTGAACATTGTGGAGAGAGAGGGAAAACGGATTTCTTTCTATTTGCTTTACAGGCAACATACATATAACAGAAACAGGGTTTTGAGACAAATAAAGATATTGTTAGATAACTCTACCTTAGAATATCCTTGTCTAGGTGCTATGGTTAAATCTCTAGGTGTTACGGCTCCCTGGTGCCTTGTATTGGTCACACCTTGCAATAAAGCATTTTTAGAAACTGCAGAAGGTGCTTCTTGGGCTGGCTTTCATTGGCTGTGGGTAAACTACCATGAGATAAGGAAGTGTTGGGCTTTATCACATTTCTCAGTAGATTGGTTATAATATGATTGATTTACAGTTGTTGCTTGCCTTTGGTCTGTGTAGTGTAGCAGTGCACATCTAGATCTCACCTGCATTTGCATTAAAATATGGATGCATATCTGAGTAGCATCTGAGCTGTCTACATGAAAAGCATGCCGTGTGTGTGAATTTCCCATGCTGGAATGACGTGTATGAGTCTTGTATATAACTTCCGTCACTCACAGAATAGCTTCCTGTCTTAGTAAGAAATTCCAGAATTGTAACAGTAGAGGTTTTATAAAATGGGTATACGTTGGGCTTAATCAGGCATCTTTTACTTGTAGCTATAGGTTGGGGGAGGCTACCTTGGCTCTTCAGCTGTTGCTGAACAACAGTTCCCATAGTCCGCAGCCACCATAAATTTTGGCTGGGGAAGATGGGCTTTATACTTCAGCAGCAGCTGGAGAGCCAAGGTTGCTTACTCCTGCTGTAGTTAATATTGTTTGACTTTCTCCTTGGGATCAAAAAATGACAAAAGTTTTTTCACTGGTAGCTTTTCTAGCTTGTCAACTTAAGCAAATAATTGTGAGGCTGTATGTGTTTGGGAGATTCTATTAATTTTCACATGTTTTCTTTAAATTGATTACTTGTTTCACATTACAGACATTTAAAGAAGGTCTGAGTTGACTTCGTAAAATTATTCTGTCTTTCACAGGAGTCAAGTGGTGGAAATGTTTGATCATGCCTATAGCAATTACATGGTAAGTAAAATGACCTCATATAACTATTCTAAATCTTAGATTGCCTCTAACTGATTCAGTCTGATCTTAACTATTGTTTTCAGAGATTGTTTCAAATAGGGCACATACTATCCATGGATTGAGAGTAGCATAGCAACTCCAATTAAGCTATGCTTAGTAGACACGGAGCAGCCCCACCTCTGCAGGCATCATGGGTGTGTTTAACAGTGCATCGTGCACCTCTCTCTTACATCTTAAGTTCTCTGTGTGCCATGTAAGCCAGTGAGATTTGCTTTACTGTAAATATACATGAAGATGTAAGGACTTACAGGCCCACTTCAAACATCACAGTTCAGGAAGCTGAACTATGGTTTAGTGTGATGTTTGAGTTGAAAAATCATCTTTTGCAATTGTATGACAAACTAGGAATCATGAATTGAAGTGAGTTTATACTGACTATAGTTTGGCTTGATGTTTGCTTTGACAGAGCATAGTTAATGGTCATTGCTTTACCTCCAGAGGCTACTGTGCCTAGAGACTGGAGTGCTGCACAGATGGACAATGCAAGCAGACAAGCAGCTCTAAACCACGATTTGCCTGTATAGTTGATACATGATTTGGGTTCTCAGCTATGGTTAATGCAATCTAGGTGTGATATCTGAACTGAGCCATAGATTACAAATGAATTTTCATGAGTTTGTCATGGTTTGTTCACTCCTGGGCTTTTCTGTTTCCTTACTGATGAAACCTGCACCTGCTCACCTATAACAAGTAACTCTCTTGAGAGTTTCTCTTATTTTATTTATTTTTATTGAATTTTTATATGGCCTTTCATAAGGCATCCCAAGGTGATTTACAGAAGTTAAAATATAATAATACTCCATAAAATTGCATTTAAAACCTTAAAATCAGTTAAACAGTAAAAGGTATAAAACACCAAAAAAAACCCCATAAAAACGATTAACTCAGAAACCTGGTAGCCCCTAAGGGGTAAAAGCCTGAACAAATAAAAAGGTCTTTAGTTGTGTTTTTTTAAAGCAGCAACAGATGTCAAAGAGTGGACATCGCTGGGAGAGTATTCCAAAGCCTGGGGGCAACAACAGAGAAGTCCCTGACCCGCATGCACGACAATTTAGCCTCTCTCAATGTCAGCACACAGAGCAGAGGCCTCTCTGACTACCTTGTTGGGTGGCAGAAACCCTTGGGAGCAGGCAGTCCTTCAGGTATCCAGGGCCCAAATCCTTAAGGGCTTTAAAGGTAATAACCAGCACCTTGAATTGGATCTGGAAACAAATTGGCAGCCAGTGCAGCTCTTTCAAAATAGGTGTAATGTCTTCCAAGTGAGCAATTCCACCGCCAGCACAGTACTTCCAGTGACTGTTGCTGCTGTCTATCTTATGTTTCTTTTTAGAATGTGAGCCCTTTGGGGACAGGGATCCATCTTATTTGTTTGTAACTGCAACTGGTGCACTAGCCAAAGCTGTGCAAAGGCACCCTGGCTACCACCTCCACCTGAGCATCCAAAAACAGTGCTGAGTTCAGCGACACTTCCAAGCTGCACACTTGCTCTTTCAAGGGGAGTATATTCCCATCCAAAGCTAGTTGGATTGTCCTACCCTGATTGGCTTTCCTACTGACCAGCAACACCTTCATCTTGTCTGGATTTAACCTCGGTTTACTAGACCACATCCAGCCCATCATCGCCTCCAGCCCCCGATTCAGTACATCCACTGTTTCCCTAGAATCTGATGTCGGAGAAAGATAGAGCTGAGTGTCATCTGCATATTGATGACACTTTAGTACAAACCTCCTGATGATCTCTCTCTGCAGTTGCATGTAGATGTTAAACAGCATGAGGAACAATACTGAGCCTTGCAGGACCCCAGAGGCCAAGGAATCGAGCAGAAGCCCCCCAGCACCACTTTCTGGCACACACACCCCCCAAGAAAGTACTGGAACCACTCCAATGCACCACCCCTGATCCCTATACCTGAGAGGCGATCCAGAAGGATACCATGGACGATGGTACTGAATGCCGCTGAGAGGTCAAGCACAACCAACAGAGATGTACTCCGCCTGTAGTTCCCAGCATACGTCATCCACCAGAGCAACCAAGGCAGTTTCAAACCCAGGGCAAAAGCCAGATTGAAAAGGGTCTAGAAAATCTGTATCATCCAAGACCCTTTGAAGCTACACAGATACCAAACATCTGTCGCCTTGCTTAAAAAGGGAAGATTTCAAACAGGCTGATAGTTATCAAGGTTGGTGGAATCAAGGGCAGGCTTTTTTTAATAGTGGTCTTGCCACCACCTGCTTGAGGCTTAATATTATCTTGCCCTCCCTTAGCGAAGCACTAATAATTGTCTCCAACCACCTACCTGTTCTTTACCTGTCAGATTTTACTAGCCGTGAAGGGCAAGAGTCCAGAGTGCATGATGTTGCTTGCAGACGGCCTAGGAACCTGTCCACTTCCTCAGGCTGCACTAACTGAAAAGAATCCATCACAGTGAGACCAGCTGGTTGCCAAGGCACGTTTCCTGGAACTGCTAAAATCCTGGAGTCCAAATTGGCACAGATGCAAGCGACTTTATCTGCGAAGCATACTGGTCACAACAGACTGCTGATGGTTCTTCCCCCATCACACAGGATCCTGTGTGAAGCAGTGACGTTACACATGAAACAGCTCCACTGGCCTACCCTGGGCAGATGCAATGGAGGCGGAGAAAAAATGTTTCTTTGCTGCCCCCACTGTCATGGAGTAGTTACTAAAATGGGCTCTATCCTGTGTTCCGTCAGATTTGTTACGGGTCTTCTTCCTGCGTCGCTCTAGCTGTCCAAGTTGTTCATTGCTCTAAGCTCAAAGGAGATCCAAGGAGCAGAATGGGTTCCATGAAGCCAGAAAGGGCGCTTAGGAGCAACCATGTTGTTCATTGCTCTAAGCTCAAAGGAGATCCAAGGAGCAGAATGGGTTCCATCAAGCCGGAAAGGGCGCTTAGGAGCAACCATGTCAATAGCCTGGGCTGTTTCCACATTCCAGAGGTTCACCGGGGCCTTGACAGTCACTAGTTCTGGACACTGGAAACTCCCCAAGGGCTGTTTGGAAATTGATCGGATCCATAAGCCTTCAGGTGCAGACTATTCTAATTGGTCCACCACTTCTGCAGAGGTTGGTCGAAGCAGTCACACTAAACCCTACCAGATGATGATCTGTCCAGGACAAAGGAGTTATCTCAAACTCCCCCACCTGCAGGTCATTCAGTTCCTGGTTGGCAAAAACCACCCCTGCCAGCTTGGGCAGAGAGACTGAGGTGCAGCAGGGTGGTCTGTACACCAACAGAATCCCTGTCCTATTTCATAGGCCCACCCTCAGGAACAAACCCTCAAAATTCTGTTATTCCCTAACCTGGCATCTGGAGAACGAATGGACTCACAATAGACTGCAACTCTTTCTCCTCAATCCTCAAGGTGGGGCTTCTTTAGAATTATGAAACCTGGAGGGCAGAGCTGGGAGAGACCCACTCCACCGAGCTCGTCCAACCAGGTCTCAGTCACACATACCAGGTCAGCATGCTGATCCACAGGTGAATTGTGGATAAGATAAGAAATATTTCTTCATTTACTGACCTGGCATTCAACAGCAGAACCCTAATCCTTGAAGGAGTGTTCCCAGAACTCCCTGGAGCTGCAGGATTGGGAGAAAAGCCAGAAAAAGGAATAGATCTCAGTTGCCTAGACCTTTTCCCCCTGGAAGTGTAGAATTACACACCTATTAACTGTTTTCCTAAAAAATATAATGTTCAGTAAAACTTGTAACTGTCATTTATTCCCTGTTCATTTTACAGATGGGACCTGTAGCAGAGATAAATTTGCCTACTTAACAAATTTACATATGAGAGCAAGCATAGCATTAGTGTCTAAGAGTATGAGTTATGAGCTAGGAAGTTCTTGGTTGAAATCTCACCACACCCACAAGCTCATTTGTTGGTTTGAGCAAGCCACTATTTTTTTTTTGTACATTTCCCCAGTCCCTGTCTGCAAAATGAGTATACTGGCCTTTAAAATAAGTAACTTCTTGAGGCATTATATATGAGGCATGTTGAGCACTTGGAATGTTAGTATTATTTATTTCTCAAATTTGTAGACCGCCCCAGACTTCTGTCTCTGGGTGGTTTACAGCATCATAAGCAGGGACGGAGCCACCATTGGGCAAACGAGTTCAAAGAACCTGGGCCGCCACCAATCAGGGGCTGTGAGCGCGGCCCCAGACATGCCCCTCGCGTCTGACGTAATCTGCAGGGCGGGGCGTGTTATTTCGGTCCCAAACTGGGCCGCTCAGACTCGTTTGGAGCCGAAATTGGCCTGCGTTTTGTTGGCAGCACAGCCAGAGTGACTCTCCCTGCCTTAAAGTATTGGAAGCCAGTGTAGCTCTTTTAGTATTGAAGTAATATGGTCTCTCTGAGATGACCTAGAGACCAACCTGGCTGCTGCATTCTGTACCAACTGCAGTTTACAGACTACATACAAAGGCAGCCCCACATAGAGTGCATTTGCAGTAGCCAAGTCTGGAGGTTACCAGCATATGTACCCCTGTTCTGAAGTTGCTTATCTCAAGAAACAGACGCAGCTGGTATATCAGCTGAAGCTGGTAGCACCTCTGGCCACCGCCTCAACCTGAGACACCAGGAAGAGGTTTGTATCCAGAAGCACCCCTAGACTGCATACCTGTTCTTTTTTAGGAAATGTTACCCTTTCCAGAACCAGCAAATCAAAATCGTCTCCTGAGTTCTGACCCCTCACAATAAGAATCCCCGTCTTATCTGGATTCAATTTCAATCTGTTATCCCTCATCCAGCCTATCACGGTCTCTAGGCAGGCAAGCATTTAGGGAGGTTATGCCTTCTCCTGATGATGACGACAACGGCGACATGGAGAAATAGATTTGGGTGTCATTAGCATACTGATAACACACTGCACCAAATCTCCTTGATAACCTCCTCCTGCAGTTTCATGTGCATGTTAAAAAGCAATGGAGACGATATGGAGCCTTGGGGGACACCACATAAGTTTCCTCCCCAATCTCAAGATTTCGAAGAGCAACAGCTTCCAAGGGATATCACCTGGAATCTGCCAGAGAGATTGGAGCAGAACCACTGCAAAGCAGTGCCTCCTAGCCCCCTCAGATGACCATAGAATCCTTCTAGAATGATAGTATCAAAAGCTGTCAAAAGATCCAAAAGGACCAGCAGAGTCACACTCCCTCTGTCACTTCCCAGTTGGAGATCATCCATCAGGCTGACCAAGGCAGTCTCCACCCCATAGCCTATCCCATTATTATCAATAAGGAACCAAATAGTGCAAATGACTGACACTTTTGGGTACAAAACACGTGCATAGTGCACGTGGGTGTGAAGTACTGATTTTTACCTACAAAATGCAGAAGTAGGACTCCTTTAGTTACTGGCCAGCTCATGTATATTTTGCAGGCAAAAACAATGCTTTATACACAAGTATGCTGGATTATAGCCAGTTTAGTGTTAGGCGTGTGTGATGGGGGAGGCAATTTTGGCCAATCTCACTTTCCCTCTGCAACCTTGTGTGCTTCCCAAAAATATGTCCCCAAGGGTCCCACATTTTCAGGGGCATATTTTCAGGAAGTACAGTGGGCTGCAGAGGGCAAAGACGACGACAAAAATAACTCCTCTCCCATTGCATGCACAATGTTAATCTGGATGTCAGCCACTGCTTATAATTAAGACTCTGTGTTCTTTGGAATGGGTTCACAAAATATAAAATGCATTGTGTGAAGCTGCCTTCAATTCTGTACTATTACTACTACTACAAAGCTTCTCAACAAGAAGTTTGCAAAGCAATTTACATTTAAAAAAAAAAAATTAAGATGGTTCCCTGTCCTCAAAGGGCTTACAATCTTAAAAAAAAAAAAAAAAGGTAGATACTAGCAAGAACTACTGGAGGAAGGCTGGAATGAGTTGAATAGGCGCAGTTGCTCTCCGCCTGTATTAAATAATATAAAGAGAAACATCACTTTGAAAGTACCTCTTTGCCTAGTTAGCAGTGGTACTTTATTTTTTTGTAATTATATATATCCCACCTTTAAAAAGAAGCTTTTTCTAAGGCAACTAAAATGTACAAATTTAAATATATACAAACTCAATTCAAACAGAACAGAAGTGCAGTACACCCCCTTTGTTCATGTTTCACACTTCTGTTTGGATTGGATTGGTATATTGACCCTATTCAGTTGATTATTAAGTCCAGAAACTGGTTCAGCATCTTCATTGCCTCGCCTAAATTGACTGTAAAGGAGAGCGAGAACAAAGTGTTCTCTATATCTTGAAGACACCCAATTTCTCAAGTCTGGATGATCTCCCCCTGTGGTTTCATGTAGATATTGAATGGCATAGGGGACAAGATGTTGAAGTATGGGAATGGAACCCTGCAAGACCCCATAGTATAAATGTCGAGCTGAGCTGTAGTCCTTTAGCACCGCCTTCTGGAATCTGCTGCTCAGGTAGGAGTGGAACCACAAACCACTGTCCCCAGCTCAGCAAGCGTATCCAGAAGGGTACCTTCATAAATGGTATTGAAAACCACTGAAAAGTCACAGAAAAAAGTTGCAATTCCACTCTGGCATATATTGGGGTGATCAAAACAGTTTCTGTGCAAAAACCATGCTTGAGGCCATTTGGACTACCCCCTCTCAGAGAAAGACAGCTCTCATTTTCCAGACTCAGCCTGTCATTCTTTCTATAAGCTGAGCCATGAAGGCCTAGGGTTAAGCACGCAGGTGGTGGGCCACACGTCTAACAACTTTCTCTACATCTTCTGGCTGCAGCATACCTTGAGACCATGGTGGAATAGACTTGAGTTTAATGTCCATTGAGTGTAGAGTTCTGGGGGGGAAATGTACAGTACACTTAAGACTAAACCTGAATTGTATGCTTAAAAAAAAAAAAGATTAATATTGTATTTTTGTACTTTTGACTGAAGACAATGGCTTTCTTTTCTACAAATGTAGCATGAACTGTTTGGGTTATGAGGAAACATGGCTTGATAGATCCTGGAAGCTTTAAAGTAAAAAGGATATTTACTTGCCACGTATTTTAGGGAATTACAAAAGTCAAAGGGATATTTACTTGCCACGTACACTAGGACATTATAAACATACTTCATTTCTGTGCTTGTTGAATTTGGCAAGCAAGACAGGGGATTTAAAATACCTTATCTTCATCTGACAGTAAGATAGTCAAGTATTTTTCAGGCTGCTGTAAATTTCTATTTTTACTGCCGCTGTTAATTTTTTGGCTTGATGCCTTAGTTCAACATGTGAGTTCCTCTGTTCAAAAAGGGGGCACCTACTTTGCTGCTCTGTTAATTGTTAAAAGTAGGTTTCCCAAAAGGATTTTAGGAAGAGTTACTTAATGCTCATAACCTTGCGCCAGCATTGGTTTTGTTACTGGGTAGAAGTGTGCACAAATCATTTTTTGTAATTTGATTCAACTTAATCAAATTGCTTCGAACTGGCCAACCATTGCCGGTTGCTTCCAAATTTATAGGGAACGATGGGGAATTCAAATCACCTCATTGTTCCCCATGGGTAGGTCCTAAGGCCATAATGGTTTGTTGGGTGGAAGGGCATAAGTACTACCTACCACCCAACCTACAAAAGAAACAGGCAAGTGGGCAATTTAAAAAAAAAACACCTGCCCCCCAAACCCATAGGATCCCATCGGAGGTTAGGTTTTTAAAATATTGCCTGCTTGCCCATTTATTTTGTGGACTGAGTGGTAGGTAGCACCCATCATACCATACCACCCAAACCAATTTGGTTTCCCTAGGACCTACTCATGGGGAACAAAGGGGTGATTTGAGTTGCCCATTGTTCCCTATGGGTGAAAAAAGCAGAGTGCACACATCTTGCATCTCTGCCTTGCAAAACAACACTGCTGAACAGAAGCACACACAGTCCCTCCCAGCATAGAACACGTTTTGCCAAACACACAGTCCAAAGGTGGTACAGTAAGAATCATGGACCTAGAATCCACTGCCAGTCATAGTGCCTGCACTGCAGTAGCATCATTGGCACAACTTGCTCTCTCACACTTTTTTATTTTTTTTTTACATTTTATATCCCGCTCTTCCTCCAAGGAGCCCAGAGTGGTGTACTACATACTTAGGTTTCTCCTCACAACAACCCTGTGAAGTAGGTTAGGCTGAGAGAGAAGTGACTGGCCTAGAGTCACCCAGCAACGATCATGGCTGAATGGGGATTTGAACTCAGGTCTCCCTGGTCTTAGTTCAGCACTCTAACCACTACACCATGCTGTGTCTGTTCTTATAACTCTGTTCTTACAACAGCTGCCACTGCAGCAACCTTAGCAGCCAGCAAGCATGCAGACATGGAGCTTATCTCTTAACATGATAAGAAGTCTTCTCCAGTGTACATCCCTCCCTGCTTGCTTCTCTCTGGATCACACACCATGGCCTCAATTTGGTGCTGGGCCGTGGCTGACAGTCTGACACATGGGTCAGGGCACAGTCTCTTATCTCATCATCAACCATGCTGATGGTGTGCATGCATGAGCGAGCAGCACTAATGGGTAGACTGACGCATCTGGGTTTGAAGTTGGCCACAGTGAGCTAAGCTGCCAGTGGTGTTGCATTGGGTCATTCCTGACAGTGAGTCACTCACCCTCCATGGCTAGCTCAGGATAACCTAGCAGGGGAGGTTGGCCTTCAGGAAGACCATCCACTCCACCATTTTAGCATCCGAGTGTGAGCAAGTGTTACCACTTCCTGACCACTGAGAACACCCTTTTGCTCTGGATGCTGGTTGGCGGGCATGAGAGTAACCGTCCAGTCTTGGCAATGCATTGTCAAAAACGGGACCAGCTCCCTCCTAGCCTGCCACTGGCTCCTGTGGTTACTGCAGCACACACTGCTCAGCACAGCTGTGGGGCTTGGTGAGCTCCTCCCATCCCTCTGGCAATGCACCAAGTCCTCCATGAGCCACCAGGTGGAATGCAGAGGCAGAACCTCTGGTTCACTTGGCCCTGTCAGGGACACCACGCTGCTGGACCAGGGAGTGGCTGTGCTAGTACTGCTGCTAGGGGTGGACTGTGTACTAGCAGTAGGCAGCCCAGCACCAGCCTTCTGATTGTGCCCCAGCCTCCTATCCTCAGTTTGCCTAATTTCTGCAACTAGGAGGTCCCTCCACCCCGGCAGCTGGTCGGGTGCCCGCTTTGCCCTTCATCTTTGGGTCACATTGGTAGGACAAAATCTGCTGATTTACCCCAAGTTGTTCTGTGCCGTTCCATGACTCCAATCCTCAGCCATCTTGCCAAGGTGATTGCTTCCTCACTGGTCAGCAGGGACTGGAGCTTATCTATCGTCTTCTCAAGGAGAAGAGTGGCAGCCAAAGCCCGGCTCGGTGTTGCTGTCTCAGCACAGAAGAATGGCTTGAGTGCCAATATAATCTCAGAAAGGAGCACCCAGTCCTGGTTGGATATGTTGCACATCTCCTTGTCAGGGCGTGGATGACTGTATTTTGCACCTGCAGGTGCCGGAGCAAAAAAAAAAAAAAAGGTGGAGTTCCACAGGGTCTGAACATCTTGAGGGATTCCAGTAGACCCAGCTCAAGCTGCCACTTCCTGAGCATTTGCCTTCCCTTTTTGCTCCAATGGAAGCAAATTGCTATCTTTCGGCACTTCTCCACAAGAGTAGCCATGGCAGTAGCAGGATGGTGCCTAGTGCCTGATGCGGGGATGTCTCAGCTGGCCGTGGCCCCAGAAAGGCCAAACACATCCCGCACAAACAAGTTCAGAGTGTGCACCACACAATGGATGGACCCTGCTCAGCTGCCTTTGATGATCGCGGCACTGGTGGTAATCATGAAGCCACGGCAAAGGTTTGGCTGCCTGGACAGCCATTCCTCCACTTGCCGATTCATAGCAGTCAACAGTTCATCTGTGAGCAACATGTCCTGCATCTCCATATGAAGCTTAGCCCACCTCTGCAGCAGATGTCCCCTTGTTCTCCTGCCTCTACTAGTGCACTGTGAGGGACCGGAAAGCAGCATGCCTCCCACTGGTACTGTCCCACAAATCTGCAGTGAAGTACACACTGGTGTCAGGTGCTGCTGTGTGCTCTAGGCAACCAAACCACTTGTCTTCCAATTGCACCCACTGCAAAGGCAACTCCAGCTGCTTGGGAACAGGAGCCTTGCCGCTAACAGAGGACACATCAGGCCTACTGCTGCCAGCAGGAGCAAGGAACCCCAGGTGATGCCGTCGCAGGTGCTGCAGTATCTCCGTCACCCCAAGACGCTTGGGGTCCTTGCCCCTGCTGACCTGTGTCCTGCTATGGATGCAGACAGCATGGCGTGGGTCACCACAGCAGAGTGCAAAGTGGTTCCACACCATGCTGCTCTCAGTCCGGGACTGTTTTGGTGGTGGTATTTGGGCTGCTGGTTCATTCTGGGGGCCACCACCACCACCCTCTTTCTGGGGCTGAGAAAGTCCAGGAACAACTGGAATAACTTCCTCCTGTTCCTCCTCAGTTTCAGATGGGGGGTTGCACAGCCAGTGGGGATTGGGGAGGATGGAGAACGTGATCTGGCTGGGCTAGCCTCCGAGGACATCAGTTCCTCTTCTGCTACAGGAAGAAGAGTTTCTTTCCTGATAGAAGCCCTAACTCTGGTGGAGGGTGGGGGAGAGAAGAACAACTTTTTAAAGGGGGTGTGGAGTTGGGGGTGGTCTATTTATGGTCTGTGTGCCACACACAGCCCACTGTTGTGCACACACAGGAGCTAGAAAATTCAATTCCCACCCCCAAAGATGCAGGCTTTTTTTGGAGAGGACTAAGCAATGATGGGCAGGTCCGAAGGGAAGGTAAAGAAGATCAGGGGATTCTCTCTCTCTAATCCTCCTCTCTTGTCCTACAGTCCCCAAACTAGGACTTATTTAGAGAACTATAAGGTGTAATAACCTGACCAGGATTGGGGTGGGGTGAGGTCTCTTACCTTCCATCAACCTTAGCTGGGGGCTTCCTCCGGTTTCTTCAGCTAGTGTCTTCCAGGTGTTGCTCTTGGAGGCACTCTTGGGCTGAGCAGACACTAGGACTCGACAGCTGGAGTGGGTGGGGCGGTGGGGGAGCGCGAGGGCTGGTGAGTACCAGTGAGGCACCAACCCATCCAAATTATCAAAACCAAAACCTGAAAAAAGGTAAAGAGAGGGAGCCTGGTTACTGGGCACCACACATCAGCCTACAAAAAGTAAAAATTATTCCACCAGGCATAGGCAGCCATAGGCAGCACACAGACAGCAGCAGCAAAGGTGGCAGCAGGGCTGGAAAATAATTTTTAAAAGCACAGCACCCCCATTTATTAAAGCCAGCGGAGGCTGGCTATAAGCAAAGAGGGGGAAAAACAAATACACAAGGAATAAAATTCCAAGCTACACCCACTTAAAGCCTGGGGGCTGCTGATACAATTTAAATAAAATGGGGAGGGGGACCACAGCACCCCAGTTATTAAAGGGGAGTGGCTACAAGCAATGAGAGAGAGAGAGTACCACACAAGGAAATAAATTCCAAACAGCACCCAGTTCAAGCTACTGCGGCTGGTGTTTACAAAAAATTGTAAGAATATAAAAGCAGTTGTTGGCAGCACTGCAGATTAAAAGGACAGTAGGCGGGGGGTGGGGCATAGAGGGAATCAGATCAGTTCCTCTCCCTTCACTCCCTGGGGATGAGGCTGGCCGGCCAGCTGAGACCACCACTCTGCTCTCAGTGTTGCTGCAGTTTCTCTCTCATGATCCTCTCCTGAGGCACCAAAAGCAGTGGCTCTCTTTGCCTCCAAGCAACCCCTTAAATACATTTTGAAAATCCCTCCTTTGGCCTCCCCCCAACCAATGGGGGCACAGTTGCCCATGCCAACACTTGATTTGAATGACAAGCCAATTAAAAAGCAAAGCAATCTCAAGCCAATCGCAAGCCAGGATAATGGTTTCCGATGCAGTACAGAGCACTCTGAATTACCTAAGCCCCCTTTCCTCTTGCTTTGCCCCATAGCATCAGTTTGTGTGCCATTCTTTTATTTGTTCCCCTCCACCCACCCACCCTATGCTGGCACAATAGCCCCAATGTCTAGAGTTGTTTCAGTTCAGACTAGCTTCAGAACCAAGGATTTCCCTCTGCACCTGCCCAGGCCCATGTTCTGATAATTGTACATCAAAGAACAAGATTTGTTTGTAAATATATAATTGCAAATCATGACATAGACCTCTGACAGATTTCTTCCCAAGACAACTTCACAAGCATGGAAGCTGTAGATGTATTCTCCATTGGTGGAGAGGTGCTATGTTTGCCATATTTGCTTCCTGACTCTTATGAAATGAATTAAAATGATTTTGGTTGAGTAGAATCATTTTCATGTAATAAGAGTAGTGTGGAACCTGTTCTAGACAGAGGGATGTTTTCTGGCATTTTTGTGCAGCTTTGTTTGCTTGCATGTTCTCTTCAACTTCAGTAAGGGATGTCTGTTTTGGGGAATAAGACGTTGCTTTATACAGTGCCACCCTGCTGCTTGAGATATCTTTTTTGATTGTTTGCGGCTATGAATGTCTTGCACCTTGCTTTGAATACATTTGGATACAAAAGCAGAATAAGGCAAACATCATTGTAGAAACGTATGTGACCCGCAGGTCATTGAACTGAGAGCTGGGCTTGGGGTAGGTAAAGAAAAAATGACTTTCCCTAAGAGCCCAGAAACAATACTATTAGGCATTGACAACGGTTTATTGCCTAGGAAATACTGGATCCTCTTTATGTATCTGACAGCCGCAGCAAGATTGACATTTGCATACCAATGGAAAGACATCCATTGCCCGAGTAAAGAGGATTGGATACTTAAAGTGTTAGAGTTGGTAGAAATGGCAAAGCTACCAGGATTCTTAAGAAATAAATCTGAAGCATTTAAAAGGGAGTGGGACCCTCTTCTTATTTACCTAAAAACACATTACAAAATGTTATTTCTATCAGGCTTTTGAGTGGTAACAAAAATGTTTTTAAAATGCCCTAGAGCTGACTTCTGATTTATCGGGGGGACGGGGACGATTAAATTACAGGCAAGACTTGGGTATTGTAACTGATACTTGTTCTAATGATGAGATGGAAGTCCTCTTGTGTTGTGAAAAATTGAATAAAAAGTTATTTTTTAAAAAGAAAAGAAGGAAAAACAAGAGCCACCCCACAGCCTTAAATCAAGACCATAGTCTACTAACAAATACACTGCAGTGAATTGTGGCTTTTGTTTTGCAAACTCATTGTTTTCTGTACTACTTGAAAGTATGTGTTCCATTTGGAAAACATTTATTGCCATTTTTGCTAAATTAAAATACTGGTTCAGTCCAGTATAGGAGTTTGGTATTTCACGCAGAGCTGCAGAGGGTTTTGTTTGTTTTTTGCTAAAGTAAATTTCCATGATTATAGAAAGTAGGCACATTGCATATTTTTTAGTTTATCCACTTCTTTTTTCCCCTGAACAGGAACATGCCTACCCAGCTGATGAGCTCATGCCATTAACTTGCCGTGGAAGAGTTCGGGGTCAAGAACCAAGTCGTGGGGATGTGGATGATGCCTTGGGAAAGTTCGTACTCTAAAATCATGGCTTTTCTATAAAACAGCATAACTTAATTTTTTTTTAAGGTGCAAAGTGTTATAGGTTTGTG
Source organism: Hemicordylus capensis (assembly GCF_027244095.1). Lineage (NCBI taxonomy): Eukaryota > Metazoa > Chordata > Lepidosauria > Squamata > Cordylidae > Hemicordylus > Hemicordylus capensis. The sequence goes on from NC_069660.1 coordinate 149,964,287, forward strand.
CATAGAAGTAATCTTAACATAAATGTGCATTCTGGTTTAATAGCTATGGAAGTGAATTGATTTCAAGAAAGGAAAAATGAATGTTCCATAGGGTAGGAATTCTTACAGAATTTGCTTGAACTTGTAAATGACCACTTGCATTTCCAGGTAACCAGACTGCAGGCTCTTTCCCTGAAGAAAAGGAAATGCTAGATCTGCAGCGTGATCCATAGGACATTCATAAGCCTGGGTTCTGTGCCTGCACAGGACCTCGCAGGTGGAATATCCAAGCTCCTCACGGTGCTCACACACCACCCCTTGCACTCGGCATGACCATTTGTTTTGGTGGTTGGAGGCACCCTTCCTTTAGTTCCCATCTGACCTCCAAAGCATTCACCTCGTCGGCTTGGACTCCTTGATTGGTTGTGGAGAGAGAGAGTTTCGTGAAGTGTTTTTGACTTTATTGGACTGATTGCTGACTCCTCTTATTGATAGACTGGATTTAGTTGACGGATTTGAACTGTTTTCTCAGTTTGATGTGTCTTGGTTTTTGGTTTCTGATTTCTCAATGGACACTAAGAAAACATTTAAATAGTGCAAAGATTTTTGGGGAAAGTTGCCCTCAACAAATCAGCATGACTCTTGTTTGTTCTGCTTAGGCAAGGATCATAATACAAGGACCTGCAGAATTTGTATGTCCTTCTCTTGCCAAACATTTAAAAACCAGGCACCAACTCAGGGCATTTCTGTATGAGCCAGCGCTTTGCTCCCCAATGTTGATGCCATGTTCTCTGCAGTCACCGTTGTCGGTATTGACATCAGTATCAAAACTGACTAAACCATTGACGTCAAGTGGAGCTCTGATATTGGGGAAGCATGTATTCAAACACCCAGCGGAGGTCTTGAAAGATTCTGCCTCCAGGAGTCACCATAGAAAACACAAGAAAAATAAAAGATTCTCAGTTGAGAAACTGCTTTTAGAGTCACCATCAAAGAAAGAAAAACCCCACGAGTTGGCAGATGCCTCAACATCAAAGTCCATTTTTCAAACACTGTCCCCGTCAAAGGTTCAACAGGTGTGATGCAGGCATCTCCACTGTCGACTTCAAAGCAGATGTCAACATAGACTTTGCTGTTGAAGGGATCAGCTGAGATGGCTAAGCTGCAAGCACCTTTGGTGTCGACTTCGAAGTGGACCTTGCTGTCAAGGGGACAAGCTTCAGACTTGGTGCCAACGTCAACAGAGACTGCATCAAGGCACCTATCTCCATTGATGATTCCGTTGACATTGATGGGAGAGGAGTCTCATTCACAAAATTGTTCTTCTCCATCGATGTTGATTGTCATTGTCAAGGAGGAGATTCTAATGGGAGAGGACCTTGGTCTAAATCAGGCTGTTACCCATTCCTTGTATTCTCTTTTAGAGTGCTTTCAGTAGAATCTATCAACCTCCCTATTTAGAGGATTTTAAAGTCAAGGCTGGATGTGGAGGATTATGATGTTGAGGAGGATGTTATTCCTATTCCCAGGACTCTTCCTATATGTCCAACTAAACATTACTCTCTGAGATGCACTCAGTATTTTGGTCATACCGCCGCATGGGTTGATGCACACAGAGCTTTTACACAGTGCTCACACCGCAGCAATTGCTCTGGTTACAGGAGTTCACCTGTATCGCTGGTTGGTTCTCACAACTACAGCTGCAGTAGAAAACCAACTAGGGTTCAAGAATATTTCTGGACTGTCTCTGGCTTAACATATAACTATGATGACTACTGTCTGTGGAAGGCACAAAGGTCTGCTCCCTTGGAGAGAAAGAGAGGTGAAAGGAGTGATCAGCTTCAGTCAATGCAGGGGGTGTCTCCATCAGCATCCCAGGGGCAAAAGGGAGACTGTTTAAAATCCCTTCTGCCGTTACAGGTCTTTCATCTTCCTTATTAATTTAATTTTATTTATTTAAAATATTTATACCTGTCCCTCCAATACACTACTGCTCAGGGCAGCTCACAACATTAATAAAATAAAAGATTAATAAAGTTAAACAAGTTAAAAGATTGGACTAAAACCACATTTAAAATTACAAATGATTTAAAAGTTTCAAATGAAAAGTTATTAATAAAAAGCTAAAAACTGAGAACTATAGAAACTAAAGAACCTACCAGATATAAGCAGCAGCTAAAACCTTAAAAAGCCCTCCTTAAAGGCTCTGCCTACATCAACTGCTATTTCACGGATTAAAGCTATGCATGCTAAACACATGCTGGTGGTCTCTGAGGAGACCAGCCCTATGCAGGGTACATGTGCTTCAGATACATCTACTCAGGCAGTTCAAGAGGTAGAGAGACCCTCCTTTGGAGAGGATTATGCGTCTTCCTCTGATTCTGATGTTGAGTCTGCAGCAACTGAACACCCTTCTGACCCATCTCTGGATGACAATGTACATCTAGACTTTCCATCTCCCCCATAGAGGAGTTGAAGGCATATCACGTTTTATCAAGTTTTAGGTCTGGATTTTAAAAAGCAGACATCAGAAATTAAAGACCCTGTCTCTGACTTTATGGCAGTGTCTCACTCTGCACAAACAATTGCTCTACCTGTGCTTCTGGTCATTACAAAGGCTGCACAGTCTGCATGGGATACGCCAAGTACTGTGACTCCATCTAAGAGATGGATCCTGATGGATCCTTTGTTCCATCCTAAGGTGGTGTCAGATTTCCCTCGAATCAGGCTATCATGCTACCTACATTTTTCAGAAACCTTACAACACCTCTAGAGACATCTTTACATGCATTGGATGTTCGGAGGTCACTATTTACTTAGATGGAATTAAGGGGTATTGTAGGAGTAAACAGCTTTTGGTAGTCTATAAGGATAGATCGGGGGCTATCATATATCGAGGCAACCCTGTCCCATTGGCTGGTAGAACTAATCTCTTTAGCATACAAGGCTCAGAAGCTAGAACCACCATGCATAATTTGAGCTCACTCTACTAGGGCTTGTGCAAAATCAGCAGCACATCTCTGGGATACAGATGGAGGATATCTGTAAGGCAGCAACATGGCCATCTGAACTGCCCTTCATGAAACACAAATGCAATTGACCTATGTTCTGCTGCGGAGCCTTTTGGAAGGGGAGTCCTGAAGAGGATTTTGCAATAACTTACTGCTCCCTTCTCCTGGGAAAGCTTACTAAACACCCAGGCTTATGAATGTCCTACAAATCACGCTACAGATAAACAGGTTGCTCACCAGTAACTTAAGATCTATAAGTGATCCGTTGACATTCGTAAGATCCTCCCTGCAGCAGTAAGTGAATAAATAAAGACTTACCTGTGCACTCTGGAAGACTTTGTGGGATGATCATCATATTGAGGCAGTCATCCAGGAACCAAAGGAAGGGTCCTCCATCCGCCAGAATAAACGCTTGCACCAAATGCAAGGGGCTCTGCATGAGCACTGTGAGGAGCTTGGATATTCCACCCACGAGGTCCTGCGCAGACACAAAACACAGGCTTATGAATGTCTACGGATCACTTACAGATCATAAGTTACAGGTGAGAAACCTGCTTTTTTTGTCTTTTCGAAGGCCACAAATGACTAACACACGTGTGTATTCAAGAGGACTAGTTATAATATGTGTGAATTAGCAACATATTTGCAAGGCTGCATTAGTTAAGTGACTTGTGATGACTGTATAGATAGTGGAAAGGCAGCTGCTTATGCTAAACAAGAGTTGTTAAATCGTATTTTAAAAATGATGTTAAATAAGAGCCAGTCCACACAGCTGCTTCAGCATGTAGGTCAGAAAATTCAGCATGTACTTGGGGTCTATATGAGTGTGCCCTGCTCTTGCAACCCACCTATCACTTCTTCTTCTTTATTGCCATGGAAGGATTGAATAAGCAGGGCTCCATTTGTGTATGCATTTGACCACATAGGCTCTGGCTTATGCTAAAGGTTCTGCAGATGGTAGAGCCGTCTTACATCCATACCCCACCTTGTGCAAAATATGTATGAATGCCACTTGCTTCATTTCCTTGTATAATAATAAGTGGTCAGTTCCCCTTTAGCAGAGAAGAAGAAATCTAGTGATGTTGTCTAATGATTGGATAGAGTTAGAATCAATTCTTTTCTTTGTAAGACTTGTTCAAATAAGTTTTTGGATGCCTGAAAGCTATACTTGAATTAAATGTATTTGTCAGAGAAGAGGTATATTGCAAATTGTGAAATTCTGATTTTCTTGTACCAGAAACTAGTAACGATCATAGAATATCATAATTTGTCTAGGGTAAAAAATACTTGTGTTTGGACTTATTGTTGCAAGGAAAACATGGAAATTGCAATTAGCAACTGGTTTCATCGCTTGGGAGAACAACAGAGAAAGCTTTGATTTTGTTCTGCAGAAGCAGTTTCTTTGGATTACAACCTCTTCATTATTACTAGTTTGTCTGTTACTTAGGGATACATGATGAATATGTCACTGTGTTTCTAAGATGTGTATGTTGCAGTTATTAGGATCCATGGCAAAAAAATTATTTTAACTTTCCCCCCTTGTTTGTCTTCTCTCTCCCTTCCCCCAAGGTTTTCACTGACTTTAATTGATACTTTGGACACTCTTGTGGTAGGTTTGGTCTTTTTTGGCATTCTTCTTATACTCTGGCTTCCATTCATACAATTTTGATTGTAAATTCTTTTAATAATTGAGTACGTTCTTTTAATATTTGACTAATATTTTCATGATGGTTTTTAACAGTATTGACTTCTTTTTTATATAGAAAAAAATTACAATTTCTACAGCTCTTCTAGATTTTTTGTTTGTTTGTTTTATAGGCATTTCCTTTCTAGTCTAAGAACTAGAGCAGACCCCGGGGTTCCAAGTCTATTTTCTCAATAGGTCTGTGGGAACCAATCAACCTACTTGCTCTGCTCAGCCTTTTCCACTTTCTTGTCACCAGCTTTGTACGAACAACAGTTGCAAATGGAGGCCTCCAATCTCCTTGTGTGCAAAAGAGGAGGGGAGGCACACTTCAATTCTTTCCATGAACAATGGCTTCTTTTGACATCTGAACCAGTCCAAGACACAGAGGCCTTCTCGGGATCTATAGCTGACAATTTCCAATCAATTTCCTTATACCGCTTTCTCTCCCACCTGTTCTTTTTTCAAGTGTATGTGCATCATTCCACTGCTTTCGCTAAGGTTTCTACCTTTTGGGGTCTCCTCCCAGTCAAGTTGTCCAGCCTTCTAGCCTGCCCCACACACCTGCTCCTTCTCTGTGTGGTCAAACTATTTTAATCCCGTCCAGGTTGATCACTATTCTTTGTCGCAGATTTAGGACTGTGAACATTTTTGTTGCTTACAGCTTTATGCCCCAGTCTGTTGGAATGTGTTATATTCCAAGACGGGGGGCGGTGTCGCACTTTAAGAGTGGGGGAGGGTGCACTTACCCCTCCCTCCGCTTCCCCCCTGCCAGCACCTGGTATTTCCGAATTCCTACCGGGCAGCAGCGTACTTCCCTGCCACCCCATTTGCTCTTCGGTCTGAAGTGGCTGGAAGTAGCTGGTGTTTGTGAGCCATCTGCTTCTGGCCTCCTCAGACCGAAGAAGTACGTTGTCGCCCTGTAGGACTTGGGAAATACCGGGCATCGGCAGGGGGAAAGCGAAGGGAGGGGTAAGTGCACCCTCCGCCGCCCTTAAAGTGCAACACACACACACCCCGCCACCGAGCCACCCAGTGTGGTTCCGTGCACATCCCTAGCTTCTGGATCCAAACCTCTCCCTGATATCCCAGGTTGAGGCGGTGGCCAGAGGTGCTCTTTATTGGCTTTGACTGATACACCAGGTGCATCCATTTCTTGAGATGAACGACTTCAAAATAGTAGTACATATGCTGGTAACCACTAGGCTGGATTACTGTAATGTGGGGCTGCCTGTGTATGTAGTCTGGAAACTGCAATTGGTTCAGAATGTGGCGGTCAGGTTGGTTTCTGGGTCATCTAGGAGAGACCATATTACTCCTGTGTTGAAAGAACTACACTGGTTGCCAATATGTTTTTGGACAAAATACAAGGTGCTGGTTATAACCTATAAAGCCCTAAATAGCTTAGGCCCTGGGTATTTTAGAGAACATCTTCGTCGCCATGAGCCTCACCACCTGTTAAGATCATCTGGAGAGGTTCGTCTGCGGGTGCTGCCAATTCGTCTGGTGGCTACTCGGGAATGGGCCTTCTCCGTTGCTGCCCCTGGACTTTGGAATGCACTCCCTGTTTAGATAAGATCCTCCCCATCTCTAGCAACTTTTAAAAAGGCACTGAAGATGCATTTATTCACCCTGGCTTTTAATTAGATCTATGGCTCATTCCTATCTATCTATCTATACTGGGTTTTAAATGTTTTAAATTTTTTAATGTTTTTAATGATTTTAATTGTTAAGTGATTTGATTATTTTCCTTGTAAACCACCCAGAGATGCAGGTTTGGGGTGATATAGAAATATTTTAGATAAATAAATAGACATTACCACATCGGTTCAGCCAATCTAGGTCAGAGGCTTCACTAGTTCAATCATAATGCAATATAGGTTAGATTTATTATGTAAGAGTATATATTAAAGAAGGACCTATTTGGTTACTGGATGCCCATATATTTGACTCACGCCAGCTATAAGCTTTCTCCAGAGTCAGAGGCAGTATGCCTCTGAAAGCCAGTTGCTGGGGAGCAACAGGATGCTGGACTAGATAGACTGTGGGTCTGATCCAGCAAGCCTTTCCTTATGTTCGTATGAGAGGGCTGTTGCCTTCTTCTCCTGCTTGTGAGATTCCTGGAGGCTTCTGGTTGGCCACTGTGGGAAGCAGGAAGCTGGACTAGATGGGGCTTTGGTCTGATCCCACAGGGTTCTTGCTATGTGTAAACCTGTCACAACAATCTCTTTCAAGAATTCCTCCTTTTGCTAAATACGATTCTGAAAACTGTGGAAAGCATTGTTTGAGTTATTGTTTAGACAAAACTTGGGATGTGCCTGAACTAACTTGGGCAGCCGCTGGTGGGGCAAAGATGGGGTCCTTTAAAAAACAGGTCCTTACCTGCTCCTCCACAGCCCCACCACTTTTCCGGGGATGTCACTTGCTTTTCAAAAGGCCACGTGCAGCTGCAGTGCTGCTCCCAGCAGCCTGCACACAGCGGCAGCACACAGGCTGCTGGAAAGAGTGCTGCAGCTGTGCACAGCCTTTTGAACAGCAGGTATCACGCATGGAAAAGCAGTGGGCTGGTGGAGGAGCAGAAAGGACCTGCTTACCTACTTAAAGGATCCGACCTCCGCCCTGCCAAACCAGTTCAAATGTGGGCGCCTGAGCCAGTTTGGCGCTTCCCTAAGGAGGCACCGAACTGATTCAGGCACATCCTGGGGCCGGTGGGGAGTGCAGGATAGGGTGGTGTCATTCCAAATAAGTGCGTAATCTTTTTCTTCCCCCGCTGGAGCCGATGGTATTTTGAAGATGAACATGAAGACTCGATTGCTAGATCCTTCGGTAGCAACCACTGTCATGGTTTTCCCCTTCCATCTTACAACAACTTGGAGATAGAAGGGTCACCCAGTCCAACACCTGTCATAAGACAGAAAACTATATAACCTAAAGGGTTCCAACCTTTTAATGCAAACTTTCAGTGAGAGGTTCTGTAGTCAGTGTGAGAGCTGGTTTATCATTTATTAGTGAATATCTCTCTTTTTCTCTTGTATTGTTTATTTGGTGTCAGCTGCCTTGACAAACTTCCCTTCAAGTCTGAATGTATTGCATATTTAATATGCTAACTCTTATACAAAACTGAAATTAATAACACCTTTTAGTGATTGTTTCATAGCAGGGGGACACATTGCTTACAGGATTATATTTGTTTTGCAGGTGTTAAATAAAACCAAAGAGTTTGAAGAAGCTGTTAGAAAAGTGATCAGAGATGTTAATTTAGACAATGACATTGTTGTATCAGTGTTTGAAACCAACATAAGAGTTCTTGGGTAAGTTTTATATCAAAGGGGGGAAATCGCATATGCTGCCTCTCAAGTAGTGGATTTTTCAACATATTCTAATCCGAGGTTACATAATATGGGCACTCCTTGACTTACAAGCACCTGACTTATAAATGACCTGTACTTACAAGCAAAGCTCCTTAACATATTAAATTAAGGAAGTCCCCAACTTACAAACTCCAACCCACACATACAAACAAGTCGTCCCTCATAGGAACCATAGGCATTCTGAGTATAAAAATACAACATACAATTGAACTTTTGGAACACAATAAAGGGGCTCCTTGTATCTGTTCTATTAGTGTTTAAGAATAATGGGAATCCACACTTCATAAAATAGTTTGCAAAACAATTCTTAGGACTGGGATGTATTTTGGCAGCATTAACCTCAAAGTAAATTTAATTTTGTATTTGACTACATTTATCTCCAGTTTACAATATATGCAGCAAAGATCCTTATTGTATCAGTTTGAGACTGCAGTATTTGGAATAACATATAATTATCTATATGTGTATAATGACCTCAATGTATTGTGCTCAGACCCGTGTGCATTAGCATTAAAATTCTGCACCACAATAATCCTAATTCTGTGCTAAGAAAAGCTCAGTTCTGTGACCTGTATAAACTATGCAGCTTTGTATAATTTCTTCTTTTTCATAATTCTGCAATGCTTACTATTTTGTATACCATAATTCATTCTAGTTTTGCTAGTCAGGAGGAGGGTCAAGTTATGCTGGCCCATATCACTAGAAATCTTAATTTTTATATTTCAGAAGGAATTATCCACATACTTTCAGACATATCTTTGCAGCCATAAGGACTACAAAATCCTTCTAAATTAAAACTGAGCGTCTTAGGAAGCTGAATTCTGCACTTTACATTGCATTCTCTGAGTTTTCTGCTCTCCTGTGGATGGCAGCATATATTCAGTTTTGGTTATATTTCTCCTCCTGAAGTGAAGAGCATTCATATCTCTATTAGATTAATTCTCAGTTTCTCAACATTTTTTCTTTTTGCATTTTGATCTGGTACAGATGGAATTGCTAACTACTACTCCCACCTCTCCTCTTTTACAGCACTTTCCCGGCCCACTAGTCTCTCATGGCACAGTGTTAAGTCTGACCACTCCCAATCTTAGTTGAGAGGTGCTAATTTTGGTTATGGATGCTCCCAAATCCTAATCCAGAACCAGGGGTGGATTAAGCTTTTTACCGCTGGTAGGCAGCAAAGGATTTACCTGCCCCTCTTGGGGTGAGTGGGTTCTGAAGTTGCTATGGGGAGGGTGGGGGTTGAGGGGAAAATCCCCCCTTTTACCTTAAACAGAATGCAACTCTGACGGGATGAGGGCGGTGAGAGCTCCTTCCAGCTCCCCTCCTGCCTTCCAAATCTGCATGGGCCGGCCTGCATTCCATTTTGGGACTTTCTCCACATGCACATGTTTTGATAAAGGTAAATAGGGGAACTTTCCCCTCGTTTCCCCACCCTCCCCTCAACTGCTGTTGCCACCGCCCCCATCTCACTGCACAGCAGTGTTTTGTTAAAGGTAAAAGGAGGACCTTCCCCTTGCCCCTCCTCACAACTGCTGCCACCCACAGAGAGGGGTGGCAAAATTTACCTCCCCTCAAATTTTGCCGCTGTATGCAAGTGCCCACTTTGCCTATCTGTTAATCCGCCCGTTTTGAGAACAGGAGGCCACTGATTCTTAAATGTTTCTGCTTTATAAGCCCTTAAGCATTCTCTTGTTTTCAGCTCAATTTGTTTTTGTAAAATGAACGTAGCTACAAATTGTATCATCCTCTCTCTCTCTTTTACGTTTAGAGGTCTTTTAGGTGGGCACTCTGTAGCAATCATGCTGAAAGAAAAAGGTGAGGACATGCAGTGGTATAATGGGGAACTTCTGCACATGGCAAAGCAGCTGGGCTACAAGCTTTTGCCGGCATTTAATACTACCAGTGGTCTTCCTTATCCAAGAGTAAGTATAAATATAAATTAATGCTGCCTTGGGTGTAGGTAACTGATATCTCAAAATACTTTTGCTTCTAGTGTGAGATGATTGTTCCATGTTGAGTTAGATTTAGGTCATATGTGTTCATATCACTGATGAAAGAACATAACTCTTGGGATTCCGACCAATGTTTTGGATTATTTTCTGTTAAAAAATACTAGTTTACAACAATTATTAAACTGTCTTTATTAAATAAATAATTTATTAAATAATTTTTAGGAGCCATGATCCAAAGGAGCTATATAGGAGAACCTTGTTATTTGCGATTTTGCATATCCGTGGTCGGATAATTGGCACCCTACCTTGGTATATGTGCAAAAATGTCAGTTAAAAAAAGGTTACATCTGTGGATCAGGGGTGGCCAGACATGACCTCTGAGGTCATTTCTGACTGCCATTTTGTGTTTGGGAGCCATTTTGTGACTCCTTTTCAAAGAAAAGGTTTTTTAAAAAACCCAATTTTCTCAAAAAATAATAATAGTGGACTTAAGTCATTTGGTGGACATTGCTAGGCTGCTGGGGACCTGCAGAGCATGGTAAGGCTTTATTTTAGTTTTTTTATTTTTTTTGCAATTTTCTTTGCCCTTCAGAACCTAACCCCCATGATCCCATTCGCTTAATGCCTCTGTATTTGCGGTAGAGAACCCCTACGAATACCGAGGTCCTCCTGTATACACACATAGATGAAAATCAGGCACACAGCCGTAGTCTTCTTGGAACTTCTTTCCACAGCAGGTTTTGCACTCAGAGGCAAACTGTTCTTGAAACTAAACTCCCTGATTATCCAACAATGGGTTCTGCTGCAACAAGAACTTCAGAAAAAGCTCTGACTTCATGCACTTGTTTTGGATCATGGCTATGGTCTACAAGGGTTCTTTCTATGGGATTGCATAGCGTGAGCAGTGTGTCCATCACTGAAGGTCACTCTAAAATATGTCAGCTGAAAGTCTATTGCTAATGTTCATGTATTGGTCTAGACTGCATAAAACATACACAAGCATGGCATATGTCTGGAAACTGCTGATGGATGCAGCATGCTTTCTCTGTTTTCAGTATTATGTTTCTTTTATTATACAAGTGCTGTTGTTAGGATGTCTTGTTCAGGTTCATCAGAAAATGGAGGTCTTAGCTCTTAAGGATCAGTGTTAACTTTGGCAGCATGTCTAAGTAATTCATCGCATTTCTGTGTTAAAATTTGTCCCAAAATCTCTTTGCCAGTTTTTTCTTTCCCTAATTCAACATGAACTTAGTTTCTACAGCTAGTGTTCTATCTTGCATCAATGATCTACTTAATCTGGATTCACAGGCAATACCGTCACTGTGGTAGAAAAGTAACAAATAACCCTCCTTTCTCCTCCCACCCACTACCCCAGGTTAACTTAAAGTTTGGTGTAAGGAGTCCAGAGGCTCGGACAGGAACAGAGACTGACACTTGTACAGCTTGTGCGGGTACTTTGATCTTAGAATTTGCTGCTCTGAGCCGCTTCACAGGAGCATCAATATTTGAGGTTTGCTTTAATGGCTTAAGATTCATCATTTGTATGTTATTTGTAATGTTTATTACTTTGTGTGACTGCTTGATAGAATTAATTGCAGCTACAATATATTTGTTACATAGCTTGTAACAGATAATCCTGTGCTATTAGAAACATCAGAAACATGCAAATTAATTATTTATGTCAAACAATCTTAGAAGTAAGTCCCACTGAGTTCATGGAGTTTACTCACTAGTCAGTGTGTTTAAGATTGCAACCTAAGTGGTTTTACATGTTCTGGAAATTCTCTTTATAAAGATAACTTGATAACACTAGCAAAGTAGTCGTATACTTTATCACAGGTGTTCATTGCACTTCCGTTAGCATTTTTATTATTTTTTGGCATGAACTCCTTTTGTTTATCCCACAGAAGGTGTAAACCATCCTCTGTGGTGCTTGGTTGCCTTCCATAAGCTGCTGTTGTGAGCATGATCTGTATAAATATATTGTGGTTGCATCCAAGAACAAAGCAAAACATATTTCTCTTATGAAGCACTGATGATAGTGTTATTAATTCTAGCAGTATAAATTACCACTGTAACTTGTAGTTGTGCTCAAGTACAACAAAATGGTTAAGAGGCTGAACCAGGTCTCCAGTTCAAATCTTACCTTGCCAGTTAACAAAATCACCTTAAGCAAGCCACTCTCTCTCAGCCCCATGGTATACTTTACTGCTATCACATGTGGTTTTGTTTGCATGGTCTAAGGCAGCCTTATAATGCTAACACTTCACTTATGGCAAGTAATACTTTCCCCAAGATAACACTTTGGAGGTCATGTGTGTGGCACTTTTTCTTTCTTCTGGCTTTGGAGAACTACTGACTCTTAGGCAAGAAGGGTCAACATTCCAGTTCCATTAAAACAGATAATTAATTCCCTGTTTATCACATGGCATGAATGAATGCGTCATCAGTAGCAAAGAATGAACTGGTTTTGCATTGGGTGAAAATTCCTTTCCTAAGATCTGCTTCATCTTTGTCAAAACAGTTAAGAAATCTAAACCTTCATTTTGCTATACAAAGTACTTCAGAGTTCCTTAATTTTAAACAGAGATAGAATCTAATACACCAGTTGTGTTGACATTTAGTTTCTCAGCTTCAATATTGTACTAAAACTGCATCTAACTAGAAAAATGTGAATTTCTTTGCTGCAGGAATATGCACGGAAGGCACTTGATTTTCTCTGGGAGAAGAGGCAACGCAGCAGTAATTTAGTGGGAGTCACTATTAATATTCATACGGGTGATTGGGTTCGCAAAGGTACGAAGGTTTTAGGCTGTGATTTATCATGCCATTGAACTATTGTAGCAAAGCTTCATTGTAGTGTAAAGTATCCTTGCAGTATTAGACCTCTCTTCTGTTGAGTCTTTTGTGTTAGAATGTCTTTTGGGGGTCTACTTGCCTCACCCTGTGACATGAGAGATCTAGGGTTTGTAGGGTTGTGACCCTGAGAATTAATGTTTAACCTTTTAAATGTGTGCTAGGTGTAAGATGTGTTAGCTGTGGCTGAGGCCTCCTGCCTCAGTCAATAATGTACCTTTTAGATATAATTATATCCGCAGATCAAAATATGAAGCTTTATTAGTATTAACTAGCTGGCCTTGCGCAGAACATCTGCACGCTAGGACTTTATTGCTCTCCTTAAAGTCCCGTAACAGCCCCTGCTTTATTGCTCAGTGTTAGCCACCCCATCACAGCCACCTTCTCTCCTCCTCCACTCTTGGGCCACCTCACTCGCAGTCTCCCCTCCCCCACTCACAGCTACCCTCTCCCCTCCCCTCCACCACTTTCAGCCACGTCACTCGCAGCCACCCCCTCTCCACTCCACTACTCTCAGTCACCCCCTCTCCTCCCCTCCACCACTTGCAGCCACCCCACTTGCAGCCACCCCCTCTCCACTCCTCAGTCACCCCCCACCTTCACTTGCAGCCACCCCTCTCCTACTGTCCATCACTTTAAGCCACCCCCTCTCCACTCGCCCACTCTCCGCTACCTCACTCGCGGCCACCCCTCTCCTCCCCACCACCACTTTCAGCCACCCCTCGCAACCACCCCTCCTCCCCCACTCACAGCCACCCCTCTCTTCCACTTCCCCACTTTCAGCCACCCTACTCACAGCCACCCCCTCCACTTCCCCGCTCTCAGCCACACCACTCGCAGCCACCATCCCCCACTTGCAGCTACCCCCTGCTCTACTCCCCTACTAGCAGCTACTCCCCCACTCTCAGCCACCTCACTCACAGCCACCCACTCCTCCGCTAGCAGCCACTCCCCCACTCTCAGCCACACCCCCTTCCACTCCCCCACTCACAGCCACCCCCTCTTCTCCACTCTCCCACTTTCTCAGCTCGCCCAACTGCTGCTCACTCCCTCAACTCCAACCGCTGGCCTCTGAAACCCTGCCAAGTCTCCTCACGAGGAGGATGGCCTTGCCGCGGTGGGGGAGAGTACCGAGGGCCATCTGTGCAGGCTGGATGGGAAGTCCCGGCTTTGCCATCGTCCTCGCGAGGAGACCCGGCGAGGCATCAGAGGCCAGCGGTTGGAGTTGAGTGAGTGAGTGATGTCACTGCTCTTTCTTCAGCCCTCCTTCTCCTCCTTGGCAGCAGCTGCCCCTCCATCCACTCCTCAGCCGCCACTGCCATGCCCGCCTGCCCACCCACCCTCCCTCTCTCTCTGAGTGTTGTCAGAACTGTCGCAAGATGTGCCACCTACCATGGAATTTGTTACATATGTCCTAAGGCAAAAGGTCTCCGGTTCAGTATATTTGTTTATATAGTGCCATCTTTGTCCATGGCATTTTACAAGGAACCAGGGGGGAAATCCTTGCTCTAAGGGGCTTACAATCTAGATATTAACACAAGGAAGATGGAGGCAGGGGTAAACAGAGGAAAGATATATTACTGTTTCAGTTGCATATACTTAAACTTAATTACAATAGCGAATGGGGATTCAGGCATCTTGCCAAAGGCTTCATGAAAAAGGTGTGTTTTTAGAAAGAATTTGAAGGTAGTAAGAGAGGATGTGTCATGCAGGGCTTCCGAGAAGCAGTTCCAAACATAAGGGCCAGCAAGAGCGAGTTGTTTGAGGAAGTGGAAGACCTTTGGATAACGGAGGGTGGTGGGGCTGGAGGAGCAAAGGTCGCAAACTTCAGTATAATGGGATATGAGGACTGGGAGGTAGGGAGGTACAAGGCCATGGAGTTCATGCTGGAACTAGAAACAGACAGGAAGCCAGTGAAAGGAGGAGTGAGACATGGTTGATGCAATGATTTTGGCAACAGAGTGCTGGATGGAGGTAAGGGGACCAAAATGAGTGGATGGGAGTTCAGAGAGGAGAAGTAATCGAGGCAAGACACAATTAGGGTGTGAGCTAGATTTGTGTGTGTGTGTCAAAGCGCCAGTGAGGAAGGACATATTCTGGTAGTGTTGTGAAGGGAGAAGCAGTATGACTTGGTAACAGACTGAATATGGCGGATTAAGGAGAGAAAGGAATCAAAGATAAAGCCAAGGCTTCACATCTGTTCAACAGGTAGATGGTAACATTATCAGTGGATAAGAAGAGAGTAAGATGAGAAGTTCAGTCTTGGACATGTTCAGCTTGAGGAGGCAGTGAAACATCCAAGCTGAGAGATCACAGGTTTTTTTCCTTCAGTTGCTTCATTTGTATTATGATTTTAAGTCGATAGGTGGCTACATTGGACATCTCTCTTCTAGGGGGAAAGCAGGATATAAATGTGTTAAAGATAACTTTTTAAAAAATCATTGGCATTTTGGGCTAGTGAACTGAAACTTGTAGCTAAACTACATGCCAGAAGAGTTTTGCCTTCAGCTATGTAGATTTAAAGGAAAAGAAAATATTGCACTGTGCACATTCCCACAGCCCCTTTTGTTTCCTCAGCTGCACACTTACCCAGTCTTTTCCTGAAACAGAGGCTTGTGTCACAGGAATGGAATCTAGTTGTGCAATTGTTGTTGAATTATTTAACGAAGTGTTTATCTTATTTCTAGATAGTGGAGTTGGAGCAGGAATAGATTCATATTATGAATATTTATTAAAAGCCTATGTCTTGCTTGGAGATGACAGTTTCTTGGAAAGATTTAACACAGTGAGTAGAGCTAATATTTATTTTCCCTGTAACTGAAGACCTCTTCTTATTTATTTTTATTTTATTTATTCAATTTCTGTACCTCCCTTCCAAAAATGGCTCAGGGCGGTTTACACAGAGAAATAATACATAAATAAGATGGATCCCTGTCCCCAAAGGGCTCACAGTCTAAAAAGAAACATAGGATAGACACCAGCAACAGTCACTGGAGGTACTGTGCTGGGGGTGGATAGGGCCAGTTACTCTCTCCCTACTAAATAAAGAGAATCACCACGGTAAAAGGTGCCTTTTTGCCAATTTAGCAGGAGCATTGCACATTGTCAGATGGTCCTGCCTCCAGACATCAGCAAAACCCATACAAAAATGGTAAAAGAATTCCATTTTGAATCATATGTGTGTTGCATTTAAAAGTGGTAGTGCTGTACATGCTTTGAGCAAAGCATCCACTATATACAGACTTTTCTGTTTCCAACAAAAAGTTACATTGTATATGTTACAAAAATACTAAGTGGACTCTGACCCAGGGTGGCTTATGATACAATATGTTTGCTAGTCTTTAATGTGCTTTTTTGCTGAAACCAGCTAATACGGATACCCCTCTAAAAGAAATAACCCATTTTCTGCTGAACTGTTATTTCCTTTAACTATGGATGTGACATCTTTAAAATATAAACAGTTTTAACATAAAATGTATGGCCTAAAATTGTATCTTATCTTGGCTAAGATGACAGGAGGGAATGATCTGTTAGCAAGTGTGCTAGAGGAGACAGCTTATTTCTCTCATGTGGCTTGGATCTTACACAGACATGAATGGGAGGGCAAAGCAACCAGCCTGTGTAATATATCAGAGTTCTAACTCATAACTTCCCAAGTACCTGCTCAGTAACAAGACCATCAACTTCAAAGTGAAATAAGAGAATGAATTTCCTCCACTAACTTCAGTTAAGGCTAACATGGCCCCACTTTTGAATGTTAATGCAGGGGTGTGAGAGACTTTTTTATGTGGCTTCATCCCATGCTGTTATGTTTGAAAGGCCAGAACCTTGTGTGGGGGGCCAATTGCTCACGCCCTCTTTGCAACGGTTGAGTGGGAAAGATCTATGTGACTGGCCTTGCTCATGCATTTCTGGCCTTTCATGGAATGAATCCATGTAAAAATAACTCAACAGGGTGGAAGGAAACATTGGGAAAGTTGCTCCTGCCCCACCTGAAACCTCTGAGGTTCTTCCCTTAGGCAGAAGCTGAAGCTGGTTAAGAATACTGGTTAATCAGGGAACGTAGTTAGCTTTAAGCACAATATATGAGCCTCTTCTCACGATTCGTGAGAAGGGCTCCGGGGCAGTCTGTGGGGTGAGTGGGTTACACTTACCCTCCCCGCAGACGAGCAGAGCTGCCTCCTTGGTTGAGAGGATTGCCCGCCCAGACGAGCATCGGCTTCTGCTGCACTGTACCCGGGAGCTCCAATAATGCACCATGTGAGTGTGTGGTGCATTGTTAGGACCCCCCTCTCCCCACCGAGTCTTTCAGCCCTACTCTCCTAACCCCATTTTGAGGGGTGGCTTCACAGGCGGGTTTGCCGTGAGTGCAAAATCGGGCTGGGCTTCCTTATCCCAGGTTTGCACACACGTGCGAATAGCCTCTATGTCAGTGCTAACATGCTAACATATTCTTTGATCATGTTTAAGTTGAGAAGAGGGCAATTCATTGTGGAGAGGAAGCAGACAATCCTGCCGCCAGCTCATGATGTCTTAACTATGGTTAAAAGTGGTCCCATTACATCTGTACTAACCCATAGGCTTTTCGAGTGTGTGTTTCTCTTTGACTGTGGAATTGAAACTGGTTTTAACACACTCTGTGCTGATGAATTAAGTAAACCATTAATAGAGAGACAACACACTTCTAAAGTTTAATTACTGTGTGTATGCATGTGTTGCTTGTTCAGCTGTTTTGCAAGATAAAGAGAGCCAAAGGCAGCAGACTTAAGGGTGTATAGTCAGGGAGCTGTTGCTGTGCAGAGAAAGTTTTTTCCAGCATATACAGTTTAGTGTATTTCTCTGTTTTCAATCTAATTTTGTAAAATATATTCGGATGCAAGGTCAATGTGAACTCACAAGGTCTAATGTTTTCCAGCATTATGATGCCATAATGAGATACATTAGCCAGCCACCTCTCCTGCTTGATGTGCACATTCACAAACCAATGCTTAATGCTCGGACCTGGATGGACTCATTGCTAGCCTTTTTTCCAGGTTTGCAGGTAGGATTTTCAAATTGCAGATGCTTCTAAACTTTAATCCAGTTACGGCATTGTAAACTTTCCATCTTAGGTATTGTGGGAATTGGGTGGGAAGAATAATCTTTTATAGTTGTTTTCTCTACTTGTATTAACATTGTTTAACATTTGGTCTCATAGTGTTCTGCAAATCATGCTTTTAAACACGAAATCTTGGGAAATCAAATTTCCTTAAAGCCCACACTGACAACATACAGGTGAAACTCGGAAAATTAGAATATCGTGCAAAAGTCCATTAATTTCAGTAATGCAGATTAAAAGGTGACACTGATATATGAGACAGATGCGTTACATGCAAAGCGAGATAAGTCAAGCCTTAATTTGTTATAATTGTGATGATCATGGCGTACAGCTCATGAAAACCCCAAATCCACAATCTCAGAAAATTAGAATATTACATGGAACCAAGAAGACAAGGATTGAAGAATAGAACAATATCGGACCTCTGAAAAGTATAAGCATGCATATGTATTCAGTACTTGGTTTGGGCCCCTTTTGCAGCAATTACTGCCTCAATGCGGCGTGGCATGGATGCTATCAGCCTGTGGCACTGATGAGGTATTATGGAAGACCAGGATGCTTCATTAGCGGCCTTCAGCAATTCTGCATTGTTTGGTCTCATGTCTCTCATCCTTCTCTTGGCAATGCCCCATAGATTCTCTGTGGGGTCAGGTCAGGCGAGTTTGCTGGCCAATCAAGCACAGTACACTGTATACTTTTCAGAGGTCCGATATTGTTCTATTCTTCAATCCTTGTCTTCTTGGTTCCATGTAATATTCTAATTTTCTGAGATTGTGGATTTGGGGTTTTCATGAGCTGTACGCCATGATCATCACAATTATAACAAATTAAGGCTTGACTTATCTCGCTTTGCATGTAATGCGTCTGTCTCATATATCAGTTTCACCTTTTAATTTGCATTACTGAAATTAATGGACTTTTGCACGATATTCTAATTTTCCGAGTTTCACCTGTATTTGACATATTTCTCAGGTTTATATTATTGCCTATTATAAGGCATGTCAGACATTTAAGGCTTACTCATGGTGGTATAGTAGAGAAAGCTAACAAATGCCCTATTTTCAGTCTTTTGTTCGTATTTTGCCCCAGGCTATTACTCTTTCCTGCCTTTTAAAATTTTCTGCTGTTATCCATTGGTTCCTCTTCTTGCCTTTAATCAACCACACACTGCAGTCATCCAAAATTAAATTCCTCTGACTGGAACATTGATGACCAGCATAGTACTTGGATCTGTGGCCTGTTCCTTCATTTCTCACTTTCTGGAATTTGATTTTATCATCATCATCATTCTATTTAGAAATGATCTAAAATTACTAGGCACTGTACAGTAAGTTATAGATGCCTTTTTGATATGATACTTTAACTGCTTCTCCTATTTGATTTAAATTGAGCTTTGAAAGGCTAGTCACCTTTAAATATCTATAGGCATGCATTCTATCATCATATAAAACTTTTTTAGTTCACAGAAGTTGAACTAAAACTTCTTTGTATACCTTGTTGACCTTGAAGATACTCGGTTTAGCATTTAGAATTTTCTGAAAAAATTATCTCAGAAAAACTTAGATGTGTAGTTTACTTCTTAAATTAGAACATTAATGATGTACATTTATAGTATATTTGATAGAACAAGTCAGATGCACCGGAGCAGCGGAATTCTCTCATTTTTAGTCCTAGTCTAGTACCTACATCTATATGATGTCTCAAGTTAGGCATGTCTCTTGCTTGATCATCTAAATATCATTTTGCACTCTCGGGCTTCTTTGCCTTCTTCATGCTTGGTATAGAAAATCAAATAATATATCATTTTATAGACGAAAGGATCACAGTCGCTGTCTGATGGGAAACTATCCTATTGAAAGCACCTTGAATTTGTGTGGTGTAAATGTTAACCGTTTTGGTTTTGATTCTAGGTATTGAAAGGTGATATTAGACCAGCTATAGAAACTCATGAGATGCTGTATCAGGTGATCAAAAAGCATAACTTTCTTCCTGAGGTAAGGCAGTAGGCATGTGTTGCAAATTCATCATTATTTTAGAAAGGTTACTATCTAGCGCTAGACAAATTTTTACTTGATTAGAGATTAGTCATACAGACATTCTATGCAAGTGTTATTTTGATTGTTTGAATTCTGTTTACTGAATCTCCCATAGTAATGGGAACTGGAAGTTAGGGAGAAGGAATGTGCTAATGTGCTTCCTTCTTAACTTTGCATACAACATTGTATTGGATCCAGAGAAATGTGAACAGAAGGAAGCGTGTGAGAGAGAATTTTCTTGCCCCCTTCACTCCCCTCTGAAAAGCTGCTCCCAGTGCTCAGGGAGCCCTTGGGAATAGAATGCCATGTGGCGTTGGTTGTGGGTCGAGGGCACGTGCAGGAGGACAGGGGAATCTACTCATGCAAGCTACCTGGCAGATTTCCTCTCTTTCCAATCCCCCATACCATTCTGTTCAAGGACCCGCAACTTTCAGGAGTGACTGACTTTCGTGGGAAGCAGGGGTTAAAAAGTCCCCTTCCACAAGCTTTCTTCTGCTCAAGCTTTTTTGCATCCAGCCTATTGTGGTCCTACTTCATTCAATTTATAATCTGCTTTGATTATTACTAGGAGAAAGCCTAATTTTCTCCTAGTAATAATCAAAGCAGATTATGTTGAATGAAGTAGGACCACAAGAACTGTTAGCCTAACCGTTCTTCAAAATAAATGCATTGTGTATAAACCTGATATAATTGCTTATTATATCTGTGCTCATACACTATATAGTAAAGAGCAGCATGATTGATTCCAGAGAAACATCACAGTTTCTTTGCAGACTTAACACATTACACTCCTGGTATTTTGTGGTAAAGTCTGTAGTCAATCCCTCGGCTGCCTTACAGCATTGTTTAGTGTTAACTATTTACTGGAGTAAGCATAGAACTTTTGTTGCTGCATTTCATAGTTTATTTTCACCTATCCTCCCAAACAGCAGTAGTTTATCCTAGCAGTAACTTCAACCACTTCCAGTCAGATGATGCGGCTGTCGTGGTATAACATCTGCTTTGCATGCAGAAGGTCCCCGGTTCAATCTCTGGCGTCTCCAGGTAGAGTTGGGAAAGACTCCTACCTAAAACCTTGGAGAGTTACTGCCAGCCAGTGTAGACAATACTGATCTGTGCAGGGTCCTTGCGGTGGAATGCTGCATGTCCTCGAGGCATCTGCGCCCCACCTTGACGACTCCAGCATGGCACTATTTAAGGCAGGCCAGACTCCAGCATGGCACTATTTAAGGCAGGCCAGCCACAGCTCTTTTCTGGCCGCCTTTGTGAACAGACCTTGTGCTGTCACTCCTCATTCAGATTAGTTCCTCTTCTGAGAGTTCACAGTCTTTAAAAAAAGTAAAAAAAAGTTTGTCTTTTCAGTTTTATTGATCACGGGACAGCTTGACTATGTTATGGAGCAGCTACAATAACGGATTATGACTCAGAAGAACAAAAGGTTTAAGAGGTGTGAGGGCTGCAGTGCAAAACTTCCCTTGAAGGATCTCCATGACTTATGCCTTATTTGCCTGGGCAAAGGGCATAATGTCTCTACGTGCAAGATCTGTCTATCTTTCTCAAAGTAAATGAGAAAAAAATGGGCTCTTGGGCTTCATGCCACAATCTGTGATGATGTTGTAAGCCCATCGACACCAGGACAGCCCCTCCCATCAACATTGATGTCAACTCCGAGGACTACTCCATTGAAACAATTGAAACTCCCGGCATCCTCGTCGACTCTGAAAACTTTAAAGAGCCCTAAGCCTCTGAGTACTTCACATGAGAGCGCTTCTGCAGGGCATTCCAAGTCGAAAGGGAAGAGGAAGTCTAAGGAAGAGCCCACTTTGGCACCTAGACTGAAGAAAGCAAAGATGATTGATTTGACAGGAGATCAAACCCCCTCACTGTCCGGTCTACACACTATCGGGACTGCATGCCCTAAGACGCTGATGTTGAGGGAAGCACTCGACATTCAGGAGCTGTCAACGCCAAAGACTTTGACGTCGAGAACAAGGTTGATTTCATCGGCACCTACTCCAATCCAATCCTCGACACCAACGGATCGATGTTGAGATGTTCCATTGACACTGAAGACTCCAATTTCAACGTTACTTGACACAAGTCAATCTCCTGCCTCAACACTGAATACTCCAGTGCTGTTGATGTCGAAGCAAGTCATGCCTCGATATTGATCACCGGCACTGACCGTCAATATCCAAGATGAAGAAAGTGATAAAGACACCAGTTTGGACCAAACAATGGCCCGAACTCTGCTCTCCATTCTGGATTCAAGCGCCTTTTAAGGAGTTTCTGCCCCATAGTGCTGACCACCTGCTGGAAGACCTGGCAGTCACTAGGGTACCTACTCCTGCTCCAACTACAGATCAGCCCACTGTGACTAAGTCTCTAGTATGCTACGCACTGTCTGCTGCCCACCTGGCAAGCATCATGGCATTCATGTGGTTTCTCTCACTGAACTGCGGCTATTGCTACCTTGGCTTCCACTGGCCTTGGGATATCTTTTCCAGAGTTCCCCTATGATTTTCAGGACAACAGAACATGGAAAATAACCCAACCTAAATCATATTACCTGCTAACTTCATCTCTTGCACAGGTTCAGCAAGTCTATACTCTGGCCAGCAGTGATGCCTCCATTTCTCAACGTAGACCTGTTCCACTGGCCAAGTCAAATGGCAACTCAAACATTTACTCATCCGCTTTCACGCTTGATAGTATCCTCTACCACTCAGACAGTGGTCAGTGACCCTAAACTGAAAAGGTCTGCCGCAGAAACATAAACTCAATCGCAGAAACCAAGTCTGACAACAACTTTACTAAGACACAAACACTAATCCCTACCTCACCTGCACAGTCTTCCTGTACTCACCATGGCTCTTCGGATTTTGAGGCTGATGCTGATTAACTGGACAGCCTATTTGACCCGCCTATTGATGTGCCACGTGTCAACATGTCTCTCCTACAGAAGAGATGAAGGCTTATTGTTTACAAATAAAAGAGATGCCTGATGCCTTGGGGCTAGACTTGAAGTCTCAACTGGCAACCACTGACAATCCTGTCTAATAATTTCATGGTCAAGTCACAATCTACACAACAGGTGGCTTTACCAGTACTTCCCGCAATCTTCGGGGCAACACAGTGCTCATGAGAAGTAGTACACACTTCCACTCCTACCTCTAAGAGATTAGAGTGTTTGTATCATGTTCAAGAATCAGAAAATTTTTATCATCATCATCATCATCATCACATTTGTACACAGCCCCAAACTTTCGTCTCTGGGCGGTTAACAATAATATACCTCTTACCTTCTGAAACACCCAGCTCCAAATTTGCTTGTCATCGATTGTGCAACGTCCACAAAGTTGAGAAGACGTCACGCCACACATAGGAATAAGGAAGGAAGAAAATTAGACCTCATGGGCAGGAAAAACTCCTTCACAGCCTGCCTGTCCATCCAAATAGCGAACTACTTGGCCTGCATGAGCAAATATAATCACTGCCTGTGGGAAGAACTTCAACAGGATTTGAACACTTTATCACCAGAAGACTTTAAAAAGCGTTTCAAACAGACTATGGCTAAATCATTGGCACTCACTTGGCAACAACTCAGCATGGTGAAGCATCTAGCCAAAACTGAGTCTAGGTCAATGACAACTGCGGTGTCAGTAAGATGACACGCCTGGCTTCGCTCTTCCTCATTACAGAATGATATGAAGGAGAAGATCAGAGGTCTGCCATTCGATGGAAAAGGCCTCTTTAGTGAGGAGATGGACTTCACCATGGAGAAGTTAAAGAAATCAGAATTCACAGCAAAGACCTTTACAGCCTCTTCTTCGTCGTCTACCTACACTTCGAGATATAAGTCATATTCTAAACAGAAGCCAATGTTTAGCAACAAGACAGGAGGGACTTCAGGAAGCCCTACAAGAACAAGAATAAAAACAGCCAAGGACAATGTACTAAGCAAATGGAACCTCAGAAGCATCTTTGAGGTTTATGATCACCCACCGTTACAGCTACATCTCCCGATCCAAACCCCCTCAACACCTCCCCCATCAGGAGCAATATTATCATGGCGTGCAACCCCATCATTGACACCAGCGACCAACTCTATCAAGCTGGCACGCCATGCCCCTGCATGGCACCTCATAACATCAGACCGCTGGGTCCTCAAGATAGTTTTCCTGGGGTACGCCATAGAGTTTAAGATGATTCATTCCAAAGTTCTCCGGGATGTGAAACACTCAACCAACCCAGTCATTGAGGGAATTGGTGAAAGGAGCTGTTAGCAAAAGGGTGTGATTGCCCCTGTGTGGTGGGCACACAGACAGGAGTATTTTACTCCCGGTATATTCAGATACCAAAGAGGGGAAGCAGAATCTGACCAATTATGGATCTTTGCCACTTGAAAAAATTTGTCCATCTTGTTTGTTTGTTATTTCTCTGTGTAAACTGCTTTGGAAACGTTTGTTGAAAAGCAGTATATAAATATTTGTTGTTTTCCACATGAAAAAAATTCCAAATGATGGCATTGCAGGAGATCTTACCACTTCTGTATCAAGAAAACTGGCTTGCAACTCTGGATTTAAGGGATGCGTATTTTCACATTGGCATCAGGAAGGTGCACAGAAAATATCTAAGATTCATCATGAGAGTATGCCCATACAAGGTATTACCTGTTGGCCTTTCCACCGCCCCCAGGGTATTTACCAAGTGCGTGGCGGTGGCTCACCTGAGAACACAGAGCATTGCAGTCTACCCATATTTGGACAACTGGCTCATAACATCAAAAGACGAAAATGAGTTACATTCTCAGATGCCGTATGTGTTAGATCTTCTCCAAGACCTGGCGATCCTAGTCAATTGGAAAAAGTCTAACCTAGAACCTGCATGTTTTATAAGCTACATTGGTACAATTCTAGACACAGAAACGAAATGAGTATACTTACCCCAGTAATGCTACGACTGCGTCAGGGAGATGGTCCAGAGTTTCCAACAACATCCAATTCAGCCTGTTCAACTCATACAAAGACTGCTAGGCCCCATGGCATCCTGCAATACAGTAGTGTGTTATGCATGGTTAAATATGCGGAAACTTCGATTTTGGTTTCTTTCAGTTTTCCACCCAAATGTAGATAGCCAACAAATGCGTCTCGAGATCCCCACTCAGATGTTACGCTCTTTGAGTTGGTGGACGAAAAAAGGAAACCTCTTGGCGGGGGTTGTCCCTTTTCAGATGCTAACTCCAACTATCTGGATAACAATGGATGCATCCCTGTTGAGTTGGGGTGCTCACTGCAATGGCCATTGCAAGGCAAATAGAGTCCACAACAAAAACAGTTTCGTATCAATTTTTTTGAGCTCCTAGCTGTGTTTCAGGGTATGAACACCTTCCTACCACTTTTAAAGGGCCAGATAGTACAAGTACAGCTGGACAATACTCCTGCCCTGGTCTATATCAATAGGCAGAGCAGGACGGTGTTGTGATCCCTTTGTGCCCTCATTCATCAAGCACTGCACCATAGACCTACGCTCTGCTGCTGAAGCTAAATTTGGGAGAAGTGTTTTAAAGCGGGTGTTACGCTAGCTACTACTTCACCCTCCTCCACAGGGAGCTAGCTAGACACCTATTCTTATGGAGCTCAACAGATCACAATTCAGATAAACAGGTTGCTCACCTGTAACTTGTGATCTGGTAGTAATCCGTTGATATCCATAAGACCCTCCCAAACCATCCCACTGCGGTAGTGTTGTGCTATGAGCACAATGAATGTAAATGCAGTAAGTTTCCAAAAGTG
The DNA here is from genome assembly GCF_027244095.1 of Hemicordylus capensis. Classification (NCBI taxonomy): domain Eukaryota; kingdom Metazoa; phylum Chordata; class Lepidosauria; order Squamata; family Cordylidae; genus Hemicordylus; species Hemicordylus capensis. The sequence continues at coordinate 149,990,072 of NC_069660.1, forward strand.
AACTCACCAATTAAGGATGATCAACCTCATCAGCAGTTGTCCAAGAACTGAGGAACATGGTGTCTGGCCCGCCTTAAATAGTGCCATGCTGGAGTCATGGAGGCTGGGCGCGGACGCCTCAAGGAGCTGCAGCATTCCACCACAAGGATCCTGCACAGGCTTAGTACCCATTCTTATGGATGTCAGCGGATGACTACTGGATCATCAGTTACAGGTGAACAACCTGTTTTTTCTTTGCATTTGGTCACAACCACAATACTATCTTCTATTCTTGTGAAGTGATCTTTCGGGGGATACTGTTACTGCAGTGATCTTTGGGGGGATACTAGCTACACTTGCTTTAAAAATAAGCCTAGTTCTATGATTTGGAGCATGCTTGCTTTGTGAGATATACTTGGGGATACACTGGATACATTGTTAGAGGATAACAATTTAATACTTACCTCTACTTTTCTCCTTGTCTACTTCAGGCTTTCACTACAGACTTCCGGGTTCATTGGGCTCAGCATCCTTTACGGCCAGAATTTGCAGAGAGCACCTATTTCTTATATAAAGTAAGACTCAGTAGTAGTTCAGGCATATTCAGTTCCAGAAAATGGGCTCACTGATGAAAAAAAATAGAGGGAACACTGCCTCTAACCTATATGGCTTTGAAAAAGGACTAGACAGATTCATGGAGATTTATCAATGCCTGTTTGCCATTATACCTAAATGTATCCTCCATATTTAGTAGTGGTATACCCCTGGTTTATCAGTTGCTGGGAGCAAGGAGTATGGAATGGCTATCTCTGTCTCAACTTTTCAGGGCGTCTGATTGGCCCCTGCTGGTGAGAATGCTGGATATGGTCAGGATCCTTGGTCTAATTCAGCTTAGATGTTGTTCTGCTATCCTGGGAATTTGATCCCTAGTTAGTGAGGGTTGAGATCTTCTTGCTAGTGAGCTGAAGCAAACTTGTGCAAAACAGATCTCATTAGAAATACTTCTGGACCCCACCACCACCACCACCACTCCCCACATTCCTCTTGCGACACAGGAGCTGTTTTTTGAAAGCTGGTGGAATTAAGTAAACAATTCCTTTGAGATTGGAAGTCCATCTCCCTCGATTCACCTTGAAGTTTTGCACTTAACAACTCTCTCTCTAACTGTATTTTCCCACTAGGCATGGGTACAGTAAGGTTAACTTTCCACCCCAAGACAGTATCTTTTTAGTAGCGTAAATAAAGACTTTCTTTTAAAAAAAAAAAAAAAGGAAGAAAAAGTACCTCAGGGTATTTTTTAGCAGATATTCATATGTAGTGTCTTTCCAGAAGCTAATCAAATGTCTCCCTCTTTTAAAAATAGGCTACTGGAGATCCCTACTACTTAGAAGTAGGAAAAACATTAATTGAGAACTTAAATAAATATGCACGAGTACCTTGTGGATTTGCTGCAATGAAGGATGTCCGTACTGGAAGCCATGAAGACAGGTAACTAATTGAAAAGAGATTCAGAGCCTTGAAATGGATGTCCGATTAAAATTGTAACTGAATTTTGAGAAGGCAGAGATTTTGTTGGTCAACAAGGATTTGTATACAGATGTGACTTGATGCTAATGTTATTGCTTTACCCTCACTGATCTTTTCAGCTTCACGATTTTCATGATGGGTATTAAAGTGTTGTTTTTGTTTTTACATAACTGTTTTTGTAGCTGCTTTTGTAGTTCACATGTGAATTCTTTCTCTGGAAAAGATTTACAAAGTGAAACCTGGTTTTGTTCACATTGTTAGACATGTTACCATGAGCTTCATTGGTCACTTGATTACTTCATTCAAAATTATCCCTTGTTATGCATTTTGCAGTTGTTCATTTTGCAAGAAAAAAGAAGTGGTATTCAAAGTATATTTCTCCCCTCTTTCTAGGATGGATTCTTTCTTCCTGGCTGAGATGTTTAAATATCTATATTTGCTATTTGCCGATAAGGAAGACCTAACGTTTGATATAGAAGACTATATCTTTACCACCGAGGCTCACTTACTACCTCTCTGGTTGTCTACTACAAACCAAACAGCCCCTAAGAAGAACTTTGTGAGTGTTGCTTTTCAAATTAATCAATTTAATTGCTAATTGGAATTCAGCTTCCAAAATAAGGTGTATCTGTTGAGTGATTCTGATGTTACACAAAGGATGGCTAGGTTTGCTCTCCTTGCAAGGGGAACCTGTATAGTAAAACTTCATAAATTGCAAGGTGGACACTTCTGTTTTATGTAAACTTTGTTGATGAACATTTTAACTCTACATATTCCTTTTATGTTTGAGTGATCTGTTGTACAATTTATCTTTTTATTTCATATAATAATGGCTAGACTGGGTAAATTAAGTAATTAATATAATTCATATTATAACAGCTTGTGGTGAAAAAAACCAAACTGCATCTATCTCTTATCCTTTATAGACTACTGAATACACAGAACTGGATGATAGTAACTTTGATTGGACATGTCCCAACACCCAGATCCTCTTCCCAAATGATCCCATGTATGCTCAGAGTATCAGGGAACCTCTGAAAAATGTGGTAGACAAGAGCTGTCCTAGGGGTGTTTCCAGAGCGTAAGATGTTTTATATCTTCTATACTCCTGATAATACATTTCTTTAAACAGAAAAAGGAACATACAGCAACCTGCTTCTGTTGACTTGATCTGCTTGCTTCTTTTGTAGGCATCTGAAGTAGACCAGGTTATTTTATTGTCTGTTTGTTTTAACTCTGCATGAGAGAGGAAGTCTGATTCTGCCTGCTTCTAGCCGAACAAAATGTTTGTTTAGAAATAGTTTTATAAAAATCAGTAGATCTTGGTTTGAGTTTATCAAAAGTAGTTACTGTCTGTGAGGAAGAAAACTGTTGTATTCACTTAAGAAGTCCTTTTTTGCCTTCAGTTTACTTACTCAGTGCATGATTCCCCTTGTACTGTGACATGCAAGAGGTTTCTGCTCCAAGGAGCTTAGTGTTAGCCAAGTGGAAGGGACAACAAAGTGTAGAGGAGGAAACCAAGGCCTAGTTTAAAATTGTTGCTGGGCGTGCAAGAAAACCTGCCTAAATGGTATTGCATGGCCTGGCTTTGCATTTAAACTGGACCATCAGCTGTTACATATCCAGAATTAGCACTCCAGCAAGGTGCCCACCTGAGCTACAGACCTTGGATCTGCAAATGCTCCATGCACAGGTGAGGCAAACCAGTTTAAATGAGATGTCTGGCATGCCATTGAGGCAAGTATTGGGATCTCCCCCCCACCCCCACATGCCTTGCATCACATTGACATCTAAACTGTGACAAAGCATTTGTAGTAGCTAGTTTAGTTGCATGAAGTAAACAAAGAAAGGAGTGTGTTCCAGGAAAGAAGGTATGCAGGACTTTGTGATGGAAGTAGATGAGTAAAGGTTTTGTGGCAGGCTTGGAGCTAGAGGTGGAGCAAGACTATGAAAGTCTTGTTTCACTAGGCTGGAGTGGAACAAGACTATGACTATGAAGTGGCACGAGACCATACCCCTGCTAACTTGGCAAAGAGGCCCCTTTTAACATGGTGATTCTCTTTCTTTAGCAGGGGGCCCTATCCACCCCCAGCACAGTACCTCCAGTGACTGTGGCTGGTGCCTATCTTATGTTTCTTTTTAGATTGTGAGCCCTTTGGGGATAGGGAGCCATCTTATTTATTTGTTATTTCTCTGTGTAAACCGCCCTGAGCCATTTTTGGAAGAGCAGTATAGAAATGAAATCAATCAGTCAGTCAATTAAATCAATCTGACAGACAGTCTGGTTTCATACAAATGACAGATTTATTTTGAATTCAAAGCAGTATGGGAAGGCCAGTGGGTGGAACTGAGCAGAGCAACCAGTGTGAGCAATCCTGCTAGCTGCATATTGAACAAAATGAAACGGGTTGAAGGCAAGGATGTAGTAACTGAGGCAAGAGTGTGCAACAGAACTCTGATAGGAATGGAGCAGAGTGGGGGGGAGGCTTTTTGTCTCTTTGTGTTTTGCATTTTTTGGGAAGAGAAGCATACGGAAACTTCACAGAATGTATTTGATCACTGAAATAAGGATCCAAATTAAGCTCTTATTTGCATGCTTGGGCTACAGTGTACAGAGTGGTTTGCCCTAGATTAAAACCAGATGGAAGGTTTAGGGGGAAATGATGAGAGTGTTCAGCCTGCCAGATTGCAAAAGCGTTTTTCACATCTATTAGCCATTCAGTGGTTTCTGCTGACAATCCATGCTATACTTCAGTCATTCATACTTCTTGCATTATGCTGGCCTTGGGCCGAAATAAACAACAGCAATACTTCTTGCATATAATTTTGACACAAAATTGATTCCATTTTTAAAAAGCTTGCTAGTTCTTTCTCTCTTGCAGGGAAGAAAGTTTGGGCAGTGGACCAAAGCCACCACTCAGAGCCAGGGATTTCATGGCCAGCAATCCTGAGCATCTAGAAATACTGAAGAAGATGGGAGTCAGCTTGATTCATCTCAAAGATGGAAGAGTCCAGTTGGTGCAGCATGCTATCCAGGTAAGATCTCAATGTGCTGCTTGCAAGTATGATCCACCCCTTATTTATACAGCATAATCTCAGACAAATGAGATGACATCCAGACACTCTAAAATTTTAGATATGGGAAGAAGTAGTTACTTCTATAAACTTTGAAGCAATTGGACAATACCATTTTTATTTCTTGATGCTTCACAAATCTGGATTACAGAGTTGTACTGTCAACTCTGTTTGGATATTTTGGGACAGATATTGTTTTTTAAACTTAACAACCTATTGTGAAGTTAGATCCATGCCATGTCCTTTAAATATTATGTATGATAGGGATCACCTAGGACAGGACCTTTTTCATCATAGGACCAGGGGTGCATTCCACTCCTTTGCTGGTGGTTTTTGGGCAGCAAGTTCTTACTTCAGAGAGCATGTGGATCCCTCTGAGCTGTTTAACTGGAGGCTGTTCTCTTGCTGCTTGGCTATTGTGGTTCTTACTGCTGCTATGCTTTTAATAAGTCTGGACATTATGTCATAAGCTACCTTCAAGTGGCTCACCCCATAAAGTGGGATACAATTATTTTAATAGCACGTGTTGAGGTCATCTGTGATGTGTATAGTTGGGCAGGGTGGGTGGGGGTGGGCATGGAAATCATTAACTCCCTGAAACAAATGCCTTCCCTAGAGCAGCAAGAAACTGTCCCCACGCAGATGCTCCCTATATCAGATTTGTACATGTCTGTAGCTCTAAAACACTGTTGGCTACAGTCATATATCTAGGCATACAGAACAATGAATAATGAAGCTTCCTTGGGAGATTTGTATATTTTGTCTGCAGTTCTAGAGTCAAGAAACAGAGGCTCTAGTAAAATGCTGGTCATCTCATATGTGAGAACTTGCTTACTTGTTTCTTTCACTAGGCGGCAAGTTCAATAGACGCTGAAGATGGTTTACGGTTCATGCAAGAAATGATTGAGCTGTCCAGTCAACAACAGAAAGAGCAACAGTTACCTCCTCGTGCAGTTCAAATTGTTTCTCACCCGTTCTTTGGCAGAGTAGTATTGACAGCTGGGCCTGCACAATTTGGAATGGACTTATCCAAACACAAATCAGGGGTGTGTACTCTCTTAATAGCATTATAATAATATTGAATAATCTGTTGGTTTGCTTGAAGGTTTTGGTGTGTGCCAGGAAATTGCTCACATGCAGAGCTTTTAAGGATTGATTAAGGATTGTCTAGATTAAGGATTGTCCTATATGAATACGAATAATAATTATATGTCGCTTTTCAGCAAACGTTCCCAAAGTGGTTTACATAGGTAGAGGCCTATTGAACAGGCCTCCCTGTGTCAAAAAGACAGCCTGTTTTTATTCTTAGTTACATTCAGGCTAAGGCTAAGATAGCTCAAGGGCAAGCAGATAAGAGGAAAGGATCCCAAATAATACTACTTCCATGTATTTGGGCCACTAAACCACTTGCATAGGGGCAGGGGAGGGGGAGAGAGAGAGAAAGAGACTTTCCAGAAAAAGGGAGGGAAATCAGTAGGGAGGCCTTCTGTGCACCCACAACCCCTAAGCTAGGGAGAGTGTTCCATAATACTTGCAAAACAGAAGAGGTGGCAGGTATAGTTGCTTGTATTAATGCACCAGGGTGGGGTTGGTGACAACTTGGCTTCTGGTCGGGTAGCTTACTCTGGGGGAAAGTAGAGGAGAAATTCAGGCTTTCTTTAGAACTTGGAGAGAGTCTGCCTCACATTTTTTAGTGTGTTTTATCTAAATTCAGAATTTGATGACTTATTACATGAATTCTTATGTCTGTCTTAATGGAGGACAGTGAGAAGTCTACAGCTGCCAAGGTTTATTGTGCTTTTCAGCAGGCCTTAAACAATATTTCATGAGCATAAACACAGTATGGGCTCTAACTCATTCTTATAGTCTAATAATGAAATGGAATAGATTGGCTTTTTATTGCTTTACTATCATTCTGACATGGTGAGACTTTGGGGTTTTTTTGTGGGGGGCGGGATGTTTTCTTGAAGTCTTTCTCCCACCCACCCCGCCTTCACATAGTTATGGGCTTGTTTGGGCTCCTTGGCAACCAGGCCCAAGTACATTTGTACCCTTCCTGCCACCATGCTTGGGCCCTACATCTGCATATTTGTGATGACTTAATCTTCACAGTGATGAACATGCATTTGTGCAGCACTGAATACCTCATTGCAGTTGTTGCCAGTTGCCTTCCCCTCTTGTCATGTATGCATGTGTTGTCAGAATTCAGGCTCATGCCCAGTTTGCTGGACTGCAGTAGGCCTCCTTGGTGAATCAATTGAAAGAAAGGAAGGCATACTTAGCTTTCATTTAGCTGTAAATATACTGTCTTGTTGAAGTAGCCTGTTCTTAGACAGTAAAGGAATCACAGGAGAGATATTTTTGGGGGGGGAAACAGGGTGGAGATTGTAGTGAAGCAAGCAGTACCAAAGTTTTCCTATTGCAGGGGACAAAAGGGATATATTTTGGTCACAATCCAGTTCAGAATGTGGGCAGCCTTAAGCCCAAAATCACTGTGCTTCTGTCTACCCAACTCTGCATGTGGTTGTGGTTTTTATATTCAAATTGCTCACAGAACACTTTGCTGGAAAAATGTCGACATTCCTTTTTTGGTCTTCTACATGCCCCCCCCCCCCCCCCCCGTCTTGTGGTGGATGCCATTTTTCTCCTAATGCCATTGGCACCTGCTAGATGCCAATTTAGTGAAGATATCGGTCATCACATGCAGCTATTTGTCAAGAGCCAACCATATCCCTGGTCATTATAAGGTATAAAATGTAACCACAACAAATGCTCAAAATGGTGGTGGGGTGTGTGTGTCTGTGTCTGTGTTGAGCAGGGAGAGGATTGCAATATAAGCCTGAATATATCTAATATCAGCCATTTTAACCTTGCTCTGAGTATTCCTACCATCAGTAGTAGGATCTAACATAGTGGATTCTAGTCTCCCAAAAGTCTGTACCCTAATAATTGGTTCTTTGAGGTGCTATAGGATACTGCTGTGTTGGCTACGAATTGTCACAAATTTGATTAGCTGATTCATCTAACAAACAGATTACAGTTGCTAATGTTCATTGTGACATAGATACTGTATTTACCCAATTAGAAGACAACTCCAAATTTAAGATGACCCCTTCAAAATAGAGGTTAAATACAGGTCATACCTGTATTTATCTGAAAGGAAGAGGATTCTGAATTTAAAATGAGCTCTCTGATTTCTAACATAGAACTTGGATAAAACCTAATCTTGGATTCAGATAAATACAGTAACTGCTGTTGATAAACATTGTGAACCTGAATTGGAAAATTAGAATATACCTGTGTGTCAGGTTTCTGAAAAGCTGGTTGAGGTCTTTTGATTCCAATCCAACAGTATGTACAAAGAGCAGCATATGAAGAACTTTTTAAAATAAAAGCTGAAATCTCACCCATCAGCTGTTTGGGAAAGGGGACAATCTAGCTCTCTGGAACAGTCAAATGGAAAAATATTGGCATTTTGTAAAGGGTTTTGTAATGGCATTTTGTAAAGGGTAAAGGGTTATAATGCCCTTATACAAAACTATGGTGTGACCACACTTGGAGTACTGCGTACAATTCTGGTCACCACATCTTAAAAAGGACATTGTTGAACTGGAGAAGGTACAGAAGAGGGCAACCAAGATGATCAGGGGCCTAGAGCACCTTTCTTATGAGGCAAGACTACAACACCTGGGGCTTTTTAGTTTAGAAAAAAGACGACTGCGGGGAGACATGATAGAGGTCTATAAAATCATGCATGGCGTGGAGAAAGAGAGATTCTTTTCCCTCTCACACAACACTAGAACCAGGGGTCACTCCATGAAATTGATGGCCAGGAGGTCTAGGACCAACAAACAGAAGTACTTTTTCACACAACGTGTGATCCACTTGTGGAACTCTCTGCCACAGGATGTGGTGACGGCCAACAACCTGGATGGCTTTAAGAGGGGTTTGGATGACTTCATGGAGGAGAGGTCTATCAATGGCTACTAGTCAGAGGGCTGTGGGCCACCTCCAGCCTCAAGGGTGTGCCTCTGAGTACCAATTGCAGGGGAGCAATGGCAGGAGAGAGGGCACACCCTCAACTCCTGTCTGTGGCTTCCAGCGGCATCTGGTGGGCCACTGTGCGAAACAGGATGCTGGACTAGATGGGCCTTGAGCCTGATCCAGCAGGGATGTTCTTATGTTCTTATATAGCACTGGCTGCTGAACTGGGCTGAGGTAATAATGCATGCAGCACCTGTTTACATCCATGATCTCAATCCCGCAAGTGATATGCATGCCAAAGTATGTTTCTACACCCGTGTAGCCCCAAACTGGAGCAACATGGATCCCTATACACATGCACATAGCCAACTTAAAAACAAACAGAATTCACATTTTAAATATCTTCCATACCGCCATCAGTCTGCCTTACATACTTCCTTTTTTCCTTTTTTTTTAAATTTAATGTCGGGATACTCTCTGAATCATCTGGTCCAACCCTCTATCCTGAGGCAGAATAAACAGCGGGAGGAGTTAAGAACATAATGAGATTGTACGAAGTTTCCTCCATTCAATCCCTAACATTTTGTTTAATTTGACAGATTTATATCCTGCTTTATTTCTCACATTTGGAAATTTACATCAGACCCACTAGATCAAGGCTAGAAGTGTTTACTCTGAAAAACTTTGGGTTAGCAGGTCAAAGTACAACCAGCTTTTATTTTACACTAAATCTGCAAGAAAACGTTAAATCTGCAGGAGTTAAAATAACTTTGAAACATGACTTGTTCATTTCACACTAAATAAAAGTAGGGATGTGAACTTAGTAATCAGAAATCATGCAATAGAATGTCTAGACTAAAGTTACTGACCGGTTGATTTCAATTTCTCTAAGAGCACTTAGCTTTGCGTTGGATTGTACACCTATATTTTCCCAGCATACTGTCTAGATGTTATCCTGGGGAAAATACAGGCTTGAATATTGTAAACCAAAGCCTTTAATCTTTCCGACAGACAAGAGGATTTGTTGTAGTCAGTAAACCATATAATGGATGCTCTGAAATCACCAATCCCGAAGCACTGAAGGAGAAAATTGCTTTGATGCAAAGAGGGCAGTGTATGTTTGCTGAAAAGGCACGGAACATCCAGAAAGCTGGAGCCATAGGCGGCATTGTTATTGGTAAGTAAAATAGAGAAGTTGTACAAAGATTGCGGTTAATGTGTGATATTTTGATGGTTAAGGCAGGCATGACTCTTGCTCTCAAATAGCTTTAAAGTAAATGTACAGGTATATACTCCCAAGGTTTCGACTTGATGGGACTGGCTAGTTAAATTCAGAGATTAACTGAGGGTAGCCAGATAAATAACTGGCAGACTGTCAAGTTCATGAAAAAAGTTGTCCTGTTGCATACCTGGAAGTCTGTATGAGCCGTGGCATGGGTGTGTTATTCACACCCCTATATTGCTCATGTAGAGGTTTTCTAACATGAAAGTGCAAATTCTAAACCTGCTGAGTTTAATACCTGACCTGCTACAAAATGGAAAAGAAAAGTAGATTGAGGAAGATCGGAAGAATTTTCTGCCCCTTCACGACAGAGGATACTGAGCGTATACCTGTGCCTGAACCGAGCTTCTCAGGGACAGAGGCTAAAGAACGGAGTCAGATAGAAGTGATGAGAGATGACTGTCTGTAAAAATTAAAACTGGAAAAATTAAAAAGTTCTAGTAAGAACTAATCTTCCTACTTTCCTTTCATTATCCCTACAACTGGACTAATTTAGTTCAAATCTGTTAGGCAGTTCACAAGTTAGCCCAATTGTACTTCAAATGTTCATGGGTCCGCCATCTTGAACTGGGGTGGATGACATCATCACAAGCCATGCTGTTGAGGTGTCCCTGTTTGTCACTCACTATAACCGTACCAAATTTAGTTCAAATCGGTTAAACAGTCCACAAGTTAGCCCACTTGCACCTCAAATGTTTATGCGTCTGTCGTCTTGAGGTGGATGGCATCATCACAAACTATGCCATTGAGGTGTCCCCATGTGACCCTACAGCTGCAGCAAATATGGTTCAAATAGGTAAGGCAGTTCACAAGTTAGCCCACTTGCAGCTTAAACATTTATGCATCTGCCATCTTGAATCAGGGTGGATGATATTATCACAAACTACGCCATTGAGAAGTCCTTTTGTGTCCCTACAGCTGTACCCAATTTGGTTCATATTGGTCCAGGCATTGCAAGTTGATGGGGAGGGTCAGGGGGACGGATATGCGCACTATACACACACACACACACACACACACACACACACACACACACACTCTCTCTCTCTCTCTCTACTGGGTGACCTCATAGCCTACTAAAAAGTAGGCTGAAAAACAAGCTTATTAGTACAATTTATGTCTGTTTGGTAATGGGGGTGGTTCTCCAACCACAACATGGCAATAATATCCTCCAGACACCCATGATTAATTGACCTGGAGCTAGTTCATCACCTAATAATTTCACAAGTACTTGCTTTGGTACTTCATCTGAAAAAACCAGAAGAATTGCTTTATAATATTGTAGTGATCAGCCACCCCTCCCCTAAAGCTTTAATCAGAAGTGAACCCTGTCCTGACTGACAGGCTGGTGAACTCCAGGGCTCAGCCAATCAGGCAGATTAGTTCTTACTAGAACAACTTGTTCAATTCCCAAATTATTTTTTGATTTAGAATAAATTAGTCTAAAGGAAGGAAAAATTCTCTCTACACCTGCATGAGAGGCTGCTGCTGTTAAAAGCTGGATTATCACTTCAGTGGTCTCGAAATCCAAATGTTTACTTTACTTCTACCACCTCACTGATGTGACTTCCCTTAAAACTTCATCAGCAAACATATATTTCTTGAACTGGCTATCCAGCTATGAAATTTGCACTCAGAATAAGTTTCTTCGGGACTGCATGAATATGTTATTTTCACTCTTTCTTTCACTTTCTGTTCCTCTCCCTTGTCCCTTGCATTTTTATATCAAAACTCTCTGCTCAAATCTGCTCCATCCCCCCAAATCCTCTATTTATTGATCTTGTCTGTCTTTGCACTTTTAGAGAGAAAGAGAAAGGTAAGGGTTTGACTGCATGTGCATGTATATCACCTGCAGTATAGGACTGGTCAGGTCTGTTATTTCTCATCTCCATATACTGCTGTTAACGAGTATATGCATAGAATATAATTAGAAATTATAATTACTGTTCAAAATAATATCTTTGACCTAGGTTCATATTGTAGAGAGGAGAGCTGGTCTTATGGTAGCAAGCATGATTTGTGCCCTAAGCAGGGTCCACCATGGTTGCTTATGAATGGGAAACTTGATGTGTGAGCACTGTGAGATATTCCCCTCAGGGGATGGAGCCGCTTTGGGAAGAGCAGAAGGATTCAAGTTCCCTCCCTGGCTTCTCCAAGATAGGGCCGAGAGAGATTTCTGCCTGCAACCTTGGAGAAGCCGCTGCCAATCTGTGAAGACAATATTGAGCTATGGCAGCTTCTTATGTTCCATAGTTCTAAGAACATCTTAAAACCTGATTTAAATTTTTTTAAAGTCAGATTTTAATTGAGGGGCAGAATCCTTTTTAAAAAATCATTGGTTTTTATCTGCTGCCTTATGTACTGCCATACTGCTGGCAAGTTGAGATGAAGTGTGTGTTTTTTAGTGAACTTGTATGCTATCCTTTGCTCTAAAATTCCTTATATACTAAGATCAGTCTTTTAGCATACTATTCTATGCTACTGGAAATGAGAGAGACTAAATTAAGATTTAGTGGGTAAAAGCAGTCTGTTAATGGAAGCACTGCTTATTGCAACTGTCTGCTGACTAGATGACAATGAAGGAAGCAGCAGTGACACAGCCCCTCTCTTCCAAATGGCGGGTGATGGCAAGAATACAGATGACATCACCATTCCCATGCTGTTTCTGTTCAACAAGGAAGGCACTATTATTCTTGATGCCATCCAAGAATATGAAGCTGTAGAAGTGCTGCTCTCTGACAAAGCAAAAGATAGAGGTAAGAGGGAAACTATGTAATATAAGTATGGTTTGCCATTGTGAATGAACCAAGCTGCATATTGTGTTGAATACAGGAGACCCTCGTTTTTCGCAGGTTGTCCTATCACCGTTTCTGTTGTTGGCTGGTGGGTCATAGAAACCCGGTTTCTTCATTTATGGGCAAAAATTAGCCCTATTATTAGCTGTTTGTATTAGAGAACTGGCTGCTTTGTTCACATGCCTAAAACTATGGCTATTTCTGGCTATTCGTGGTATAGAGACCTTTTGCTTTGTTTTGTTTTTTGTTTTGTTGCACACTAAAACTAGGGTTATTTTCAGCTATTTCTGGCTAAGTGCCACTCGGAAATGACTTCCAGTGGCCATTTTGTGATGTTCTGACATACAAAAACAAAAGCCCCCAAAATGGAGGATTGGGGGGTTGGAAGGGCATTGCTGGAGAGCAAGGTAATGTGCTTTACTACTCTTATTTCTTCCCCACCCACCCCGTCCCCATAGGCTCAAGTTTCTTTTTTCATGGTTTCTCTGTTCATGGCAATAGGCTAGATCAGAACCCCTGTGAAAAAAGAGGGCATCCTGTAATTGTTTCAAACTCCTTGAATTGTTTTCTTGCTGGGATTGGAGATATGGTGTTTGCTCTCATTTTGATGGCGATTACATTAAGGAAGAGATCTTTGTACTTTTATGGAATATTAATTGGCATGTTGATTTCTTAAAAATAATGTTTAGGACTAATTGCTAAATTAAATAGTTAGTGGGTCAGCAGGGCCAGATGGCATTCTCACTTTTGAGTTCCTTCAGAAGTACTAATGTTGATCATTAAAATAAAACATACAATTATTAAAATTGGTCTCCTTACTAGAGGATTTGGAAGACAGCTAATTTGGTTGATTGATTAAGTGCCATAAAGTCGGTGTCGTCTCTTAGCGACCACGTAGATAGATTCTCTCCAGCATGATCTGTCTTCAACTTGGCCTTTATTATTTATTATTTGTTTGTTTGTTTGTTCGATTTCTAGACCGCCCTTACAGAATAGCTCAGGGCGGTTCACAGATATCAAACAGCTAAAACCAGTCAATAATCAAGAATGAAAATTTTAAAATACAATAAAGCAGCTAAAAAATAAAACAATTCAAAACCTTATAAAAAACCTGATACATTAAAGACCCTTTAAAACAATTTAAAAACCCTGGAAGGCCAGACCGAACAGGTAGGTCTTTAGGGCTCTTCTAAATGCCAATAAAGAATTCAATTTACGGATTTCTGCAGAGAGTGTATTCCACAGTCTAGGAGCGGCTGCAGAGAAGGCCCGCCTCTGGGTCGCCACCAGACGAGCCGGTGGCAACTGTAGCCGGACCTCCTCAGATGATCTTAGCGTGCGGTGGGGATCAGGCCGAAGAAGGCGCTCTCTAAGTTAACTTGGACCTAAGCCGTTCAGGGCTTTAATGGCCAGCACTTTGTATTTTGCCCGGAAACATATCGGCAGCCAGGGCAGCTGTTTCAAAACAGACATAATATGGTCTCTCTGAGTTGCTCCGGAGACCAGCCTGGCTGCCGCATTTTGAACTAACTGAAGTTTCCGAACTACGTACAAAGGCAGTCCCACATAGAGCGCATTACGGTAGTCAAGCCTGGAGGTGACCAGCTGGTGCACCACTGTTCTGAAGTCATCCTCCTCAGAGAATGGACGCAGCTGTCGAATCAGCCTAAGCTTATAAAAAGCACTCCTGGCCACAGCCTCCGCCTTTAAGGTCTCTCACTGGTGCATTCATTGCTGTTGTGATTGAGTTAATCCACCTTGCTGCTGGTCGTCCTCTTCTCTTCCCTTCAACTCTTCCCAACATTATGGACTTCTCAAGGGAGCTGGATCTTCGCATAATGTGTCCAAAGTATGATAGTTTGAGCCGGGTCATTTGTGCCTCAAGTGAAATGTAATAGCTAATGCAATAGCAACTCCAATAAACTCTTCCTGCCCTGCCCAAAAGGTATTGTCAGCCTAACTTGTTTCAGGTAAGTTGGTGGAGAATATTAATGCTGTAGCAGTAGACCCCTGCTAACAAGGCAAAGAGGCACCTTGTAAAGTGGTGGTCTGTTCATCAGGACACCGCATTTCTTCCAATGGTTTGTACAGATGTTTTTCTTGTGTTTCTTTTTCAATTGTGAGTTCTTTTGGGTAGAAGCCACTACCCTCGCAGTCACCTTGCCCAACCATGGAAGATTGGAAACCGGCCTATAATTGCCTAGCTCGCAGGGAGCCAATGCAGGTTTCTTCAAAGATGATCTAACAATTGCCTCATTGAGACAAGGAGGCATCCTTCCCTTGCTCAGAGAGGCACTGATTATACTAACAAGACCCTCTCCAATAACTGCCCTGCTAGATTGTATAAGTCATTTAGGGCAAGGGTTGAGAGAACAGGTGGTAAGGTAGATTTCTCCAAGCAGCTTGTTCATGTCTTCAGGAGAAACTGAAACTGATCCAACCTAATCATACAAGAGGAGTCAGACACCTCCATAATAGATTCTGCAATAACTGTGGAATCCAGTTTGGCTTGACTCTGAGAGATTTTATCAGCAAAAGAAATCATTAAAGGTGTCACAGCGACTCACCGATGGCTCTAAATTCTGATTCAAGGGAGGCAGGGCACATATTAGTCCCTTCACAACCCAGGACAGTTCTGCTGGATGTGAACTTGAGAATGCAATGCATACAGAAAGAAGTTGCTTCATTGCTGCACTCATTGCTTGAGCATAGATGTGCTCTGTGCTGTAAGCTGCCAGATTCAAGTCGAGTCTCTAACTGCCTGCCTTGCCGTTTCAGCCTCTGTAATTGTTCTGTATACCAAGGGACTAATTTAGAAGCGGGTCAGGAGGTGCACTTAGGAACAATTGTGTCTACCACCCTAGTTAGTTCATTATTCCAAGTCTGAACCAGGGCGTCAATAGGATCGCTGGTGGAACCCACCTTAAAGCCCTCAAAGGCTTGGAATTCTGTTGCATCCAATAATCTTCTCAGGCAGACCATCCTAATAGGTCCTTCACCCCTGCAGAGGTGCATTGCAGTTGTCAGTCCAACCTTAACCAGGTAGTGATCCATCCATGACAATGGGGAAATCATAAGTGTTCCCCATGGGTGGAACACCACCATTACTAGAGCAGAAGACTAAATCAAGCATGTGACCAGCAATGTACATCGGTCCTGAGACACACATTGGTTTTTAACCAACAGGATTGCAACCCTGTTCCATTTCAAGTTCTGTGAATCATGCTACAGAATAGTATCTCCTTGGTTAGGGCTGAGATAGCATTATTTAACCCTGCCTTTGTCACCCTGTTCTAAAGAAATTCCTTTCAGGTAGCAAATTATTATTATTTATTTATTTATTTATTTATTTAATAAATTTGAATACCACCCACTACCAAGTTCTCTGGGTGGTTTATAGCATGAAACAAACCAAGAACTTAACAGTTAAAACATATAAAACCACATAAAAATATCTATAAAAACACCAACGAACTAAAAAGCTTGGCTGAAGAGATGTGTCTTCAGCTGTTTCCTAAAAGCCATCAGGGATGAAGCAGCTGTAATCTCAGCAGGAAGTGCATTCTACAGTCCTGGTGCAACTACAGAGAAGGTACGCCTTTGAGTCACCACCAGACAAGCTGGCGGCACCCTCAAGCGAACCTCCCCTGAAGATCTTACTAGGCGGCAGGGTTCATAATGAAGAAGGCATTGTCTTATGAGCCCAAGCCATTAAGAGCTTTATAGATAATAACCAGCACTTTGTATTTTGCCTGGAAACCTATTGGTAGCCAGCATAGATATTTTAGAATTGAAGTAATATGGTATCTACAGGACATCTTGGAGACCAATCTGGCAGCAGCATTCTGTTCTAATTGTAGCTTCCAGACTACATACAAAGGCAGCCCCACATAGAGTGCATTGCAGTAGTCAAGCCTGGAGGTTAGCAGCATGTACACGGCTGTCTTAAAGTCTCTCAATTCCAGAAAAGGGTGCAGTTGGTGAACCATTCAAAGCTGATTAAAAGCACTCCTGGCCACCACCTCCACTTGAGGTATCATGGAGAGGGTTGCATCCGGAAGTACTCCCAAACTATGAACCTGTTCCTTCTGGGGGAGTGTAACCCCATCCAGAAAAGGCAGCTCTATCCCATTTCCTGAACTGCAGCTTCCTACAGGGAGCACTTCCGTCATGTTTGGATTCAGTCTCAGTTTATTATCCCTCATCCAGCTCATTACTGCCTCAAGGCAGGCATTTAGGGAAGTTATGTCACCGCCTGTTGAAACTGACATGAAGAAGTAGATTTGGGTATCATCAGCATACTTATAACACCTTGCACCAAATCCCCTGATGATCTCTCCCAGCGGTTTCATGTAGATGTTAAAAAGCATTGGAGACAAAATGGAGCCCTGAGAGACACCATACAATAGCTCTTGCTTTGTAGAGCAGCAGCCTCCAAGTAACACTTTCTGAAATCTGCCTGAGATGTATGAGCGGAACCATTGCAAAGCAGTGCCCCCTACACCCAGTCCCTGCAGGCGATGCAGAAGGATACCGTGGTCGATGGTATCGAAAGCCGCCGAGAGATCCAAAAGGACCAACAGAATCACATGCCCTCTGTCAATTCCCTTTTGGAGATCATCCATCAGGTCATCTAAAGCAGTCTTCGTCCTATAACCTGCCTGAAAGCCAGTTTGAAATGGGTCTAGATAATCTGTTTCATCCAAGACTGCCCAGAGTTGAGAGGCCACCACCCTCTCAATCACCTTGGCCAACCATGGGAGAAATTACAGCTTAGCATCCAGACCTTTAGCAAAGCATTGCTCTACTGGCAGAAAATTCTGTAAATGGAAGGAGAATTCCAAGGACCTCTTATGTGAACACAACTCTCCTTTTGTTCATGGAAGGAGTTTCTAGTGACTGAACTCTGCTAAAGATCTAAATGCTATCCTCTGTAGCCTCAGCAACAATGTCACTAGCATATGCTTCCCTAAAATATATTTTCCTAAGGAAAGTACTGTGTTAATTACCATGTGAGTTAGTGAGTTTGTGGATTTAAAATGCATATGTGCTTTTTCCCCTTTCCCTGTGCTATCGTTGGAATCTCAGCAACTATATTTAAAGATAAAATGATTCCGAACTACATTGATAGCAGTAAGTATCAAATGTGTACACTTTTGCCAAGAATTTTTAGAAATGTCCTCCTTTTATTGGTATGTTTCTTTTATAAGATTTAACTGTGGTGTTAATTAACCATAATGACCTAAGCCTGAATCTATGGAGGTTTACTCGGGATGCAGTTGACATGTTGGTCCCACAGGAGGAGATGTCCATAGACCAGTAGCCTTCAAACTGTATTCCTAAGAACCTTGGGCTCCTCAATGAGAAGAATGATGAGAGCGGATAAGCTGCCTGAAAGACTGTATTCACCATTCTTGATCTTACTTTGTGAACAGCTGCAGAGAAATGTTAGGTGTATTCTAGGATTTACTTTGTGTAGGTCAATAGTTAGGCCTAGCCTAGAACATGCCAAGGATCCTCCGCAATGAACAGTGATTCTTCAGGAGAAAACTCCAATGTGAAAGAATTCCCAGTAGAATATTATGGAATCTACTGACATTAAATAAAGATAACCATATTGAACAGCTGTGCTTCAGAGAGAGATTCTGTAAGGTTACAAAATGCATTCAGATAGAGATGCTTAGAAATAGAATATATATCTCCTACAGATCTGGGCTGACTGATCACCTGATTGCTCAAACAGCAGGGGAACTGCTGGATAAATTGCATTTGATCTTGAGACTGTTGCCTATTATTTGCAATATTGCTGCAAAAGTCACCAAGCTGGGAATCTGAAGGTGTGTCATTAGGCACTGGGAAAATTAACTTGTTAACTATGACATTAGTCTTTACCAGCAGTGTTGTTGTTTTTTTGACCGGGTGGGGGGGCTAGAAAATTGATTGATACTCCAGAATTATACTGTACATATACTTATGAAATTATACTGTACATATACTTATGAAAACATAAGGCAGATTTTGTGAAAATACTGTGTTTTTATCTTCTTCTCTTAAGATTTGGAAATGGAAAGTATGGATCAGAAATCATCCGATAATGATTCCCATAACCAGAGCGCCGAAGAGATCACAACTGATCTGAACTTAGTCAATCAGGACCCTGAAGGAGAAGGTGGCTTGAATACACCTGCAGAGTCAGATGACAAGAGCGTTTCTCTTACAAATGAGGAGTCTTGTATCCCCAGACTCCAGGAGACTAGTAGTAACAGTCAAGTATCAGAATCTGATAATCAACTTGAGGAACAATCCAAGATTGAGACAGATTCCAATCCCAGTAATAGCTGGGATAATAAAGGCCAGTCTATGGAATCAATATTAGCAGATTGGAACGAAGACATAGAAGCATTTGAAATGATGGAAAAGGACGAACTATAACTTTGAACATGCTTGTGGGACTACAAAATGGTGAACTTTGGGGGGGATAGTTAAGGCCCTAATATCTGAAAATTTAAAGAAATGTTCAGTATTGTGATGAGCAGCCAGGTTTTATTGGCAAAAGCCAGCATGTGTTATCATTTGTATTGGGTTTTTTGTTTTGTTTTCCTGTTTTAAAAAATGGGAATGTGCAATTGACCCATTTGCAGGGTTCCTTTGCATGGTGCTGTAACACAGGAGGTTCATTCAGGGAATGATTCAGATTCCTCCTGCGTTCCAGGTTGCTGTGGGTTCGCTTGCCTTAGCCTTGGAAGGCAATGAATGCAGTGGGATTCATGCGCCACGGCTCCAGGTGGCTAGTTGGGGCATGACGGCCTGGGGAGGCCTTGGGCTGGCTGCTGCAACGATGCAGTTTCAAGGGTCGATACTGTCAAAAGCCTTCATGGATACATGGTAGAAGGTACTTCAGGCGGTTGTGCCTTTATGATGAGGGCAGAACAACAGGCAGCTGTGACTTGTCATGTGCCACTTAATATGGCAAGTGTGCGGTACCTGCTTATCACTTCCATTTATATTACTTTGAGGAATGACCAAGACAGCTTGGATTTTCTTAGGTTGCTAGTTAAAATCAAGATAGTCTATAAACCAAAGGAAATGTGTTCTATTTGCAAAAAAAAACAAAAAACACCCCACAAGTAATTTTGAAACTTGAATCTAGGTCACAGGGCAAGATTGCTTCTCTAAACTCCCATCACTTTGACTTTGAACCTTCCACACTAAACAATTAGCTAAAAGTAAACCAAATCTAGCATTCTTGATTATTTTGAATAAAGTACTAAATTGGTTAGTACTGGGACAGAATCAATTTTCATTTTAATCTTGTTTTTGTAGCTTTTGTTACTTGTCAGCCTTACGCCAGTATCACCCCATTCCTTTACACAACTTAGTATTGTTTTTTCCTTTGGGCAAAATGGCCAGTATATTTTAACAAATCATAGCAATCTTTCTTAGACATATGAATGCAAGGGGAGACTGGTATCATACATAGATTCTTTTAAAATTGTAGTAGGAGTCCAAGTGTGTGAGAGCAATCATGTTTCACAAATGTCTTAATTTAAAATGAGGATCCTTTAAAAAAAAAAAAAAACCCACACAACCAAATGTAGCAAGAAAGGAAATAAAGCAAATAAAATTGATGCAATTCTCTCTAAAGAAAGACTGCCAGACACTGTTTATATCCAGACTTGCTTTCATTTTGATAGTTTTCATTTCTGCTGATTTGTTGCTTTAGAAAAGAGTTGACACTGCCTGTATACTTTGCTCAATTCAGCCATTTCATGTATAACTGGCTTTTAATGTAAAACTCTCAACATGCCATCAGGTAGGTACAGAGAGAGAAGGCGTGGGTGTATGGAAGGCTTAGATGTTACAAGGACACCAGGGACATTGCATTCCACTGCCGGATATTTGTTAGTAATGGCCCCATCATCTACTTCTGAAGTAGAGAGCAGGTTTGGACTGGCACTCAGAGCCTCCCCCACGTGTATCACTTTGTTTTCTCATACACAAATCAATGCTTGCCATTCATCTCTGTATGGGAGAAAGTAAAGTGATTCATTAGGGAGGTGGGGCACCCTCCTGGTATGTGCTAAACCTGTTCTCTACTCTCTAGGTCAGTCTATCCAGTGGTTGAAGTGTGGGACAAGTTTTTTTTTTAATTGTTAAATTTGTATACCGCCTTTCATTAAAAACAATCCCAAGGGTTTAGTTTCCCCTCATGTGTTCCAGATTGTATTTTGCAGTCACACTGTTGTATAACAAAATGGCTGGCAATCTTAAGCTAAATATGCAAATATTTATCAGTTTTGTGTATGTGTTTGCAACCTGAACTGCAGAAAGTTCTTATTACAAAAATGTACAATGTGTGAAACATACCTTCAAAGGTAAAAATGCCTTTCTGATAACATGGAGGCCAGCTGAAAGGACCATTCTGCAGAAACTAAGTGAAATGATATTGGTGGATATTAAGGGACTAATCATAAGTGTCCTTTAACGTCTTTCAAATGTCTCCATTTATTTGCACATACATAAGTGTTAGATCTGGGGGCTTCATCTCTTTGGTGAAATGCCCAGAATTAAATTATGTTTAGACTTAAAGCTTGATTTTTATAAGGTGGGATATTCCTTCGGGAATTTGAGTGGAGGCCTCTCAAGTGTCCTTTGGTAGCCGAGGCCCAGATCTAGAGGTGAGTGAGTGAGTATGTATGTGTGTTTTCGCCATGCCCACAAAGAGCTTCAACGGTTGAGGCTGAGCCTGTGAAATGCACTAAATTTAAGTTAGAGCTATAAAAAGCAATTGCATATTTTACATGTTGGAATACTAGTACCACTAGTATAAGCATTTTAAAAATATATATATATTAACTCTGATCTAGACTAACTTATCCCATCAAAGCACTATTTTCTCTAGCCCTTCCATTGGAATTGCTCATTTGATGTTTCTAGTAAAGTGATTCTCTAATCATTATGTCATCAAAGCATTTTGAACAGAATCCTGCAGCCACTAAGTTCTTGTTTTCTTCCTACAGATAACTTATTAAGAGTTTGCACTACCTGCTACTACTTGCTCCTAATCCATAACTTAAACTCCATATTATCTGTCTCTGACACTAAACATCTGCAAATGGGTTGAGTTTTCCTCATTGATTCAGGGATTAATAAAAGACATCCTTGCCATAGAAAGGAGCATCTAAAAGGTGGTAGTCTACCTCAGATATAGGTTGCCCTTTTTGAAAAATCTTAGTTGACGTTCATCACAGTCACAAGCATGTTTGATAACAAGAGGTCTACACATTAGCAGCTGGTTTGGGGAGAGAGGTTACCCAATTGAGTTAATAGCTTCATATCACACCACAAAGCGCTTTTTGGACAAGCATTCCTGTACCTGCTAGTAGAGGTGCACCAGTCTTAGGCTCACTTGACACCTCACCACTGAGGAGGAGGAGAAAGTAACATACAAACTGGCACACTAGCAGGTTCATCTCTCCCTAAGGTCTCAGTGAACCTACAATCTCCACCTCTCTTTCAAGATGGTTATAAGGGCAGGTGCACAGAGACCTCACATTAGAGAGATTACCCTTCAGTCAGGACAATAGAGGAAACATTCTGTGAATGCATACCATACATTCAGATTTTATAAGACTTTTTACCAGCCCAATTTACAGCCGTATATTTTCTTATGATGTAATTTATGAACAGTCTCAAGGGGTGCTGTGACACTACTGTTGTTGGATTTTACTGTCTGGTGATTGTAAGTGTGTACAATATTTCTAAGGGCAACATTGTACTGTGATGTAAACGTCTGAGCTAAGTGTACATAGTTCTTGTATATAAAATTGTGTACTTGATTATAAGTGCTGATTGTAAAGATTTATTAAAACATGTAAATAGTCTGGTCAAAGTGCTGACTTGAATTCTATGCTTTTGTGTGAGAGACAGACCAGCAAGTATACCTACAATGCCATCATCTTCATGCATGTGTGCTCGCTCTCCGATAGCCAAGATAGTAAAAATTCACTTTACCTCCCTTCAAAAGGAAGGCATATGAAGAGATGCACCAACTTAGACATTACTCTACATGCTGGGACACTACCGGAAACAGCAGCCAGCCATGGAACTCCCCACTTCATAACATCCCATAGGTCTAGCCATGAAACCCAAAGCATGGAGAGGCTGATTTGGTAACTACTTGCCTTTATCCCCTCTCTGTTACCCAAACAAAGATTCGAAAAACTCTCAACTTGCTTTAGTTTCTTATTAAAAGAACCAATAGTAGCTGGATATCTGTATGGGATGCTTGTGCCACAGCAGTCATGAGAACAGGCCAAGGCGCAGTATGCAATTTTAATTTTACTCCAATGAATGACATTAGTGTTCTCATGGCATTAGGTGTTAAGAGACGACTTTGACTTTTGGGAAGTTTAGAATAAACGGGCATTTGTCTATGGAATCTTGTCTGGCTTCACTGTCTTATGCCAGTAGTTCTACCTGGCCTGGTCTCCAAAAATGTTCATGGGTCCGAGCTGCTTTTGTGTCCAAGCTATTTCAGGGTTGTGGGGGGCAGATGGCTGGCAGCACTTCTACCCAGGTAGAAAATGTTCCCAGGACAGAGGCATCTGGTTCCCTGCATAGAATTGCCTCTCCGTCTGCTAGATGGGTGGGAGGAGAGAAGGCATCATGCACCTTCCTCCCTCCCACTCCCAGGAGGACTTATTTTGATTTGTGTAGTAGCGTTGGTGATCACCGGCACTCTTGCTCAGGGCTAGTTTAGCCACCCTCCACCTGCTTGTTTTTTCAAAGCCTGGAGAGCTGTCTCCCTCTCTTCCACCCCAGCTGGAAACTTAGAAAGAGAGCACTTTAAAGCCACCATGCAGCTGCTTTTTTCTTTTAGCAGGAGGCTTGTTACATAATTGGGGGTTCGTCAACGACCATACATATGCACATATTTAGCGGGGGGTGAGCGGCAGTATATC
Organism: Hemicordylus capensis; assembly: GCF_027244095.1. Classification (NCBI taxonomy): domain Eukaryota; kingdom Metazoa; phylum Chordata; class Lepidosauria; order Squamata; family Cordylidae; genus Hemicordylus; species Hemicordylus capensis. The sequence goes on from NC_069660.1 coordinate 150,013,678, forward strand.
AAGTATTTCTCCCAGTATTACCTTTCCTCCATGATTTCTCAACATGTTTTTGCACAGTCCAGAGGATGCCCATTTTGCTGCCAGCGAAGTTTATTGAAGCAAATGAAATTTAATAACTGGATGCATGTGAATTTCCATTCATATTCAGAGTATTAATAAAGATTCTGGAATAGACATAATACTAAACAAGAAAACAGATTTCATAGTCCAGCTTGGGTGCGGTGGGGCGTAATGTAGGTAGTCGGGTGCCAGAGCTCTAAATTTATTTATTTTTAATAATCGCACTTTGCTACAGGACTGGCTCTTAAATACTGACAGCTAGGAATTTTAAACATCAGGATATCTTCCAGCATTTGACAGCTCAAAATAAGTGCATTTATTATACATAACTCTTCCAAATATGAAGGAAGTGGTGTAAGCCTATGTGCGTATGAACTGGCGTTGGTACATCATATCTCAGAGTGAAGTGTCATGTGAAGAATGTTACATTTGGAGCAGGAAGAGCTGGGTTTAAATTGCTGCTCAGCACGGTGGCTGTGGTTGAGCCACTACCACCTCTTGCAGCCTTGATGAGAAGATAAAATGGGGTAAGCATGTCAGCCTCAGCATACAGGAAGAATGAAATATAAAGAAGCAAGCACACTGGAAACCATACGTTCAAATTGATATCACATTGCCACCTAAAAACAGCAAAAACATGTTGAGACATCAACATGTAGCATGATCCATTGCTATTCATAAGCCTGGGTACTGCGCCTGTTCAGCACCTTGCAGGTGGGATTTCCAAGCTCCTCGCGCTCTGCCCCTCACGTTTGTTGACCATTTGTTTTGGCAGCTGGAGCACTATTCCTTTAGTTTCTTTCTGACCACCTTAGCATGCACCTCAGACTGTGCTCCTCAGTTTTCAGTTTGGTTCTGTGAGTGGAAATTTGACAGCTTTAGTTATAAATTTTGGCTTTGTCTTGGACTGCATTTTGACTATTTTTATTGGACTTTAGTAATTGAGATTTACAGCTTGGCTCTCAACCTTTTTATCCTAATGGACATTAAAAAGACTTTTAAAAGGTGTACTGAGTGTGGTGGCAAATTGCCACCTACACTACTCTCGCCTTTTGTGCCTGGCAAAAAACATAACATGACGACTTAAAAGATATGTACCTTGTGTTCTCTCATTCTTTATGGAGAAAGGTACATCTGCAAGCACAGTATTTTTCAGTTAAAGAGTTTAGGAAGAGATTTGCAGATACCTTTGCAAAGTCCGCCAACATCACACAGAAGCACTTGAGTAACGCCAAGCACTTGGCAGAAACAATCATGGGCTTCTCCACAGCAGTATCAGTCAGAAGACATACTTTGCTTCTTTTTGCAAACCTACAAAAGTAAATGAAGGAAAGGACTGAAAGTCTTCTATATGATGGAAAGGGCTTGTTCAAGGGCTTGTTTCCATTCACACAATGGAAAAATTAAAGTCAAAATATAACGCAAAAACATTTACAACTACTGCCCAGCCATGGGTGCCAGCGTGGTGCAGTAGTTAGGTCTCCCCGGTCCTAGACCAGCACTCTGATTTCAAATCCCCATTCAGCCATGATACTCTAAAGGAAGAGCCAGCGTGGTGTAGTGGTTAGAGTGCTGGACTAGGACTGGGAAGACCCGAGTTCAATCCCCATTCAGCCATGCTACTCTAAAGGAAGAGCAAGCATGGTGTAGTGGTTAGAGTGCTGGACTGGGACTGGGGAGACCTGAGTTCAAATCCCCATTCAGCCAGGATACTTGCTGGGTGACTCTGGGCCAATCACTTCTCACGGGGTTGTTGTGAGGAGAAACTTACGTATGTAGTACACCACACTGGGCTCCTTGGAGGAAGAGCGGGATATAAATGTAATAATAATAATAATAATAATAATAATAAAATATTCATCCTCCCGCTTATGGTCGTCAAAGGCAAATTTTAAGCCCACAGAGTGAAGATATTACAGAAGACTCTATCGCCAGTTTCAATGCAAGGATTATGGGCAAAAGCAAAGCAACAACATGTTTTCCACAATAAACAGCATCTTTGATGCAACTGGTGAAGGTTTTCTTGGGAGAAGGTGCAATTGCGCCTTTGCGATGGTTATGTCAGAGAGAAGGCTTCTACTCTCATTCCTTTGAAATTCCAAAATGGGATGGTGGACTCTGTACCATTATGCTCAATACATTTAAACAAGTAGGTCCATACCAGGAAGTTTTGCATGATAATGCTGCAAGGTATCCACCCGCTCCTTTACAAGGAGGAACATAGGAAGGTAGGAAGCTGCCATATACTAAGACAATTGGTCTATCTAGTTCAGTATTGTCTTCACAGACTGGCAGCGGCTTCTCCAAGGTTGCAGGCAGGAATCTCTCTCAGCCCTATCTTGGAGATGCTGCCAGGGAGGGAACTTGAAATCTTCTGCTCTTCCCAGAGCGGCTCCATCCCCTGAGGAGAATATCTTACAGTGCTCACACTTCTAGTCTCCCATTCAAATGCAACCAGGGCAGACCCTGCTTAGCTAAGGGGACAAGTCATGCTTGCTACCACAAGACCAGCTTGTTGGATTTGAAGGATGCATACTTCCATATTTTTTTTTTAAAAAAAATCTTAAGGTTTACCATAGGAAATGCAGCGTAGGAGTACAATGTGCTTCCATTCAGATTGTCAGCCGCTCCAAGAGTCTTTACAAAATGCATGAGTGCGATTATAGCACATTTGAGAATAGAAGGCATCATGATATTTCCATTTCTCAATGATTAGCTCATAATAAGGAAAGAAGAAGAGTTATATTCTCAGATAACATATGTACTGCATCTCCTGGAGGACCTGGGAATCCAGGTGAACTGGCAAAAATCATATCTGGACCCTGTGAGGAGAATACAATACATTGGACCGATTTTGGACACACAAACAAAAAGGGCATACTTACCCCCCCAAACCCTTGCCTGTTGATAAGGGAATTATTTCAAAGTTTCTGGGAGAAACCAACACAGAGAGCACATCACTGCGGCTTATGGCCTCACCCAATGCTACTGTCCAAGATGCCCATCTGAAGATGTGCTCTCTTCAGTTCTTCTTCCTTCTTCTTCTTCTTCCTCCTCCTCCTCCTCCTTCTTCTGTGTTCAAACCCAATATAGATAGCGAGCAGGAGAATCTACATATCCCTACCTCAGTCCCTACATTCCTTGAGGTAGTGGAGTATTAACAGAAATCTACTGAGGGGAGTTCTGTCCCAGGTCCAAACATGTGTCCCTTTCAGGTTGGAGGGTGGACTGTGGGAAATGCCAAAACGCAGGGAATGTGGCCAACACAACAAAGAAAACTTCACATAAATTTTCTGGAACTGTTAGCTGTGTCCCAGGCTTCAAAATCATTCCTTCCTTCAAGGCAAGGCGGTACAGATTGAGCTAGACAATACCACTGCCATTGCCGAATGTAACAGACAAGGGGGGATGATCTCCCAATCCCTCTGTGCACTCAGTGTCCAGTTGTGGAACTGGTGCATTGCCCATCACATTTACCCAATTGCTCTGTACATAAAAGGAACAGAGAATACTCTGGTGGACTATTTGAGCAGGGCAACAGTGGGCTTGCATCACCATGAATGGGGGATTCATTCAAGGTACTTAACAAAAGTATTCAACTCCTGGGGGAACCGGTCATTGGATCTGTTCACGACAGAACAAGAAGTTCCCCCAATATTTCTCCAGAGCAGGTCTGGGACAACATTCCATGGGGGATGCATTCCAGCATTGTTGGAGGAATGGACTACAGGTTTTCTCCATATCCTTTGCTGGGCAGAGTAGTGGCCAAAGAAGTTCTCCAAGAGAATGTGTCCGGCATTCTGCTGACCCCCTGGTGGCCACACCAAGCATGGATTCTGCTTCTACTCAATCGACACGAAGATACTGGCGGCTATCTCAGTGTCCAGATCTGCTATTCCAGATTGGAGGCCAAACCCTACATCCCAATCTGAGAACTCGAAAGCTGACAACATGGCGAGTCAGCTTCTAAATAGAATACTTTTAAATGACATCAAAGTTTCCACTAGGAGTAATTATGCTTACAAGTGGAAGAGATTTCAAGGCATATGCTAATGTACAGAATTTCATTCCTGAGGAGGGAACGATCAGACAAGTGCTTTTGTATTGGACAATTTTTAAAAAACCAGTGGTTTGGCAAATGTTTCCTTGCGGGTCCATTTGATAGTGATGTCTTCAAAGCATAAGGGTTGGGATGGCAAGACTGTGTTTCCCTTCCAGATTGCAAAAAGTTTCTGAAGGGGATAAATAATTTATACCCTACAGTCAAACAGCCTATTCAACAATGGAATTTATTACTGGTTCTTTCAATTCTGACTAAGCCAATGGCTACTACTTTTGTGAAATTAGTTTCCTTGAAAACTGCTTTTCTATAACTACTAGAAATTAACTAGGCCATAACTACTGTAGTTAGTGAGTTAACAGCTCAATGAACTGACACACCTTATACTAGATTTTATCCTGACAAGGTGCTCATGTGGATGGATCCCTTGTTCCATCCTAAAGTGGTAACAGATTTCCACCTCAATGAGGATTTAGTACTGCCTACGTTTTTCCAGAAACCCAACTACACCTCTGCAGACATCTTTACATGCATTTGATGTACGGAGATCACTGTTATTTTACTTGAAAAGGACTAAGGGCTTGCGTAAAAGCAAGCAACTTTTTGTAGCCTATAAGGGTAGATCTACAGGCCTGCCTATATCAAGACAATGCTTGTCCCACTGGCTGGTCTCTTTATCATACAAGTTTCAGAAGTAGAACTTCCATATACAATTAGAGCCCACTATGCTAGGGCTTATGCAACATCAGCAGCACATCGCTTAGGGATACAATCAGAGGTGGCTCCTGGTCTTCAGAAACATCTTTTGTTAAGCACTATGCAATTGACCTACGCCCTGCTGCTGAAGCAACCTTTGGGAGACGGTCTTACAATATCTTACTGCACCCTCCACCTGGGAAAGTTCACTATACACCCAGGCTTATGAATGGCAACAAATCACACTACAGATAAACAGGTTGCTCACCTGTAACTTATGATCTGTAAGTGAGCCGTTGATATTCATAGGACCTTCACATCCTCCCCGCAGCAGTAAGTCTGAAGTAAGTTTAAAAGAAAATTAACAGTAAATAGCCTTACCTGATTCTGTAAGAGACGGTGGGATGATTGTCGCTTGAAGGCAGTCATCCAGGAACCAACGGAACGGCACTCCAACAACCACAATAAATGGTCACCAAGTGCAAGGGGCAGAGTGCAAGTGCCCCAAAGAGCTTGGGTATTCCACCCGTGAGGTCCTGCACAGGTGCAGTACCCAGGTTTGTTTGTTTGTTTATTAGATTTGTATATCGCCCTTCCAAAATGGCTCAGGGTGGTTTACAGCATGATAAAAACAATTAAAACAAATTAACAATTTAAATCAAACTATTAAAACACAATAAAACCAATTAAGCAGCTAAAAACCCTGGAAATCAGGGCAACAATTTAAAACAATGTAGAACAATTGGTTAGTTATAAGTTTATTCGGTCATTGACCAGCAAATGTAGAACAGTTAATCATTTAAAACTCTGGAAGGCCAGGCCAAACAGATAGGTTTTAAGGGCTCTCCTGAAGGACAGCAATGATCTCAAATTATGAATTTCTGCCGGGAGTGCATTCCACAGCCCAGGAGCAGCTACAGAGAAGGCCCACCTCTGCGTCGCCACCAGACAAACTGGTGGCAACTGGAGACGGACCTCCTCAGATGACCTTAACATGAGGTGGGGGTCATGTAGAAGGCGCTCTCTTAGATCACTCGGACCTAAGCCATTCAGGGCTTTAAAGGTAATAACAAGCACTTTGTATTTTGCCCGGAAACATATCGGCAGCCAGTGTAACTGTTTCAAAACAGGCATGATATGGTCTCTCTGGGTTGCCCCAGAGACCAATCTGGCTGCCGCATTCTGAACTAACTGAAGTTTCCAGACTACATACAAAGGCAGCCCCACGTAGATAGAGCGCATTGCAGTAGTCAAGCCGGGAAGTTACCAGCTGATGCACCACTGTTTTGAGGTCATCCTCTTTGAGGAATGGGCGCAGCTGTCGAATCAGCCAAAGCTGATAGAAAGCACTCCTAGCCATGGCCTCCACCTGAGATACCAGGGTGAGGCCTGGGTCCAGGAGTACTCCCAAGCTGAGCACCTGCTTCTTTTGGGGGAGTGTAGCCCCATCCAGCACAGGAAGATCTAACTCAACCATCAGATTCTGAGCCCCCACAATGAGCACCCCCATCTTGCTTGGATTCAGCTTCAATTTGTTGTCCCTTATCCAGCCCATTACTGCCTGTAGGCAGGCACTTAGAGAATGAGTGCCATTTCCTGAAGATGAAAAGGAGAAGTAGATTTGGGTGTCATCAGCATACTGATAACACCCAGCCAAAACTCCTGATGACCTCACCCAGCGGTTTCATGTAGATATTAAAAAGCATTGGTGACACAGAATGGAGCCCTGGGGGACTCCATATAACAGCTCCCATTTTGAGGAGCAACTGTCACCAAGCTCCACCGTCTGGAATCTACCTGAGAGATAGGAGCAGAACCACTGCAAAGCAGTGCCCCCTATCCCCAACTACCCCAGGCAATACAGAAGGATACCATGATTGATGGTATCAAACGCCACCGAGAGATCCAGAAGAACCAGCAGAGTCGCACTCCCTCTGTCGATTCCCCAGTAAAGGTCATCCATCAGGCCGACCAAGTTTCAACCCCCTAGCCAGCCCTAAAGCCAGTTTGAAATGGATCTAGATAATCAGTTTCCTCCAAGACTGCCTGGAATTGGTCGGCCACCACCCTCCCAATCACCTTGCCCAGCCAAGGGAGATTGGAGATTGGCCTGTAACTGTCCATCGCTAAGGGGTCCCGAGAAGGCTTTTTTAGGAGTGGTCTAATCAATGCCTCTTTCAAACAAGGGGGCACTCCACCCTCCCTCAGTGATGCATTTATGATACTGTATTAACTAGGCCATCTCCAACAATCCAACAATTATGAATGTCAACAGATCATTTACAGGCCATAAGTTACAGGTGAGCCATGTGTTTTTCGATAACTACAAATGTGTGCATTATTCAGTGAGTTATACAGATCTAGCTTTCAGATTGTGTGTATTCAAGTAGTAATTAATATTTTATCGGCCCAAATATGTATCATTAAATGATATGATCAAATATTCAGTTTAAATTTGGCACAAATGATAGATACACACAAAACAGGTATTCCATCCTCTCTAATAAAACGCTTGGTGTCCGTCCGTGGACGGGCACCAAGCGTGTGTTCGTGCCTCCCTGCCCTGTTCTGCGCCTGCGCGAAGCGCAGGCCCAGAACAGGGCAAGGGAGACACGACCGCCAGCACCCGGCGGACATCTTGGATGGCCACAAGCGGCCGCCCAGAAGAAGCCGGTTGTGGGCGGAGGGGAGCTCTAAGCCAGGTGAAGAGGCGGCAGGGGAGATTGGCTGAGGGCGGGAGAGGGCGGCGGCGGCGGTTCCAGGGAGGATGACAGCAGCTCCTGCGGCTGCGGGGAGGGCAGAAGCAGCTGCCGCCAACTCAGGGAGGGCAGAGGCGGCAGCGGCGGGACCGGCCCTGCCACCGAAAGCGACAGAGGTGGCGGCGGTGGGATCAGAACGAAAGCAGCCCAAGACAACAACGAGATGGCCAGAGGTGGCTGCCCCGAATACGCCGGGAGCAATGGCGGCGGGAGAAAATTCAAAAGGAGGACGGGAAAACCGGTCAAAACAAAAAGGAGAATGGGGAAGCTGGGCGAGAAGGCGGCGAGGCCGCCAACGAGGCCTGCCACACCAAACAAAACAATAGTGCCCGCTCACCCGTCCTCCAAGGTGCCAAAATCCACCTTCCCCACTCCCCCTCCAAATTAATAACTGCACCGCCCCCACCTATCGCCCACCCGCCCAACCAGCTGCCCAAACCTAACTTCCCCACTGCACCCCGCGGCAATCGGCCAAAAAAAACAAAACAAACAAAAAAACCACACCTCCAAGAAGAAGTGAGGAGCTTACAGAAAAAGCTCCTCTCTGTGGCAAGCCTCTGCCCAGACTGCCGGTATGGAAGCGAAGGAGCCTATTGCATCATTTGCATCCATTGTAACAGTCTGAGCAGCAGCAGAGCATAGAGAGGAGCTCTTTTCGCGAACTCCGCACTTCACAGCTGATAAAACGGACAAACAAACAAAAAAACCAGGGGCAAAAAGGAGAGAAAACAGGGATAAGGGAGAGGAAAGGGGAGGGGGGGAAGGTGCAGGGAAAAAAAGACCAAGAAACAGTGAGCAAAAACCAGAGAGAGAGAGAGAGAAAGAGAGAAGGGGAAAAAAACCAAAAACCCAAGGGACACAAAAAAACCCACAAAAAACAAAACAAAAAAAGGGGGGGGGAGGGAAGGCTAGCGCCCGTTATTATAACAGGCTTAAAAATACTAGTTTAGAATAAATCGGCAATTAATATTTCTGCACAGGCACAGTCCATGCTCACTGGGTTCAGGCCGTAGAATAAGCCATGGATTAAGGATCATGAATGTGACATGAACCAGCAGGCTCCCCTCCTCCCACTCCAATATTGTGCCAGGGAGTCCTGGTTTGTTAGACCACAACACCATGATTTGTTCTGTGCTGGTTTATGACCGTAACCAACAAAACTAAGCCATGGTTTTGAACTGGAGCTATGCTTTAACTGGACTTACAAACAACGATTAAACCAGCATTTAAAACTAAGACAGTATGCTAGTTTCAAATCCTTGTTGAATTCTGGTTTGTAAGCTACAGGTAAAAACACAACTCTGGGTTCAGACATGCCCTAGAACTATGGTTGAACCAAACCACAACCCTGATGTCATGACTCAGCAACAGAGCCAAAGAGGTTGTGTGAGCACTTGGGCCTGACTCACAACTGTATAACCTATGGTTTATTTGGTCACCTAAAGCCACCCACATTCTCTCTGTGTCCTGTCTTCATTTCTTGAAGAAAGAAATTAACAAGGTATGGGAATATGATTAATGTTCAGCATTTCATTTTTAAACTGTTTAAAAGGTGAAAAGTTTATGATAAAAGGAAGGTTGGAACAATAGGCTGGAATAAGGATATTGTGCCACCTAGTGGCACAGCAGGGAAGTAACTTGCCTAGGGGTTGCTGGTTTGAATCCCTGCTATGTTTCCCAGACTATGGGAAATGGAATACTATGTTTCCCAGACTATGGGAAACACCTGTATCAGGGCAACAGTGATAAAGGAAGATGCTGAAAGGCATCATCTCATATTGTGCGGGAGGAGGCAATGGTAAACCCCTCCTGTGTTCTACCAAATAAAACCACATGGCTCTGTGATCGCCAGGAGTTGACACCAACTCAACAGCATAACTTTACCAATTCTGGAGTGTAAGCAGGCAGAGATTTCATGATCCCCTAGCACGTGTGATGTGCAAATGGATTCATGGCCAAATCTATTTGAATCTAGTTGATTTTTATGATTCAACCTCAAATTGAATCACCCTTGAGGGTACTGACCAGATTTGAGGTCAAATTTAGTCACTCTAGATTTGGTTCGAATCCATTTGGCAATTTGAGCCTCCACCTTCTGCTGCCACCCTATCTCCCCCAGCTTGAGTCCTTCAGTTATATTCCACCCTGCCTGAATGTCTAAGCTTGGAGAAAGCTGACAAAAAACAACAACCCCAACCTCACTGGCCTCAGAGCATGGTGTTCCTAGGCCCAGGCCTAGGGTGCTTAGTGGGAAATCATTCTCTGAATGTAATCAGAAAATGAACTATTTGAATGGAAGCAAGGATGTTCTTGGTGCAGATGTTCACTTTCTTAATTTCATTTCAGCATTGGTTCAGTTAGCACCAGAAAGGGATACCTGACTGTAGAGCCAAGTGTGATCTACCCTGACATTAGAGCATCATAAAAGATGGCATAGGTGCTATTTTAGGAAGCAGCTCTCTCTGACACAGTGAATAACTGTATCTCTGTGTGACTCATTCAAAGAAGCTATTAATAGATAAGCCATCCTGATACAGTAGAAAGGGAACATGGTATAAAGTACCTGCATATATGATTTCTCTCAGCAATGTATTTTCTGAAGCTGCCTGGATTTCAAACATTTTGAGCAGGCTATCAAGAAAAAGCGTGTAACACATTGTCAAGTCATTTCTTTAAGCCTTTTGGAAAGCCCACAGTGGAAGTCTACTGTAGCTAGGCATTATGCTAATTTCAATCTTTTATCTGTTCATTTAAATACCATTCAAACACTAAAATGTTGGATGAAAAGAAACCAAATCCAAGCGTCTCATTAACAGAAATGATTTAGCTTCAGAAATGTGAACTCTGAAACAAGCTCACTTGAACCTGCACTCTAGGATTCAGCACGAGAATTGGCAGATGAAAACATTGCCAATGAAGAGTCAAGTCATTCTTTGAACTGGATAGAAGACACAACCACCACACTAGGGCTTTTACTATCTACGTCAAAACTTTGCCAGTGAATTAGAGAATAGCTTGCACTGGAATAGGAATACGACAGATATTTATATACTGCTTTTCAACAAAAGTTCCCAAAGCGGTTTACATAGAGAAATAAAAATAAATGAATGAATAAAATGGCTTCCTGTCCCCAAAGGGCTCCCAATATAAAAAAGGAAACAGAAGATAGACTCCAGCAATAGCCACTGAAGAGATGCTGTGCTGGGGATGGATATGGCCAGTAGGGTTGTGCATTTTGTTTTGTTTTTGGCCTGAATCTGAAACACTCCCATTTGGTTCTTTGTTCGAAATTGCAAAATCTGAAATGTTTTGGATTTTAAAAAATGGCCCTGGGGCAAAACTAGTGAGTGGGGTGGAAGTGCCCAATGGGTGGAAGCTACAACCCAAATTTCAGAGGAATTGGGCAAAGGGTTGATTTTTGGTGAATTTTTGAAGCTTAAGATTTTCCCCATAGGGAATAATGGAGATTCCAGCAAAAGTATAGCTTCACATTGGTGGGGGAAGGGGTGGTCCAGAGCAAAGTAGGGTGGGTGGTAGTGCCCAGTGCGGGCAAAGAAGCTGCCAGAATCATTTCAAAGGAATTGGGCAGAGAGCTGATTTGTAAAGATTTAATGGAGTTTATGTGTCTTTAAAGTTCTTCCCCCATAGGGAATGATTGAGGTTTTAGCAGTCCCATAACTGCACTTGAGGGGCACCGGGGTGGCCCAGAGTGAGTGGTGGTGTAGAGCACATAGGGTGCCAACCACCCCCATGGGTTGCTAACCCATGGGGTACTGGGTTCTGTTGTTTCTGAGATGAGTGTAGATTCTCTTGTTGAAAATATCATATGCTACCAGAGAATCAACACTCAGAACACCTCAGAAACAACATAATCCAGCACCCCATGGGTTTAGCAACCCATGGGGGTGGTTGGCATCCTATTTTCACTACACCACCACTCGCTCCTGGCCACCCCAGTGCCCCCCTGGTGGAGTTCTGGGTCTGCTGAATCTTCCATTATTCCGGGGGGGCCCCCTTACGCGTAAACTTCGATTCCTAAGAAATTAGCCCTTTGCCCTATTCCTTTGGAATCTGGGTTGTGGCAGGCACCCCTTGGGGCACTGCCACCCAACCCACTGTTTTGCCCCCCAGGCCCCTTTTCTGTTCCGAATCTGCCCCAAAGACGTGTAAACATCAGAAATTGTTTAAAAATCAGCCCTTTTCCCAATTCCTTTGGAATCTGGGTGGCAGCAGGCACCCATTGGGGCACTACCACCTGACCCATTCTTCTACCCTCAAAGCCCCCTTTCTGCCCCAAATCCACCCCAAATAAAATCAACATCACACAGCATCATCAACAGAGCTTTGCAAAGAACCAGGCAGATTTCCAAAGGTCATGCAAATCTACATCCCACCCCCCAAAAAATGCAATTGATCTACACACAACAGTGTGAAACAACAACAATGAAATGCACACTGCCCCACTAGCCAATGAGGGTAAATTTTACCCTTAAATTTCTTTAAAAGGAATAAGGAGGCAATTGCCAGATCAGCCCATGCTTTCGCTGGCCAATCTGCAGGCTGAAAGGGCCGGAAATTCAAACAGGTGTCAAAACTCAACATGGAGACTGAAGGAGAAAGACTTTTCACAACTGTAAAATGGAGTTCCAAAACCGCCGAAACAACAAAACATTTTTTATCCGAAACAGGGACGTTTTGTTTCGGCTACCAAATTTTCGGTTTTGAGCATTGGGTGTTTTGTTTCGGCTACAAAACAGCCAAAATGGCCTGTTCGGGGCACAAAGCATTTTGTATCTGAAACAAAACACACACTCCTAATGGCCAGTTGCTCTCCCCCTGCTCAATAAAGAGAATCACCACTTTTTAAAAGGTGCCCCTTTGCTCAGTTAGCAGGGGAACTTTGCTCAGCTAGAGAGTGGTCACTAAGAATCCCGTCATCCCTTAACGACTAACACATTTATTGTGGCATAAGCATTATAGTGCCCAACTCATCAGATACATGAAATGGTATCCTAAGCTAGCAGAGACATACACACATTACAGAGGAGAGAGGAAAGGTTCACAAACAGCTGAGCCAAAAGGGCATAGATACAAGAACATCTAGCAGTGAGTGTGCGACATTATTATGCAGGGCTCAAATGTATACAAGATTAAAATTACAGAGCGGGGTGGGGTGGGGTGGTAATGGCAGGGTCTTGTAAACTATTGAGTCCAGGGCTGCACAACTTCTGCTAAAAGAGCCTGAACACCCCCAACAGATGGCTGTCCAGTCTTTGCTTGAAACCCTCCAGCAAACGAAAGCGCAGCCCCAACTAATTGGTACCATTTTCAAACGGTTCTTTCTTACCATGAGGTTTCTCCTAATGTTCAACTGAAATGCATCCTCCTGTAGCTTTAGCCCAATAGATCTACTGCTTTCTTCAGGGGGAAGAACAGAACCCCTCTCTGCCCTCTTGTATGTGATGGTCCGTCAAGTATTTGAAGAAAGCTATCCTGCTCCCCTTCAGTCTTCTCCCTATCCCACCTAATTGCTTCAGCCTTTCCTCATGGGGCTCGTTTTCCAGACCACTGAATATATATTGCCCTCTTCTGAACCCGTTCCAATGGGTCTATATCCTCAAAGTGAGGTACCCGGAACTGGACACAGTATTAAAGTGTGCTGTCGAGTAGATTTCGACTCCTGGCACCCACAGAGCCCTGTGGTTTTCTTTTGGTAGAATACAGGAGAGGTTTCCCATTGCCTCCTCCCACATAGTAATAGTATGAGATGATGCCTTTCAGCATCTTCCTATATTGCTGCTGCCGGATATAGTACCATCAGGGAGTCAAACTGGCAACCTTCTGCTTGCTAGTCAAGCATTTCTCCACTGCACCACTTAAGGTGGTACGGCCTAATTAGAGCACAGTAAAGCAGAACCATTACTTCTTGTGTGAGTTCAATAATATAGTTCTATTAATGCAGCTGAAAAACACATTAGTCTTTTTTGCAGCTGCATCACACTGCTGATTCATGTACAGCGTGTGATATAGATTGCAGTTCCAAGAACTTTTAACATGTCCTGCTATCAAATCAGGTATTTCCACCTAACTTGTGTACTTGATTTTTTTTTTTAAACCTAATTGCACAACTTCATATGTGCCTCTTTGCTGAATGTCATTTTGTTGGCTCAAGCCCAGTTTCCCCTACAATCAAGGTCATTTTGAATGCCCTTCCTGTCTTCCGAGGTGTTAGCTAGACCTTCCCATTCATGTCAGCTGCGACCCACTCCCTGATAAATTAGCATATAATGACAGCCTGCACATCTAAAGAGGGACAATTACTTTTGATGATAGGAAAGTCAAATCTAGTATCAGCTAAGTTTGAATTCTGTATTACCAGATTTCTGATGATTCCTATCTTGGTAACTTCACCAAGGAAGCCTCCTGTTAAAACTGTCATACTGCAAGTGGGGGGGGGGGACATTTAAGGCCAGTAAGAGAGTGCAATACAGATTGAAAGTCAATGGAGCAATTTCTTTCCTACCACTGTGTCCCACTCCCCACCAGTGTTCCCTCTAACAGGAATTCCCAGATGTTGTTGACTACAACTCCCATAATCCCCAGCCAAAGGCCACTGCAGATGAAGATGCTGGGAGCTGTAGTCAACATATGGGAATCCCTGTTAGAGGGAACAGTGCTCCCCATAACTTTCCTCTCTCCATGGGCCTCCTCATTTTTTCTCCTACTGCCCTTAGCTCTTTTCCATTGTCCAGAACACTGGACTCCACTGAACACTGGACACCACCTCTATATATGTATCCATATTAAGCAGGGGGAGAGCAACTGGCCCTATCCAACCCCAGCACAACATCCCTCCAGTGGCTGTTGCTGGTAACTGTCTTATGTTTCTTTTTAGACTGTGAGCCCTTTGGGGACAGGGGACTGTTTTCCTTCCAGCAGGGATTCCCAGATGTTGTTGACTACAACTCCCATAATCCCCAGCCAAAAGCCATTGCAGCTGGGATGCTTGGCATTGTCGTGGACAACATCTGGAAATCCCTGTTAGAGGGAACAGTGCAGGGAACCATCTTATTTATGTATTCATTTTTCTCTGTAAACTGCTTTGAGATCTTTGGTTGAAAAGTGGGAGATACATATCCGTAGTTCGTAGAGTTCAGAGCAAAAGCAGTCGCCCCATCCTCATTTCGAAAACAAACACCAACTCTGAAGCAGCAAGGTATTTCCCTCTCAGTGTGATACTTGCTCCTCACTGAAGTGTAGGTTGGCAGCAGGGATGGTGGAGGAGAGAATGCAAATATATCAAACAATAGAAAATAGAAACAAGGGTTCCACAATGAAAACTAACAACTCCAGTTTCAAATGGATACTGTGCACCAAAAGAACATTATGAAGGCAACTAGCAATTGTATCAGGCTAGGCTACAGCTAGCATTAGACAAAAGAAAGCATTGCATGCACAAATGCAGTCTGGCCATAGCTAGTCAGTAACTGCTGACAAAAATAATGTGGAGTCTCCTGACCTCACACAGTACAAATCTTATTGATAAATGCCCCTGAAGTTTATTTAAATAAGGCAGGGACCCCAGTGGTTGTGCAATAAGCAATGGAGTAATATGCAGTCTTGTGCATGTCTTTACAAAATGGACAACTGCAGGAAACCGGCAGTAGATGGCACTAAAGACTAAGTAGAACTCATATTGAACTCAAGTATCTGATTAAGTAGAACTTTTAACACAAAATAATCAGACCCAACTGCTAGTTCAGAATCCTGCTTCTCTCAGAAGCCTCCAGCTGCTTCTTGGATTTCACAGGCAGGGTATAATGGTGGTGGCCCTTTTGTGTTTGTCCCCAACATCTGGAACTGGCAGCACACTTGTGGAAGGGTGTGTGTGGACTGTTTTTGCACAGTTCGGTCCCAAATCAAAATGATTTTTGACCTGACCACAGTCCACAAACCGGTTCGGTCAAACGGAGTGGCTGGTCCGGTCCATTTGATCAAACCGGATCACCAGTTTGAGCATCTAAGTTAGGATACAGGTATTGTAAGATTAGGAATAGGATAAAACTTAGGGCTGTTGTGGTGAGGGCAGGCCGGCGGGGCTGGTGAGAGGCCCCTTTAGAAGAAAAGGAGAAGGTGCTGCTAGAGTTTACCAACATATACTGAGGCTCCTCCCAGCAGCCCGCAGCGCACAGTGGCATGGAGTCCCGGCTCCTGGTCAGGCTCTCACTCAACTGCCCTCTGCGCATGAGCAGAGGCCATTTGCATGACTATGCCACCCTACAGCCAAACCAACTTCATTGACTATTCCTGCCTTCCATTATTATGAGCAAAAGAGAAATGTATCAAATGGAGTTGTTTGAACGTGCTGAAGGTTTCCGACTTGCAGTCGTTTACACAGAACTCTTAAATGGGAAAAGAGGGCCCACTCCTAATGACAGCCATGAAATGGTTTGTTATTCTGGAAGAGTTCCAAACTGAAGTATCACCACCACCACCTATAAGATTTGAGTTCACTCTTTGACGATTGTCTTCCAGGTTAACTGCAATATGATTTGGAATTATCTTCTTCATATCACTGCTTGCATAAGAAACCTTTAAAATGCATTTTAAAATAATCAGTACATATGGCACAGACAGATCTCCTTGTTTGGCAACTCCTCGGTTACATCAAGAGCTCAGTCGTGAGTGGCTAGGAAGCAGTGGTGTCTCCCGTTCCAATGTTCCTTTGGAGCGAGGAGGAGTGGTGGGCAATGTTGTTTGTCACTTGCCTGGCCATGGAATCAGGGTAGGGGAGAGAGAAAGGAAGAAGAGGCAGTTAATGGTGGTCCGGGAACTGAAAGCAAAGAAAAAACAGAAAGACAACAGGGAATGGAGGGAATGGTTAAAGTCTGAGCATTTATAGTACTTCATTCATATCAGAGAGGAAGCTGGTAGACACATCAGAATGTGTCTCAGGGAGGCAATCATTAGACCGCTTCTGAAGAAGCCTGCATTGGATCCCTCGCAGTTAAGCAACTACAGGCCTGTCTTCAACCTTGTGTGGCTGGGTAAAGTAATTGAGAGGGTGGTGGCCTCCCAGCTTTAGGCAGTCTTGGAGGAAATGGATTATCTAGACCCGTTTCAGACTGACTTTCAGGTGGGCTATGGGGTGTAGACTGCTTTAGCTGGCCTGCTGGATGATCTCCAATTGGGAATTGACATAGGAATGTAACTCTGTTGGTCCCTTTGGATCTCTCGGCGATGGTCAATACTATTGACCATAGTATCCTTCTGGAACGTCTGGGAGTGTTAGGGGTTGGGGGACATTGTTTTGCAGTGGTTCTGCTCCTACCTCTCAGGCAGATTCCAGATGGTGTCCCTTGGAGATGGTTGCTCTTCTATATCTAAACTTTTGTATGGTGCCCCCCAGGGCTCATATTGTCTCAAATGCTTTTAAACATCTTCATGAAATCGCTCGGAGAGATCATCAGATTTGGTGCAGGGTGTTATCAGTACGCTGATGACACCGAAATCTATTTCTCCATGTCAGCATCTTCAGGAAGAGGCATAACCACCCTAAATGCCTGCCTGCAGGCAGTGATGGGCTGGATGAGAGATGATAAACTGAGGCTGAATCCAGATAAGACAGAGGTACTTATTGTGCGGGGTCGAAACTTGGGAGATGATTTCAATCTGCCAATTCTGGATGGGGTCACACTTCCTCAGAAGGAACAGGTATGCCGTCTGGGGGTGTTTCTGGATGCAAACCTCTCCCTGGTGCTCCAGGTTGGGGCAGTGGCCAGAAGTGCTTTCTGTCAGCTTTGGATGATACACCAGCCACATCCTTGAGATAAACAACCTCAGAACAGTAATACATATGCTGGCAACCTCCAGACTTGACTACTGCAATGTGCTCTATGTGGGGCTGCCTTTGGACATGGGCCGGAAACTGCAGTTGGTACAGAATGCTAGGGGTGTGCACGGAACTGCAGAGCTGCGGTCCGGCACTGGGGTGGGGGGTTCCAAAAAGAATAGGGGGGGCTTTACTTAACCCTCCCAACAACCGCGCTGTATTTCTCCGAGTAATCGGGCGGCAGGATAGCTCCCTGCCGCCCCCTTCAAAGTCCTGCTCGGCTGGCGGCCACCCACAAGAAGACCCGTGGCGTTCAAACAGACCCATCGTGAAGTAAATCCATCGTTACGAAGATCCATCGTTAAGAAGATCCACTCTGTGTAGTCCCCGCTTGCAAGAAGTCAAGACCCCCTCCCATTCCAAGTCACAAGAGAGGGCGGCGGGAGAACTCCCCTTCCCCTTTGCCGGTCTGGCTGCAAATGGCTTCTTAGAAACGTCAGCCTGCATGGAGTTCTCCGCTGCCCGTTTTAAAGGAGCGGGCGGCGGAGAACTCCCTGCAGGCTGACGTTTCTAAGAAGCCATTTGCAGCCAGACCGGCAAAGGGGAAGGGCACGGCAGGGGAGTTCTCCCGCCGCCCTCTCTTGTGACTTGGAATGGGAGGGGGTCTTGACTTCTTGCAAGCGGGGACTACACAGAGCGGATCTTCTTAACGATGGATTTACTTCACGATGGATTTACTTCACGATGGGTCTGTTTGAACGCCACGGGTCTTCTTGTGGGTGGCCGCCAGCCGAGCAGGACTTTGAAGGGGGTGGCAGGGAGCTATCCTGCCGCCCGATTACTCGGAGAAATACAGCGCGGTTGTTGGGAGGGTTAAGTAAAGCCCCCCCTATTCTTTTTGGAACCCCCCAGACATTCTTCCCGAACCAAAACCACCCCGTGTCCGGACCGGTCTGGAGGCCTTTAGAATGGCCTCCGAACCGGTCCGTGCACATGACTACAGAATGCAGCAGCCGGGTTGGTCTCCGGGTCATCAAAAATCATATTACTCCTATTCTAAAAGAGCTACACTGGCTGCTGATAGGTTTCTGGGCAAAATATAAGATGGTGGTTATAACCTATAAAGTCCTAAACAGTTTAGGTCTTGGATACATACGAGAACATCTTCGCCATGAGCCCCACTGACTATTGAGGTCATCTGGAGAGGTTCGTCTGCAGCTGTCACCAGCCTGTTTGGTGGCCACGCAGGGATGAGCCTTTTCTATTGCTGCCTCAAGGCTTTGGAATGTGCTCCCTGATGAAATAAGAGCTTCCCCACCTCTGACAACTTTTTAAAAGTCTCTAAAGTCTCTAACCTACCTCACAGGGTTGTTGTGAGGATAAAAATAATCACGTATACTGCTCTGAGCTCGTCTGAGGAAGAGCAGGATATAAATGTGAAAAATAAATAAAATAAAAATAAATAATAAAGACTCATTTTTTCACCCAGGCTTTTTAACTTGACTGCAGTTTTAAATTGTTTTAAGGTGTTTATTTTTAATTTGTTTTATGTTGTTGTAAACCACCCAGAGACAGAAGTTCAAGGTCTACAAATCTGAGAAATAAAATAAAAAACAATAGCCTTTGCACAGAAACTAGATGCGAGATCCTAGCATCTAACCAAAGCCACAATTCCATGAAGAAATAGTGGTTGTCAAATCTATGGCCATAAAAGGATTCCCCATCATGGGCTTGTATTCAGTGGCATAAATGGCTGGCTTTGCATATATATATATTTTGGGTGCTTTGTTCATAGAACCCAATTAAGAGCATTGTGCTAAACTGCACTGGTTTAGTTGCATATAGCCAGTGCTTAAGTATTCCCTGCAGTCCTTGCTGCCACTTCTCACACCTAGCATTATTTGGAGAGGTATTCATTATGCAGGTTGTGCCCACAGCAGACAGGAACAAGTGAGTAAAGCAATCGTGGAAGCAGGAACTACTGCAGTTGTATAGCTCCCATTCCGTCTCAAGTCCCTGAAATGACAGGCAGAGTCTTTGGGCTGGGATTATTTCTGTCTTCATAAATACTTAGGCCTTGTGCATTATGCTGGACACAGTGTCATTGAAGACTTTAAAGCAGATGCTTAACATACTAGCCTAGTTCAGCTATTTATTCCAAACATTCCATATTTGAAAATGTGATTAAAGCAAGTTTGATACAGGTATACATGGCAAGAGGTATATCCATATCAAACATGGCTTAAATTTCAACATATAAGGTTTCCACATATTTTAAAGCCATGCGTCCCAGACTGTCATG
The DNA here is from genome assembly GCF_027244095.1 of Hemicordylus capensis. Lineage (NCBI taxonomy): Eukaryota > Metazoa > Chordata > Lepidosauria > Squamata > Cordylidae > Hemicordylus > Hemicordylus capensis. Next base: position 150,033,387 of record NC_069660.1, read on the forward strand.
TTGACAATCACACCATGCTTTCTGGCAGTCTTGAATGTTATCATAAATCTAACCCCAATAGCTATTAATTTCTCCCAAGTGCTCCTCCCAACACTTCCTTCCTTTCTAACATTGAAACTGGCAACATAATTCCCTCCACCCAAACATTTCTCCCTATACTGATAAATATAAATATGCAAGTCAGAATATAATTTCAACAAAGCTTTAAAAATTGACCCCTTCATGGCAAAGCTGAAAGAAATGAAGTATTTGTACTGCACTCAGCCACCACCACCTTTACATTTTTAACCCATTTGATTAACTCCACATTGAAATAACAGTTAGAACAAATAGTAGGGATTTTTCTTTTCTTTTCCGAGGAGTTGAATGCAGCCTGGAAGTGGAATTGCTGCTGCTTGTTCACTCATCCCACTTTGATAAAGGAGTTTTGTATTATTTCCAAAATGTGCAAAATCTGTTTGAACAGATATGCTAATGGGATAAAAGAATTAGGTCCCGCCACAGGAAGCAGAGGCTCTGCTCCAACTGAAAAAACTCCAACTTAAAAACAATGGCTGTCTCCAGTCCATGTTACTCAACCTCATGTAACAAAGTACCTCTTTCCCAGAGAGGAGTCCTTTTGGGTCCAGGGGGAGCAACTCACCTGATCGAGGATTCCTTGGGTTGCAGAATCTGCCCTAAAAATTGCTGAGCGGGGTGGGGGGTGGAAAGAGCACGGACTGCCTTGTTTTAAAAACGGCACCACTTGTGAAATAAAGTCAACACCAGATAGCAGAACAGAAACCTTCTGTTTTAATTCTAGAGAAAAACTAGAATAAATTGGACTCTGAGCAAACAAGACACAGGGAACCCAGAAGAGCAACTGTAACTGCCAGCAAACTTGAACGGACCAATACCAATATGGGACTATACAAATATTCAGGAACGTATAGGATATTTCATACAGGAATTTATTTCACTCCTCATTAGCTTTACCTTTTAGGGCAATTCCCAGAAGAATTTTCAACTGAGAGATAATGTCAGAGCAAATGGAGAACTGAGAAGCTCAAACAGGCTACCATAACCATAGTATTAAAGCGTGTGCTGCATCAGCTATTTCTCTTGCATGTAATTTACGTTTGTGCCTAATTTTCATATCCGCTTGTTGTTGCAAGAAATAATTTGCTATTCACTGCTGACTCTGGCTCCCACCATTTGGCATTTGTGCCAGATTCCCACCTGATGCATACAACACTTCTCCCCAGTCCTGAAAGGTTGGAGACTAAAGGAGACACTTTCCTCAAGCAGTAGGTTCCAACATGATAGTATGCCGTGTTTAGAATGCCACACTGGAGAAGTGGGAAAGGCCACCATCAGCCTATTCCCCATGGTCACCCAAACGTTCTCTCTTCTTACTTGCAAGGATGGATCCCAAAGGAGCACCACAGCTTCTTAAAGCAGAAGGCAGGCAGTTGCTATGGAACACACACTCTTTGGCTTTCCTGATACCAAATAGCCACAATCTATCTGACGTTCCAGCCAGTAGTCAACACACACTCCAATCACTAAGCAAGGAGGAAGCCTTCTGCAGCTTCCCTTCTTCCAGGAACAAAGGCATCTTGACTGGGAGTGATGGTGGAAGGAAAGCAGTAGGTCGTCTTCTACAGGAAGCTCAAGGCTGTGCCAAGCTCCAAAATACTGGAAGATTCAAAGTTAAGTTACCATTGGACAAATGATTTTAAGTGCTCATATTTCAGAGACAGTTCGAAAGATTGATTTGCCAAATCTGTTGACCTAGTTTTAAAACACACAACCCTCCTCCTAATCCCTTCTCTTTATTTATTTGTAACTGGACCCCATATATTGGGCTTCCTGGTGTGTGTGTGTGTGTGTGTGTGTGTGTGTGTGTGTGTGTGTGTGTGTGTGAAGATATTCAAGGGATGAAATACTCCTTAATCAAGGAATTTATGGGATCAAGCCTGTTTTGGCTTCCAGAAAGGAGGGAGATCACCTCCACTGGGGGCAATAGAGATGGCAATGTCTGAGATAGCTTCAAGACCCATCTAGTCCTTACCTTAATCTGCATTCCTACTCTTCCCCCCACAGAAGCTAATATAGAGGGGAAAGGGGGAAGGATATGAACTTGAGGGACATACCCTCAACTGTAGTCAATGCCTACATCAATTAGGTACTGAACAAAAAATTCCTACATCTGCCGGATTAAAAGCTGAGGAGACCTGACAAATGACAGAGGAATGTAACGTATGGAAGGCAAGGGAAATTAATAACAGGAAATAGAGTAATAAGCCAAAGCAGGAGGAACGAAGGAAAATCAGGGGTGGGGGGAAATCCCTAAGAGAAAAGCAATGTGTAAAGTAGTTTTTAAAATATAGTTATTTAGAGATGAAACAGCATGAATATCAGAGGGAATTCTGGCAAAAATATGTTGCAACAGAAAATTGAAAGGATGGTGAGAATATGAGATAAAGCAAGAAGATCAGAAACGAGAAATGAGATAAAAGAAGATTAGAATTAGGAGAACAGGATGGAACATAGCAAGCCAGAAGAAAAGGAGGAAGGCAGTGAAGAGACATGCCTCTAAGCAGTCAGTTGTAAGGCGCAAGAACTGAAAAGTCCTCTGTGACACCACTGAGCTTGATACCAGAGCAGCTGAGCCAGTGGCAGCCAGAGAGATGGGACACACATGCCTAGTCAAGGCCACTGTAACTTCAGAACAAATCATTCATCCAAACAAGAGACGGAGAAAGGTTGGAGATGAAAGTTCAAGTGAAGTCCAGCAACCTGGTCCATTCACTGTATGGATGGTTTCTTAACAAGCAAAATCTAATTCAGCTAGATTGACACATGAAATAAAAAGAGATCTTATGTACACTGATTGTCTGGATTTTTGGTAAAATCTTAACCTTAACTACACTCACAGACTGATCTAAAATGAGTGTGTGCTTTTTCAATTTGTACAATTTTATTGATTGGCTGCCAACCTGATAACTCAAATAAGTCAAATAAAGGATTTTAAAAATTCAGCTTAGAATGCTACAAGAGGCAGTTTTCTAAAGATTATACCCTTATAAAGTGAAAGACACAGAAGGGAATTTGTCATCAAATTCCTTTAAAGAATAAATGCAAAGGTATAGGGTGTTTTTTTTTTAAAACCTTAGGATTATTTTTACTCATGACAATATTTGTTAAAAATATTACATCTGCCTTTGAGAGAGTATCATCTTTTTATAATATGGAAAAATAAACTCTACAGACATCCCCAGTTGGCACACAGGTGCTTTAAAGTAACATCCTTTCCCAATTATAATTCCAGAAGGGTGCTTTGGTGCCCTGCTTCATCCAATTATTCATAAAACACTGGACTGTATGAATGGGTATAAGACAAGAATACCTAAAAACAGTAAAATGTTTATTTTCTTAGAAAAAAAGAGGGATTCAAACTGATTGCGATCACAACTTCCATCGGCATTCAGCAAAGCGAATACTGCAAGCTTATTCCTCAAGTGAAATACCTAGTAAAAGAAACAGTTTTTAAAAATACAGATTTCTGCTCCTGCATCACCATCTCCAGTATTTGTGTGACAACATGCTTTTTAGCTGATAGCTTCTTCCTAGCAGAGAAACGAGATCTGTCATGGCAAAGCATCCCATCTCCAAAGCTCTAAATTGTCAGTATTAATAATTCTGCAACCCATTGGTGGGTTGACGAACAGGGTGACCTGGAAGGTTCAACTGCTCAGTTATGGAAGGTTTTGTATTACACTACCCCAGCCAATAGAAAGTAGACCAACAGCCCAAGTGAGATCTACAGTGTCTCAGATTTTATGTCAAAGATTTGCTGTGTTTCGGGACACAGATAAGTGAAAACCTGCAACAAGTTTCAACTAGCAGCAGCAGTTCCATACAAGCTGTTGTTCTTTCCTTTGAGCAATGTTCACTGTATGGTCGTTAGGAAACACTGTAACTGAATGGAGCATACAATGTGGAAATGATCTTTTGTTATGTAGTGCTGTTCACTTGAGAAGACTTCCAAAAAAAGATCTTGATTGAACGGTAATCTATTTACACAGTAGTATTCCTGTTTTGATCAGCAGAATTGGCACTATGTGATATCCTCCTCTTCTGAACAGTAATCACGACCCTTTAAAGAGGAGAAAGAAAAGAAAGAATCAAAACAATATGCAGAGAATAAATATCAAAGACCGATAGTAGAAGTTATTAGGTTCATGTAAGGTTCCATTAAGATTTCAGTCCTGCACAGACATTAAAACAAACAAGACAAACAAAACAAACACATTGTACCCCTGGACAGTATTGTAGAGCATGTCTAGAAATCCAGCTCTGGTGTTCACATGCTGAGAAGCATCACTCCTCCCTGTGCTCTTCACCGTTACAGCATTTGTCTAAAGAGGCAAACACCGTAAGTGTTATGGCAGGTGCTTCCATGATCAGAAGGCTGCAGTGTCCGATCATGGAAACAGCTGCTGTCACACTTCTGGCATTTGTCTGCTCAGACAAATGCTGTAACTGCGAAGAGCACAGGGAGGAGTGATGCTTCCCTGTGTATCAGCACCAGAGTAGGATTTCCCAGCACACTGGGATGCTGTACACAAGTACCATGCCAACTTTTCTCCATGCCTGAACAGGGCTTTTCTCTTTGGGGAGTCATTATTTCACAGCAAAATACACAGGGAAAAAGAACCACAGGAGAACCTTTGTATTTGTAGGGGTTCTGTTCTCTGCTACTACCGCGGATATGGAAACTGCAAATACAGAGTCATTGAGGCTATGCAAATCAGGGGGATAGGTTCCTGGTGGGTGTAAAAAGTCCTGAAAACAGGGTTAAAAACCCTAGAAATGTGGCGGAAAAGTGGCCTACTGTGCACTGAAGGTCCTCAGCAGTCCACCCCAATATTAAAAAATCATGCAAAAATCATGCAAAAATAGCAGGTCTTGTTGTTTTGTTTATGAAGGCTCCCAGTCTCTAAATGGCAGCCGGAAATGACCTCTGAGTCATTGCCATTCCCCAACCCATGGATATGAGATGTTAATCCTCCCCCCCATTTTTTTCTGCATATACCGAGGTTGTGTGTCAATTACCGAAATGCAGATACACAAAACCATGGATACCACGGATACCGAGTCTGTGATTAACTCTTTTCTACATTTTTGAACTGAGCTTAGTCTCTGGTGAATCCCTCCATGCTTCCTCCCATTGTGCTTTTGGCAGTATCTAAATCTTTATCTCACATGTTCCATTCAGATTTTGTGGTTGGGCACCACACTCCCTAATGAGGCAAGTGCTGCTAATGTGGTATGTAGCCACAAGATCAACCAAATCACATGGATAGATGGCAGAGACATTACTGGAAGTAGGATGGGAGGAAGCATGAAATAGACAGCACTCTGGGTCAGTGTTCTCTAACTTTTTTTCATCTGTGTGTGGAATGAGTTTTGTTCTGGGCGGGAGCATCAAGGCAGTGTGTGCGCACGTGCATTCAGAGTGGGGCCTTCCTGTGTGGGATCTAAAATTAACTGCAGACTTCAGAAAATGTGTGAGTGCACGTACATGTGCATGCCTCAGAGGGAACACTGCTCTGGGTAACAAGAAACAGGGTGCACACATTTGTAGGAACACATAATGAGACCTCCAGTTTGGGTTTTGGTGCTTTCTGTATAGAGGTGGTCAGAAAGTATTAGATCAACATGGTTCTCTGACTTAGAGTTATTTACCAGGGACAAAAAGCTCATGCACATATCTTCTAAATTAAGCTGCTAAAATGAAAAAAGCTTAGGGAGAAAACCAGAAGTGGATGTTTTGTGTGAAAGGGCTGAGAACTCAATTCTGGTACTGAAAACAAATTCCTGGGCTGAATATGTGTTCCTTAATTCTATGGCTGCTTCGCATACTGCTGTTTTGCACCTCGGCTCTGGTTGCTGGACCTCAGCATTCTAGGAAAAAAAAATCAAAGTAAATCTCACAAGCCTGAAGTCTACCAGTGCCTGCTATTTATAGTGATATTATTGGTTATGGATGTGTTGCATCCCAGAGGGCAAAACTACAAAGCAGAGGACATCGCTTGTTATTTATCATGACTTATCTGGAGCTATGTTTTCTCTCGATTCCCAACCACCAAGTAAGATTTTCAACATGCAGTTCCATTCTCACTGCAAAATCCCTACCAAAGCACGAGATATTTTTGTCTACTAAGCTAACCTGGCTCCTTTCTCAAATGAAGTTGGCTGGATCCTTCCTGGGCTAGCCCTGACTTGGAAAAGGAATGTCTGGAGAGAGACAGAATTCAAAATGAGCAAAATACCAAATCCGCTCTAATGAAGGATTCTACGGATCTTGACTTGACCAAAACTAAAAATCTATATTCCTTTCCACAATGCAGAATGTCTCATTTCTTTGTACTGGCTGCAAAGGTATAGGGCCACATTCATTTGGAATTTGGCTTTGCAAGCATATAGCCCACTGGGGAAGAACTTGGCTACTATGAAAGTGGAAGTCTACCCACCTACCCATACAGTTTGAATCCACCTACCATCATTGCTGCTGCTTCTGTCCCAGTTTCCAGACCTGACTGTCACCTATGTCTTAGGTGAGACACCTGCTGGAAGCCACATTATGAGCAAGATGGTTGCAGCCTACTTCTCCACGCCAGTCATTGTTTCTTGGAAAGCTGCTCCAAGAAATGAATGTTCCCCAAGTTCCTACACACGTTGCCCCACTAAGTAGGCCAAGAAACAGAAGAGTCAGGCAGCAAAGAGGACCTCATGTTACTGCTGAACCCCAACCTGTGCTGGAGTGAGAAGTCCCACTTTTTCTCTGCTCCCTGTCATGCACCCTCTTTGCAATCTAATCTGCTGAGAGAGAGAGAGAGAGAGAGAGAGAGAGAAAGAGAGAGATTCTCTTTGAATGCATCTATGTGCACATGTGTGCCTTGTATTCCCTCTGCGCTTTGAGGGATGTGGTTTGTGGTTTTGTGCTTGTTGTGGGGTCTCTTTGTATGTGTTGTGAGACTTCTGTATTTTGGGGGATGTCCTCTATTATTGTGACTTTGTTTTGCGTGCCTCTTAGATTGACCTGGGTTGTTTTTTCAATTCAAGCACATTATTTGGAACAAATGTACGAACATTCACATGGGCTATTCGTCTCTCCGGCTTGGTGTTCTTCACTGATAAGGTGGAACCACAGGTTTTCTAGAATAGCTTCTATGTACCCAATTCCCTAATCACATACTGCTGTGTGTAACTTGACTTATACTTTGTGGCTTGCTCACTTTGCATCTGGTTTGCATGTGTTTTGAGTTCTCCACTATTAATTGTCCCCAATACTAATCTCAGCATTTCCCCATCTATAACATTGGATAAATGTTTTCTAGCATATCTCCTACACAATCATTTCTATATCCATGTACTGCGCATGTATGATTTCTAATTGTGGCATGGCTTAGCTCGTATTAAATGATGCACTGCTTGATGGTGGGGGGCTTTAAGGATATGGAACAGCTGTGCATCTTAGAAGAACATTTAGCATTTGTGTTTTACTCTGTGCACAAGTCCAACAGAAATTATTGGCTCCACTCCAAGCACACACACACACACAGCAATTTTTTTAAATTCAAGAGTTGACAAGCTTGCTGGGGAGGGCAAACAGGCCCGCAACTCAACACTCATCATAGGAATAACTCAGCCTATTCCTAGGTCCAAATTGGGAGGCAAGAAACGAAGCATAACAATTGCTAAGCAACAATGGCCTAGCTGGGGGGAAGGCCCTTTTCTTGCTTCTTTACTTATTTTAATTAAACTACCTCAAAATCTCTCTCTCTCAGGTATACAAGAAGTCCTCAGACTGATGACTCTATTTGTTCCTGAAAACTGTGTCTTAAATCAAAATGTCTTAACTTCGAACCTATTTTTCCATACGAAACAAGAAAGTAAGTAAGTAAATTTATTACGGTCCTTAGACCGTAACAATGTTATATATTGTTTTGTCATGAACCAAAGCTGGATATTCCATTTTTCCTGCTGCCATCAAAGCTGATGATATGTCAGTCACAAATGTACAACAGATGTTGATGGTGGAGAATCAGCAGTTGCTCACCATTATAGCCCACTCCCTTCCTGACTCTCACTCACTTTTCCATAGAAGGAAGGGAGGCAACTGGGTAGCTCACCTTCTTTTCCTCCTGGGCAATGAATATACAGGGAAGAAAGGAGGGTGGGCTGGGAATTGGCCAGGCTCTTTTCCTCTAGCTGACACAGCCCAGCAGCTGAGCCTGGAGGAGGAGGAAGAGGAGGGCTAGCCAAAGCAGCAGCAGGAGGAGCAGCAGCATCTTGGATGGGCGGGTCAGCCAATCCCTCTTCAGTATCAGATGCGGCAGCAGCAGCTGCCAAAGACTACCAGTCTCAATGAATGTGTGAGCCTGAACCACTGCTGCTATTGTCTCCACCTCCTCCTCTAGCCATCTGAGATAGTCTCCCCTCCTGTGGCAAGTGTTGTAAGTTGAAACACAGCAGCTGTAAAGTTGAAACAAGGTGGCAATTTACAAACATCAAGTGCCATTCAATATTAACTTGCATCTTAAGTTGAAGAGTGCCTGTACTGCTTCTAAAAACAGGGATTGCACAGACAGGTATGTCTATGAATTCATCAAATTATTTCAAAAGGCAGTCCAAAACCCTTTTGTCAGATATACGCATCACTGTGAGAATTTTCAAGTACATACAGTCTCATGAGCATTTCTAAGTAGATCAGAACAAGTCTGGCGTTCTGATAATGCCTGAAAATAGAAGCTGTGCTGGTTTTACTTCTGCATAAACAGGCATACAATTGGGCTCTGCCTAAAATGAATTAATGTTTGTGAAGAGCAGTCTGCAGTTACACCAAGGGAGGAAAAACCCAATGTGTACGACCATCACCTGTGGTTCAGATAGGAAACCATAGATCTATCACACACATTTCTTATAATCTATAACACTAGCTTACTGAGTTAGTATTGCAATATTGCCCAGACCTCTATAAATTCAGCTATCCAACACTATTTCCAACACTACGATACCTGTCAAATTTTACCTGTGGCCAGAGGCGTATCTAGGGAAAATAGCACCTAGGGAAAGCATTGAAATTGCGCCCCCTGTCCAGACATCTGACACCCATCTTTCAGATAACTTTACCATAATATCAGCGGAAAAATACAAGTCTGAAGGTCACATACAAGTCACATATCTGAACATGTGTACAGCGACATATAATTTTTTTAAAAAATAGCTGTAGCCCCTTCGGGGGGCTTCCTAAAGGCTGGGGGGGTCTGCAAATGTTTCCCCTCCCCCCTGCTGGCCTCTAGGGCCTCACAGGGACCATTTAAGCATGTGTGGTGGCCATTTTTAAATATATATATATATTTTAAAAATGGCAGCTTAAAACAAAATGGCCACCACGAATGCTCAAATGGCCTCTGTGAGGCCTGGTATGGCCTAGGGCCTCACAGAGGCCATTTGAGCATGCGCGGTGGCCATTTTGTTTTCGGCAGCCTTTAAAAAAAAAAAAAATTTAAGAAATGGCTCCCCCCTTCAAGTGGCGCCCGGGGGACGTGCCCTGCCTGCCCCACCCTAGATACGCCCCTGCCTGTGGCCTTTCAAGCAAGCCTACAAAGCTAATTAGCCTCAATACATTTTTACTAGCCTGCTGCCCACACATACATACTTATAGCAGCACTTCCTGATGCAAATAAAAGGACCCAGAATCGACTGTCTTCATATTTACAGAATGTCCCTCCCCTAGGCGTCGTGCAGAGGGGAGGGGGTTTGTCTCGGCCCTGCTCTGTCCTGGGCCCCAAAGTGGAGCCTTCTGATTGGCCCGAGGTGGTTTGGGGGTGGGGCCTGGGACTGTTGGTCTTTGGTTCCCGCCCCTGGTCTCTCAGTCTGGGCTCGACGTTAGTTAGTGTAGGAGCTCGTCGATGAAGCTCCTACACTGCAGTGCTGCTTGGGCGGCAGCGTGTCTGGGCTTCGGCCCTGGTTTGGCCCCATTAGAGGTCGTTGGTGTGTGTGTGTGCTTGGACACAGGTGGGGGTTGGGCTCATAGCTGGGTGGGCTTGGTTGGCAGCATTAGCCGCGTGGGCCACCTTCCTCTCCCCCTCTTTGAGGGATTGGCTAGCCCTGTAGGGCTTTATCATTTGGGTGGGCATTGTCAGCAGCAATTTTAAGGGGCCCCCTGGCAGTGGGTGGCCTGGCTGGGCCTTTTCAACAGTTAATGGCCCCCTGGTGGTTAGTGTTCATGTCCCCCTGGTGGTGGTAGGCCTGGTTTGTCCTTTTCAACAGTTATCAGCCCCCTGGTGGTGGGTGGCTGGCTGGGCTTTTTCAGCAAAGTGTTCACGTCCCCCTGGTGGCGACAGGCCTGGTTTGGCTTTTTTTCTGCAGAGTGGTTGACGGCCCCCTGGTGGCTGGGACTGAGTTTTTTCTGCTTATTACTGGGTTGATTTTACTAAGGCAGATGCCTAAGAAAGCCAAAGGTAAGACTGGTGGGTGGCCTATTCGTCAGCCCAAGTGGCCTGCTCCTCCCTCCTCCTCATCGGATGATGAGGATGACGAAATGGTCCTTATTCGGGGGTTGATTAACCAGATGGAAGCTTTAGAGAAAGTCAAGGCCACTCCCTCTGATAAGGGTGCTGGCCCGTCAGGCGCACTCAAGAAGGTTCCTCGGTACACTTGTGGGGCTGCTAGGACGCACTTACTAAAATCTATTTCCGACAGGTTGGAAGCGCTGGAGGGGGATGAGGGCCCATCTAGCCCTGTTGTTCCTGCTGATCCAGAGGATCCTAGATTGGCGGTTCCTGGCGCTCCTGTTCCGGTGGTCCCTCTGCCCGCGGCTCCAGTGTTGCCAGGGCCTTCGGATCCGCCGACACCTACTGCACCGGGTGAGCCCGTTGCACCTACACCTCCCAGTGGTACCGGCCAGTGGTCTTCTTTGCCCTGGCCGATATCTGCCATATCTGCCTCATTATGGACACCATACGCACAGCCATGGGTTGCGGGTTTCACGATGGGGGTTCCAGGGGTTGCAGAGCAAGTTTGGTTAGGTAACAGGTTCCCCTTGGGTCCCTTGGCCGTGGGCCCAGTGGCGCTACAAACAACATCCACGGGTGTCGCTGGTGGTTTGGGGTTTTACCCCATGGGGATCTTGCCTATGCCCCAGCATGCCCCCTATGGTACAATGGGGTTGCCCTTAGGTGACCATCTGCTCCCGGCTACCAGGGAGAAGATCTTAAAAGGAGAATACGTGGACATATTTAGTTTGTTGTTTAGGGAGACGGAGGTAAAACATAAGGAAGGTGAGTCATGTAAGGAGCATGAAGCCACAAAGCATAAGCCAGTTGAAAAAACTTGGAATAACTGGCTATCCAGCTTCACAATCTATATGGGGGTGATATTGCAGGCTCAGCCTGCTAGGGGGCCTGTGCTTCTTAAATACATGGATATTATTCACTGGGCTGTTTCAGATTTTTCCAGCTCAGCCTGGATTAGATATGATGAAAGTTTTCGAATGCGTGCAGCACTAGACCCACCCTTCCCTGGGACATGCCTTTGCAAGAGCTTTGGCTAGTGATTATGTCTCCTTCCTGCCCGGTCGACGGTGATTGCTCAGACAGTGGACTGTTGCTTTCTAGGGCACATGCAGCTTCATCTGTCGCGGCAGCGGGCCAACAGTGGGTTCAACTCCACTTGGTCTGCTGGGAGTTTAACAATGGTGGCTGTTGCTCCAGGCTGGCGTGTCACTTCAGACACGCGTGTGGGCTCTGTGGTGCTAAACATCCGAGTTCCATCTTCCCCAGGGCCAAGGCTGGGGGAGCAGGATCGAAATTCAGGGGAGGTGGCACTAAGAAAGGGGGTCCCCCTCCACCCCCTATGGGAGAAGGCCCCCAACCCAATCAGGCTTGAGGTCTTGGAGTGCTTGCTGTTGGATTATCCGGATAGGGAGGCTGCTCTTTATTTAATTTCAGGTTTCAGGGATGGTTTTCGAATTCCTTGTAGTTCTCGCTGAGTACCGGCTATGTTCCGCAACCTAAAATCCGTAGTGGGCATGGGGCCTGTTGTCATTAAAAAGCTTAAGAAGGAGGTGGACTGGGGCCATTTAGGGTGCTGGGGCCATTTGCCTTCCCCCCCTTCCCAGAGTTGAGGGTTTCTCCCTTGGGAGTGGTGCCCAAGAAGGCGCCCTGGGAATTCCGTTTGATCCACCATTTGTCACACCCTAGGGGTTCTTCCGTCAATGACAGAATCCCGGATGCGCTCTGCACAGTGCAGGAGGTGGACTGGGGCCATTTAGGGTGCTGGGGCCATTTGCCTTCCCCCCCTTCCCAGAGTTGAGGGTTTCTCCCTTGGGAGTGGTGCCCAAGAAGGCGCCCTGGGAATTCCGTTTGATCCACCATTTGTCACACCCTAGGGGTTCTTCCGTCAATGACAAAATCCCGGATGCGCTCTGCACAGTGCGCTACGCTTCTTTTGATGCAGCAGTCTATTTTGTCAGGGACCGTGGGGTTGGGGCATTATTGGTCAAATGTGATATAGAGTCTGCCTTCCGCCTGCTGCCTGTTCATCCTTTAGATTTTGATTTGTTGGGCTTCGCATACGCGGGTCAATTTTATTTTGACTGTGCTTTGTCTATGGGCTGCTCTACTTCATGTGTGGCCTTTGAGGCTTTTAGCACCTTTCTGGAATGGGCGGTGAGGCAGAGGGCAGGCTTCGTATTCATGGCTCATTAATTAGATGATTTTCTTTTTGCAGGGAGGGGCGATTCTTTTGAATGCCAACACCTGCTGTGTTGCTTTATGGATTTGGCGCAGGACCTGGGTGTCCCCTTAGCCAAGGACAAGATGGAAGGGCCAGTCACGCGGCTGTCCTTTTTGGGAATTGAACTCAATACCCTGGCGGGTTGCTCTCGTTTGCCACAGGATAAGTTGGGGGGTCCTGCTGGACTTAGTTAGGGCTCTGGGGCGTGCCCGTAAGGCCACTCTGAGGGAGCTTCAGGTGGTGGCGGGGCACCTTAACTTTGCCAGTAGGGTTGCAGTTCCTGGCAGGGGCTTTTTGAGGCGCATTTGCGATCTCATGATGGGGCCTCGTGCCCCACACCACAGGGTTCACATTACAGAGGGTGTTAGGGCAGACTTGGCTGTCTGGGAGACATTTTTGCAGGGATTTAATGGTGTTTCATTTTGGAGGGGTGAACAGCTCCTTGAGGCCGACCTGCAGGTGCATTCGGATGCTGCGGGTGGCGTGGGATTCGGGGTGTTCTTCAGGGGCCAGTGGTGCGCGGCACGCTAGCCTGAGGATTGGGCGCAGCAGGGGGTAATGCGAGACTTGACCTTCCTGGAGTTTTTTCCTATCGTAGTGGCAGTGCACCTTTGGACTACGGAGTTTGCCAATTCCATGGTTCGGTTCTGGTGCGATAACCACGCGGTACTCCAGGTGGTCAACTCTCAAACCTCCCACTCTAAGAGGGTGATGGGGTTAATGAGGGTTTTTGTACTGCAGTGCCTTAGGGCCAACATTTTGTTTTTGGCCTGCCATGTTTCTGGGATCCAGAATGACATTGCTGATGCCATGTCTCGCTTTCAGGTGGACAGGTTCAGGGAGTTAGCGCCCGAGTCAGCTCCGGATCCCATGCCTGCCTTTCTGTGGCATCTTGGCAAGCAGAGGCCCAGCAGGCCATAGCTGCTTCATTGGCGCTGGGCACTAGGGCAAGTTATAATTCTAGGATAGCTGCTTTCTCCAGCTTTCAGAAATTGGCGGGCTTAGAAGAGGAGTGGCCTCTAGTGGTAGTGCATTTACTGCAGTTTTCGGTCCACTTACATGGGGCGGGGCGGGCAGTGTCCACGTTAGGTGGCTACGTGGCAGCATTGTCCTTTGAGGCACAAGCCAGGGGGGTGGAGGACCATTCTAGTGACCCCAGGGTGCAAAGGATGTTGGAGGGTTGGTCCCGGGGACTCCCTGTGGCCAAGGACAGCAGGCTGCCATTTAACCTTGATCTGGTGGCGGTGCTGGTCAGGTGCTTGCCGGGCTGTTGCGGGTCACCATGGGAGGTCCTCCTTTTTCAGGCAGCCATGCTGGTGGCTTTTTGGGGGGCCTTTAGGCCATCGGAGATTCTGCCACAGAGTGGGCGTTCCCTAGAGACCAGTGCTTACAGCTTGCTGATTTGTCCTTGACCAATGGGGAAGCGTGGCTGTTTCTATGCCGTTCCAAGACAGACCAGAGGGGGCCAGGGTGTCCGGCTGGCTGCAGCCAGTGATCCTACATTTTGCCCGGTGGTGGCTTTGAGGCGCGATGTGGAGCTGGGGCCTGTTAGGGGTGGATACCTTTTCATGCACGAGAGTAAGGATCCCCTGACCCAGTATCAGTTCTTGGTGGTTATTAGGAAGGCCTTGGTGATGGAAGAGGTCCCGATGGGTGGGCTCACTTTGCATTCCTTCCAGATTGGGGCTGCTACCACAGCTGCAAGCATGGGGATGTGGGAGGATGTGGTTCAGCGAATTGGACGGTGGAAATACACTGTAGTTAGGCGCTATGTGCGCTAGTTGAAATGGTTGTTGTCACTGTTTACATTTTGTTTTCTTGGCAGGTGCTGGTGGGGCAGCGGCCCCAATGCAGATCCTTGTTTGTGGCCATTCGTTGGTCTTTTGGGCGTTTGAGAGCCAGCACCTCTCAGTGGGGCACCCAGCTTGGATTGGGGAAGTGTGCCTCTGTTTATTGGTTGGGTATGCAGGGTATGGTTTGGAGCCAGTTGCTCCCTGCCATTTGGGATCATATAGCTAGGTTCTCTAGCCCCAATTTCATCGTTGTCCATTTAGGTGAAAATGATCTTGGCAAGCAAACTGGCCTCTCACTTATTCAGCAAGCCTCCTCTGATTTTTCTGTTTTGAAGGGCTGGATTCCTGGTGTTCACATCCTTTGGATTAGCTGGCTGCAATGCAGGGTTTGGAGGGGGGTGCAGAATGTTCGGGGCATCGAAAGAGCACGGTGCAAAACCTCTGCTACAATTGGCAGATTGGTGGCGGGGGGCGGGCGGTGTTGCTTCAGCCCAGGCTTTTGGCCCATTCCCCGGAACTCTTTCGCCCTGATGGGGTTCATTTGTCTGAAATGGGTTGTGATTTGTATATCCAAAACATTCGGAGGGGGCTTGTTGGATTTTTGGAAAGGTATGGGGCAGGGAGGTCAAGCTAGGCTAACCTCCCTGTGTGGTGGGAACAGTGCAGGCTGGGTGGTGATTTCAGGGATATAACATCAGTGAGCACCTTTGGATATTTTAAAGGTGGATTGGTCAATCGCTCCCTTGTGGTTTGTGAGGCCCAGGGAGAATGGTTGGCCAGGAAACCGGCTTCAGGACTTCGCCAACCCTTGGGCTGAGCGGTCCAGGGTGGGTGAAGCCCTAGGAGTATCCAGGCTTCTTCACAAAAGGGGTTGGCTTTGAAGGAGACAGGCAGGTTGCACCTGCGTGTTTCCTGAACCAAGGTGTGTCGCCCTTGCAGGGGCGGGGAAGGACGAGAGAGTCTTAACCCGGCCTCGTTAGGCCCGCACTGTTGGTTAAGGGGGATTAATCCCCTTGTTACAGTCCGCTATGCCTTGATGTTATTCGTTAATAAAGTTGTGGCTCTTTACCCAATGCTATGTCTCTGTGTCTTTTGGGGCTGGGGGTCCGGGAACAAGCTTCCCTGTCTGGTCACTTGGAAACATGGCAAGTGACTATTTGTCAAGATATGGTGCTTCATAAAGGTACTTAGCAAAATCCATATGCTAGATGTCTATGGAAAACCACTCCCTTTCCTACTTTTACCTAAACACTGTGATCAGATACTTTAGGTTCATATCTTCCTTATCAGGCCACACATGACTGCCTACTTCCAAAAGAGCCTCTTGTAGTGTAGGGGCTGAGAGCGTGAGGTAATCCTGCTGCTTGAATCTCATCTGAGCGATGAACTCCTTCAGTGGGCAATTGCAATCAGCTCAATGGCACAGTTACAATATGTGGGAAATAATAATCAAAAGATTTTTGTAAGCATGAATGAAAGAGTGCACAAGAGAATGCCTTGAATACTCTTCAAGCACTATAGAACATGTGTTACTGTTAATATTATGCTCCTGTATCGGAGGTCGGGGGAGTTGCTTATCAAGGGAGAGGTCATCCTAACGAACAACTGACAGGGGTGCAAAGAGTTTGCAAAACTCTTTTTTGGAAGAGTTTTTGGAGAGGAAGTTGGATTTTCTTGGGAGTCAGTTTGAGGGAGATGGAGACACCTTGTTCTCTCTGTTGTGCTCCAGCCTCTCCCCTTCCTTTTCTAGCAGACCGTGCATCACTGAGAGGTACCAGAACTCCAGCCTACCTGGAAACCAAAGCCTTCCTTCTGTGAATGGCTGCATGCTGCAGTTAGGAACTAGGAGACAGCAGCTGCCAGGGCCTGTAAAGAGCAGTCCAGTGGGGCGGCAGGGGAGGTGGAGAAACCTGCCTCCTGACCTTGTTCAGCAACCCAGGTGGTGGGACCATTTTTGCAGGGGCTTGGATTTGTGCACCCCTGGTAATTATTATTTCTTGGCTCGGAATTCAGCTCAAGCCATTGCTCTACTTTTTAAAGCATCTTGTCAGCTTTCCAATTACTTTGCGTAGGCAGCAACAGAACTTGAAAAAAGGGAGAGGAGAGAATGAGAACACACAGAGGCTAAGAAATAAGGGATACAGCCCACGTCTTCCTGAAGCGTGACGAGCAGCTCTTCAGCACAGCCAATTTCCAAAAGCAGCTACCATGAAAAATATAAGGGATCATGGCTGAAGATATTAATTGAATTAACAACTAGCATAATGCCATATTTTAATACAGCACACTATCACAGAACCTTCCTAAGATCTGTTTTGCTTTGTAGTCTTCCAAGTTTCAATATGGATTTATTTTTCACTTTTGCTCCACAGCACAGACATAAGAAACAGGCATTAGCCAAATCACCAGACAGGAAGATGGGAAGAAAACCTTCCTGAAGACAGGCTGCCCAGTTTTTGTGCATAGGTCCATGCATCATGATTTCTCACATTTTGAAAGAAGCAAAACCTTCCTTTGGAAAACATATTTCTAACCCTAGAAGTGGGATGGAGAGTAGAGAAGGTGTGCATGAAAAGATCCACCTAAGGAAATGCTTCCAGAGTACAATCCTGTAAGGCATGAACAGGCAGGAACACACAGTCAACCGAGCACTTGTGTTTATGAAAGTTCCTTGGCAAGGGAATCGTCATCACAGCAAAAGCGAAGGAATTATTATTCTCTGAATTGGACTTCAGCTCAAGTTTCTGCTCTGTTTTTTATGCACCTTGTCAGCTCTCTTACTACTTTGCACGGGCTGCATTGGACAACTAAGAATCACAGTTTTCATTGTAAGAAAAACTTTGTAGTTCTTTTTAGTTGAAGTTGGAGAAAAAATTGAAAAATGCAATGGCAAAACAAACAAATCCGAATGGCTGAAAACAAGGAGACATGAAGGCCAAATTCACTCGCACTTCCAATCTTGATGATTTAACCCTTTTTGAGGATTGACTCAAGTTTTTTTTTTCTTGTTTGAGAAGAGTCACTTCAGAATTGGAACATTGCAGAGCAAGTGAATACATGCAGAGTAAGTCATCAACTATAGCTTAACTCTGGCCAGGTCCATGAAAGTGATCTCAAATTATGTCAATCATATAAGACCAAATTGCAAATTAGATTAAAACTGCAGCCACAATCATGATATATTTTCCTAAATGACATATGAGTAATACAAAGGAATGACTTGCATCTCAGGCAGGCATTTTTTAGACTGTGCATAATGAGAACAGGACATGAATAAGATCTGAATATTTGTCACTCCACTATTTAACAAATATAGTCCAACTTCCACTAAGATTATTTCCTTCTTTACCACTTCATGCTTTCATATTAATTTTGTCATTGGTGCAATCATATACCATTCTAAAATTAATGGAACAATAACTTTTGTTCCAAACTTGAGGCAATATACTTATTTTAGTTGTACTTTACTATTGTCCCTTTGGCTGTAATACATTTTGATTGATTGATACTTTGAAGGAAAACACCCTCCTGCTTACATGATTCTTCAAAGTTACAAAAAAAAAAAAGTACACAGACAATCCAGATAATTTACAATACTAACATTTTGTACCCACAATCTCAAAAATAACTGTTTCTGTTTTGAATTCTGCACCTTGTAAGTTCATAGAAACACTTAAGTACAGATCCATGCATGTAAATAAAGGCACAGTTATGGCATATTTGCTCCTTACAGCAGTATACACAAAAGAGTCAATTTGAGCTGAACAGCAGGTTCCTCTCTTCCCCATTTTCTGCAGCAAAGAACCGCAATCATGCCAATGTTCATACCAGGATATTGTATGCACTTTATGCTATCCTTTTAGTAGCTGCTTTACTGTTTTGAAATGGCAGGTTAATAAACAAACTGACACGACAAAAATACAGAAGTCCCTAAGCTAAATGACTCTTTTGTACAGCTAAAAGGTCTTCCATAGGCTGAGGCTGGGGAGAACAGTTATGGATCTAAGCCAACACAGTGTCTTCTATCGCACTAACATATAGCAATGGGATTCCATTTTCTAGGTATCATTCAAAGCAAGGGGATGGGTGGCCGAGTGCAATCAAAGTAACTGTGCAAATTAACAGTCTCTCTTTTAACTATCACAAAAAGAACTGAGAAGACACACCGGCTTTTTTCATGAATAGCTCCCCAAAGTGTGAAGCAATAAAAAGGTGGCTCACTACAAAAGGAACTCCTGGTTTTATCATTCCCAGAAAGTATGGAAATAAAATGCACACAAGTGTTCACATACACATGGAATTAGCTTTCATTTTTAGCAAAGGAATGAATGAATGTGTTTAGAGCACATCCCCTTCTACTTAATACTTTTATTTACCCTATCCGACCCTGCCCTGACATCTATTTTAGTCAGCAAAAGTCCTACCACATACATGTAGTACAAAAGACTACACTGGCCTCCCAATCATGTGTCTTGCTCATGGTTTCACCAAATAAAGAGGCTTACTGAGGCACTGCCACGGGATTACTTTTGTCGACATTAGTCAATGATGGCAGATCTTTGTAATCACAGATTTATGTGGGAAGAGAAAATCCTTCATTAGGCACAACATTACAGACGACAACATAGCCTTCAAAACAATGGTGTACATTTATTTATTTAATCATATTTTTATACCACCTGATACGTACATCTCTAGGCGGTGCACATGCACATGCACATACATCTCTTACAAGTGCTTATAATTTGACCCCAACACTACCCTTTGAAAAGAGTTTAATTCCCTTCACTTCCTCATCATGAGCATAAGGAAGCCTACAAATTAAAAACAAATACAAATCAGGGTGATATCCATCTAACTACTCACAAGCTGGAGCTGAACACGCCCATTATCATTGCATTCCACTGGCCGCCCCACATTTGTTCCTCCACTCTCAGAACATAGGGAAGAGGCAGCTCCAGCCAGTGGTGCGGTGTGCTGTGCTTCTATAGGGGGGCGGCACTAGGAGAAACTGCTCTCTCATCTCTACAGAGTTTCTAGCTCTAAGAAAGCCCAAAGAGGCAATCCAGAGACAGAACAGACTTGTGAGGATTCCACTTTTGTCCATCATTGTGGGTGTGTGAAGAGTTGCCCTTGAGGCATGCAAAAATCTAACTGTACACTTCACACAACCTCTGCATGATATCCACAGCTGGAAGTAAACTATGCACAGCAGTGGAGAGAGATGGTTGTGTGAACAGGTCTGCAGTTCAAGTCTGAATCAATCCTTGCATTTTGCAGCAAGTCTCTCTCTTGGAGAGACAATCTCTTTAATATTCTGCAACAAAGCTTTGGCGTGAACATACCCAAGCTGGAGTTGAACGCTCGCTGAAATGAAGTATTGCCCTTATTTATCATTCTTTTAAGGCCAAACTGGGCAGAATGGCAGCTGGGTCACCACCAAACCTAAGAAACAATATAGGACGGACAGAGCTGCACCCTTCCTTCCACCTGCATTTCCCTTCCCCGAAATAGCTTCTCTCTCGCTTCCCCCCATACCCCAAACAAACAGGAACAACCCTCACTACAAGAAAAACAGTTGCAAAGAAGGAAAATCTAAACACTACTCCCACTCTCATTAGTTAAGACAGGGCATAATCCATCAAGGAGGTTCTCGAACACAAGCTTCATCAAATGGGAGATTTCACAGTAGAACCTCCAAGTGGATTGAGCCCCATGGGTCATATCTGCCAATCTCCCACCCTTAACAGTACCCCAAATCTGTAACTGGATCTTGCCTTGTGATAGGGCTGTCTTCCAACATCAAAGAGCACATTTCATACTGCCCTGCATGAATTTAGCAGCATTCTTTTTGAGGCTAATTAATTTGCTTCAGAGAACTGTCGCCTGTGGTGATTCTCCAAGAATCCTCAATATTTTATTCTCATTGTTTTGTTGCATCTCATGCTCATGGTTTCAGAAGATAATGTTCATGCTTTGATTTCTGAGGTCAAGCTAATTACACTTGTCCTTCTGACCCAATCCCCTTTAATTGACTATTGGGACTCATTCCTCAGGCTTAATTGATGCTATTATAAATTCTCCATTCTCTAGTGGGAAGTGTCTCATGTGATTTAGGCTATGCTTTGGTGAATTCTATTTAAAATAAATATTGAAGCTCAGCTCTCCCTAAATATCTAGCTCCTTGATTATCTTGGATATTTTAGCTTCCTTCTCACTGGTCTTGTTATTTATTCTGGATTTCTATATCTATCTTAATAGCAGGATGGACCCCATTTTCACACAAAGCCCAGGATTCTAACAGTGGCAGGATACCGGATCCAACTTCCTCTTGCACACAAGGGAAAGAAGGCAAGGGAATCTGAAATGTTCACTACATCTGATAGTAAACAACTGTCAGATGTACAACTGTCATTAAAGTGTAGAAAAACAAAGTTAGTTATTCGAGAAGCTGAAATGAGGATTGTGGATTTGAAGCTGGTTCCAAATGGATGGAGACTGAAGGTTGCAAGACGCCCTCTTATGCACTGGTTTCCTTCTCAAGGTGTTCAGAGTTAGTTATCATGATCACATCATCCAAGCACCTATATCCACATCAGTGCTGTTTTTCTCCAACCTTGTGACCCCTCTCTTTTAAATCCCAAATGTGCATACCAGCAGGAAGGCTGCTAGTAGATGTCTCCATTCATCTGAATGTTTTGGGTGTTTTGATCCTGAAATCAGTTAATTTGAAATGGCAGTCTGTATCTCAGCTGTGTGGCTAGGGATGGGTTATCATAACTTTATGCTTACAGAGCTATCGTATACTGTGTTTAGACGGATTTAGCAATAGTATTTCAGCTGGTTATCTAAGAAGTTGGGATTGATTTACAACAGAAGAAGAACAAAAGCTACAGGCCCTCTCAGTAGTTTGCTCAGGAATTAAGCATCCTTCATGTGGTAAGAAGAGCTATTCAGCAGCAGCAGAATCTGCATAATCATTTTCGTCTTCAAATGGAATAAATGTTCTATAGCAGTTCTTTAAGTGTTATAGAAGACTTTTGAAGAAGCCAAGGAGAGTGCCTGCAACCTTTGGTCTCCTGTGGTATTCTTTACTGCTGCAGCTATAGTCCTTATGGGGTTTTTAAAATGTTGTTATTTTACAGTAGACATTAATAAATGACTTGTCTCATTGCAAGAGGTGAGTACGTGGTTCCTGACATGCATCCATAACTTCTGTGGCAAGCCTTCTGGGATTCATTTCATACTGTTTATAAACTGAAATAACCTGTTAATCTCATAGTAGCTCACATTCATGCACCTCTTCTAAATGCCTAACTTGTTGCTATTGCACATCCATCAGTAATTTCAGTCATTTCGATTTGTTGCTAGGTGTAAAAAGATAACCAATTAACAACAGAGAACTGTCACTGAACTAAACTGAGAAAGGTGGAATTCCTCAAATAAGAGGAAAAAATGGAATATAGAATGAAAAGAAAATTTTAAAAATGGCCTTTCCTTAGAACAAACAAAAGCCAAGCTCTCATTCCTTATTCAACTTCTTCAAAAGGCAAAAAGAATCAATCAACTGTTTTCTCTTTTGCCAGTAGTACTAAGGATCATGATAGCTTCTGGGAATGGAAGGCATCCCACAGACACTGTTTGGGAACAGATACCTAAAGATTAATATGGCCACAATACCACACACATGTAGGGGGTGTTTATGCTATTGAATTCAGTGGGCTTAAGTGAGCCTTGCTCTATGTTAAATGGTAGCCTATGCCTTTAAAAAGATAGCTCACAAATCTCATGCCAATTATTACTATATTTAGTGCAGCATCTGCAATTCGGTGGGGACTACAGGAGCAGAGTAAATGTCAAATCAAAGTGTGATTTCGGCCTGCTCCCCTCTGCACGTCAGACGATGTACAGCTAGCTCTTCATTCCACCTCTCACTTCTTGTGTTTGCCCTCTCATGCCTCTCCCTATGGTCTTCCTCTCACGCATTCTGTAGCACACACAACCTTCCCGAGGCTTTCCTAACTTATTGCTTTTCTTGAGGTTCTTCTACTCTTCTCTTCCTAGGCCATTCTACATGCCCTGAGATGCCATCCGAGCCAACAGCAGCCAGAAACTATTTTTGCCTGCTCCATCCCTCCATGCCATTAGTACAGCTCAACCAATCACTGCTTGAGGCTTGGCCACATCACAACATCCTTTAATGTATTACAATATGGATTTTACCACTGGAAAGGTAAACATGAAATAAAAGCAGTGGCTGACAGCCTGATTAAATGAAGTCATGCTTAACTTGTCCTTTAATTTCAATGGGACTTCTTCAAAAAAATTTAGTCAGAAAGTCAGTCAGTGTGCTTAAATGTTTTATTTAGCCATGTGCTTATTCTTAGGACAGGCACCTGCAATGACAGCTTTTTAGATGAACTGGAAAACTCAGTGAAATCTGTGACAAGTATATCATAGGTGAACATAAAAACAGAGTTCTTCATGGATCAATTGCACAGAAAGTTCACCACAAATTCTGCCCATTAGTCCCAAAACGGAACACAGCCAAACTTCTGAAATACTGTATTGAATTAAAAGGCTTTCCAATCCAAGAGGAAAGAAACTGAAATTCCACATGGAATTTCACCTGGGTGAAAGGGCAAATATAAAATGCTCTTACAAAATGCTTCATTTAGCAGCTACCAAGACCAATTTTCTCCCCTCCACTTAAGAAAACTCCAGCTTTGAGGATTAATATTATTTGCAGTTGCGGATGTAAAACAAGGAATGCATTTGCAGTTCTTGACTCTATTCCTTCCACTAGTGGTCAAAATTTATTTTGTTACCTAAGATCATGACAATACTGCTTCCCAGAATGATTATGTGATACACTCAGAACAATTCTTCAGCTTCCATAATTTAAAAGGCAAGGAGCACCAACAGAAAAGAAAAAGAAAAACTGAACTTGCTGAGTTGAAAGTCAGGACTTGAGCCCATAGCGGGCTGAGCTGGTAACTGGAGCAATATCCCATCTACACTCTACTACAATGAGCCCCTGGTGGCGCAGTGGTAAAACTGCCGCCCTGTAACCAGAAGGTTACAAGTTCAATCCTGACCAGGGGCTCAAGGTTGACTCAGCCTTCCATCCTTCCGAGGTCGGTAAAATGAGTACCCAGAATGTTGGGGGCAATATGCTAAATCATTGTAAACCGCTTAGAGAGCTTCAGCTATAGAGCGGTATATAAATGTAAGTGCTATTGCTAAGTGCTACACTCAACATTGCTCTGGAAGAAATTGCAGGAAGAACAGACACAGCAACCAAGGAAGCCACCCTGTACCAATATACCAAAGCACGTCAAGTGATTACAAAAGCTTCCAAGTCAGGGTTGCTAGCTGATATAAGCAACGTTAAGACTGTCGCTAAGTTGGCTCTTTCTGACTATATACTTTATTTTGCCCTGCCCTGAACTCCTGTATCTGAAACTGAGATGTATTTGATGCAGGTTCACGTGGTATGGCACCAAAACAACCATTCCTACATGAACAAAATATTCTTCCCAAACTAAGTTGTTCTCACTGCTAAATACCTGCCTTGGTCCTTTCCTTTTTACCTGTTACCATTTACAAGGTGGCAAAAGAGGTGTGAGTTTCCACACCCAATTTAAACGATGGCCAACTAAGTGAAGATTGGTTTTTGTTGTGATTCTTGCTGTTGCAAATCCATGGAGACTGGTCATATTGTAACGCGAGTGTGCAAAACTTATCAGTTAGCAAATGATTAGCGCAATTAGCATGAGAATATCATAACATGAACACTTTTCCTATGCCAGTTATAAACCCTAAATGCAGTCTTCGCTCCTAGCACAGGGTTACAAGTTCTAATATCCTGTATTCCATAGCTGCCACATGGAAACATTTGCTGAGTTATTCTTACCTTTTCAATTTTCTCATCCAGCATTCTGAAAAATTCTTGTTGGCTTTCAGAGATGTGCATGCTGAAACACAGAAAGAACAGTGTATTGAGAGGCTCAGATGTATTTACAAAAGGACGACACTGGTTGCTAGATACACAGGTCCTATGCCAAGCTTCAGGCTGCCACTTTCAGAAATGAAGAGAAAGCATCAACTCAAGATCTAGTGTCATGTATGTGACAACACTGGCAAAAGATTCTAATATCGCATGCAGAAGATGCTCCCATCTTCCCGAAGTCTGCTGAGTGTACAAAAGGAACATGTCCAGGAACATAGTTTGCCACCTACTCATTATTGGGATTCCCCGCCCCCAACAGCCCTTAAAAATAAGAGGGGGACCTTTAATTTAGTTGAATCAACAAAAGCTTTACTTGGTTAATTGTCAGGGCCAATTTTTATCAGATAGGGCAGAAATGATTTTTATCATTTCTTTTTGATGAGGTTGAATGTTAAAGGGATAATTTCTTTGTACTTTAATATACTACAGGAAGGCAAGAACTCAAGTCATCTATACTGATATTTGACAATAAGCATGCTTTTAAAATCAATTAACGGACAAATTATTAATCAACTAAAATTTCTGATTAGTTGATACACCCATACCTACACCTATGCACTCTAGCTCTGCAGAAACACAACTTCAGAGATTTTATTTTAAGATCTGATGGGGCGAGGTTGAAACCTCAAGAATGGCTCCTAAGAACTCGTATCAATAGCAATACTTAGCACCCCCAAAATCCCCCCGAAAGGCAAAATTGGGAGGAAACAGACAGTAATTTGGCAGGGATAGGGTACCAGTGGGGAAAGGACTTTCTCTTAAAAACAGAGGGTACTGGAGCATAGGCACCAGAGGGCATCATTATAGCAGACTTTAGAACAGCTAAAAATAGTCTGGCTGCATCTCTGCCCAGGTGGAGAGAGAGAAGCTAGCCCAGCAGACAGACAAGCGCCTGTGCACAAGGATTTCACAAAGCTGCTCATAGAAACAATCAAGTACTCATGAGAGCAAAGTCGGCATGATTTACAGCTTTACCCTGAAAGGTCCTTCTGTAGAGTTCAGATTTAGCATAGTAACTCTTTACATTAAACTCATTTGAAATTTCTAGTATATACTGACATTTCCCAGGCCAGGTTTCACACATCCATCCCCCGCTTCACTTCTCTCCAGGCAGAAGGTCAGATAATTTACTTCCATTAACTCTGCAATACCATGAGGCCCAGGTCATTGAGACTATGTTTCACAGTAGTGTGCAAGATTGGAAAAAATACTATTATTAGTTGTTGGCAAAGTGCTGTCAGTGCATTTGTGTGGTGCAGGACACAAGACGGCAGACCCTGCCTCAGGGGAGCGTAAATGCTGAACATACACAGTAAGGTCAGACACTTTTGCAATGCCAGAGGACACAGCAGGCCAAGAGGATGTGTTCTGATCTTTTTTGTGTGTGCATGTGTTAGATGGCCCAGTTATTAAATTCATAGAAAACTTTAGGAATTTGGGTTTGTGTTTCACAGACAGGGGTATGGCACACTGGGAAAAGATAAACTTTACAATGAAATGTAATAACCAACTGAATGACATAGAACTAGTTTAATTCAGCTACACTCTGCATGGTCAGCTGCTTTCTCCCCTGCTACGATGAATACAGATCTCCCTTCTCTTGTTTGAGAGAGAGAGAGAGAGAAAGAAAGAGATTTTGATTGATTGATTGAGTGCATTTTTATACTTCCCTAACCCAAGGTTTATGCCACTAGGACTGTATAATTCTATACTCTGGTCTATATAAACACAGGGAAACATGCAGAATGTAGTACTGGGCACAGAATTAAACTTCCTCAGAACCTTGGTTTCCACTTCTTATTTAAAAAGCAACAAAGTGAGCAATGCTTGTTGAAATCTCAGAAGCCAGAAGAATGACTTTTGGAGCTCTGCATTGCTTCTTGCTCCTTCCCATCAAGAGCAGAGCAGAAAGAAACATTGGACTTACTGTGAAGGGTTCTTTTTCACAGCTGAGGAGGTCATCCTCTAAAGGTGCAGGTTGTGAACCGACCATGCTCCAAGACAGGACCGATAAGAGAACTTGAAGGCGTGGCTAGCCCCTTAGCATGGGAGGCAACCCAGCACCAGTTCCAGGACTGACATGGTCTCATAGAAAAGGAAAGGATTAGTTATAGTATAAAAATAAGCAGGAGGAAAACAGTAAAGTAAAAAATTAGCCAGCAAAGCTAACGCCCTAGAGGTCGCCTCCACCCAGGAGAACGCGCCTCCCTGAATGACAGAAATGCACCCCCAGAGAAGAAGATCAGCATCTGAGGACGGGCTGGATGACCTCCTTGGCTGTGAAAAAGAACCCTTCACGGTAAGTGCAATGTTACTTTTTCCACAGCCCGAGGAGGTCATCCTCCAAAAGTGTGGGACATACCCAAGCTAAAGAAGTTGGGTGGGTACAGAGAGGACCACTTGTTGTAGTACGGTACGGCCCACAGCCGCCTGAGACTCATGGAATGAAGAGATTTTATAAGGTTTTATGAAGGGAGTAATAGACGACCAGGTGGCCGCCTTGCAGATCTCAGTCAAGGGTGCACAAACCACAAAGGTGGCCACACTACTAGTGGAATGTGCGGTAATATCCAAAGGTGAGGAAGATTGAGAGACTCATATGACACAGAAATGTAGTTCTTTATCCACGAAGCGATTGTGGCCTTGGAAATCTTGGCTCCCAGGGAAGCCTGCTGGAAGGAAACAAAGAGCGAATCAGAGTGACGAAACTGTCTAGTTCTACGCAAGTAGATGCGGAGGGCACATCTCATGTCCAGTGAGTGCCACAATTTTTCTCTTGGATGGCTCGGCGAAGGGCAGAAGGAGGGGAGGACGATGTCTTGAGACCAGTGAAAGGCCTTTCTTATCTTGGGTAAGAAAGCAGGGTCCAATTTTAGGATGACAGCATCAGATTGAAAAATACAGGACTCCTTCCGTGCGGATAGGGCTCCCACTTCAGACACCCTGCGAGCCGAGGTGATAGCCACCAAGAAGAGGACCTTGAGTGAAAGATGACGGAGATCCACCTCTGACAAGGGCTCAAAAGGCGCCTTTGTAAGGGCATTGAAGACTTTATTAAGATTCCAAGTGGGAAACCTATGGATCAGAGGTGGCACCAAGTTGGACACTCCCTTTAGGAATCTCTATAGATGGGAATGTAGCTGCTAGGAAGTTCTGGAGTGAAGGTGTAGAACTGAAGAGAGGGCAGAGGTCTGTCGTTTCAGAGTACTCGTCCGAAGTCCCATCTCAAGGCCCGACTGGAGGAAGGCAAGTACCTCGGGAACTCCTGCCGACAGAGGGGAGAGACGTCTTCTGTGGGCCCATCTGGAAAAAGCCACCCATGAAGTTTGGTAAATGCGGTTCATGGATGGTCTCTTTGATGCCAAGATAGTCGCCATGACCGCAGGAGAGTAGCCCTTCTGAGCTAATAGTGAGCATTCAAGATCCAGGCGGTCAGATGAAGCCACTGTGAATGAGATGGCCGATCACCAGTGGGAGGAAATGTGTACAGCAGGCCGGGGGGCCAAAGTGATGTCAGTGCGTCCGTTGCCTCTGCGTGGAGTGAGAGGAAGTGAGAGAAGAACCTTGGCACCTTGTGATTGAGCGGGGAGGCAAAGAGGTCCACCACTGGCTGACTGAATTGCCTCACTACCTGGAGAAAGACCTCGTGATGGAGTGACCATTCTACTTGGTCCATCGTGTGCTGACTGAGCCAATCCGCTTGGGTATTGGCCGTGCCCTGGAGATGTTCTGCCACTAGTGATGAAAGGTGCTGTTCCACCCAAAGGAACATCTTGTCAGACTCTTCCATGAGTGCCCAGGAGCGGGAGACTCCTTGATGATTGACGTGTGACTTGGTGGTCACATTGTCCGTGAGGACTAGGACATCGGCCTGGTGGATCATAGGAAGAAATTTGAGAAGGGTCAGATGGATGTCTCGAAGCTCCAGCCAGTTGATGTTGTTCATCTTCTCTTGTGATGACCACATGCCTTGTGCATATTGGCTGTTGCAACGAGCTCCCCAGCCCAACAGGCTGGCATCCGTGGTTATCAGAACCCACACTGGAGTCATGAGAGGAAGACCCTTTAGTAACGCAGGGGATAACCACCACCTGAGGGACTGATGGACTTCGGGCAGCAGGAAGATCTCCTTGTGGACATGGGTCATGATGTCGTCCTGGAACAGGAGGAGGTGCCACTGCAGAGGCTCGGAGTGCTAGCAAGTCAAAGGGGTTCACTCAAGGCAAGAGATCATCAGCCCGAGCAGCTGGGCCAGCAACATCAGGTCCACAGATGTAGCCTGCAGAAGTGGGCAGGTGAGGAGCGCCAATTTCTGGTGGCAGTCTGGAGGTAGGGAGACAGACAGGAGACGGATATTGAAAATGGCCCCCAGATGTTGAATGGTGTGCAAAGGCACCAGGTGACTTTTTTGATGATTCACTATGAACCTGTGGAGGCCAGGGCAGACAGGGTGTGCTGCACAGAGTCCTGGGCTAGTGGAAACGCGCATGCCTGGATGAGCAGATTGTCCAAATATGGATATATGTGGATCCCACTCGTCCGGAGGCTGGCCACCAGAGCCACCATAATCTTGGTAAATACCTTCGGGGCCAATGACAGTCTGAAGGGTAGGGCCCTGTATTGATAGTGGTGCCCGTAATAGCAGAACTGGAGGAATCAGCGGTGACTGGGAAGAACTGGCACATGAAGGTAGGCCTTGGACAAATCGATGGCAGCCAGGAAGTCCTGAGATAGAATCGCCTCCTTGAAAGACCGGAGAGACTCCATGTGGAACTTCCGCTTGTGTATGAACCGGTTGAGTGAATGCAGGTTCAGCACCACTCTCCAAGACCCGTCTTTCTTTGGCACAAGAAACAAGAGCAAAGAAATGCCTTGCCATAATTTGATCGACGGCACTGGTTTGACGGCATTGATCAGAAGAAGATGCTGAATGGCTAGAAGCATCCGCTGCTGCTTGTCTAGTAGGGTGGTTCTGGGAGAGATGATGACCTGATCTGGAGGCTGTGCTTAGAAATCCAGGGCATATCCATGTGCAATGGTAGAGAGGACCCAGTGATCCTGAGTCACGGCCTCCCACTGAGGGTAGAAGTCCCGAAGTCACCCTTGTTTCATTGTCATTGTTTTTGCGTGAGGAGGGAAGAGGCTGAGGGGAAGGTTCTGTAGGAACGTCCCCTGGTGGATCCCCCACCTCACTGTTGCCACTGATTGCGTCAGTTAGGACGGTAAGAGAAACCTCGGTTGTCCCTGGGGAGGAGAAGTTAGACCTTTGGAGACCTCTAAAGGGCCGAAAGCACTGAGACCCGGCACGGAAAGGCTTACGAAAATCCCTACAACTGGAAGGCAGGGCTTTTTTCTTGTCCCTAGTCTCAATGAGGACAGGATACAACACCTCGCCAAAGAGTCATGCACCTGAAAAGAGAGAGGCCGAAAGGTTGAGCCAGGACCTTGAATCCACATTCCAATGCTTCAACCAGAGGGAACAGTGGACTGCCACCCCCGAGGCCCATTCCACCATCATAACCTCTTGGAATAAGGATGGGAAAGGAACAGTAGCGCCTGAGCTGAGCAGGAAGGAAAAACATTGTGCTCAAGAGAGGGCGCAGTCTGTGCTATATCAATAGGAGAGACATCATTAATAGCATGCCTAGCTTTAGACAACATCACATCAAAGTCGGAGGAAGAGAAAAGGCAGTAGGAGCTAGGAAGGGGCTCAACAGCATTCTCATCAGAGAGTTCCCCTTCCTCTTTATCAGACGGAGTCAGCTGCCTCAATATTTCCACTTTTTCTCTCTTCCAGGTCAGAATCAGGACGACCCACCGACAGTGGGTGCACATCAGATGGGAGAGGCCTGGCAGGAGGAATAACTCTGGGTATGGGATCAGGTACTGCAGGGCCAGGCACAATCGCCAGGACAGCAGAAGGCAGGGGCCTAGACGGAACAGAAGGCAAATGCTGGGGGGAAGGGCGCTTAGGAGAAGAAGCCCCTTGAGAAGAGAAGGAGGGAGAGGGGGATCTAGGCCTCTTTCTCCATCTAGGTGTCCTTCGGTGAGGAAGGAAACGGCCCCTCTCATTAGCTGGGATAGGTTGCCTGCCAGCACTTGAATCAGGAGAGGTCAACCTAGAGTGGTGGCGACTAGCCCTGGAAATAAGCAGGGCTTGTAGATTAGTTTTACAGAATTCGGCCATTTGATGTGAAAAGAAATCACCCAGCTAATTAACAATATTGGGCAGGAGGGGGAACGCCAGGGACCAATGTGCTACTCACAACTATCGGGCACACAGGAGGCCTGAAGGGTCCTGGTGGCGAATTAGGCAGTCCCAGTTGCTCCAGCAGAGGGGCAGCCAGTCACTAAGAGGCTGGTCTCTCTGGTAAACCTCTGTCTAGGACAGGAGACAGCAGCAGCGGCATCAGCAGGAGCACCCCAGCCGAAACATCTGGCAGGGGCTCCACGTTTAAACTCTCCGTCTCCCATACCAGGGGTAGGGGAGGAGGAGGAGGAGGGCTGTGTGGGGTGGTCAGCATTGGAAGCCCCTCCTCTGGCGAGCCAAGAGGGTTGGAAATAGGAGGCCGAGCACCCTGGTCGTGGAGGAAGGTCTCCCCCGATGATTGGAGGGAGTGCTTTCTGAAAGAGAGTCCTCTAGGGGTGTACGTAGGGGGGTCCTCTAGGTGTGTACGCATTCCATCAAAAATGAAAGTGGGGAGAGTGGGGTTAATATGGTGGAGGTATTTTTGTAATAAAGTAAAGGGTGCCGTCGAGTCGGCGTTGAGTCCTGACGCCCACAGAGCCCTGTGGTTGTCTTTGGTAGGATACAGGAGGGGTTTACCATTGCCTCCTCCCACGCAGTATGAGATGATGCCTTTCAGCATCTTCCCATATCGCTGCTGCCCAATATAGGTGTTTCCCATAGTCTGGGAATACCATATGAATATGTCAAATAACATGCCAAAGTAAATAATCTATTTATGGCATCATGGAAGTTCATATACTATTATTTTCATAGACAAATGCAAATGTTATGCAAATGAGGTGAAATTTGTATGGGGAAAATTTCCAATTCAGAATTTTCGAGAAAACCCACATCTCGGTTTGTTGTATATGTATATTAGTATATCAGCCATTAGAACAAGAAAGCAAGAGAGTGTGATCCCAAATCTAGAATGTGAGAATTTTCAAGGAAACTCAAGTAAAAATCAGAGACAACTACTTTGAAAGAATGCAAAACTAACCATGATTGTTTTAAAAAAGCTACATCTCATAATCAAAGCAAGAATGCATCCTCAGCTCCTAGCTCCAAATATTTTAAAGGTCTGCCACAGCCCAATTAGCAATTTATGATTTACATTGCACCAGTGTCTATTTTGCTTACAGAAAAACAAGCAAGAAGTCAGATCCCTGCCCTGAAGACACAACATGAAGATGGAAAGGAAAAAGCGAAGTTAACAAGGGATGAATCTAACTACCTTTACACATATTTAGTCTTCCTCCTCATAAATCCCACTGTGTACCCATGCAAATATCAGACAGGACTGTATGGAGAATGGCTAGTGTGAAGGAGGCTGGGTCTCCTAACTTCTCCCTCTGAGATAAAGCCATATGCAGAGTTAACGGAGGCATGATTCAGACATGCCATTTATAAAAAGGTGATGTGGCAATTTTGTGGCAGCTGATGGCCTGCTTGACATGCAGAGTATGACAGACACAGCCAGAACGCCCATCAGACAGTCTGCTTATCCTATAATGTCATCCAAGGCAAGCACAGTACAGACTCTGAAATTCAAGTCTGCTTCTATAACTCTCTCGGTGCCAACACAATGAGATTTGTTCATAAAGCAAAGGTTTAATTTTCAGGAAGATTAATTACCGGGTGGAGCATATAATTACTAACAAGTGGTATGTGTTTGGAAAAAAATAATTAATTCACTTCTGATATACTAAATATCTGTTGAGTGCCATTATTCCACCCCATTGTATTTTTGGCCATTATGGAAATAATTTCATTTTTTAAACCTTTTTTTTGGGGGGGGGGGGACACAGACACACACAAATTCAGAACATAGGTAGTACAAAAAGGTACCAATACATCAAGCTCCTGAGAGAGTAAACTGTAACAGCATTGCATTTGACCTTTTATCACAGAACTGAGTTTGATTTCAGTCTGAAGGATTCATATGCAACCACAGGATAGTGAAACGTTAGGGTTGGAACCTTGGAGGCCTTCTAGTCCAACCTCTTGCTCAATTCAGGAAACTCCTGTTGTCTCCCCCATACATGGCTGTCCAGCCTCTGCCTGCAAACCTCCAAGGAGAAAGAGTCTACCAATGCATGAGGCAGACTGTTCCACTGTTGAATAGCTCTTGAAGTTAGGAAGGTTTTATTGTGATGTCTCCCATTTTTGATTCTCATTGGAATTGTTCGTGATTGTGCCTTCAGTATCTGACTTTTCAAAATCTCCCATCCCTCTTAAACTCTTTTTTCCTTAAGGATTTCTAGCCATGGAATTTTATTCAATCCCCTTTTAAGCTCATTAAAGTCCAGGGTACACATCTGACTTCATGAGGTTTCTCCTCCACTTAAAATAATAAATTCCAACATGGCATGGCCACTTGCCCCAGGGTTCCCCTCATTTTCACTTCATCAATCAATTATTCCCTGTTGGTAAGGACTAAGTCCAGGAGAGCTGACCTCCCCCTTCTTCCACCTTTTGAAAGATGAGGTTGTCAGCAAGGGAGATCAAAAAATGATTAGCATTTTCATTCTAAGCAATCAGACTTCTATAAGATGCCCCACTCTTAACATGCTCAGGAGCCTCACGGGATCATAGGCTCCACATTTGTTGGCATGTGGGAACAGGTCACTTAGCAGGCAGTGAAATGATTGCCCCCAGATTCACCAGCTGCCAAGCAAATTGAAAGGGGATCTGCCTTGCACCTTTCCCTCTATTGAGAATGCCTAAGCTGACCTGAGTTAGCTCCACTTTCAACATCTCTCTGTCCAAAGATTGACCCTTTACTTCCCCCTCCTCTGTGGTTGCCTCAAACAAGCTAACACGAATAATCTCCGCAGGAGAGCAGATAAGGCACTGTGAACGCTACTCTCTCCCCATCATAAAAAAACCCTAATGGTCAATAGGAACTCAGGAGATGTGCTCATTAAAATTAATGATGGATTCACCTGGTCCTTCCGACCTAACAGATACCGTCTTTGCATGTCCATTTAGTACATTTACATACAAGTTGTTCTTGATCATTCATGCCATTGTGTTTTACTCAAGTACAGCAAAGACTTGGATCCTTTCGAGACGCACCAGAATTTCCCTTCTCAGGAAGAAGGAGCAGCTGGTATTTCACCTCAGGGCCCATTTTGGGCTATAACTGGCCCTAGTTTCATAAGCCACTGTGCTTCATTTGGTCTCTATACCATGGAGTCACTCACTGTCTGGGCAACTGATCTGACACCAGCCATAATACCAGGCCATGTCTTGCTCTTTGTGCCATTCCGAGTCTCAGCCTCCAGACAGGCCTTCCTTGCTGGTCCAATCTACCTAGCTCACCTCACTGCTACAAGAAGTTGGCTATGCGAAGACAGACACCTTTTGGATTTACCCCTGCTGCCTAACCCCTGAGCTGATTTTGGTTCTCCACTACGACCTCCTGGTTCCTGGTCCATCCCTGAGGAGAGAGATCCTTCAGCTACATCTGAGCCATGAGGGTCCAACTGCCCCTAAACGGAAGGATGAGGTTGTATGATAATCACTGTGCACCTCTAGGCTCTTCCTATCCCTGCTCTTTCTTAAATCCAAAACCTGTTTCTCTACAGCCTTCTTTTCTCCAACCAGCCTGGACGTCACTAAATTCAGACACCAAGCTAAATTGCTTCTTTGTAAGTATTTGGTTAATCTTTGTAACATATTTGAGTAGTAATATTGCTTTAATCAATTCTCTTATTCCACTGTACCCCTAAAACCTCAAATAAAACCTTACTTTATTTTGAACTTCAACCTCTCTGCCAGTTCATTTCCCTGGGACCAGAACTTCGTACAAATTTATTCTGACGTGGAACTGCTTCACTTTAGCTTGCTAATTCCCCCACATAAGCCCAAACACATTTAGGGACGTTTGCCAGTCACCCTGGAGCAGTTCCATTAACAGTGGTACGTAGTAAGCTTCCACAATGGTGTTGCCTATTTTTCTCTCCCCTTTTATTTTTGCTCAGACACTTTCAATTGGGATTTCATGCTTGGATTAATGGATTTCTGTATACGTGGATATAATCTTTACATATAACTCCTCCCCTCCTCTTTCTGTTGGTCTACTCATTTTGAACAAGTTATATCATACTATGTATCAACTAACAAAACCAACTATCAGTATTCTGACTTGGTCTGATTTGGAACAAAGCAGAGATTTGTCAATGTGAGATCTTTTTTTTCACCAACACATGTAAGAAAATTGAGTCACGTAGTCATAAAGATTACTTTTGACACTAAATATATGTAAACAAGTGCTGGCTTCCCAGCCTTGTCGGGAATGCGTCTCCCTGCCTTTTAAACTGCTGGGAGAGATCATCAGGAAACTTGGTGCAGGGTGTTATCAATATGCTGATGACACCCAAATCTATTTCTCCATGTCAACATCATCAAGAGAAGGCATAACCTCCCTAAACGCCTGCCTGGAGGCAGTAATGGACTGCATGAGGGATAACAAATAGAGGCTGAATCCAGATAAGATGGAGGTACTTGTTGTGCGGGGTTGAAACTCGGGAGATGATTTTGATCTGCCGGTTCTGGATGGGGTCACGCTCCGAAGGAACAGGTACGCAGTCTGGGGGTGCTTCTGGATCCGAACCTGGTGTCCCAGATTGAGGCGGTGGCCAGAGGTACTTTTTATTATTTTCAGTTCATACGCGAGCTGCATCCGTTTCTTGAGATGAACGACCTCAAAACGGTGATACATCTGCTGGAAATCTCTAGGATGGATTACCGCAATGTACTTATGTGGGGCTGCCTTTGTATGTAGTCTAGAAACTGCAGTTGGTTCAGAATGCGGCTGCCAGGTTGGTCTCTGGGTCATCTAGGAGAGACCATATTACTCCTGTGTTGAAGGAATTGCACTAGCTACCAATATGTTTCCGGGCAAAATACAAGGTGCTGGTCAGTACCTACAAAGCCCTAAACAGCTTAGGTGTTGGGTATTAAAGAGAACATTGTCTTCACCATGAGCCCCACTGCCTCCTAAGATCATCTGGAGAGGTTCGCCTGCGGCTGCCGCCAACTCATCTGGCGGCCACTCAGGAATGGGCCTTCTCCGTTGCAGCCCCTGGACTTTGGGATGCGCTCCCTGTTGAAATAAGAGCCTCCCCATCTCTGACAACTTTTTAAAAGGCGCTGAAGACACATTTATTCACCCAGGCTTTTAATTAGATTTATAGTTTTAAATAATCTTAATACTGGGTTTTAAATGTTTTTAATCTTTTAAATGATTTTTATTTTATTTTTATTTGATTTCTATACCGCCCTTCCAAAAATGACTCAGGGCGGTTTACACAGAGAAATAATAAATAAATAAGATGGATCCCTGTCCCCAAAGGGCTCACAATCTTAAAAAAAATTTGTTTATTGATTTAATGTTTTAAATTATTTTAATTGTAAACCGCCCAGAGACACAATTTTGGGTAGTATAGAAATATTTTAAATGATTTCAAATAAATAAATAAGCAAGCAAGCAAGCAAGCAAGCAAGCAAGCAAGCAAGCAAGCAAGCAAGCAAGCAAGCAGGGAGAGCCACTCCTGGCCATGCTGCGAATGCGGTGCTGGCTGGGAATTTGCTCAGGAGAGGGGGGCGTGCCCCGTTTCTGAGCAAAACCCCACCCCTGCATCTGATGTCAGACTCAGGGGGCGTGGGGGGGGAGAGGCGCAGCATCGGGCAAACACAGGGTGCGAGCTGGCCTCTCACAGGCCTGTATTGTTGTTTGGGGATTCCATTGTTCTAGGAGTAGATTTACAGCCTGTTTTTATATAGAGTCTTACTCCCTCTTAAAAAACAAGTTTGCAGCATGGGGGAGCTCCTAGCTCTGATGTTACTCCTGAGTAGCCAGATGGTAGCAGTGAGTTTCCACTGCTTCCGCTTTCATCATTCACCCCCTCATAACATCTAGATAAGATTACTGTAATGAAGTCCATGTGGGGTTGTCTTCGAAGATAGAATGGAAACTTCAGTTCGAACAAAGTGCAGATGCTGTGATATTGAGTGAAGTGTGCTGACTGGATCATAAAATTCCAATATTACGATCTTGTCTTTGGCTACCAATTTGTGTTCATGTTCAATTCAAGCTGGTTTGTTTTATTTATTTATCATATTTTTATACCGCCTGATATGTACACCATCTCTAGGTGGTGTACAAAATTTAAAACAATATTTAAAAATCAACACATTAAAATACACGAAACAATAAAAATAGTAGCATAAAACAGAAACACAATAAAAACAGCATAAAATAATTATTAAAACAAATTATTAAAATTAATTCTGATTAAAAGCCTGCGAGAACAGATGAGTCCTGAGGGTCTTCTTGAAAACAAACAGAGAAGGAGATACTCTTATTTCAGCAGGGAGCATATTCCAAAACCCCAGGGCAGCCACAGAGAAAACCTATTCCCGGGTCGCCACAAAATGAACTGGTGGCAACCGTAACTGTTTTTGACCTTAAAGACCTATTCTGTCTAGGACCAGGCTGACTTAAGAACTCCTCCTCCCATACAACCTGTCTGAGTGCTGAGGTTTATTTTGGAGGCCTTGCTATGTGTCCTCCTGTGGTCAAATGTTATGACAAGCAGGCATGGGGCAGAGCCTTTTCTGCTGTGGTGCCAATAACTGGAATGTCCTCCAAAGAGATGTTCAACAGCTCCTTTCACTTCAGCAGACAGTAAACATTAATTTATTTCAACAAGCTTTTGATGTGCTTAATAGTTGATGACACGCTGCTTTTTACAACTTTGCATTATCTATCTATCTATCTATCTATCTATCTATCTATCTATCTATCTATCACCACCACCATCATCATCTGTCTTGATTATATTTTAAGTCTTTTGCATTGTGGCTGTTGGCATAAAAATGATAGTGGGGTTTTGACCATATGCATGGAGACAGCCAAAATGTCTAATCCTGAGAGAGGAGCTAAATAGCACTGTTCTTCCCCCCTCTTTAAAACAGTCAGTACTATATACTGCTATAATACAGAAGAACGCTAAGAAGTTGCATTAAGTACACTTGAACCTCATCCCAAGCTTTCCTCCTTGTTGTCTCCAATCGGATGTTGCTCCAAAAAAACCTCCCAGTAGTCCTTTGCACGCACGCACGTCAGAGACGCAAAGGACTACTGGGATTTTTTTTTAGAGCAACATCGGGGAAGGGGCGGCAGGGAGGTATCCTGCCGCCCCAATTACTCTGAACTTTACGGCGCCAGAGCGGGAAAGCAGCGGGAGGGGTAAGTAAACCCTCCCGCCGCTCTTAAAGCTACCCCCCACCCCAGTGCCAGACTGCAGTGTGGCGGTTCCATGCACACCCCTAGTATTATATAGAATGAGGGAGATAGATCCTTGTGACACAAA
The DNA here is from genome assembly GCF_027244095.1 of Hemicordylus capensis. Taxonomy (NCBI): domain Eukaryota; kingdom Metazoa; phylum Chordata; class Lepidosauria; order Squamata; family Cordylidae; genus Hemicordylus; species Hemicordylus capensis. The sequence continues at coordinate 150,071,595 of NC_069660.1, forward strand.
AGCCAGTGGCCACGGGATGGGGCCGTAGTTAATGGGTAGAGTATCTGCTTTGTATACAGAAGGTCCCAGGTTCAATCCTTGGCATCTCCTGATAGGATTGGGAAAGACTTCTGCCTGAAACCTTGGAGAGGCTGCCAGTCAGTGTGTACAATACTGAGTTAGATAGTGTGATTTGGAGTGAGGCAGCTTCCCTATGCTCCTAGCAGTCTTCCAGCAATGTTTGATGGTGGTTTTCAGTTCTGGTTTGAAAGCCAAGATCAAAGCATAGCTTGTCAACCTAGATGTAAGAGCACTTTAGTAGAGAATGCTTTCCCAGCAACTACACTCTGCACCAAACCAGCAACTGAAGGAATTGGACTGCGAGGGGAAGGAAGGAGCTTGTACGCCTCAGGTTCACTCATGTAACGTCAAACTAAGTTCTGGCATTACTAGTGAACCAAACCAACTGAAAATCAAGTATCAAGTGCACAAGTATCTTGAATTACAACATGTCCCAATGCATAACCTTACAAAGAAAAGTTATTTCTCCCCTTCTTGTTATTTTTCATTCTGTTGCGGCCTCTGAGCTTATACAAAGAAGCCAGAGCAACCAGTTCTTTTTGTGGAGGAGGGGAGAGAGAAGAAAAAAGGAACATAAATACTTCCACCGGGTAGAAAGATTTTCATTAAAATAAAATGCTTAAAAAGGTGACTTACTTTGCTCTAGGTTGATGTACTAATCCTGGAAGCTCTTTATTAGACTTAAGCCTTACATGTGAACTGGCACTTTTTTCCTGAAAGAGAAAAACAAACTGTTAGGATTTATTTAAAAATAAATGCAACATTTATTTGTCATCAGATAACAACTGGATAATATGTATACGTAGCAGTGTAAAAATACAAGAAGTATCCAGCATTATGATGCTGATCTATGGTGACCAGGTCACAGATCAACATCCTGTTTGAACACTCTGTTCAAAGTATTATATTAGCTTGTTTTTGTCTTTCTTTCACAGGGTTTAAACATGCTTTGTTCCCTAGCCTTGCAAGGAATGTTAATCCTATGTGTTTATGTGGTAATAGATGCATCAGAGTAGAAAGAAATGTCACTGAAGATGCTACTTCAGGTAGAATGTTACATCCTTAAAATCATCAGGAAAAGTAAAGCCTATGGATTTAATTAAGTATAGAGCAAAACAGCAAAGGCAAATGGATGGATGGAAGAACCACCAACAGGGCTATAACTGCTACAGGACTCTCTCAGAAGTGCCCTTACTAGATCAAATTTTTGATTATAATGCATGGAGCCCTCTGTTTTACGTAATGGATGAACTCGGACATTACGGTTCTGTTTTATATTTTAACAGTTTATTACTTATTTGATGAAGTTTGCTTTTATGTAAATTTTTTGTGCTTTGTGTTTTGCTGGTTGAATGACCATAACAATAAAGATTTGATTTGAGATCAAGAAAATAAAATTCAGATCAAGGACAGACAAGATACATGAGCTAGTAATAATCTCTTCTCCCTCCAAACGAGTGATGCCTTCACTTTGGGTTATTCTGGAAGGCCAGGTCCAATGGTTAAAGTACTGTCCACAAATCATGGGTCAACAGGTCCTCAGGATACTATACCTGCTGAATCTCTTGAATGTTATCTTCACTGGCCTCACTGAGATCGTAATCCTGTGTCTCAAACCACTTCAGACAGCATTTAGCCACATGACTAAATGCTCTCTTGCAGAGAAAAAGATTCAAAACACATCAATTTAAAAAACACCACCTAACATGTCAGAGAGAAGGCTAGATTAGAATCCTTCCCCTTAACATCTAGTTTTCAGCTGTGCAGGATTATTATTATTTTGTATGGAAGAACACTTACTTATGTGGGCCCCACAATCTGCATCTACAGTGGTAAAGGTAAAGTGTGCCGTCAAGTCGATTTCGACTCCTGGCGCCCACAGAGCCCTGTGGTTTTCTTTGGTAGAATACAGGAGGGGTTTACTATTGCCTTCTCCCGCACAGTCTGAGATAATGCCTTTCAGCATCTTCTTATATCCCCGCTGCCTGATATAGTACCAGCGTGGATTTGATCCAGCAACCTTCTGCTTGTTAGTCAAACATTTCCCCGCTGCACCGGTACTGTCCAAATATTTACTACCCCAGTGACCACTAGACCACAGTCTCATTCATTTGGCCTAGCCTTAGGAGCTTATGGCTTTATGTTGTTTTTAGAAAAAGCTTTTGAATGTGTGGCTTTAGAAGCAGAGTAGTCGCACAGCTAACACATGAACTAATCATTTTACAACAGCAGTGACTGTCACAGGTTTCCTGCTGAAGCTCAATACCTTCTAGGGAAGCAAAACTACAGGCTGAAATTAAGGGGCTAAGATTCAGAGAAGCAATACTAGGGGGCTAGTTTTCATTCAAAGCTATGAGCCTTGCCAGGCCTTTCCACCCATTCTTCTGTAGCACAATATAGAGCCTGCAAATAATAAAGAGTGCAGCACACTGGCTGAGTTCTCTCAGTCCCAAGGGCTAATTTTTAATCTTGCTTTGTCATGGTTCTTTCTAGACAGCTTATTTAATTATTCCAAGATGTTTACTCCATCTTGCTAAATAAAATATGATGGGGCTTACAAATCCACAACACAACAAGCAGACATCAGTTAAAATATACTTCAATAAATACAAAAGAACAGCAAAAAGCATCAATAGTAGAGCCATCTAAGGAAAATAGCATGTGGCAGAGCCTAAAGTATGGTTTTTATTGCTGTTCTACAGTAAATGGGCAGTGACGGGGTCAGACGCCTCTCTCAAGGGAGGCTAATCTAAAATCTGGGTGCCATAAGTGAAAAGGTCCTATTGACTGTTCCCACCCAATTCACATCTGACAGGAATTGGACATGGAAAAAGATCTCGGAAGTTAAGTTTTTGGAAGGCTCATCTGGAGGGGAAGGGGAGAGACAATCTTCATGGGCAATTCCACATATAGTACATTACAGGAGAACCTAGTTATACATGGATTCTAAATCTGTGGTTTCAGGTATCCCCAGGAGTCTGACACTCGATTTCAGTATTCGTGGATACTAAAGGTTTAAAACCGAAGTTTCCTGTTGGAGCTAGGACCCTGGCAGCGTTAGCTCTCAGCTGCAATGTCTCATAGTGACCACTTGGGGGGAGGGGTCATGGATAAAAGTGCTGGAGTCCTCCCCTCTGTTCTTCCAGTGTTAGTCTCCATTTTGTCTCTCCAGAGAGGGCTGTTTGTTTGGTCTCTCTTCAGCCATGAACTACAGCTGAAATTAAGCTGCAGGCTTTTTCACATTTGTTTGTAACTGTTCCTTTAAAGAAATTCTTGTAGTTCTTCAATACTAAATAACTGACTCAAGGCCTCTTGCTTTGCTGCTTTCTCACCCAACTGATTTTGCTTTGCTATTTGGGGACTGAACGGCCATTCTTCCCCTACATAGCTGCAATTCCTAGAGGGCCGGAAGTGATTGTCGAGGTCACTTCCGCCCTCCATTTTGTCAGCAGGAGCCATTTTGTGGCTTGTTTCCTGCTATTTTTGCAGTTTGGGGGGCATTTGGCAGCTTGGGGAGGCATTGATGGGCACGAGAAGGGCACAAGGAGACCCCACAGAGCAAGGTAGAATGCTTCCCCTCCCTCAGGTTTGTTTTTTTGTCACCCCCCCTTCATAATTAAACAAGCATTTTCAAGCCATTTATTTTGGTTTGGGGGCCATTTCGCGGTCTAGTGGGGTACTGCTGGGCACAATATAAGATATACACCATACACTATTTCGCACAGCAGTAGGTTTGTTTGTTTGTTTTGGCTTCTTTACAACTTTTTTGAGCATTCTGGAACATAACACCCTTTTCTCCATAGGAATAATGCCTCATTACTCACAGTTTCATTACAGCAGTAGGCGAGGAATGGAACCCCTGTGAGTAACAAGGTTCTCCTGTACTGTAATCTAACCTGGTAGAGACTAGAGCAAGGATGGACAACCACCTGAAGCTCTCCAGCCATTAAAACGCAACACCTATCATCCCAAGCTCCAGTCAACTGTGGCTGGGGATGATGGGAGTTGTAGTTCAACAACTGGAGAGTCTCAGGTTGGCCATTCCTGGAGCAGAGTGTGAATGACCAAAGTCAACCCTGATTTATCCAGGAAAGGGCTTGTAAACAAGATGAAGCTGGTAAAAGAACTCCTGGCCACTGCTGCTACTCAAACATCCAGGAGCAGGGCTGAATCCATGAGTATTCCCAAGCTACAGACCTGCTACCTCAAGGGGAGTGCAACTCAGTCCAAAGACAGGATGCAACTCACTCCAAGATAATCCAGCTCCCAGGCAACAATAACTCTATCTTGTAACTCCAACTTCTGGCCAAAGTCACTTGGGAAATTAGGCTAGAATGTTGATATGTGAATTACACTCAGCTCTCTCGTTTCCACTGTCTGATCCTTGTGAGACAGTGAAACCAATGTTCAACAGCAGTTTTGAATGGGCAAGGGTGAAAACACTAAAACTTAATCTAGACTAAGATGAAGAAGACCAGGAGTGCTTTTACCAGCTTCATCTTGTTTACATTTGCAATGTCCTTTCCTGGATAATTTTTTACATTATATCTGAATGTCTCAAGTCCAACCATGATCAAAGGAAGCTCAGCTATGGTTTGGCATGATGTTTGTACTGATAAACCATCCTTTGTGATCAGTCAGCAAACTAGAATAAAACACTGTTGTTTGAATTAGGTTTCTAAATCACGGTTTGATCATATGTTTGAATTCTAAACTACAGTTAGAGGCATCGTCTGGCCTGATGTCTGAATTGAGACTTTGTGTTGTCACATTCAGAAGGTGCCTTGGACAGACTTACAGAAATACATTAGTAGTTAAATACACCTAAAGTTATTTAGCAACTTAAATTGTGTTGTCTAGTAGCAACCAGCCACCAATCCTCTCTATAGTCTCCTACCTCTTACTCAACAAGATTAATAGGCAGCAGGAAAGAAATGTAACAGCATAAATAATATTGAGCCCAATCTAGACTTGGGACACTCAGTTTTAAGCTGGCAGGTCACACTGTTTATGTAGTCATGTTTTTCAGACATCATAGGAAGCTTGTATTTGTGAAGATGCCAAATATTAACTTGACAAAGCAGACAGAAAAATACTTTCTAGGGTTTCCCCCCTGAAAAAACTACTTCCCAGTATAAACAAATAAATGGCAACCCATTAACTAAATGGCATATTAATTTACAACTGGTTTCTAGTTTCAAACACTATTTGGAATCATCAGGTTTTGTCCTTTGCCCTAAAATATCACAAGTGATCCAACATTGCTTTTAGAAAACACAATCAAGAGCTCTCTCCAGGCTTGCCAAAGTAGGATTTCAATTATATGCCTTGTGATATTCATAGTTCGGCAAAATTAACATTACTAGAGATAAAATCCATGACAATCTAAGATCACTCTTAAAATTTGTACTCTTGCAGAACAGAAAAAGATGAGATTGAGAGAGAAAGATTATGCTGAATTACCAAGAAATGAAGAGACAAGTGAGAAATGTTGAGTTTCTTCAACTAGACCTGGACAATTATAGACCTGTTTCTAACCTTCCCCTTCTGGGCAAGGTGATAGAGTGTGTGGTGACATCCATCTGCAGAGCGTCTTGGATAAAATGGATTATCCAGACCCCTTTCAATCTAGCTTCCATCCTGGATATGGGACTGAAACTGCCTTGGTCGCTCTAGTGGATGATCTATGCCAGGAACTGGACAGGGGGAGAGGTCCAGCGGAACCTGTTGGTTCTGCTGGACCTCTCAGCGAGCATTCAGTACCATCAGCGATGGTATCCTTCTGGACCAGCTCTCAAATGTAGGGATTGGAGGTACTGCTTTGGAGTGTGGTTTAGAACCTTTCTCTCGGGGACGGTCCAGAAGGTGGTGCTGGGGGACTACCACTAGGCTTCTTGGCCACTGGCATGTAGGATCCAACAGGATTCAGTTCCTGGCCCCATGCTGTTTAACACCTACATGAAAACACTGGGAAAGGTCATCAGAAGGTTTGGACTGAGTTGTCAGCAATATGCAGATGACACTCAGCTCTAATCACCAGATCCTAGGGAGGCAGTGGATCTCCCGAGCTGGGGGCTGAAGGAAGTGGGCTAATAAACTGAGATTGAATCTGGGCAAGATGGAGCTGCTGTTGGTCAGTAGGAAAGCTAAGGCGGATGAAAGGATTCAACTGGTTCTGGATAGGGTTGCACTCCCCTTGAAAGAGCAAGTGTACAGCTTTGGGGGTATTGCTGGACCCAGCTCAGGTGGAGGGGATGGTCAGGGGTACCTTTGCATAGCTTCGGCTAGTGTGCCAGCTGCATCGCTTTCTCAAGATCTGGCCACAGTCACCCATGCCTTAGTCATGTCATGGCTGGATTACGCTAACATGCTCTATGTGGAGCTATCCTTGAAGAATATTCGGAAACTGCAGCTAGTGCAAAATGCAGCAGCAAGGATTTTATCTGGAGCTTCCCACTGGGATCATATCACAACCATTTTGAAAAAGCTACATTGGCTGCCAATTTGATTCAGGGTCCAGTTCAAGATGATGGTTTTGACCTTGAAAGCCCTTAAAGTTTGGGCCCTGGATACCTGAGGCACCACCTGCTCCCAAAGGTTTCTGCCCACTTGACAAGGTCATAGGAGGGGGCTCTGCGAGCAGACAATGAGGAAGGCAAGCTGTGCGCACATGGGGCAGGGCCTTCTCAGTTATTGCCCCCAGATTTTGGAATGTTCTCCCGGTGGGCATCTGCTCCTCAGTCTTCATTACAGTTTTTAGAAAGCAAGTGAAATCTTGGCTTTTTACCCAAGCTTTTATAGGAGTATTTTAGTTGCTGCTGTTCTGTATTTTATGGTCTCATTGTGTATGTTTTTTTAAACTTTTAATTAGATTTGTATTTTTATATTCCAGCTTAATATTTTTATTACCTGTTTTAAAACATTTATTGTTTTAAATGTTTTATAAACTGCTTTGAGATTATTTTAATGAAAGGCGTACAGGTGGCCCTTGATATCTGTGGGGTTTCTGTTCTCCACTACTACCATGGATACCAAGGTATTAAGTCAGTGGGAATGGGGGGGAGGGGTAAGTTCCAGGAAGCTGGTGAAAAGGGCAAAAATCAACCAAAAACATGAGAAGAAAGAGAGTGGGGAAAGTGCCTGCCTGTGTTCTGTCGGTCTCTAGCTGTCCAGGAATGCTCTCTTCTCCAAAATCCCAATTCCCCTATTTTTCTGTGAAAAACTACAGGGGTGGGTGGGCGGGTTTTTTTTTTAAATTCTTTTTGGAAAACGAACCACCAAATAGCTCCTTTTCTTAAAATGGCAGCCGGAAATGACCTCCAAAGTAATTTCTGGCCAACCCTGACATGCAGACACATCGAATTAACCCTTTTTTTTAACCTGACCATAGATATGTAAATCCACGGATAGCAGGATTCTGCTGTATAAAATTTAACAATAAAGAAATTAAATAAAGTTTTGTCACTGCTGCTGTGCACTGTGACACATGCTATTTAATACACATAACTTGACCTACCACATTTCCCCCTCTAAAGTCCCCAACCCTTGTTCAAAGCAGCTTGTATATGCGTATGCTTAATTTTTTTGTATACCCTAGCAGCTGCAAACAGCAGGGCATTATCACATCTTATCCCTGCCCTTCCCACCAAGTTGCCTTGATAAAAGAAAAAGTAAACGTGGATTATTCTATCTATTGTTACATAAATCCCCCCACCCAAAGTTAATGCATAATTTATGCTTTACCTGTTCCAGCCAGGCTTTAAAGGATGGGTTTGTCCACCATTTAAATAACTGGGTGGGGAATAAAGATAAAGTGTGCTGTCAAGTTGATTTTGACTCCTGGCTCCCACAGAGCCCTGTAGTTTTCTTTGGTAGAATACAGGAAGGGTTTATCATTGCCTCCTCCCACACAGTATGAGATGATGCCTTTCAGCATTTTCCTATATCGCTGCTGCCCGATATAGGTGTTTCCCATAGTCTAGGAAACATACCAGCAGGGATTCGAACCAGCAACCTTCTGCTTGTTAGTCAAGCATTTCCCCGCTGTGCCACTTAAGGTGGGGAATAACCCCCCCCCCCGATAGTTTTCTCTGTAAGAAGATGGAATTGAAGCCATCCAGCAAATTCAATTATTTCTGTATATCACCCCAATCCTGGCTGGACTCAGGGTCTATTTCTGGTGTTTGATGTCTAGCTTGCCCAGGTAACAAAGCAAATTTCACTCCTGAAACTGCTTTAAAATAACTTGAAACAATGCATGTTTGTAAAATCTGCCCAGCACCCCATCTGTGTTAAGCAGTATGGAAAAACTTAGCCTAAGTAATGTGGCTTTTTTCTATGTTTATGCTACTTAGACAGATGTTAAGATAAAATTTTCTTGAATATGCCCATGTGATATGTCATTTTCTCTGCTGAAAACTGTAATACTTCACTTCTTGGTTTATACTCTTTAAAGCTTACTCATGTTAGCCCTTGTTATGCTTCACCCTAACCAGTACATTTGGGGCTCTGCTTAGAGAAGTTGGGATATCTGGGTGGCCCAAGAATATATCCAATGGTGGTAGCAAGAACTACCTTTCTTGTGAAGTTTTGGATGTTTTAGGGGAACACCTGAGATTAAGATTAAGAAGTTAGTTTTAAAAAACCCAAAAAACTGCTTGGTCCTGCAGTTCTGCAATAGTACCCTACAATGAAATGTTGAAAAAACGGAGGAGTTAAGTGGTTTGCAAAAGCAGAACAATCACAGATAGGCTTTGAGTAACTTACATGTTTTTATCTATCTTCCACAAATTTTCTCTAGCCTGGCATAGGCAGATCTATATGTTGCATCTATTCCAATCCTCAATTTAACTTTTCTGGATTAGGTGTAATCCAGCTTCTGTTGGACTGGCAAACACTAGTCTGGTAACACCGATGAGAGCAGGGCTGCACAACTTTGGCCCACCAGCTGTTTTTGAACTACAACTCCCATGATCCTTAGACACAGTAGCCAAGAGTTAGGGATTATGGGAGTTGTAGGCCAACATCTACAGGAGGAACAAAGTTGTGCACCCCTGTGTTGAGTTTGAATGTGGGTATTCAAAGTTAAAAGCTCCATGGCATCACCATGTCACCTTGGGCAAGTTTCTCTTAGCCTAACTTACTACACAGAGGATAAAACAAATCCCATGTATAACACCCTGAGCTCCATAAAGGAACAGCAGAACTACAATTATGATAAATAAAACAAGTAATAAATAACTGTCATAGTTTTCCAATCCATCCTTTCTAGAAGACTGACTGCATTTCTTGTTCACCCCATGCATACCACAACTGTGCCCTTCTAAACCTAGTTGGGCATCTGGGAATCTCAACACAAAATGTGCCAAGAATACCTATAAAGTAAACCCATTTTATAAACAAGTCATTAAACGTACCCTAGAAAAAAAGTCTGGTAAACTATTCAGGTGCTGACTTGAGCCATATTTTGTTGGTTTTACACATCATAAATCAGCCCAGAGAGCTATACCCCATTAGTGGGCTAGTTTAACTATGCATAAAATTCTTGCACATATTCCTCCACATTATATATCAATCTCCCCCCACCATTTATACTTTTTATAGTTTATTTTATTAAGACTTAACAATGCACCTTCCTAAGTCAAGAAAAATGGTTAAGGCTTAACAAAAAGGCATTATTCTTTCATCTATGAATCGAGATTAGCTCCAAGATTTTAGTTATAAAAAAATATGGCTGAGATCCAAAGAGCTAATGTGAGTGTACCCAAGGATTCAGACATACCCAATGCGGTTTTTTTTGTTTGTTTATTTTTAAACAGCAGAATCCAGCTTCACAGTCTTCACCCTGCTTTTGAAACTCCCTTTGGTTTGAGAACTGGTTTATCCTGTGACATGGCAGTCTGATGTTCAAAAAATACTTGCAGGATTTATTTATTTATTTTAACACATTTCTATACTACCCTATATAAAATCTCTGGGCAGTTTGGATCCTGTTCTTTGCCTTTCAGAAGAACTATTGGAAATGCCCAGTGGGGTCCTCCTCCTTTAGAAGATTAAAGCCAAAGTCACCCCTTTCATATTACAATATTTAAAAGGGCCAGAATGCTAATTTAGTTAGCAATGTGAAAGCACACACAACACATTAACACTTGCATTCCAATTCCAACCATATTTACTTGGGGAAAAGTCCTAGTATGTTTGATGGGACATGGATCTTTAGCATCTTCCTAGACAGCAAGTCATACTATAATACACTCAAGATAAAATATTCTTAATTTGTAACCCTTTATAACTCAGAGATAATGAATTTTTTTTAAAAATGCTGACTTTTTAGTGGGGGCGGGAGGGGGGAAGAATACCAGTAAGATTCCAAAAGGCCTTGCAAGGTTTCAAGGTTGGTGCTGCCAGTGATTCTGTCGATGCCCTGGTTGGAACCTGGAACTTACCAGGGCAGTAGACACAATCACTCCTAATTGTCCTATGGTGTTGAAACGGCCTTTGTTGGCCTGATGGATGACCTTTATCAGGGAATCAACAGAGGGAGTGTGACTCTGTTGGTTCTTCTGGATCTCTCAGTGGCGTTTGATACCATCAACCATGGTATTCTTCTGGATCACCTGGGGGAGTTGGGGATAGGAAGCACTGCTTTGCAGTGCTTCTGCTCCTATCTCTCAGGCAGATTCCAGATGGTGGAGCTTGGTGATGGTTGCTCTTCAAAATGAGAGTGATTATATGGAGTCCCTCAGGGCTCCATTCTGTCACCAATGGTTTTTAACATCTACATGAAACCACTTGGTGAGGTCATCATTAGATTTGGTGCAGGGTTTTACCAGTATGCTGATGACACCCAAATCTATTTCTCCTCCTCCTCATCAGGAAATGACATTCATTCCCTAAATGCCTGCCCACAGGCAGTAATGGGCTGGATGAGGGACAACAAATTGAAGGTGAATCCAAGCAAGATGGAGGTGCTCGTTGTGGGGGATTGGAATTTGAAGGACGGGTTAGATCTCCCTGTCTAGGATGGGGTTACACTCCCCCAGAAGGAACAGTTACACAGCTTGGGAGTGTTCTTGAATCCAGGCCTCACCCTGGTATCCCAGTTGGAGCCTACAGCTAGGAGTGCTGTCCATCAGCTTTGGCTGATTAGCCAGCTGCTTCCTCTTTCCATCTCTTTCTTTAACTTTTTCTCGCTCTTTCTTTCTCTCCCTCTCTCTCCCCTCAAGCCTGCCTCATCCCCTTTTCCTTTTTCTATCCCCGCCCCCTCAAGCCAAGCCAGCCCCATACTTTCCCTCTTTCTTTCCCCATCTCTCTTTTCTCTTTCCCTCTCACAAAAACCTGTGTGGTGAAGGATCAAAAATCAAGAGAAAGACTTCTCTAATTTCTTTTCCTTACAAGTGCTCCATGTTAAGTGTGATGATTTGGCAGAGGCGGAAAGGAAGAACAATGCATTTTATTGTTATGTATTTTTTACAGATTGTATTGTATTTATTTTATTAGAATGAATTTTAATACAATTTATTTTATTTTAATTAATCTTGGCCTGCCAGAACTTCAAAAGTTATATTTTGATTAAATTCATTTTAATTAATTTCACTTTAATTTGGTTTAATTAATTGATTGAAATTAAGTGTTACTTTAATAATGAGCACCCTAAAAATTGACCTCAGCCCCCATGAGCCAAGTCAATGTCGGTTTCGGCCCACCAGGTCATTTGAGTTGTGCACCCCTGCAATAAAGCATTATCTCATCAAGGATTGTCAAATCACAGTTTACACAATGTAGGAAAAGTGGAGATTTCTCTCCCCCACCTCCTCCTTTAGGTTATACTGGGTGCAATCTAGTGAAAGTCTGGCAGACTTTAATTCCTGGTCAACTAGTTTTTTCTAGAGGGGTCCCTTTGATAAAAGAAGCAGTTCATGGTGGACTGAAGGCCTCATCCTTCATTTCCCCCAATAACTTGTTCATTGTTCCAGTGCCAGTGATGCTGTTTATCCATACAATCACTAGAGCAACTTGAGCCACATTTTTACTGAGTACACCTTGCAATGCAGATTGAAGAGCAGACCAGTACGGTGAGTGAAGCACATGTTCGTCTCAAGGCCAGACATAGAGCTCATCATAGCAATCACCAAGAAATATGACGCACACACAGAGCTGCCACTGTCCATTTCTCACCACAACACTATCTCACAAACAAAACACAATTCAAGGCAGGCAGGCACCCAAGTTCTGCCTTTGTCAATCTGAGATCCAGCAAAACCAGATAGTTATACAGTAATACCACAGTATATTATACTCAGTGCTAAGAAAACCACAAAATCAAGCCTTCTTTGATTCCTTCCTCCTCTCCTGATTTATCCTCTTCAAAAGAGGCATACTATAACGGTTCCCTCAGCCTCTCAGTCCCTTTCAATATATTTTGAAACTCCCTCCTTTTGTGTTCCCCCCTCCCTCCAGCCAGTGGGGGCACGGTTGCCCATGACCACACTTGATTTGTATGATAACAAGCCAGCGTGGTGTAGTGGTTAGAGTGCTGGACTAGGACCAGGGAGACCCAAGTTCAAATCCCCATTCAGCCATGATACTAGCTGGGTGACTCTGGGCCAGTCACTTCTCTCTCAGCCTAAGCTACTTCACAGGGTTGTTGTGAGGAGAAACATAAGTATGTAGTACACCACTCTGGGCTCCTTGGAGGAAGAGTGGGATATAAATGTAAAAATAAATATAAATGAATAAACCAAGAAGCAAGGGAAAAACAGGCCTCCAAAATGGCACTCGAAATGTCAAAACATTTTGAATCAGAATAGGGTTGTTTTGTTCTGAGCTCGAAACAGGCTGTTTATTCAATGGGTGTTTTGTTGCATGCTCAAAACACTCAAAACAGCCCATTTCGAGTCAAAACATTTCAACATTGAAACGTTTTGCACATCCCTATTAACGATCCGATTTGTGGCTTTTTAGCTGCTAACTGGGAAGCTGGATCCTACAATGGGAAGTGGGTCATGGCTTCGCAATATGTATTACATGCAATGACAAGCTCGAGTATAGTTCTGTCATATGTGACACTGTATGTATGTATGTATGTATGTATGTGATTTATATACCTCTCTTCCAAAAATGGCTCAGAAACATTCGTGTCTAACTGTAGGGATTTCTAACATGTAAAGCAATTCTAGGTTTCTCTATATTGCACTCAAAGCAATCCAACTCTAAAAGAAGAAGAAAAAGTAAGGAACCTGTAGGAAATATCCCAGCTTCTGTATTAAAAATATCTGAATACCTCTGAACTAGCAGCATGTACATGAGCAAAGGCAATCCTGGGTGGCAGTTTTTTCAATGAAATATATTTGATTCTGAATAAACCACAATTGTCTTCTCAAAAGGCAGACAGCATATCAAGTCTATCTATTACATATTTCAACAGCTATAAAAGCATTATCAATAATTTACATAATATCTTTATTGTGACAGCATTCTTCAAATAAACTTTACATCAGGGAATTTTGTTCATTCTGAAAATACAGCCAGTGTTGATTGCCATGCTAGTATAGCCTTTGAAGTTCTCCCCTCACATTACATTCACAAAGGTAAATTACTGTTAAGCAGACTGTGTTACTATTGTAATCCTCACCTTTCCACTTTGCACCTCTCTGGTTATGAATGAGATGGTAAAGCTCGAGCTCAATTAAGTGTGAGGGAGGGGGGTGAAGGATAATATAGTGAATTCCCCAGATTAGTGAGAGGCAATCCCACCCCACTCTGATTCTGTCAGGGACAAATCTAGTGAGCTATTTTTCAGATATTTAACCAGAACTGAGGTACAGTACTTCCAGTGACTGTTGCTGGGGTCTATCTTGTGTTTCTTTTTAGAATGTGAGCCCTATGGGGACAGGGAGCCATCTTATTTATTTGTTTGTTATTTCTCGGTGTAAACTGCCCTGAGCCGTTTTTGGAAGGGCGGTATAAAAATCGAATTATTTCTTGTTTACACAGACAGGTGTTATTGACTGGTTTGTTTTATCCAGACATCGAGTCCTTCCCAAGGACCTGGGATGCCAGAATTTTATTGTCAGTTGTTATAGATATCGTCGCAGTATATAGGCTGTTCCCAGTAAAGCTGCTTTTTGTAATTGGCTGATGGTGATTTCTGTGGCCCCTATGGTGTTGAGGTGCTCTTCAAGGTCTTTTGGAACTGCACCCAGGGTGCCAATTACCACTGGGATTATTTTGGTCTTTTTCTGCCACAGCCTTCCAATTTCAATTTGTAGATCTTTGTATTTGGTGATTTTTTTCTATTTCTTTGTCTTCTATTCTGCTATCCCCTGGTATTGCTATGTCGATTATTTTGACTTGTTTTTCTTTCTTCTCGACTACAGTTATATCTGGTGTATTGTGTGGCAGATGTTTGTCTGTTTGTAGTCGGAAGTCCCATAATATTTTTACATCTTCGTTTTCTACCACTTTTTCAATTTGATGGTCCCACCAATTTTTGGCTACAGGTAGCTTGTATTTTTTGCAGATGTCCCAGTGTATCATCCCTGCTACCTTGTATTTATTATTATTATTATTATTATTATTATTATTATTATTATTATTATTATTATTAAAACCCAAGAAAGGTGAGGGGCAGGTGGGGGGGGATGATAAAAATGATTCCAGCCCGTATATAATTACCACAAATCCCTCACCTACAAACACAGTGAAAACTCGTAGAATCCAACAACTCAGTTGAATCAGACCTGTCCCTCACTCTACTCCTCTCCTGAAGAGAGCTGGTTCCTGCTTGTCTTATCTTCCTGCTTGTCTCCTTGCTTGACTTCTCTCTCTGATCTTCTCAATCCAGGATTTCACTGCTTTCTTCTCATTCCCTGTTCTTTCCACAGTCCAGCCCTTTTTCTCAAAGAAAACGCCCCCCTCAGTTCCAGCCTACTGTTGCCTCAAAGTTCATAAAAGCCTGAATGTCCTTGTTGAGCTCCTACAGGGAGCTACACCCACAGGTTTACACAACATTATGATGTTTATGTTGTGGAAGTCTGTGACCATAAAATAAATGTGTTTTAGATCAGAACTACTGCTGAACAACATACTGAAACTGCCTTGTACAGAGTTTGTTCATTAGTCCATCATGCTTAGCACTGTCTAGCAGTTCTCCAAAATCCCAACAGAGAATTTCCCCCAGAGATCCTTTAACTGAAGAGGCCAGAGTCTGAGTCCAGATCTTTCTGCATACAAAGCACATGCTCTTCCACTGGCCCCTCTCTCTCACACAAAACAGAAATATTGTGAGACAAACTTCAGCATGCCAGACCAAACTCCTTAGCTGTTTTCTTTGCAACTTTGGTGTTGCATAAAAATGAGTGACAACAGGATGATCTAAATATAGATTTCTGGTCTTATTAGATTCCATTCCCACTTCCTTCTCTTAGTGTTTACGCGTGCAATTATTTTGTTCTAGTAATTAAGTTGTCAGCCTGCCAGAAACATATTCATGTTGTACAGGACCACATCCTTCATTTCCTACAATCACAAGCAGCACAAAACAGCTGGAGACCATCGATTATGCTGTAAACTTACAACAAAGTGGTATTTAGAGGCGTTTGGCGGTGGGAGAATAAATTCAAGTTATGTGGCTCTACAATTTAGTACAGGAATTGCACATCATTCCCAAAATTGGCAGGCACACAGATATGCACACACATAACCAGAGCCATTATTAAAACCGTCAAACATCCTTCTAACATTACAGTCAACACCACTGAAAGAAGATCAGCACCCTAACAAAAGGCCATGCCCCCTTCTAAACACAATCATGGTAGGTAGTGATTATTTTACAGTGCGGATGGCATCACATAGATGCCTATATATACAGACAACTGTGACATGAGTCGATAGACTATGGCACTGCTCCATTATTGATGCACATTTTGCCATGGGCTGCTAGAAAATACATTTCATGATCGCCACAGGAGCAAAGCTTTTCTCTTTTTTTAAAAGAAGAATACCTCGTAATTGAGGCACTACAGGCAATAATGGAGCCTGGCCCACGCATTTTACTAGATGTTGCACAGTTATTGCCCGAAGCATCTTAGTCCTGCAATAGAAAAAACACTTTAAAATATGGTTTATGGTTGCATTCTATATATTGGAGAAGCAAACAATTCCCAACTCCACTCCCCTCATATCAGACCAAGGTTTCCATTACAAGCAAAACAAAGAGCTGCTTACAGATTTTGAAAACAGGAAACAGATTGCTAATGTTTGCGGGGCAGCGGTCTTGTGCGTCTTTTATGCACCTAAAACTTAAGAACTGCCTCAGTGCATGGAAGAGAAAAACAAACAAAAACAGAAGCATTTCTGAGTCAAGGAGTCGGAAAATCTCTAAAATGCCAATTTTTTGTTGTTGTTTAAGCAGAAAAGCTGCTAGATGCTACTGTTTGCAAACTGAAAAGCTTTATTTAAACCACATCTTACTAATAAATATTTTAAAGCCACTTAATATTTATCAGATCTGTTGGGTGAATAAATGGATGATGATGTGAGGACAAATCATTTATGTCCTTGAATCATTGTCTCTTCAGAGGGAAAAAGTCCAAAATTGGGGGTGCAGGGGGGGGACCGAGAGGGAGTTTCCTTGAGCAAGGAACGAACAATTGTGTTCCACAGGACGTGACAGTTCATTAGCACATTTATTCCCAAAGGAATTTACAAACAGTAATGAATTAAGCCTCTTACACTGCAGGAAGCTGTATTTGTTCATCTGCTATATACTGCACTAAATGCAGTTCAGAGCCGTTAATAAGTTGGTAACCATCTTCTGGAACAGCACACTAAAAAGGTAGCATTTGGTGGTATTTCGAGTAGTGACAAAGAGGGGCTGAAATATAATTGTTAAATAGATAGTGTCTAATTCCTGTCCCAAGGACATCAATGCAAATAGTCCCTTCCAGAAATAAACAGAAGCTCTGGAGGAGAATGCATGTGCATGTACACTGCCTTGATACTTCCACCCAGAAGAAAAACTCATTCTGCACACAGATGAAAAAAATTAGAGAGTGTACACTCTAGGTTTCTTAGATCCCTTTTAACACCCCTAAGGGTGTTACCAGTGCTACACTGAGGCTCGAGGTGGGTCTTGCCAGAGTAGAGACCAGACTGTGGATTGCAGCAGTCAATTATTGGCACTGTTCACCATTACTGTTCACCATTACTGTTCACTTATGGGGCTGGCCCCTCTTGCCTAGAGTGATAATTTCCACTCAAGCTGACGGGAATGTATTGTCTACAAAATGCTTACTTATGGTCTATCTCCGGATACCTTGTGTGTGTTAAGCAGGGAGAAGGTCAAAGAAATAACTGCACAACAATTCTTAGATTTAGAGCTCTAGTTTCATCTGAGCCCCATACCTAGCTTTTGCAGGACACCAAGTGAGACTGACGGGATAGTCATGGCTGCTTACCTTTTTACACTCACGTACTCCAATTACTGCTGGACTTTTACAAGAGCAAGATTTAATGCCCGCCCTTCAGCACTCCTGGAGGGCAGTTACCACAAAATCCCCACTGCACATCGTTTGTGTCCCTGTGGTGAGGAAGAAATTGAATGGATAACGTATGTGCTTTTATATTGTAGATTCTCTTCCTGACGTATGCTCTATGTTGATCTCTCCTTTCTTACTGGAATTTCTGTGTCACTCCTATGATTTTTATGTATGGTTTAAATTAGCAGACCATAAGTATCAGGTTACTTATAATGTTGCCAAATTCTGTTTCTTGGCTTGTCAATTGTGGTGGGCAATGGTAGCAATTTGATTAGTTACATTTCAGTTTGATCTACCAGTTACTGTCAATTGTGCTTTCTTTCTTTTTTTGTTGGCCTTTGGCTGTAATAAAGAAAACCTGATTATTATTCTTCCACCTTCCTCTCTTCTTCCTCACCCTCTCCAAGAAAAGTGAAAAGTGGTGGTCTTAAAATAGTTCCCCAAATTTCTGTTAGTAGATGTACACTCACCTCCTACCTTCTCGAGTCATGTATCATTCTTGTTATCTGAACAGGCTGATTTTTAGAGTGTTTAAGAACTAAACAGCAGAGAAGCTCAACTCCCCCTGTGTCTGCGTAAGTCACTGTTATGGGCACTCTTCCTGAAAGGAAAGAGGAAAGCTCAGAGCAATGACTCATAAGGAAATGGAATGGGCAGCATCTTTTGAAGACAGGTAACTCTGCTGCATCTTGAGTTATTTATCCAATCCTGATCACTGCAGAGATGCAGCAGAATTACCCATTCTTCCTCCCAGCAAAGGCTAGCTGATTGGAAGAAGGTAAGGACAGAGCATTTGCTGGGTCCTGAAAGGGCTCCGTTTCTCTTAAAGGGGGCTCTCTGGCACTGGGGAAAGAACAGCACTGCATAGTGGGAACAGTCTCCATGCAGAGGTCCCCAGGGGTGCTCTGCTGAGTATTTGGCTTCAGCTTCACATAGGCTTGACGAACCATCAGTCACGGAGCCTCACTTAAAATAGATGGGAGTCACCACTGACTCATGGACCCATGAAGAACATAGAGATGGTCAGTAGTTTTCAAAAATCTGTGTTCCAGGGCACCCAAGAGTTCCCCAGAAGCTTGTCACTTACAGTACTGCTTGCATGAAAAGCCAACCTGTTTTTCAAAGCTACTTGCATGGTAGCCAATCTGCCTAGAAAGATAACTTGCCCACCACGAATGATCTTTCTCACAGTGTGCAGCCAAAGGGAAATCCTGAACGAACCTGTGAGAGTGCTTTCAGTTCATGTAGGCCAAAGAGGAGACTTCAGAGGCCTTATGAATATTTTGCTTGAACTGTGTGCCCTCAAATATAACCCAGAAGCTTCTAACAAGGCTCAAGGGTTCTATGGAATACATGCAGGGATTGATCAGAAGACAAGGCGGTGTAGAGGGCCTCCCTGATGGTTAAAAGTTTGGAAGGAACACAGAATAAGGTTTGAAGGTCATAGTGCCTGCATCTCCAGGACTAGCCTAATTTAAATTTTACTTCCTGTTGTAAAATTAAGCCATCAGTACATTAAAAACCTAGAACTATCAACACACAAAATCACCTACCATTAAAATAAATACAAAGAGAACCCCTACAGCAACACACACACACACACACACACACACACACACACACACACACACACACCCCAGCCCAGTGAAGTCATACAAACTAGCTCAACTGCCCTGGCCATAGAATCTTTTGATATTTTGAAATATCTTAGCCATCTTTCTAAAGCCATAAGCAGAGTGGCCTGGTGGATCTCCCTGGGGATTCTCATAACGGAAAGCTCTGGCTACCCTGCACAGAAAACTGGCAGAAGGCTAGATTAGAACACTTACCCTGCCATCTAGTTTTCTACGTGCAGATTGTTTTGCATTGTATGGAGGACCATTCAGTCAGAGAGACCTTCACAAGCAGTCTGAAACTGTACAGCTTCAACACCACAGTATCATCACTTTGGATCACAGTTGTTGTTTTTTAGCAGTGATAGTGACGATAATAATAATAAACTGCAGAGTCCAATACTTAACCAACTTACAGTCAACACTCAGGTCAGCAGGCAGAAGGCCCCTTCTGAGGACTTTTACACATGCAAAAGGTTCCAAAGGAAGTGTTCTTTCAGGAATTTTGAGGACCATAAAGGTGACGTGGAAGGCTATACGATCAAACAAGTCATTTTAAAAATGATTTTCTTTTCATTTGTTCGGACTACCTTTATTTTTAGCAGGTAGGAATTTCAAGCCATTTGCTTTATACCTTACAATGTTCACATAAGTACCTCGGAACCTTCCAACTTGTTTTTGTAAGCCTGCATGAACATAATGCCTGGCACAGTGTTGCCCAAATGGATTATCCACAGACTTTGGCTGCCCTTGGTAGTCAGCCATTTCTTATGGTTATGAGACATCTTGCCCCTTTCCTATGTCCAAGGCCCGCCCGAGGGCAGTACAGGGCTTGGGGAGATTCAGCATCTGTGGGGCCTGCTTAAAAATTCATATGATTACAAAATCATACTAACTGACATACTGTGTAAATAATGTGAATGAGCGAGTGAGGTTTTTGGACATGTCCAACCAGCTTGGACATATAGCGCATCTGGAACGAAAAACATTAAAAAGCACAACAGTTCTTGCTTCACAGTTCTCACTCTGACATTTTGGATTGCAAGCCAACTAGAGCATAGTGCATTAACAAAAAATAAAATAAAAATAGTTAATTCAGCTGTTTACAGTTAGCCACACTTTCACTAGGTGTGAAGCACTCTATGGATAGAGAGAACTCTTTCTGGCAACTTTTTTGCAGTAGGGAAAATTATTAATAATCAACAATTTGTCCAAACTATTTCAAATTGAATATTCAGAGCCCTCTCACCCTCCCCTACATCTGTGCCCAATATCAAAGCCCTATAGCAAGCCATTCCAAAAATATACCAAGGTGGTGGTGGGAGACAATGAAAAAGGGGAAATTCCAAACCTTCCGTTGCTGGCTCTGAGGAGGAGAAGGAAGGCACAGGCTTTCAGCCCAGCCCTGGGCTGCAGGGCAAGGAGGGCAGAGGGTATGCACAGCGTTCTAGTGGGCACCAGCATTGTCCACTCTGCCCTCAGCCCAGGCTGGAGAGCTTCAGGCAGGGTCAGGGACTGGGGAGAGCTTCATGGAGGCCTGCATTGGCAGGGAGGCCTCTGGAAGCCCCACCCACCTGAACAGCTGAGAGTCAGCAGAGAGGAAGCTGAAGCAGTGTTGCTGCAGGGTGGGGGGGTAAATTTTGGAGGGCAGGCTGCTCCAGAGTGGGGCCTGTCCCAGCGCAGGGCCCAAGGTGATTACCCTGGACACCCTGCCCCAAGGACAGCCCTGCCTATGTCCTCTAACATGCATGGAGAACTAAGGAGAGTTCACTCACTTTAAGCAGGCCCCACTCTGATATGCTGAGTGAGTAAGAATTTTTCTCACTCCTTCCAAGTTTCTTCAAAGTCCAGAGTAAAGTGAAAGACTGACCCCTCCCATTTCCCATATTCTCTACACATGTCAGAGGACTCAAGGGATGGCTGGGACCTGTCTTCATGCCTAGAGACCCCTCCAACCTATCGGTTTGCTGCTCTTCATGGACAACATCAGGAAGGGTCTCACTTCTTGCTGGATTATTAGTGGTAGTCAGAAAAAAATTTGATGTTGCCACTGGCCACTTGATGACTACATTTCTGGAACCTTGTTCCCAAACTTGTGAGTTTTCTGGAATTGTCTGGCTGGAAATATTTTATTTTATTTTATTTTATTTTTAACATTTATATTCCGCTCTTCCTCCAAGGAGCCCAGCACGGTGTACATAGTAAGTTTCTCCTCACAACAACATTATGAAGTAGGTTAGGCTGAAAGTGACTGGCCCAGAGCAAGTATCATGGCTGAATGGGGATCTGAACTCAGGTCTCCCCAGTCCTAGTCCAGCACTCTAACCACTACACCATACTGGCTCCTAGAATGCTAGACTATACAGATCTGATCCAGAAAGGCAAGTCTTCCTTTATATAGGTGGAAGAGTAACAAGTTCATTAATGAAAACTTTTAGGTTGGGGGCCAGAAAAGGTAGAAAGAAAAAGCTGAGTTAATGTTTATCATAGAATCTAAATCACATTAAAAGATCAGACCATATATGGTCTGTGAACATCAAAGTTCTTGAATGATTTATCTAACAAACTATTTACATATATGGATGAGCAAAAGCTAAAGACGATATCACCTGCAGGTCTGTGTTTCTCAAGGTAAATGTTATGCTTTCAAAGCACTTAAAAGGAAGCTGATGAACACCACATTTATTATCTTGTTTCTAATACATTATTTTGACTTTTCATTCTGTACACATTTGAAATTAATTAGCATGTTCACCTTCTATGCTAGATCTGCTCTCTCCGTCCCACATATTTTACATCAAACTTGCAAGCAATTCTTACAGTACTTTTCAGTGCCTCCAAAACCAAAAATTGTATTTCACAAAAATCTAGTTACTTTTTTAAACACAAAGAATTCAACATGAGAAACTATTATTGGAACTTACTGTACATAGGCATAATTAAACTTTATAGGTTAGATGCGTAAATAGCCACTCATCTGGCTGCCTATGGTGAGTAGCTTCATCACCAGGCTATCAGGCAGGAAAGCCACAAATGTTTAACCTTGGCTGGTAACAGAGTTTTTGTTTGCTTTTGTTTTGTGGGTAGCAGTTATGTGGATATTATATTTGTTTTTACTTTCTCATGTTTTCTCATGAAATTCTCTGTGCAAGGACAGGGCAGCAATCCAGATTCTGAGAAAAGCTATATCCTGTGAACTGTATGAATTATTCAAAGCAAGTCAATTTACACAATTTCTTATTTTGCACAACATTTTTACTCCTGCTAGTCACGGAAGAGCCCAAGGAGAACTGCAGGGTTCTGAAGCCCCAGCCCTGCACCACGAGGGAGCTTCCTCAAGTCACTCACCCATCTGGATTTTGGGATTTCACCAGATACTGGCACCTATGTACAGACAGACCATCATCTGGTTAAGGTTGGACTTACAGCCACATCCCACCTCCGCAGGGGTGAGGGGCCTATTAGGATAGTCCTCCTGAGATGGTTATTGGATCCAATATGATTTCAAGGAGCCTTAGAAGAATTTAGTGTTGGTTCTGCCAGTGATCCTGTTGATACCGTGGTGGAGAACTGGAGTAGCAAACTTATCAGGGCAGTAGACATGATAACTCCTAAGAATCCTCTCCAACCTGCTTCAAAATTGGCCCCCTTGGTATATGGAAAAATTATGGGAATTGAAGCAACTACGTAGATGTCTGGAGCGCAAGTGGAGAAAGACTCAACTTGAATTTGACTGATTAAAACATGGAAAGCATCTGAAGAGCTATGCTTAGGCAATAAATGTGCCAAAGAAGCGATTCTTTTCTGCCCCGTATTGCATCTGCAAGCTCACATCCAGCGGAGTTGTTTACAGTTGTGAGAGGGCAAGCATATGCCCCTCCTTCCTTGAATCAGAATTTGGAATCATCAATTACCCATTGTGATGTTTTTAAGGAGTTATTTGTGGATAAAATATCTCATATTCAGGCCAACTTTGACTCAAACACCACAATTATTACAGAGTCTAACATGGAGATGTCAAGCAATTCCTCTTATGTGTTTAGCAGTGTTCTCTCTAATTTTTTTCATCTGTGTGAGGAATGAGTTTTGTTCTGAGTGGCAGTATCAAGGCAGTGTGTGCGCACGTGCATTCAGAGTGGGATCTTCCTGATTCAATCTGAGCGGGATCTAAAATTAACTGAGCGGACATTTAAAAATGAATGCCTTAGAGCGAACACTGGTGGTTAGGCTGGATCAGTTTCAGTCTGTGACTCCTGATTATGTGGATAAGCTGCTTGGAATGGTGCGGCTTGCCACATGTTCTCTTGACCCTTGATACAAGTTGTTGTTTACAACCTATAAAGCCCTAAACAGCTTAGGCCTAGGGTATTTAAGAGAACATCTTCTTCACTATGAGCCCCATCGCCCACTGAGATCATCCAGAGAGGTTAATCTAAAGCTGCCACCAGCTTGTCTGGTGGCTACACAGGGACGGGCCTTCTCTTTTGCTGCTCCGACTCTGGAATGTGCTCCCTGCTGAAATAAGAGCCCTAAAGACAGATTTATTCAACCAAGCTTTTAAACTAAACTTTTGGTTTTAAATTGTTTTAAGGTTTTAATTTCTGATTTAATTTGTTTTATGTTGCTGTAAACCGCCCAGAGACAGAAGATTGGGGCAGTGTACAAATATAACAAACAAAATAAGATAAAATGACACTTGCTACCTTAAAGGATGCACATGTTTTTGCCTGCCCTAAAAGAAGGGGCCCACTTTCACAGGGAGTGAAAGGTTTTGTTAAATGGAGTCCCCCATTTGCATCAGCACTAACAGTTTCATGGTTCTTTGAAACCTGGTCACTATGAGCTTGATCTGCTCCAACAACATAGCTGAATATTACCTCCAAACTAGAGTGTGTCTGGGGAAAAGGCAGAAATTGCATGAATAAGAAAGTGACTCACACAGATTTAGAAATGTCCACTTGGATAGCCAAGCAGAATATAAATCAACGCAAAGCTGTCGAGACATTTTTGTTCAGGAAAACCATAAACAGCCATGAAAGGGAAGATGAGGAGTCAGAAGAAGCTGACAGCATTTTATACATCAGCATGAATTTGGTTCTGCTACTGGAAGGGTTGGGTCATTAATTGCCCAGAGGCATAAAATCAAATGTGTAAAACAATGACAGTGACAAAATGGCAAAAATGATGGTGGGGAGATCTGAAGCAGATAATGGGATGTGCTTTCCCACAAATGGGAATTATCTAAAACAATGTGCTCCCAGTTCTACAGTATTTTCTTCAAGGAAATATTTCAACATGTAGGATGTAATGTACTCACTTGCTGCCTCGTGAGTGGCCCTGGGCTCCCACTTTTTCCAAGCTAAATGGGTACAAAAGATATCAATACATTTTTAGAACACCATTCAGGAACTGTTTCATTTTAGATTAAGCTTTTAACTGGCTTTAGGCTTCAGTTACCTAAATTCTGTTCTTGTCATCCATCATCCAAAGGTAATACAACTGAGATTATAGAACAGAGCTTGGTTTCTACAGATCAGAGCTCCTTTTTCTGTGAAAGGAGCTCCTTTACGGTGAACTTTGTCAGCACTAGCTAAATGGCTGTCATGAACATAGGTACAGGGGTGGAGAAAGGGCTTATACTGTGCAGGGTCCCTGGCAGTAACAGGACAGGTTTTACCCCTTTCTCAATTTCACCCCAGAATGCTTGATCACTCTAGAGCAGGCCTGCTCAACTTAGGCCCCCCAGCTGTTTTTGAACTACAACTCCTATAATCCCCAGCCACAGTGGCCAATAGCCAGGGATTATGGGAATTGTAGGCCAACATCTGCAGGAGGGCCGAAGTTGAGCAGCCCTGCTCTAGAGTGTGACAGAATGAACTAGGGATGCGCAGAACATTTCGAACTCAAAATGTTCTGACTCCAAACGGGCCATTTCAAGTGTATTGGGCTCAAAACAGAATCCCCTTCAAATGAAGGGCTTGTTTCAAGCTCAGAATGGAATGGCCCCATTCATGTCACCACTGATTTGTATGATAACAAGCCAACCAAGAAGCAAAGACATCACAAGCCAATTGGAAACCAGTGCCAAAACCAGTCAACAAGAGACCAACAGCCCATCAAAATGGCACTCGGAATGAGCTCAGAATGTTTCGAGTGACCCATCGGAACTACTGGCTTGATCAGTTGTTACGATAGAACATTCTGGGCATTTGTATTCCCTAATGAGAACACATATCCACATGTTCCATTTCTAGAGGTGAATGACCTTAAAACAGTAGTAAATATGCTGATAACCTCCAGATCTGACTACTGTAATGTGCTCTATGTGAGGCTGCCTTTGTACGTAGTCCAGAAGCGACAACTGGTACAGAATGCAGCAGTCAGAATGGTCTCTGGGACAACATGAAGGGATCATATAACATCGATTTTGAAAGAACTGCACTGGCTGCCAATATGTTCCTGGGTGCTGGTTATCCTCTATAACAAAGTGCTGGTTATCCTCTATAATAAAGAGCCACGGTGTAATCCCGTGTCTCCCTGCCCGTGTCTTTCTCGGCCGTTCTGGGCATGCACTCCGCGCATGCCCAGAACGTCCAAGAAAGATACGGCCGCAGGCACCAGGCGGCCATATTGGCTCCCGTAAAGGGGGAAGGAGAAGCGGGAAGCGGGGACCGGGGAGGGCAGATGCGGCAGCGGCGGGAACGGTCCTGCTGCTGAACCGAGAAGGAGAAGCAGGGACATGGAGGGGGGAGGCGGCGGCGGGGGAAGCCGGCCGAAGCCTGGCGGCGCGGAGCAAAAACGGCGGCAACGGGACCAGCAGAGGTGGCGGGTCCAGGCCAGCCGCGGGGATAGAAGAGGCGGCGGCGGGTCTGGCCCGCCCGCCAAAAAGAACAGGGGCAGCGGCGGCTGCAGGGAAGGGAAAGACGCCAGGGGCCCGGGCACAGGAAGGCCAGAGGCAGCCACGAGGAGGGCAGAGGCGGGTCCAGCCCAGCTGCTGGAAGAGGAGAGGCGGTGGCAGTGGGTCCGGCCTGGGCGCCGAAAACAACAGAGGCGGCGGAGGAAGCCGGGTGAGGGGGAGAGGGCGGGCCGAGCGCGGGGAGAGGAAAGACGGTGACAGAGGCCGCCCTACTAGCGCCCATTATTTTAACGGGCTTGAAAATACTAGTTACCTATAAAACCCTTAACAGCTTGGGTCCAGGCTATTTAAGAGAGCAACTCCTTTGTCATGAACCCTGCCGCCTTTTACGATCTTCTGGAGAGCTCCGGTTATGGTTGCCACCAGCTTGTCAGGGGGCAACTCAGAACTGGGCTTTCTCTGTGGCTGCCCCTGCTGAAATAAGAGTATCTCCTTCTCTGTTTATTTTCAGGAAGAACCTCAAGACTCTCCTGTTCTCACAAGCTTTTAATTAGAATTAATTTTAATAATTTCAATAATTTGTTTATATATTGTTTTATTGTTTTATGTATTCTAATCTGTAATTTTTAATATTAAAATTTGTATACTGCCTAGAGATGTACATATCAGGTGGTATAAAAATATCCCATAAAAATAAAATATCCCATTCCTTGCACATCCCTGGAACGAGCCCAGAAATTGCCTTGCCATATACTGTGATGATGCACAAGTTGTTGATGCACAGATAATTTGCTGATGTGTGTTTATATATTTCCATTAGTGATGTGCCCGGACCGGTCCGGAGGCCATTCTACTGGCCTCCGGACCGGTCCAGACATGGGCGGTTCGGGGTTTGGAGGGATTGGGTTGGGGGGCTCCCTTAAGGGTGGGGGAGGGTTTACTTACCCCTCCTGCCGCTTTCCCCCCTCCAGCACGCGTATTCTCTTTAGTAATTGGGGTGGCAGGATACCTCCCTGCCGCCCCTTCCCCCGCTTGACTGCAAAAGGCTGCAAAAAGCCTTTTGCGCATGCCCACGTCGCACGTGTGCTTCATGTCTCTGCAACGCGCGCACATGCGGCCACACACACACGTCGTGGAGACGTGAAGCGCATGTGCAAAAAGCCTTTTGCAGTCAAGCAGGGGAAGAGGCAGCAGAGAGGTATCCTGCTGCCCCAATTACTAAAAAGAAGACACGCAGTGGAGGGTGGAAAGAGGAAGGAGGGGTAAGTAAACCCTCCCCCACCCTTAAAGGAACCCCCCACACCACTGCCGGACCGCAGCTCTGCGGTTTCGTGCACACCCCTAATTTCCATATGTTAGACTGCTATGACAATTTGAGGTGGACAAAACTATTCACTAGATACAAGTACGCAACTGAGTGCTAGACACCAAGGTCAAAACCAACCATTACTACGATCAGGTCTGAGTTCTTACGAGAGCTTATCTTTTCTCATATCAAGGTTAAGATTTTAAAATATGGGGTAGGCAGTAGAAACTCTAGAAGTGGCACACATGCACCCTGTGGGTCAGTATGTTATGGCAGTAATTATCAGCAGAACACTTTCCCTCAGATTTGGCCCTTGATCCAGGATTCATGATTTCACTTCTAGTCTCTACATTCCACGTCACCAATGATATGACCACCACCTCTACCACACAAAGAAAAGTGCAGCTGCATGGTGGAATCATACAAGTTATCATGCAAGTTCAAGTCTGCTAGTGCCAATGTAGAAAAGAGAAAGTTCCTAAGAAAGTAAGCCAGTGTTTCTATTGGAGAAGCCAGCTTACATTTGGAATATCATATGAATGCATCTGAGAAGCGATGGGGATTATCTGTAGAGCTTAAGTTACCCCTAGGCTTGTACCGAAGTATCAGAAAATGCAAGCCTCCTCTGAATCCTCTCTCCCACCTCCCGGCCCCCGCATAGTTTTCTCAAGAGCACACCCTTAAAAACTGGGCTTTGTTACAGATGTAAAGACCCAGATTAAATCAGGCATACGCAGAACCAGCAAATGCCCACTGTTTTTATCATTTAGATCTTGTCTGTTCATGCTCCTGTCTTCCAAGGAACTCTTGTTCTTCAGAGGAAAATAACTGTTAGCACTTGCTGCATACCATGAAGAACTGCTAACAGTCAAGGCTATGTGAGAAGGGTGGGGGGAATCACTTCCATATTGCAAAAAGAGGAAGATTTGTGATAAAAATTAATGAAAATCTTTGCTGAGAAAAGCAATTTGGGGTGGAATAGCTGTACCAATTCCTTAGGATCATGTGGGCTTTCATGTAACATTTAAGGCAAAGTGGAGAGAATATTGGACCTGGGTGATCTGGGTTCCAATACTTTTGACGCATGAAAAAAGCCTCACAAAATTAAGTGGCCATATTGGGAAAGTTGGAAGAGGAAAGTTGTCTTTTTTTCCTCTCTGGTTAATTTATCGCATAATATTAATGCGTTAAAAACGTGTCTAGCATTATTATTATTATTATTACATTTATATCCCGCTCTTCCTCCAAGGAGCCCATAGCGGTGTACTACATACTTGAGTTTCTCTTTCACAGCAACCCTGTGTAGTAGGTTAGGCTGAGAGAGAAGTGACTGGCCCAGAGTCACCCAGCTAATATCATGGCTGAATGGGGATTTGAACTCGGGTCTCCCCGGTCCTAGTTCAGCACTCTAACCACTACACCACACTGGCATAATTATGCAATTATGCTAAAGCCACAAGTGACTTGTTTAAACACATATATCCAAAATAATAAAATTCTATTTATAACGTTTGTTAAAAGACAGTAAGTTCTGAGTGTTGCTTTGCAACAATTTTCAAGAAGCTGTAGTATTACACATCCACCAATACACAAAAGCCTGGTAATCTACTTGGTAAAGATCCATTGCGAATGTCACATCATAACAGGAGGGTAGAAGTGCTATGGTTTTTTGTTTTTAACTTTAGTTTAAAGTGGGACACAAAATGGAGTAATTGATTCTTTTCCAGTCATGGAAGAACTCAACTACCTGAAAGCAATCTTGCCTTACTCTCATTTTGCCAACAAGAGCGCAACACTTTTGAACTTTAAACAGAGATCTACAGTTTTAATACTCCTTGGCTTTTAAACTCTCCCATTAGGTATCAAAGAACAGATTATTCTCAAGAATGGACAATGTATCACTGTTATTTGCAAATTTCATCCCCCCAAACATCGACAGTAATATTTATGCACACTTTTAAAACCAGAATTATCCTAAGGGGCTATTCAGGTCACTCCCATAAACGATGAAATATGTCCATTCTTTGAATCATATGGGTACTTTCACACAATCAGGTAGTTGTATGGGGTAATTGCTCCAGTGTAACCACAGGTATTTCTCCGCAAGTAAAAGCAAACGTACAACTCCATGATTCTCTTCCCTTTGCTTGCTGGGGGGAAAACAGGGAGTTTTAAAAAACAAGAAGATCAAAATAAAGAACACTTTGGTGGAAAAATAAAGAGCAATTCAGTGGGAATCAGAACGAGAAAGACTTTGGATCAAATGCTGATTCAGCTGGAAACTCAGTGGGTAAGCTTGGACATGTAACCATCTCAGCTTCAGTTCTCCGCATATAAAAATGGGAGGAGGAACATACAGGCACTTTTGCTACCTGTTTGAGGTTTTAAGGGTAAGATTCAAATTAGCAGAGAAATTAAATTATACATTTAAAGTAGCAAAGAAAAACCATAGTAGATGATAAATTTTAGAGTAAAGTTGAATGATTGAGGTCAAGCAGAAAACTATATCCACCCAAATATTTTTAAATGTGTTGCTTCTGTTGTTGGAAACAGCAACCTCTAACTGCACTTAAAATAAGTATTAGCCAAATATAGTATTTCAGAAATTCCAAATACTCCTACTAAAAGGTTAACTATGACTACTGTCCTCCTGGGGGAGGGGGGAAGGGGGCAAACAAGCCAGTAAGGAGGACAATTGCTTAGGATCCTATGTCTGAATTTTAGAAAATGACAGTTTTTATAGACACACCCTTTCCCAATGCTTACATGGATATCTGGCATAATATAATAATTTGTGATCCGGCAACAGCCCAGTAATTGGCACATGCCTCATTGTTAGCATTTAAATACTGTCACAAATCTTGGGACAAACCTTTTTCCTTCTTTGATTGAGTGGTTGTTCTATTCTCCCCCCACTCCCCCATCTGTGGTTCTGAGTTCATCACAGACACACCAAATGTGCACACATCTATTGCAGCAGGACTAGTTGTGCTTTCCGTAGCTAATTTCAGCTTTTTCCACTGTTACGAACATGTGTGAAACTAGGCTGACCAGAGATTGTTGTTGGGATGCAACAGTCCACAGTACCACCTCCATAAGACAACAGGAGGAAAGATGTTGGAGAGGGAAGTACAAAACAAGTCTTGCAATGCTTAAATCTATCCCACAAGCAGTTTATGACTCAATCAGATGATAATCTGTAGCTACTCTTAGCAAAGAAACTTCTGGTCACTTTTTACTAGTTAAACAGGCAGGATTTGTCACTCAAACACAGCTGTTTGAGGTAACCTACACTTCTAATGCCGTGTAATTAATCACTCTGGACATGGATGGCTCTAGTCTCAAGAAGATTAATCCACAGGCTAAGTGTTCACCGTGTCCCTTTTCTCACTGTGTTAGATGTCCATGCTTGACCAAGCACACCACCCTTTATAAAGGTAACACTGCCACAACACTATCTTTCCCTCATAGCTACCAAGCCATCCATCCTTTTTACACTGTATTGGCTTGGGAATACTAGTTAGTACAACCAAAAGGTGTTCAAAATAAAAATAAAAATGATAATGGTGACATTTGTTTTGCTGAACCACTGAGCTATTTAATTAGAAGTTTCAGAATTTCTAAAGCTCATAATTTCCTTATCAGGTACAACACGGTAATAAATAAATAGATCATGTTACAACAAAGGGCTGTTTCACACATGAACTTTTCCTATACACAAATCATCTTCACATAGGAAAAAGGGAATTTTATGTTACTCTGAAATGTTGAGTTTCAATGCATGACATGAGAATCTTTTTCCTTTCATGATACCCTCGGTCATACATCAGAAGGTACAGCCAAAATGTCAATCAGCCTCAGACACAACAGTCCATCTTCCAGATGAAAGTGCCAAAAAAAAAAAAAGAGAGAGAGAGAGAGAGATGAAAAAAGGAATACCAATATAAAACAGCAACAAAAATGAATCATAGCTGGATAGAACACATGGTTGAGGGCAAAAGGATAACAATAATAATCCATATACTCTATGAAAAACTGAGCTGGCCATATGAACAAACAAAAGATCTGGCCTCAAGACAATTTTATGCCTATGAAAAGTGGAGAAGGCTGGCTGAAATAGATGTCCTTATATAAATCTGTGGTGCAGCCACATTTGGAATATTACGCACAGTTTTGGTCACTGCACCACAAAAAAGCATATTATAGAGCTAGTAAGAAGATGCAGAGAAGTGCAACCAGAATGATCAGGGAGTTAGAGCACCTTCCTTCAGTACAAGGAAAGGCTACAAATTTTGAGGCTTTTTAGTTTAGAAAAAAGGCAACAAAGAGAAAACATGATTGAGGATTTTTCTATTACATCTGGTCTGCAGAAAACAGATACAATACAGAATAGTTTCTCTCTCTCTCTCTCTCTCTCTCTCTCTCTCTCACTCACTCACAGAGAGAGAGAGAGAGAGAGAGAGAGAGAGAGAGAGAGAGAGAGAGAGAGAGAGAGAGCAAGCAGAGGCCATCGAATAAGACTGAGTGGCAGGAGAATGAGAATGAACAAAAGAAAATAATCAATCGATGGAATTTGCTGCCACAAGGTGCAGTAGAGGCCACCAGCTTGATAGCATTAAAAGAGGATTAGAAAAATTCGTGAAGGACCAGTCTATCAATGACTACTAGTCCTGATGGCCACATGTGATGTCCAGCTTCAGAAAAAGTATGTCTGTGAATACTAGCTGCAGGGGAGCAATGGTGGAAGAATTTTCTTCTCTTGCTCATGGGCTTCCCAGAGTCATGTGGCTGACCACAATGGGAAACAGGATGTGATCCAGCAGGGCTCTTATTATGTTCTTACATTCTGAAAGGGCACGTCTGAGGTAACGTCCACCAAACACACCGCAAAAATGACTCCTAGTGATACACAGGATAAAACATGAGAGATTTCAAGCAGCTTTAAACCAACAATGGACTTGCATCAGTTATTTTTACTCACCTTACATCAGGCCTGCTCAACTTCGGCCCTCCTGCAAATGTTGACCTACAACTCCCATAATCCCTGGCTATTGGCCACTATGGCTGGGGATTATGGGAGCTGTAGTCCAAAAACAGCTGGGGGACTTAAGTTGAGCAGGCCTGCCTTACATACATGATGTGTATTGTACATTCACTGGGAAATGAATAGACTTTGCCAAGGATACACATAACTGATGCCAGCATGACCTCAACCAACTGATTAACCACATGGCAAGCTCTCTCATACCACTATGTAGCTGAAAAAGAACAAACTGAAGTCAATGGAGAAAGACCAAGGGTCAATTTGGGCATGGCAGAATAGCAGGATCACAGTCAACAGTACTGGTCATCAGGAGACATGGTATAGTCTCCTGATCTGTCAAGTTCACTGGACATAACATTTACATATGACAAACACACATGGTCCAAAATGCATGGATCTGAAATATGGAGTGATTATCCCACAAAACATTTGGGGAATGCCAGCAACTTGAACCTATGTGCATTAACTACACACATTAAGTTCCTATACAGACTGTAAGCAAATGTTGTATCTATATTTTAAAAGTATATTTTATTTTAAAAGGCTAACATATCAGCCTGTACTCAGGGTTAAATCTGTACTCAAAGTTCACACTGTTTGAGGCAGTTTAATATGTGGATATCTGCGGCTCACCAAGTTTTGGTACACAACTTAATAATTTAGAATACAGAATGAAAAGAAAACCCATGCTGTATTTCACAATCCAGGTTAGAAGGACAGGGTGTTCTTTTAATTTTTTTTTTAAATGAACACTATGTTGTGTTATAATTGCAGGCTTGCCAAGAATCCCTCAACCCCAACAAAGCCAAATTATCTCTCCAAGAACAGAGGGGCTGTAGCTC
This sequence comes from Hemicordylus capensis, assembly GCF_027244095.1. Lineage (NCBI taxonomy): Eukaryota > Metazoa > Chordata > Lepidosauria > Squamata > Cordylidae > Hemicordylus > Hemicordylus capensis. Next base: position 150,104,856 of record NC_069660.1, read on the forward strand.
AGTTGTACAGTACCTGCTCTGCATACAGAAGGTCCCAGTTTCAAGCCTTGGCATCTCCAGGTAGGGTTAGGATATACCCCTGTTTGAAACCCTGGAGTGCTACTGTAGTCATTGGCAGTGCACTGGCCTACATAGACCAAAGTTCTGATACCATTTAAGGCAGCTTCCTATGTATATATGTAACTTCTTTTTCTAATTCAGCATCTAAGAAATTGAGATGCTGGGTTCACTGATATAGGAACAATGTAAAATACTTTAGAAAATAGTCAGCAGAGTAGAGCTGAAAACAAACCTGTCCCCTAATTTCTCCTCTGTGAATTTTTATGTTTAATCATCCTAAGTTCACAGAATATTTGTATTTGACATACAGCTATATTGGCCATTTGCAAGTATTTGATATTTGACATGCAATGGTATTTGGATATTGACCATTAAAGCCAAGACCGATAATGGTCTTGGGCTTTCATAGCCTTTGGGAGACCTTTCTCCCTTATTTTACTCTCAGATCCTCAGATCTACAGGGAAGACATTGCTCTGCATTCCTTCATTTATAAAGCTGAGAATCACAAAGGCCGGGGGTGAGGGGGATGTACGTCATATTTCCTCAATATGGCACCCATGATGTGGAACACTCTCCCTAGCATAGTGTCATATGTCCCTTCACTGATGCTTTTATGGTAAGAAATGGGATGCTTTGGAAAGCTTTTCCTGCAGGCTTTGTTTTGTTTCAGATGGCTGGTTATTTTAATTAAGGAATTTTTAACTGGCTGTTCCATTGGTGTTTTACAGAAGATTTGCTCTGGTTTTATTGCGATGCGTTTTACAGATTGGTTTGTTGGGGCTTTTTAAATCATTTTGCAAGCCACTCAATGCCATTTAAAGCAGAGAGATTTTAATATAAATATTTTATTAAATGGATGGGGTGTTCCCCCCCACCCTCAACCATTCTCAACTTGCCACACAGCAGCACTCTACTTACATATGGCTCATTAACTTTATTTTTGGATCCATCCTATTGATCTTCAGCAAATTTATGGGACAACATCAAGACAGTACGGCTGAGAGTCAATTTGTTTCAATCAGTGTTTGCGCCTTAGTTTTAAGCATACCCCCAAAGCAAAAAGCAAAATATACCTGGCAAGCAGGTGTAAACATGAAGTCAGTAAGCTCAAATAATTAAAGATCGATACACTGACACCAACACTGACACATTGGTCCCCCTTAAATTGCCTGACCTTTACAATAGGAGATAGGCTACATGGAGATCAATGAGCCTGCTTGGTAAAATAATTGTATAAGAACAGGCTGCCTAACTAGATGTGGTGACCATCACATAGCTGTCACCCAAATACATCAACCTGTGTCAAGTTCTGCCTCCTTTTCCCCATTACACACACCCAAGGAAACGTGAAATGTGACATCATTATGGCACATAAGAGATGATAATGTGTGGTACCTTTCCTTAACTGTTCATTATGAGGGTACTTATTTCATTCATTCATTCATTCATCCATCACATTTATATACTGCCCAAACTTTTGTCTCTGGGTGGTTAACATAATAAAACAATTAAAACACATATAAAAAGTTAAAAACAATTGAACAATTTAAAATCAATCACATAATTAAAACCAACAAATTTTTAAAGGCTGAGAAAGCTTGGTTAAAAAGATGGGTTTTTAGATGTTTTTTAAAAATTGCCAATGGAAATGTAATACATGGCTGCCATTTTCTGTGGAGTACTGTGGTTGTTATAATCTCTGGTTCTGGTTGAAGCACATGGGCTTTGCAAGAACAAGGCAGCTATATCATGCCTTGCCTCTATCTATGCATTTTGCCTCATATTATGAGAGGGAGGGCATACATTCAAGTTACAAAGTTATTGAAGGCTCAAAGCACTCCATGTATATTGACTTATTTTAATCCTTACAACAATCAGGTAAAGAAGGTCAGTAATGGAGATGAGCTGAAACTGTGCCAGGGCAGCAGGGCAGCTTGCATAATGTAATCTTGGGCAGATTCAAACTGGGGACATCCTGATTTTTAGCTCAGCCAGCTCTCATAGAGCTCTCATAGAGTTTGTTTCATTTTAATCATTCATACCAAACTGTATATCCTATCAGCTAGGACAAATATATCCTACCAGCTAGGACAAATATAGGCTCTCATGATGGCGTACAGCAACACAGTAAATACAAGAATAAAAATAAATCTTGTTTAAAACAATGGGCCAAAACAGCAGCTTTTCAGAACTATTAATAAGCACCAGATGATAGAAACACCCTTCTAAATGAGCGGGGCGGGGGGAGTTCTCTCTAACTGCCCAACATTCTCCAGCAAACCAGTCAACCTACCTTCCTTAGACAGAGAGTGTGAAAGGAAAGGCAATCCATTGAGCTCTGTTCCTTGTCACCATCCACCTTGCCTCAGATGGTGGCAACAACCAGGGCCTCACCTGAATATCTTAACATTTGGGAAGGCACAAACACAATGCTCAGGATGGAAATCCACTAGTCTACTTGACTGTAATGAGCAGAAAATGATGCCTGACGAATGAAAAAAGTCTTGACGAGTAATGTATCAACACAGCTCAACAAATAAAAAATTTGTCTGGCTGGTGAACAGAGCCAACATTTCTTGACCCCAGCACATACTGGTCCTGTTAACCCAACCAGTAAGGATTCTGCACTGTGAAAACACTGAAGACAGATTCAATCAAATCAGAAGACATTTCCTGCCTATATATATCCAAATATCGCTTTAGCATCATTCCAACTTATCTTAATAATATCTTATCCCTGTATGTGTGTTCCTGCCTGTATAGAATGTAGGCCCCATCTGTATGAGCTCAACTAATTGCCTTAACATGCCATTTTCAGTACTAATATAAAACTTATGGCATACAAGTAAAAGTTCAAATCACAATAAGTCTTTTAATTACTTCTGTAAGAATTCTGGTAGCAATGGATTAATACTCATTTTCCTCAGGATCCTTCTGCTTATATCATCATCAATTTGAACTTAATCATAGCTGGATTTCTCCAGTACTGCAGAAAATGCACATTTACATTAAATTAAATCTTTTTGTACAGAAATATTACAGTGAGCATTATGGATGCTTGGGAATTTGTCCACATGAAAATATGCAAGATCATTTCATTATTTTCCCCTGATGTTATTGCAGTTACCTGCAATTAAGATTAAACAGGGTTTCTGTTTAAACATGATTAAGGATAGGTTTGCGGGGCGGGGGGAGAGGGAGAGAGAGAGAGAGAATATGCGCGCACAAACATTTTTGTTTCAGCAGCTCGACTTTTAGAGTTTCAGCTGAGTTGGATTAGAGATGAGAACAACAATTTATCCCAGTGTGCAGGCCATCCTTCTGTGCATGCTCTCTCTCTTTTGCTCTCACTCTCTTTCTGACATCCCCCCACACACTTTTATTATCAGAATATTTGCAAAAAACTAATCATGATAAATGTCTTATTGCCTTCATCAAGAATTCCGTCATGAAAAATTTGAGAATCCAGACACAGAAATTAGTGTTTTGTCAGGGTAATAAAAGTCCATTAGTTTCTCTAATAACAATCCTACTTCCAAGTCCTGATTAAACATTAGGGATCTCATCTGCTAGCAGGACAGGGTTAATGTTTGCTTTGCATGTATAAAGGAATAGAAATAATTCTTCATTGATTTTGCTTTAAACAAGATGAACATGTTAAAATATTTACCTTGAAATAAACCTTCTTGCATAATGGATCTATATAAATCTGCCCTACCCAATTCTATTTCTTACTTTGGAGCACAAATGATTCTCTGTACATATTGCCCTCTCACACATACACACCCCTTAAAATTTTTTTTTAAGGCAACAGACTTTTCCCACTATGCAGGCCTGTTTGGGAAAGCAGCTGTGATATATGAATGTAGTAAAATATGTTTATAAGACTGAAAATATAACTTGCTTATATCAGCATGAAATTCAAAGATGGGGGGGGGGAGCACTAAATAAAACTGTTTACATACAGCCAGTTCCTGGCATGACTGATGGTTAAAGGCGCTTTCTTCCATTCAAAGAACCCCTCAGTTATGTGAATGCATTGAAGCAAACAATTCTACAACTCAAAAGGGAGGAGGAGGTGGATGCATTCAACAAGTTGTGACAAAAATATATTGTCAAGTCCAAGAGGCTACACTTTACATAGGACGAGCAAGTATCAGCAAAAAGAAGAAGAAAAAGAAGGATTCTGGCAATTTCAGTCAACATTGATTAATTCAAGAAATGTTTGATCTACACTATACCAAAACCTATCTTTCAGCACCCTAAAACATTTTGTCCCTAGGTATAAACATGGGACAGGATCCAAACTAAGTTAGTCATGGCTAAGTCCCATTGAAATTCATAAGACTTAAGTTAGTCACACTGTCAAAATAATAGTCTCTATTCTACTTCAACTACTGGATATGACTCGGGTTCAAATACCCACACAGCCATTACGTCTACCAGACTGGTCATCATCTCTAGAGCTACTCCCATACGGGTTGTTAAAGCAATCAGGAAAGAGCCAACCCAAACTCCTTTGTGGAAGGGCAAGCTATGAGTGCAAAGAAAAGGACCAGGTATCAATCTGCCGGTCTGGAAGCCTTAATTCAATGTCAGTTGTATTGGATTTATTCTAGGAGCTCCATAGGGAGGGAGAGGAACTCTACACATGAAATACATTTTCTTCTTATGACTACATTTTTTTAGGGCATGTCATTCAAGCCTTAGTCAGCATGTGGGGAGGAAAGCTACACTAACACCTAGGGCTGTTTCAGATCAGGGTTGAATTGATTTAAATCAAATTGATTTAAATCACAATTTAAATAGCTTCACAGAAAAACATCAAATGTAATGACAAATCACTAGTCAGGAAGATTCTATTTGATCATCATTTTCTAGTAAAAGTACTAGAATGAACTTTTATGTTGTCTAATATAACCTTAATACATATTCAGAGATAGATGTAGGTTTCATTTTTAAAAGTACACACTTCTCATGATGCTGTTTCATTGAGGCAAACAGACCTTACATTTCTTTACTGCACTGTTTGAATTTCGCACACATGCCCACAGGTACAGGAACTTTATTAAAATATTCCCAAATGGGGTCTCTTTTATGGCCTGCTGCCATGATAGGTTTTTCAGTTCTACAATGGAGAATAGACAAAGTTTCCTCAGGACTGCATTAATATGTTCTGTTTTTACTTTCTATTCCTCTCCCCTATCCCTTGCATTTATATCCCCGACTCCTGCTTTTTGCTCTGATCTATTCCATGATCCTCCCAAAATTCTCTCTTCAGGCAAATAGGTTTTTTTAGGCAATTAATTTTAATTGTATCTTAAGTTTTTTTCTTTTTTTGTCATGTTATGCTTATGTTATATTTCATGTTTTTTGCTCTGTTTTAATGTTATGTTATGACCAGAAGGTTACAATAAATACATGAACTTACAATGGCCTTCTTTGTCTTTGCACTTTTGTTGGGGAGGGGTGGCAGGGTTTGATTGTGTGTGTGTGTGTGTGTGTGTGTGTGTGTGTGTGTGTGTGTGCGCGCGCGCGCGCGCGCGCGCACTCACACATGCTGTATGTACACCACCCGCAGAATAGGACTAATCAGGTCTATTATCTCACTCTCATCCTCATATACTGCCGTTAACATGTTCATAGAATATAGTTTGAATTATGATTAATATTCACGATGATATCTTTGACCTAGGTTCTTTTTTATGAATTGTTTTTTAAAATTAAAATCAAATTTAAATCCAAAAAGTCCAATTTAATTTTTTTAAAAAAATTAATATATATTTTTAAAATTGATTTTTATCAACTGCATTTCAGATGTAATGCAGATCCTTGGTTGAATTTGAGAACCCTTGATATGCTTTTTCTGTCCAAATGCGCCTCTCAAATTCACCTGAGGTTCAGTTTGGTCAAACAAACCAAGCTTTGAAACCAAGGTACGTAGTTGGCCTGTTTGTTTTAAATGTTGCTGAATTTGCCATCACGTTGCATCCAAACCGACCCCCAAGTTTTATTCTCGGCTTGTAGCAAGAGGCTCAGCACAGAGCAGCCGCAAAACAGCCATGGATTGGGTGAATGGTGGAGGGAGAGGCCAAAGAAACAACTGACAGCAAAACAAACCACACTGCTGTTGGGTTGTCTACAGAAGGAATTCTCTACTTCTTTTCAGAAGCCTGGTTAGAAGTTTCTGTGGCTCTGCATTTCCTCTGATAGAGCCCTTAGCCTCACACTCCCCACTCCCTATATGTTGACAACAGCACAACTCAACATGGACTTATTTCTACTGACCCAACTTGCCTTGCCTTGGTTGCCCTTGAGAAGGCTGCATCAAACTGGTGACCAGCTTACAGTACTGGTATCTCATTAAAGATGCAACTGGTACTTCCCACCCCTGATATCTGTGCTGATCCCATTCAATTTTATGAGCTTTTAGCAAAATTGTATTATGTGTAAACTAATGCATGCAAGCATTTCTACTAAAATCACCTCTTTTACCATCTGTCTCACAATAGAAGAAAACTGTTCACAGAATCATGCCAGAGACAGAAACTAGAAGATAAAATACATCCCAATAAAGAAGTTGCTAGAATGCATCACAGAAATACTTCCACTCGTTTAAATGAGGGGCAACATGATTCCAAACACAGGTATAAATCATGCAGGCAGTAGCTGCTAAAAACTCTCAAAGTGAACTGATTTGGTTCAAGTCCAATACTCCATCTACTAGAACACACAGCTCATGCATGTTGCTGTTTGGAATTACGATCTGTTCCTGAAAAATGCAATTAGGGATAAAGCAGTGTTGTAAATGTCTGCCCACCTATGGTGAATAAGAATTGCCTCCAGGAAAAGAAGGCTGGTTTTTTCCCTAGGCTGCTGACAGCTATAAATTTTGGAGAGCAGAAGGTAGATCTCTGAATCTAACAGTAGATCTTTAGGCAATTTGCAGGGGCTTCTAATTCCAAACAGCTTAGCAAGAGCAAGTAAAATTGCTAGTTATAAAAAATATTGCCTAGCATGCCTAGTCTTGTGCCATCTGGCCATCTCTTATGTAGTATTCCTTATCAGTAAATACGAGTATTGATTGATGATTGGTTGCTTTTGGCCAGGTCTTTGTGCAGATTTTCTGGCCATTTATAACATTTTGTTTAGATATCTGATCTGCAATAACTCAATATAGTTTTGTATTTGGCATGCAAGTCATCCCAACGTATGGCTCATGGGGTGCAACTGGTTTAACCCCAAACCAACATTTTGCCACTTTATCTGCCCCAGCCATTTTCACCTGACTTTAGCAGAAGACCATAAAGTTCTGGTAAGTAGATCCCACAAACCTGGGATATGCTCACCTCTGCTGTCAATGACCTACACTAGTTGCACAGGCAGCTGAGCTAATTAAAAAAAAATAGTGGGCTAGTAGCTTTTGTGAAACTGTTTGCAAGGCTAGAATGAAACTAAAAACACCCCTAATGGTAATTTTGGGGGGAAAACCAGAGCCCCTGGTGGCGCAGTGGTAAAACTGCCGCCCTGTAACCAGAAGGTTACAAGTTCGATCCTGACCAGGGGCTCAAGGTTGACTCAGCCTTCCATCCTTCCGAGGTCGGTAAAATGAGTACCCAGAATGTTGGGGGCAATATGCTACATCATTGTAAACCACTTAGAGAGCTCCGGCTATAAAGCGGTATATAAATGTAAGTGCTATTGCTATTGCTATTATAATAATTCTCCAATTTTTAAAAACAAAAGATCACAACAAGAAGAATCCCCTAGAGTTTGAGATCCACTTAGTGGTTCAAATCCATAGCACAAAACATCCCACACAATCTGTCTGGCTACCTCCCAACATCCACTGGTTGAAGTCTTGTGGTCCACTGATAAGACACTCCTGACTCTCCGCCCGGGGTGGATATTGATCCACAATTAAGGAGCCATGGTCCTAGTAAATCAGCAGTTACTGCTTTGAGTTAACACAGCATTATATTTTCAAGCTGGGTTTGAAATGGCGGTCTAAAGAAGATTTTATCTGATCCAATGAGATATTTTAAGGAGAGCACTATTTACCACAGTAATACAGCTTGCAGGTCAAATTTGCAAGGGAAAATGAGCACTCTATACAAAGGTTAACAAAGAATGTTTCAATGGGTTTTTCCGAAGTATCAATTCTCCTTGCCTCCCCTCCGCCCAATCATTTTGAAATTGCCTTGAAACCTTATTTTGAGCAAAGAAAGCAGCACAAGAAAAAGAGGGGTGAGAGAGAGGATAGGATAGGTGCCACGACTCTACTTCCCTTTGCCCTCTAAAAACGCTCCAGGTAAGGCCAATGACTTTGCAGAGAGGAATTAGTAAATGAAAAGAACTAACCTTTATTTATTTAACAGATTTTTATACCGCCCAAAACTTACGTTTCTGGGCAGTTTACAACAAAGCAAAAACAGAAAAAGTTAAAATGTTAGTAAAAACAAAATGATAAAAGAAAATGTTGAAACATTACAACAATTTAAACTTTAAAAAACATTTTAAAACAGTGTTAAAACTATTAAAAATATTTAATTAAAAGCCTGAGTGAACAGATGCATCTTTAAAGACTTTTTAAAAGCTGTCAGAGATGGGGAGGCTCTTATTTCAGCAGGGAGCACATTCCAAAGCCTTGGGGAAGGAGCAGAGAAGGCCCGTCCCCGAGTAGCCACCAGACGAGCCAGTGACAACTGCAGATGGACCTCTCCTGATTATTTCAATGAGCGGTGGGGTTCATGAAGAAGAAAACCTTCTCTTAAATGCCCAGAGTCCAAGCTGTTTAGGGCTTTATAGGTTATAACTAACACCTTATATTTTGCCTGGGAAAATATCAGCAGCCAGTGTAGCTCTTTCAAGATGAGAACAACATGGTCTCTCCGAGATGACCCAGAGACCAACCTGGCAGCCACATTCTGGACCAACTGTAGTGTCTGGACTACATACAAGGGCAGCCCCACATAGTGTGTGTTACAGTAATCTAGTCTAGAGGTTACCAGCATATGTACCACTGTTCTGAGGTAGTTTATCTCAAGAAATGGAGCAGCTAGTGGATCAGCCAAAGCTGACAGAAGGCACTTCTGGCCTCAACCTAGGACATGAAGGAGAGGCTTGGATCCGAAAGCATCCCCAGACTACGTATCTGTTCCTTCCGGGGAATTGTGAGCCCATCCAGAACAGGCAGATCAAACTCATCTCCTGAGTGGTCTTAAGTTACTAGGTTGGGAGGGAGTTTAGGAAACTCTGGAGTTGAGAGGCCTCACCCATGTCCCTGAAAAATCTGCTGGTTCACGTGATGATGAAAGACACAGAAATGGGAACAGTCAGGGGGTTGCACCCTCAGTTCCTATCAGTTTCCTAACGAGATAGAGAAAAGATGCAGCAGGTTCAACCGAACCTTCTCCTTCTCCCCCAATTCATTCTCGACCCTGGTGATCTACTTCTGTTTACAGCAGCACTCCTTGAGTCTTTAGCATTCAAGAACACCATCTCTTGAGCAAATGAAGGGGCAGACTCAACAATGAATGAAAGAGACAGACGTATAATCTTGTTCAAAGGAGGAAACAGAGAGAAGAGCACAAGTGTGACCACAGAGAATGTTGCCAGCTCACCTTTACACCAACCTCCCTCCCCAAAGAATTCTTGGTTTTGTCAGGAGAGGGCAGATAGACAGTCTTGTTGAGAAACTGAGCAGCGTGAACCAGCCTATGGAACACTACAGCATCGAAAAAGAAACATTCATTGCATGAACATTTGAAAGCAAGAACTTGCATCATAAGGTGCTTTTAAAATTGTACCATACAAAGCAAGTACGGCTGGGTCATCCTAAGCTGTTATAAAGGACCATTTATTACTTTGCGTGTTTTGGCATTGAAGCACAAAAGCAAGCAACGAGGTAAGTAGGTAAGACTGGAAAAGATTTCAAAATAGCCACATGGTACAGAACTGTGTGCAGAACCATATGCTACTAGTTCTTTCTGCCATGTCACTTCCAACTTGGGGAGAAAAATTGTATGGTCACTAAGGAAGTAGAACAAGACTCCCTTCTCCCCCACCCCATTCTTTTGCAAATATTATTTTAAGCTATTTCTCTTGCAAATCCATCAGCTACTAAGAGGAAAAAATTATGGGACATACACAATTAAAATATTCCAAAAATGATCACTTCCAGAAGCAAAAATATTTGACACTGGCCTTCCTGAGAAAAAATATATTGCTACAATGCTGCTTGTCAAAAACATCCACTTTCAAATTATCTACAAACTATGTACTACCTTCCTCCTGTGACAGTGGTCTAACATCTTCTGCAACAGGTGTATAATGAAAATGACAATTTTGGCACATGGTCTGTTCTTATCCAGAGAAACCAAGTACTTTGCAAATGGTAACCTAGGTCATATCCATAAAGTGTATTAAAAGGGGGATGAAAGACACTACTGGGAATCTATTCTCTCTTTTTCTATCTAAAAAGGTACTGGGCTAATATTCTGGAAGTAGTAAATTAACAATATTATCCAAGGGCGGGGGAGATTTTAAAAACAGTTTCCCTTAAATTGTTTCAATGATAAGTATGCAAGACCAAGATGAAAATCATACAGATAAAAAAAATCTGAGACAATAGTAACACATGCCCAAAGTAAACAAAAAGGAATCTGCAACACTGAATGGGATTGCTAAACTAAACATGCAACTACTGGGTTGAGAGGAGACAAAATCACCTTGTATTCAACACAAACACGCACAAATAAAACATCAACACCATAATCACTGTCAGAAGCCTATCCTAAATAAAGTGTATTAAAGGGGGGGTGAAAGACACTACTGGGAAACTGTTCTCTCTTTTTCTATATAAAAAGGTATTGGGCTAATATTCTGGAAGTAGTAAATTGATCCTACTACTGGGATCAAGCAAAATCTGAGACAATAGTAACACATGCCAAAAGTAAACAAAAAGGAATCTGCAACACTGAATGGGAGGAGACAAAATCACCTTGTATTCAACAGAAACACAAACACGCACAAATAAAACATCAACACCATAATCCCTGTCAGAAGCCTATCCTAAACAAACAAACAAACAAAACATGAAAGGCATAAAGCTTGCATGTATGCCCTATCCCCAAAACTCATTTCCTTCATCATCCTTTTCCCCGTTTCTAAATTACACAGACAGGCAAAGTCTCTATATGGAGGCCAAATTAGTTCTTCTCTTCACAGTGCAAAGCCATTGTTCTTCACCCCGGCTCACACTTCACAAAGCACCTTGACGTTAGGGTCTCAGACCCATTACCATTGTCCACATGTTGCATTAAAACTAAGGGCAGTATAGAGCAGAAGCAAGATGTTAATGGCTTCACCTTCCTACTTGATTTAGCCATTGGCCATCTTCATCCCGCAGCAACACATGCAATCCCATTCAATACAGAAAGAAAAAGCAACAGCTCATCTTCATACAGAGTACAACCAAAGGCATTATCAGGAACTTCGCTAAAATAGTGAGGAAAGGTTTTAAAATGAGGCTCAAATCCACCACATCCTTGGGCAGAGTCCTCTTCAAACTGTTCAACCTCTGCTTCTTGTGGTAAAATTGCCTTCCAAGTATTTTGAATACAAACCTCTTCTAAACTTCCTCTGTCTTTTGAGGCCCACAACCCACTGACAGATAGTTCCTCACTGCAGAGAAGCCCACAAATTGAGGCCCTCATCTGGCACTGTCAATGAGAAAAAGACTAGAAGACGGAATTTCAGACACCTTTCTAAAACTAACCATCCAGGGATAGATAGAGACAGTAGCTAGAAGCTGCTATGTATTCCATGTCTCTGGCAGTTTCCATGGTTAACATAACAATTCTGACGACTGCAATATTAAGCCCTGCTTTGGGGAAGAAAGTGGCTCTTGTTGGATCTCCCTCCCTGGCAGGGTTGATTTGATTTAAATCATGATTTAAATCGCTTCACAGAAGGACTCAATTTTAATTATTTAAATCACAATTTAAGTATCTACTCAGGAAGATTCTATTTAAACATCATTTGCTATAAAAGTACATTACTGTTGTCTAACATAACCTTAATACATATTTAGAGGTAGATGAGGTTTCATTTTTAGAAGGTGGGTACACATTGCAACAGGTACACACTTCTCATAAGGCTGTTTCATTCAGGCAACCAGCCCTTGCATTTCGTTGTTGCACTGTTTACATTTGGCACACATGCCTTTCTTAACCATAGGTACAGGAACTTCATTAAAATATCCCCAAATGGGGTCTCTTTTATGGTCTCCTGCCATGATAGGTGTTTCCCTTCAACAATGGAGGATAGACTTGGAAAATGTTTCCTCAGGACTGCATGAATATGTTCTGATCAATTTTGGTTTCACTTTCTATTCCCCTCCCTATCCCGTGCATCTATATCCAAACTCCTCCTCGCTCAGATCTACTCTATTCCCCCAAATCCTCTATTCATTCATTGACCTTCTTTGTCTTTACACTTTTGAGCAGGAAGCAAGGGTTTGACTATGTGTGTATGCGCTGTATGTACACCCACCTGCAGAATAGGTCTGATCAGGCCTGTTATCTCTTTCATCCCCATATACTGCTGTTAACATGTTCACAGAAAATAATTAGAAGTTAGGATTAATATTCATGATGATATCTTTGACCTAGGCTCTTTATGATTTTTTAAAAATTAATTTAAATTTTAAAAAATCATTTATTTTTATCCTCAGAAATTATTTTTATCCAGGAAATCCTGCTCCCTGGATATCCCAGGTATCTTACACGTGTGTGCGCACACACACTCTCTCACTCACTCGCTGGTGGTGCCTGCTCCACAGTCTGAGAACCACTGGACTAGAATATTAATTTCAAAATGAGTGCTTTTAGGTTGTATTCTAGTAAACACAACTCTTTCAGCTACAGAGTTTAAAATCAAGTTCTGTATTGACCATTGGGAGCAAGCACAATTGCAAAACAAAAACAAACCAAACACCGGACAAGAAGCCCAAGGCATCAATTTGTTTGCTCTTTGTAGCCTGAGTAATTTCACTGTGCCAGGATAGTCTGCAGCCTATGAAGAGACTGTGGATTCTGAAGCCACTGTGCATAAGGAGTGTAAAGTCCTGGTGTTCCATGCTCAAGTGCTTGGCTATGGGCTAGACAGTGCACAGTGAATGTTTCAAACCTATCTACCATTGTACCCCTTCCAGTCCTGGATGTAGGCTGCGCCCAGCTAGAAAAGAGTGCTAGGGAGCTGTCCAGCAAAAGCTGCAACAGCTGGTGCAAATGAATCCCTTCTGTTACTCCACTCAAGCTGACCCTTAAATCAAGACCTTTTGAGAAGTTAATAGGAAAATATAATTAGTAACACTGACAGTTTGTGACAATCAAACATCATGGAAAAAATGATGAAAAATCTAAGCATATGGACCATGGAGAATGTCAAAAGCATCAGATGACTCAAATCAAACAGATGCCTATCACACTTTAAAAAAACCTCTCTCTCTCTCTCTCTCTCTGTGAGAAATAGATGCTCTGGTCACTTCCCATTCTCTCCAATTTCTGATGTTTCCTCTCTTCCCGGCACTGGATTATTTCTCTTCTTGTTCCCAGTTCACCAAGACTTAAATGAAAAACTCTTGATTAGACTGTTAATGCTGTTGCTCCAAAGAATCAAAGCATTTCTGGACCACTGCTCTCTCTACACCTTTTGTTGGGTGAGGGCCAGGAGAACACCCTACTTGAGACAGCTTGAAATGATGCAGTTCAATCCTCCCCTGCAGTCCAGAAACCTCAGCTGTCTTGAAGAAATATCAAAAGATGGAAACCTTAAAGAAACAATGTTAACTGCTAAAAGCAGAGGCACTACAAACTTGTGTAGTTGCAATCTTATCACAGTACACTGAATAGTATATCTACTGTGAAAATCAGCCATCCCCTTTCTATAGCACTCACAGGGGCAGAGAAAAACTTGAACAAATGTTGGCAGCCTCTGATAAAACTGTAGAAAATGGTGTGTGTCGGGGTTTTTCCCCCTATACTGCCCCCATTTTGAGTGTCTCCCCCTTGTTCTTGTCTGGATTTCTTTACAGGAGATAGACCTCCTTCAATTAGCAGAAGAGTGGAGTATAAATATGACAAACTCACACATTTTTGGGAAAAGCCGTCCAAAATATTGTACAATAATATTTCAGCACTATATCTAGAGTGCAAACTCTGTGCAAGATTTGGACAATTTCTTTCAAATGCAAAATGTGTTATTCTTAAGGCTACAATGCCAGAGTCTCTGTTTAAATTCTCAAGGTGATAAAGGGAAGGGATAAAACTTATATATCTACCTATAAATACATCTGCCTATAGGTGATATCAGATGTCTGACTACACTTCCATTTTTATCTTGGCTCTGACTTGTCATGCCCCAGTTCTCAAATTCCTTTTTGTGGTGAAGGCAGTGATCCTGGGGAGAGTGTCTCTCAAGCACCACATGAATTACATCAATAAGCTGGGCAGTCAATTGTACATGTGTATGCATGTGCAGTTTGCCCCAATGTACATGATCCTTACCCCCTCTCCAAATGGGCACACATGTGACCATCCAGCTACTTAGGTTAGTTGTGTAGTGCCATGTGCATATGATTCTGAGGCCCATTCCTGGTCCCCACAATGTAAAGTGAATTACCTCAGGGCCAGACACCTGAACTAGACCTGCATATCAAGTCAATATGTACTGCTACGATTGTAATTGCTGTTTAGACCATGAAGCAAAACATATTTGACTGGTTGTTGGTTTTGCACTGAAACTAAATCAAATGCAAATGTAATCTATAACTCATCCTCCAAACAAAGTCCAATTACTGAATGAAACCATCAGACAGACCACTTTTATCATCATTCTGGTTTTTAAAAAGTAAAATCCATACGCAATACAAAAAGTCTCACACAACTAAGCAACATAGCCTCACTGGGAAAGACAAATGCCAAATTACGCGAACAAACTATCAATCTCATTTTACCTTTCTCAGAGGTAACATTTTATACAGAAATGACATTAGTACTCCAATTAAACCAGTTCTATTATGGACGTTAAATAGGGTGTTATGGTGTGATTTTTGTGAACTTAATGCACTGTTGTAATGCTAAAACAATGGGTTCTTTCACAAGTAAAGATTAATGAGGCTTTATAACTAGAGCATTAACTTATTTACACTAATCTTATATCTTCACAACAATTTTAAAAAAAAAACTTCAGCAAGAAGTCTGCTAGCTTTTCCCAAATGTTATACTGTCCAGATGTTACCATGTTGAAATCTACATACCAGTAGCACCTGCTTCCCTAGCAAGGACACGGTTCTAAGTAACTTGCTCAGAATAGCCACAGACAGTTCAATAAATATTTTGGCAGCTAAATACAGTTTTTCAGAAACCAGAAATTTTGTAAGAACAGGCCCTCAAAACGAAGAGAAAAGCTCACAAAAGTCATGACAGCCATAGAAAAGAGAAGCAGCACTCGTGAAACTGCTGTACAGCAATAAGGAACTTGTATGTATGGTGGGATACTCTGGACCAGTGTTCATTCTCTCCTCTCTTTTTCCCCCCATCTGTGTGTGGAATGAATCTTGTTCCAACTGGCAGTATCAAGGCAGTCTGCACACATGCATATTCAGAGTGGGACCGTCCTGATTCAATCTGAGTGGAATCTAAAATTAACTGAGCGGACATCAAAAATGTGTGAGTGCATGCACACTTGCACACCTTAGAGGGAACACTGCTCTAGACTCATTAAAGATGCTTCCACTCTCACCCCAGATGAGTGCTAAGTAGACACTGTCCCTAAAATACCTAGTCCACCATTGCAGCACAGGAGTGCGATCACAATGCGAATTTTCTGGGGTGTGTGGTGGGGGGGGGCACAACTGTATGGCCAGCAGTTCTACCCCTCTCTAGAATCTAAAATAAAAAATTCCACCTAAGTATTTTTTTGCCTGGGTTACACCAGTGACTACTAAAATACAGGGTCTGACAAACCCCAGGCACCAGGGCACCATAGCACCTAGAGAAAACTGGCTCACTGATAGTTTCATAGCAATTCTGCCCCCAGAACACTCTCACCATCTCTCCTCCTCTCCACTGTCACACCACCTCTCCTTTTCCCTCTCCGAGTCTTTCCAGGCATGCCCTCCAACTTCACCATGTAGGCAAACAGCTCCCCTTCCCTTTTTGCATGGAAAGGTATTGCAAGAAGAAGCCAGGTTGCGAAAGTGGCAGTTGATGTTCAATAGAGGCAAGAAGGCTCTCTGTTGGAGGAGATGGTGGTGGGCAGAGGGTATTGCTGCAGCTCTGAAGTAGGAGAAAAGCCCATGCTTGCTAGCCAAGAGGAAACAAGGAGGCCACTGCTCCTTTTTCCTTCCTGCCTCCCCCCTCCTGGGGCATGCTCTGACATCTGCAACTGCTGCTGTTCCAGATTCACATACTCTGGGATGCACTGGAACCCCTACTGCTCATTCACTTGCTGGCCCGTCCATCATCATTTGCATCTCCCCAGCACTGCACTTCTATGTTTCGTTTTCCCCCAGGAAAGGCCTCAGAGTGTGCAAAGTTGGAACAGCAGCAGCAGTGATGGCGGTTGCAGTGGTGTCAGATGTTCTAGGAGAGTAGGTGCCTCATTTGCCTCATTTTCCAGGCAATTCTTAACCTCCACTTAATTATTTTGCTGAAATTGAGACAAAGATGTGAACACTTTCCCCACAAACAGAAGATCATTTTCTTCCACCATGGTGGATTTTTTTTAAAAAAGCTTTTTGAGAGGGGCTTGTTTAGGTAAATCACTTTCAAAGTATGTATTTATAGAACTTAGATTGTTAAACAGATATGAAAACAGTTTCCACTCCCCCCACCACTATGTTGGCAGTAGTCATTCTGACTAGGTTATTCAGAGATAAATAAAATCTTTATTACTTCCAGGCAGTCCTGCTTCTGGTTTAAATATGTTACTTCTAAAGAGGATTTACTCTTTAGCCCATTTACTCTCCCCTACCCCTAAAGTGTCTGTCACAAAGTCTAGTAATTTGGTCAAGTGCCCACTGCTTAGCTTCTAAAATTTTGAACTGGCTCCTAGAAGCAAAGAGAATTTGTCAAGGCCTGGTGTAAAAGTAAAAATTAAACATTACTACTCCCTGACATCCTTGCTTTCACTTGTACACACCTTGTGTAGGAATCCAAGGTTTGTTTGTTCTTAAAGAATGCTAGTTTTAAGAACCAAAGAAGGCAAGAGTCGTCCCAATGCATCAAACCAAAATGATTACCTAGTACATTATTCTATTTCACCACAGTGACCAAGCAGATATTGCCAGGAAGTTCATAAACAGGGCATGAAGATTATAGCCACACACACACACACCACCCCCCAGTTAACAGTGTTCTATGACATTTCTGCCTCTGAGCCTGGGAAATTCTATTTAGATATAATGGCTAATAGCTACCGATATACCCAAATGACAGGCCCAACTCTGTGAATTCTTCCAATTCCTCTTTAAAGCTAGGGGTATCACCACATCTTGGGCCAACAAATTACATGTTGTAAAGAAATACTTTCACCTGTCCTGAATCTACTGTCCATAATTTCACTAAGTGATCCTGAATTTTAACATTAGTCTTGTTTCTGTCCGCTTTCTCTGCTCCATTCATAATTCTACAAACCTGTATCATGTCTTTCCCTGGTCATTTTCCTTCTCAGCTAAAGAACCCTAGACTTTTTAGTCTTTCATCACAGGACCAATGTTTCAACCCCTTAATTGTTTTTGGTTAAACTTTTTGGCATCTTTTCCAGCTCTATCAAATCTATTTTGAGATGGGGCAACCAGAATTGTATGCAATATTCCAAGTGCAGCCACACCACCAATGTGCAGAAAACTGTTACAATACTTACCTTATTTTCAACCCTATCCCTAATAACCTCTAGTACGGAATTTGTCTCTCTCACTGGCGTCAGGATGTTCGTTTCAAACCTCCTGAAATATCCACTCTGATTACTGTTAGAACCATTTCCTTTCCAACCCAGACAAACCTTTCTTTGAAGAGACCTATGACCCATATTTGCAAAACATTGTAATATCCAACTTAGTACATGAGTAACCTGGTGTGGTTGGTACCATCGGAGGGGGTGGGGTGCTCATAATCATTTTTTTACAAGGTCTATAGCCCTAGAGATGGAAAATAGATGATGGCATTGCAACACTTTCAGCTTTCAGTGTATCAGCAGCCAAATTTGTAATGGTGTTTTAAAAACACAAAAACCATTATAAAATTGTACTGATGTTGTCGGGGAAATGGAAATGAAAACTGGCAGGAATGTCCTCCAAAGATTACTCCATGGAGAGAACGAAACAATTTGTTCATTGTTCTCCTAATCCTGATGCTAACCTTTCCTTTTGCGCAAAAATAACCGTAATTTGACCCTAATTGATCAGGGGTAGGAAAAAAGAAGGAGCTATTAACACACAGAAAGCTCTGTTTCCCATTTCTAGTGGGATAGATGTTACCAAAAATCACCATGTGCATTTATCCCTGAGATGGTACCGATGGCCAAAATCTGTGGGCTTGCCTCTTGGACTGACACTAAATCCAGCTCAAACATGTCTTTCAAACACACACAACCAGCAGAGCTAACAAACAACAACCCCAACAGCAAAAGCATAATTTTAATGCATACCCATCCTACAAAGGCTCTGAAATAGGGTCCTTTAACCATTTCTCAAGCCTTTCATGCCAAGCCTATCACTACAATATTCAGTCAGCCACAGCAAAAACACTTTAACACAGGATGATAATGATCCGTGTGTAGCAGCAGTAGCCAGTGTGTGCAGTAGCAAATCCAGAAGTGCAGACACTCTCCATGACAGCCCCCATAGTCAAGCCCACCCTTACAGCCACACCCCATAGCTGTGCCCACACCAACAGCTGCATCCCCTATGAACACACCCCATGGCCACACCAATAAATGCAGTAATTTGGGGGGCTTCTATTACAAGAGGTCAAGGACAGTTTCCTAATCCTACAGAGGTTGTACCTCATGTGGTTATTCACACTGACCTAGACGTCCCCATTGCACAGAGCTGGTCAAGGAAACACAAGAGACATCGCCAGGTATGGCTAGGAAAGACCCTTTATTTTTATTTATTTTTATACTTATATCCCACTCTTCCACTACCAGTCTGTGCAAACACAGACAGTACTGAATGCAACAGACCAGTGGTCTGACTTTCAAACATTTCATCGGCAAAATGCACAAAGAAGCTTAAGTTTTAAACATAATACTATAAGAACTCCCTTACGGACAGGCCTATCCCAAAAGGACACACACTCGAACTTAGCACCATTTAGATGGCATTAAAAAGCATTAGACATTCACAGAGGAATGTGTCTGATCACTAGCTCTTAGTCATGATGGCTAGGTAGATACCCCATGTTCAGAGGGAATATACCTTTGATTAAAAATTGCAATCTCAAGAAGTTCCCTGCATTTCCCCTACCTCCACTCCTCTGCACTCGCTCTCTCCCTCCCCCTCTGGTTCCCCCTCCCATTTATTTCCTTTTTTGGGAGCAGTTTCCTTTTTACTCCTGGTAAAACACTGTGGGAGATCAAGGCACTGCCATCCCTTAAATTTGCCGCCAGCCTCTGACAAGCAGAAATCCAACCAATGCAGGATGCAGCTGTCCACTCTCTCTCCCTCTTCCTCTGCACTGAGGTGACGCTTGACCTGGTGCAATCCTGCCGGTCAGTCAGCTATTTCTGCAGGGTGAGAAGGATGGGGGAGGGCCAGAGCCTCTCCACTGCCCTAAGTACCACCAAGCCAGACTTTGTGGACAGGAGCTGGGAAGGGGTCCTTGCTCTGAACCCCCTTGCATATGGTCCATGCCAGCACTGCAGCCTCCCCGGCATCTTGCCAGCTGAAGCCGCAGTGCCAGTGAGAGGAGTGAAGGAGCCCGGAGAGAGGCACACACCTGCTGCTGCTGCAAACTCCTGGGGCCAGTCAGGCTACAAGGAAGGAAGCAGTCGTGCACTAAAGCATCCGCAGTACCCCGAGGTGCATGGCAGGAGGGAGAGAGGCAGCCTGTCCTACTTGACTCATCTCACTGGCTACACCACTACACTCCTAGGCTCCTGCCCTTCCAGGCAACGCTACCACCGCCTGTGCGCCCACAGAGAGGCCTTTTTGGAGAGGCGCTGGGGCCAGTGCAGGGGGCTGAGCAACAGAGTTTGCAGCGAGTCAGCCAGCTGCCCACAATCCATGTTCCGGCTGGGGTGGAATAGTCAGAGCAGGTGAATTTCAGCCACCTGATGGTGAGCCAAGCAGCACGCACTGCACCAGTGAGATGGGCAGGGCCAGGGAACTGCAGATGAAGCTACTCACACACTGGGTTCTGCAAGTTGCTGTGCAATGGTGCAAGTGTGTCGATGCCCGGGGAGGGGGGCACCTGGGGGTCAGGAGCCAGAGAAATACCAGGCCGAAGACCCAGCCCAGCCTCACAACACCCCTGGGCCCGGCAGACCTTGTTAGTGACTCACACAACGCAAGTGCGCAACCTTGAATGTGCCACAGGATCTTTTGCAATGCACAGGTTTTGCATGACAGACACATTGATGTGGAAGTGTTCCCATGAAGGCAGATAGTTAGATAAGCATTGACTTAAAGGATCAAAATATTTTATTTATAATTATTGTAAAGGGATTAATGTTATTTCTCCTTACACATAACTAGTATGGAAAACTTTGTTATTACGTCACAAGTCCTCACATTGAAAATAATTCTGGAACTAAGCACGGCTAATCCCTAGCTCAAATTAAACTCTGAGGAAGAGCTTAGAGAAATGCAGTAAATGCTCAACTAGATATTCTTCCCTGTTAAGATCCTTAAGATACTAGCATCCACACCACACATTTAAACTGGTTTAATAATTTAAGCCAGGCATTCTGGGTTCTGTGAGGGGGCTAAGGGCGGATATGTAAGGGAAAGTGCTTGGCACTGTTACCAAACTATAATTCCCAAGATCCTTTAGTGGTAGCCAGACCTGTCAAGATAGCTATAAAACAATCATAAATTTGTAATGCAGATCTATCCTCAGAGACATTACCATGGAAAAACAAAAAGAAATAATGCTGAAGTTATATGGAGGTCTATGTATATGCCATACTAAACAAAAACTAGTTTCTGTGTTCAAACTATCAAGTAAAGCTGAATAATGTGGCATAATTTATTTTACCTCATCACTAAAGATGGGACAAGAAATTACACAGGACACTTGAAATTCCATTCCCAATCACTCAAAAATTTATTTTCGTCACCTCTTTGACATCCAAGATTTCAGCAAGCACTGACCACACTTTGCAGTCATACTAAGGACTAGAAATTTGCTTTGATTTTTAAAACTAAAAGCAGTGCTTGTCAAAAAGCTCTCTGCACTTTTTCTGCTCTGCTGCAAAACTATAGCACATATGCAAGCCCTATTCACACATTTGTTTAAAAAGGCTGTATGCAAGTACAGTCTCCTGGACATCTCAACCTTCCAGTCACAGAAATGCCTGCCATCATGGTTGCAGCATTCACCTCTTCAGTTGAACACCCTTGGAACCATGAGAGGCACATGAGAGGGGGTGTGTGATGTGCAAGGTGGGACTTCCAGCACGCTTCTGGATGGTTGTACTCTCGTACAGCCTTTTAAAACTAACGACCAAATAGGGCTACAGAGCCCTGACAATATGTAAGGATAAAACAAGAAAACAACACAAAACATAAACAAGAAATTAACACTCATCTACAAACAAATTATTAAACATTGATTCCTGCAAATTCTCTGTTGTAAGCACATTAGATATAGATATAGGTAGTTCCCTTCTCTAAAGGCAGTAAATTATTTTGTTGCTAACAGCTCCTTTGGGTACAAACGCATTCATCAGGAGCCAAACAGTATTACCACTTGCAAAGGGGATTAATACAAATATGCCCATTCTACGGGAGCATACTTCATGATATTAAGGGTGGGATAATTCATAAAGACAAGCAGGAGAAGGCAGCATTTTGCACTTTCTGTGTGAGCTATAAATAGTTCCAGCATTTTCAAGAAAGCTCTTCTCCAGCACACTAAGTGTTCTACATGCTTTATATTTCATTACAGACACAGGACTGTTTCCAGGTTGTTAAATAAGTAATGTTCAAACCCTTACCAAGTTTTCCTGGTTTCTGGCAGCTATTTTCTGATCATCTTCTCCCCCGTTTTTCATGTATTTGACTTCTTCCACAGGTTTGATCCTATACTCATCTGAGGATTTAGAGGGGGGCGGGGGAAGAGACATATGTCAGAAAAGTTACAGAATCTAGAGCTCAAATGAAACAGCAGGTGGCTTTTTTTAAAAAAGCAACAGAGAGTCTACAGACATTTGTAGATAGCTATCCAATGACAGCCTCTTCTCCTGCGCATCCACCCTACAGTCTAGGAACAGCTCTTGGAAGCAACAGTCAACTATAACATGGCTTGTAGATGAAACTGTATGTTAATACAGCAATTTTATGCACATTTATTTGGAATAAGTTTCACTGATTTCAGCAGTATGCATTTCTGAATTGTAAAAAATATATATATTACTTGTTACATGCATAGAATTGGGTTGCAAGAGGTTCTACAAAGAACCAAGTATCACTTTATATTTGTGTACATGTTACAGACTGAACCCTTCAAAACACTTTTAATGTACACACATCTTCCAAATGCACCATGGAAATATGCACCAGAGAACTGGGACAATAGCAGCTCTGCAGCACATGAGGGGTGGGAGAAGAAAACCTGCATGTATTATAGAGATAGCCCTACCACAAAGCAAGCTAAGGTGGTGGATTTCAGGCACTATAAAGGGCAGCAGATTGGGAGACTAACAGATTTGATATTAGCCCCATTAATTTCAATAAAGTTTGGACAAGAGAACTTCCCAATAGATTCTACCCCATGTTAATAAGGGAGAGGAGATTGCCATTAGCTAAGGCTCATTCTGATGTGCTTCAAACATGCACTGTCTTTCAAGTGCACCCATTCATACTGTAACGTCCGAAGCTGTCCTGAAATACATTTGTGCCAGATGCAGAAGTTTGGGGTCCAGAATTGGCTCATATTAGTATCAACCATTCAGATACATGACACTCTAGAATGAATTAGAGGTCAGGTCCCTGCTCTAAGGGACTTTCAATCTGTATACTGATATAAAGAAGGCAACTGAGGAATGGAAGGGGAATGGAGGCAGGACAAAATGGGAAAGAATATGCAACGGGCTTAGGCAGAAAAATGAGAAATTTGGTCTTGGACATATTGAGCTTGAGCTTATTATCAGACATATTAGACAGACCGTTGCAGTTTATCACTCTCTCTGATTTGACTCCCTCTGGTCCTTAGGTCTCTGTAATCCTGCCCTCAAATGGCTTTTTTCCTACCTGCCTAAATTTGTTCTCAACGTCTCCATGGGGCAGGAGGGGGAGCACTGTTACAGAAGGAATAGAGACCAAGGCATTGGGCTAAAGGCTTAACAGAAAAGATGTGTTTTAAGAAGGGATTTGAAGGAAATCAGAAAGAAGCATTATACAGGGCTTCTAGGCAAAAAGGTAGAAAGGAGGGAGCCACTGGAGGAAGAAGATCTTTCAATGGCTAGTGATGGTGGTGGCAATGTGAAAATGAGCAGGTGTGTAACAGGATATGGGAACTGAGGGGTAGAGAGAGAGGCAAGGCCATGGAGGGCTTTGAAGGTAAGAAGGAGCTTGTGCTGAATGAATGAATGGACAGGAAGCCAGTGAATAAACAAAGGTATGACATGATCGATGCAATAAGACAGGTGAATGATTTTGATGGACTAAGATATTTTCATGTCTGCCCTAGGCCTGGGCTTTGTCAGTCTTCATAAAGAAGCATTTGAGAACTTAGGAGTTGCCTGAGGTTATATTACCCCAGAAAGAACAGGTTTGTAGCTTGGGAATGCTCTTGGACCTGGGTGCCTCAGGTTGAGGTTGTAGACAGGAGTGCTTTTTATCAGCTGCAATTGATTCTACAACTCTGCCCATTCCTTGAAGAGAAAGACCTGAAAACAGTGGTAACCTCCAAGTGGGACTACTCCAAGTGGGACTACTGCAATGTGCTCTTTGTACGAAGTTTGGAAACTTCAATTAGTCCAAAATGTGGCAGCCAGATTGGTCTCTGCAGTATCCTGGAGAGACCACATTATGCCTGTTTTAAAACAGTTGCACTGGTGGTTGATATATTTCTGGGCAAAATACAAAGTGCTGGTTATTACCTTTAAAGCCCTGAATGGGTTACCTGAGAGAGCGCCTTTCTCTACAAGATCCCCACCACTCATTAAGATCATCAGGAGGGGTCCGTCTTCAGGTGCCAGCAGTCATCTGGTGGAGACCTGGGATTGGGCCTTCTCAGTTGTTGCCCCGAGCTGTGTAACACACTCCCCATAGATAGAGGTTTATCTTTCTTGGAGGCCTCCAGGAGAGCCTTAAAGTCCCATCTTTTAAGCCTGGCTTGTAATATCTAGCTTTACTTTAAATTAGTTTTAATCTTGTTTATTTTTTTAAAATTTTTTTAATTATTTTATTATGTGTTGTTTATTTTAATGGAAACTTCCCTGAGCCACTTTGGGAAGGGCCATATACAAACTGAATGAATGAACTTACAAAACAGAACATTGCGGTGATTTGACTATACAGTCACTATTTTCCCATCTTTGTTTATTTCCCCCACCCCCATTTATTTAGAAACTACCTTTGCACTTAATATAGTTCCTAAGATGGTAAACAAATACTGTTTTGCCATGGTAGTGCTACAGACTGATTCCTGCTGATTCAAAACCATTCTTTAGAATCTCTGCTGTTACTCATGAAATGAATCTCCTCTTCATGTTTCCCCCAGATTTGTGTTAAGCAGGACTCATAGTGGAAAAACATTATGACAAAAGGGTGGTGGGGGAATTGTGCTCCTACAGCACAATCCCTTAATTGTCATTACATTATGATTGTACTGTCCTGCATCAAATATTTTTGACTGATATCTTCTCATAGGTTCAAGAGATTATTGTTATACCAGAAATCTCTTGAACCTATAAGAAGATATCAGTCAATAATGTTTGATGCAGGACAGTACAATCATAACGTAATGACAATTAAGGGATTGCGATGTAGGAGATTTTTGATTGTCATGCTAGAAAAAAATAAGTTTAAAATAATATGTTGTCAATATAAAGAATCACTTGCCAGAGGGAGGCTAAAATATCTGAGCTCTCCGCTGAGAAAACACAAGTATCTTCTAGGTAATTTGACTGTCACTGTTAAGAGGAATATCTGACTAATTATGACCCTACAGCAGTATAAGATGAATCATAGCAGCAATAAAATATCTGTCTTGGAAGTGGCCTAGTGCCCTTCAGAATCAAGAACTGGGTTTTTAGGAGAGACCACCAACAACTATTATTTTCAGTCAAATGCTGACATTCACTACGGGAGACTGCTCCAATAATTCAACCAAACATCACTAGGCCAAACCATATATTAAAACATTGCTGTGCTGTTCTGACTTTCCTGTTGGTGGGATTAACAAGTACAGGAGACCACAAGTGCATGTTCAATTCAACAAGAACATCATCATGCAATGGCAAGCCTCAGTTTACTATCTAATGCAGTCTTAGCATCAATGCAGATATTCAGTTACTTACAGGGTACAAACTGTACCATCTTGGATATCAATGGGGGTAGGGGTAGCTGCCTATTTGAAACTGCTCCAATATTAAAGATCTGTCATATGTGAAATGAAAATATGTGAGAAGAGAATATGTGTAATGCACAGGTTTTTCTTACAGGCTGCAGTTTTGATTCAACATAAAACTTTTAACATAACATATTCATTTAGAAAAGAACTGTTCTGCTGGATCAGACTAAGGCCCTGGTCAACATTCTGTTTTCTGTTAACACCATGTGCAGTGTGACCCTAAAATTTAGATAAGGATTCAGAATAACACCATTTTGTTACAATTCCTGCCAAAACTAAGTTAAATACTGTACAACTGAAAATGATTTTACAGATACTTTATCTCTATCTTAGTATAGTACTATGAATCAAAATGCATTCCTTATTTGAATATGTACTATGTAGGATAACATTACATTTGTTCATATCACAATGTCTGGAATTGATTTTGTGCAACTTCCTATTCTATAATTGATACTTTTATTGAAATTAGGACTGGGACACCAGTCAAATATGGTCAACTGAGTGCCTACTCAAAAATATCTGAAAATAGTCAAATATTACATCAATACACAAGAATGCCCTTGTGAAAGTGGTGTTCTATTTTCTCTTCAGAATCATAGAATCAAAAGGCAGAAATGAGAGCTTCTTGTTTACAAACCCGACCAACACACACACACACACACACACACACACACACACACACACACACAGCTCTCTAATCAAACACATTCTAAAAGTTACTTTTCCTGTATGTGTTATTGGTTTAATTTCATTTTGAACAGAATTTGTGATTAAGCAATCCACAGGGCTTCATAATCAAAGCCCAAAAGCTATCAAACTCTTGAAAATAATTCACATGTATTTTATTAACATAACATTGCTAACTATACATAAAATTGACCACTTGTAAAATAATGAAATTAAATTTTAACACATAACTTGGTTTTTGTAAGTTTGTAATGACTCTGTTACATTAAGAACTGTTTTAGCTTTACCAGGTGGACCTTATTATCCATGGGGTTCCATTCCCATAGATCACAGCGGATAAACAAAACCACAGATAATGAGGCATTGGGTATGGGATCACAGGGGTTGTCACTGGACCCTTCAAAACTGTGGTTAACACTTTTTTAAAAAGGGGGAAACAGACCAAATAAAGTGCTCTACTGTGCTCCACAGGTCTCCTGGCATCCAGCAATGGCCCCACCCAAAGTCCCAAATGGTCTCCAAAAGTCATGGATTTTTTCCAAATTTTTTTAAAACAAAATGAGCCACAAAATTGTCCTGTGGACAAAATGGGGGTCAGAAATGACCCCCAAGATCACTCCCAGCCTTCTAGGAACCATGGATATGGTATCCCTTTCGTATCTGCAAATAAGGGGTTCTATTTCGCATGGATATGTGAAACTGCAAATAGTGGTTCTGTGTATAACAAGGTTTACCTGTACTGTTAAGTGGACATAACATGTGAAGTGCATGTGAAGTGCTTTGAACTGTCTACTACACATACATGCTAAATATTATTATTTATTATATTTTGCACAAATGTTCCAGGTAACAAGCAATATTATGTTGCTGTTTTTAAAGAAGGAGAACTTCTTGCTCTGCTTAACTGACTGCTGAGTAAAACACAGACATTTCCCTATGAACAGATAACAGAATCTTTTATACAAGAGAGGCACATCTAGAATAATTTTAACACAAGAAAAAAGGAAGCAAGGAAAAACTTTGTGGAATGTGCTTTGCCACCATCAGCAACAAAACAGTGGCAAAGACACACAAAGGAAACAAGGACAGAATAGCAACAAAGATGCAAAGAAAAGCCAGACATATTATGACTGCATACACAATGTACCTTTCCAAATCCACTGCATAAAATAGAAGGTATAAATAGCCTTACACAAACAATGATTAGTAAAAGAATTTTTTTAATCAGTTTTTAAAAGTGTATCAATATCTACAGATGTATTTGTGCACACATGATTTAGAGGAATGTTCAAACAACTATACTACAAATAAATAAAGATTTCCATCTGGAAAGTGATAACTCCCCCACCCCCAAGCTACCATGGCAACATAATGAAACAGCACAGCATTCATTAATAATAGTCTCAGTGATAAATGAGCATATCAGTACATACTACTGAAACAATTACTAGGGAATTAAAAAATGGGAAAGGAGACAATGTGAGGAACTGACAACACAATGTGGATTCCAAAAGCAAGGCTTCAGAATACATGTGAATGCAATATGGTTAAGCTCTTCTACCCCAACCACACCATGCTTGTCAACTGATAGTCAAATATTAGATATAATTAAGAAACTGTACGGTATTTAAAGAATTAATTCATTAGGGCAGTAACAATCGAGAGTTGTACTGATTTCAAATGCTACTATCTTAGACTTCAGAGTCCAATCTCTCCCAAAAGCTCTATAGGGCACTATGCAAGGTTATATGGAGATCCTTAAGACTTCGTGATAGCCTCAATTCCTCAGCACTTTTAACCTGTGCCATGATAATGGCTTTGTATTTGTGCTTTTTCTTTATTCTTCCTCCTGGTAAGAAATATCAACAGCTAAGAGAGATACCATTAATAACTTGGCCAATCTGAGAAGCTAGGGCACACAGTTTAATTGGGAGGATAAAGATGAGATATTTGAAGAGAATGGCAGGGGTGCATACCCTTAAACCAGGCCTGCTCAACTTAGGCCCCCCAGCTGTTTTTGAACTACAACTCACATAATCCCCAGCCACAGTGGCTAATAGCCAGGGATTATGGGAATTGTAGGCTAACATCTGCAGGAGGGCCGAAGTTGAGCAGCCCTGCCTTAAACAAACTGTGTGTAAACCTAATGTCTGCAGGGCTGGGAAGCAAGGGGCCCTCTCTCATCATTGCTTTCAGATGACCCCTAGCTGCAATTAAAAGAAAAGTAGGCTGCCAGTTACCCAAGGGCATTCTTGATATCATGGGATATGTGACCTTGGATAATTGACAATAACTGACTGGTCAACTGGCCAGTATTCCAATCGGAGATCACAAATTCATTGAAGACAGACAGAAATGTTAACAACCACTTCAATTCTTCAACATTTTAAACAGTTATGCTAACATATACACCATTTGGACTAGCTTATGGTAAGACTGGCTGTTCTGTACACATCTAGAATGGAAACACATTGTGGTTTACATAGCAGCTTGTGCTTCTTTTTATTAGTGTTGAATAAATGCAACTTCGGGGGCCATCTCATTATCTATTAAGCACTAATAAAGAGCAATACAAGCTGCTACACACATTAAAATGCATTTCAATTCTAGACATGTACACAACAGTTTAAAAAAAAAGATGTGGCAAGGGATAAGCTTTGCTCCCCATTAGGTTATGCAATGCAGAATTCACCAGAAGCAAGAAAGCTGTATTACACAGTCATAGCAGCCTTTGGCAAGAAACCTCCAATGTTTCTGGCAACCTATATTTATGGAATTGCCCATTCCACACTCCCTCTTGTTCCTGCCAGCTCATGTCTCAGCTCAGTAAACTACAGGCCACACAATTTGCCCTGTTATTTCTCTAGTTGAGAACTAGAACACACAAATGATCAGAGGTAGCTCCTCCTTAATCTAGAGCAAGAAATAAAAAGTTCTTCATCTGGTCAGACTACTTTCAGATCTCCTCCTACACAAGAGGACCAACAAGGCATTACTGCCAAGATTTTCACCTGGCTCTACTTTTGTGGTAAGCCACACTAACATCACAGTCCTAGAAAAGAATGGAGCTTGAAACCACAAATAAATGGAGCTATGCAAAACACATGGAAATTGTCCATCTCCTATTGTGTGTAGAAAATGTTTTTTGGCTTGCACATTAGTGTGTGTGTCAGCCAATGGCTCCACGACTGCCTTCTGGCTCAATCCCCAAATCCTAGAATTCAGTGGTAGATTTGTTTTTTGTTTTAAGGTGACAAGCATTCTGAAGATTCTGCTCCTTGAGTAGAAAGAGGTGGCATGCAGGCTAAAAGTCTATAAAGTGATCTCCTAGAAAACCTACAGTGAACTGGTCATCAAGTGGTTCCAAGGAAATATCAAAACACTTTGGCAATTAGTGCTGAGCCTTCTGGTCAAAGTTACTGTAAACTGCCCAGCAGACCCCAATGTTAGATAAAAAGTTAGAGATAAATCTATAAAAATGATATCAAAAGCATCATCTAAGGATCAAGGATAGACTTGGATTTCTGATGGTGTACTGATCATCTGCTGCCCAATTGAGACCCTAACTGAGCTGACGGACCTGGTTGAGGAGTTGGCATTGGAGTAGCCCAACTTGTTGTTGGTGGGGGACTTCAATGTTCATTTTGGGACCAGGTTGTCAGGAGTGTCTCAGGAGTTCATAGCAGCCATGACAACTATGGGCCTATCCCAATTGGTTTCTGGACCAACGCATGATGCTGGTCACACACTCAATTTGGTATTTTGTTCTGATTGGGGTGGTGTTCCATGGGTGGGGACTGCTGTCATCTCCCCATTGTAATGGATGGATCAACATCTGGTTAAGGTAGGACTTGCAACCAAAACCCACCTCTACAGGGATGAAGGATCTATTAGGTTGGTCTACCCAAGAAGGTTAGTGAATTCAATAGGATTCCGAGATGCCTTGGAAGGGTTTAGAATTGGCTCTGCTAGTGATTCTGTTGACGCCCTGGTGGAAAATGGAATAATGAATTAACTAGAACAGTAGACACAATCGCTCCTTAGCATCCTCTCCGACCTTCTTCAAAGTCAGCCCAGTGGTACTCGGAAGAACTACAGGAGCTGAAGCAGCAAGGTAGATGACTAGAGCGCAAGTGGAGGAAGACTGCATGAATCTGACAGGGAGCAACACACAGCACATTTGTAGATCTATGTTCTGGCAGTGTGGGCGGCAAAAAAGCAGTTCTTTTCTGCCCACATTGCTTCTGCAAATTCACATCCAGCTGAGTTGTCTAGAGTAGTGAAGGGGCTAGCTAATATATGTCCCCTCTCCATTGAATTTGAACTTGGAACCAATAGTCACTCGCTGCGACATCTTCAATGACTTTTTTTGCAGATAAAATTTCCGAATGCGAGCCGAACTAGATTCCACATATACTGCAGAGACTTTTGTGGAAGTGTCCAGCAACTCCCCTTTTAGGATTAGATTGGATCACTTTCAGTTTGTGACTCCTGAGGATGTGGACAAACTGCTTTGGACTGCACGTCCTACAATCTGTTCTCTTGACCCTTGCCCAGCTTAGCTTATCTCATCTGGTAATCGTATTATCAGAGAAGGACTTTTAAATATTATAAATACTTCTCTGAGGGAGGGCAGGAAGACTCCTTGCTTTCAGGAGGTGACAATTAGACCTTATTTGAAGAAACCTGCATTGGATCCCTGGGAATTAGCCAATTATAAACCCATTTCTAATCCTCCATGGTTGGGCAAGGTGACTGAGTGGGTGGTGGCCTCAGCTCCAGGCAGTTTTGAGTGATACAGATAATCTACTCCCATTTCAAACCAGCTTTTGAGTGGGCTATGGGGTTGAGACTGCCTTGGTCGACCTGATGGTTGGCTATCAACAGAGGGAGTGTGACTCTGCTGATCCTTTTGGATCTCTCAGCGGCTCTGGATACCATCAACCATGATATCCTTCTAGATCACTGGAGGAGGGTATGATGGGTGGCAATGTTTTACAGTGGTTCCGTTCCTACCTCTCTGGTAGATTCCAGATGGTGTTGCTTGGAGACTGCTGCTCTGCAAAGCGAGAACTAAAGTATGAAGTTCCACAAGGCTCCATACTGTCTCCAATTCTCTTTAACATCTAAATGAAACCACTGGGAGAGATCATCAAGTAGTCTGGTGAACAGTGTTAACAACATGCTGATGACACCCAGAACTTTCTCCATGTCAACCTCATCAGGAAATGGCATAACTTCCCTAAACGCCTGCCTAGAGGCAGTAATGGGCTGGATGGGGGATGCTAAACTGAAGTTGGATCCAAATAAGCTGGGAGGTACTGACTGTGCCTGACAGGAGGTACTGACAGGACCCCGAGATATGGTTCAGATCTGCCTGTTCTGGATGGGGTTACACTTCTCTGAAAGATCAAGTAGTTTGGGAGTGCTCCTGATCCAAAACTCTCTTTGGTTTCTCAGATTGAGGCAGTGGCCAGGAACGCTATTTATCAGCTTTGGCTGATAGATCAGCTACGCCCATTTCTGGAGTTAA
Organism: Hemicordylus capensis; assembly: GCF_027244095.1. NCBI lineage: Eukaryota > Metazoa > Chordata > Lepidosauria > Squamata > Cordylidae > Hemicordylus > Hemicordylus capensis. Next base: position 150,136,948 of record NC_069660.1, read on the forward strand.
ATAGCCTTAAAACAGCGGTGTATATGCTGCTAATCTCCAGTCTTGACTACTGTAATGCACTCTACGTGGGTCTGCCTCTGTGCGTACTCTGGAAACTACCATTGGTACAGAATGCAGCAGCCTGACTGGTCTCTGGGACTGAAGAGACCATATAACACCAATTTTAAAAGAGCTGCACTGGCTGCTGTTGAGTTTCTGAGAGACATAAAAAGTGCTGGTTATTTGTTATTTTTTATTTATTTATTTGATTTCTATGCTGCCCTTCCAAACTGGCTCAGGGCGGTTTACATGAAAACAAAACTAAAATCAATTAACAATTAAAATTGAAAACTATAAAACACAAAACCATTACTAAAACAATTTAAAAAACAGTTTTTAAAACCCTGGAAAACCAGGCTGAACCTTTACAGTTTAAAAACAGTTTAAAAACCTTGGAAGGCCAGGACAAATAGATAGGTCTTAAGGGCTCTCTTGAAGGTCAATAGTGAACTCAGATTACGGATTTCTGCTGGGAGTGCATTCCACAGCCCAGAAGCAGCTACAGAGAAGGCCCACCTCTGAGTCGCCACCAGACGTGTTGGTGGTAACTGAAGACAGACCTCCTCAGACGACCTTAACGTGCAATGGGGATCGTGCAGAAGAAGGCGCTCTCTAAAGTAAGGTTATTATAAAGCCCTCAGCGGCTTGGGCCATGATATTTAAGAGAGCACCTTCTTTGTCATGAACCCTGTCACCTTTTAAGGTCTTCTGGAGAGATTTGGTTACCATTGCCACTGGCTCGTTTGGTAGCGACTCAGGACCGGGACTTCTCTGTGGCTGCCCAGGGCTTTGGAATATGCTCCCTGTTGAAATAAGAGTATCTCCTACTATGTTTGATTTTAGGAAGACCCTCAAGATGCACCTGTTTCTTCACGTTTTAACTGAAATTAATTTTAAACTGTTTAATTTGTTTTTATGAGACTGTTTTTGCTTTATTTTGTGGGATTTTAAGTGTTTTTACTCTGTTTTATATTGTTTTTTAAATGTACATTAAAATGAGATGTACATATCCGGTAGTATAAAAATACCATACATACAGACAGAATAAGCTGAAGTACTCAGCTGTCAGTTTAATGAAAGCTATTCCCTTTCTGTGTCCTTCCTATTATGCTTTTGACCATTCCAAGAGGCAACATGCCAACTGACACTCTGAACCCCACACCTGCCATTCCGTGTAACAGAGATGGTAACTGCATGTTATGGGCCATGTAACCTAAAAACGTTCTGCAGGGAGTTACATAAGTCAATGTAAAGGGTGACTGGACTGATAAAGCAATGGTATTCACTGGGAAATGGCCAAGAGAAAGTTTTGATATAGGAATTTAAGAACACACACATATACACAAATGTTGGGTTTGAAGTACTCTAGGTGCCTAGCTTGGTCCTAAGGGAATGAGGCTTATGATAGCCCAAAGTCTGGTTGAATCAAGTAACATCTCATTAATATAGATGGGACTTCTTACCAACTATGTTAATCCCATAGCCTAGGCTATTGGCTAAGTGTAATGTTATCTGTACCACCTACCTGAGTCCCCTCACCTTTTCTCTTTTTTAAAGTTTGGTGATAGTAATGCCATGCTTTACGGCAAAGAGTGTTTCTACCAACATAGAGGAATTCCTCAATGTTGCCCCAGAATATGCTCCTTTTTCACTTCTGTGCAGAGGACTGCAAATATAAAGTGGCATCATGTTCATAGTTATACTGTTATAATTATATCAGGGATAGTTCAGATGATACTGTCTGCTGCCACTGCTCACCAAATGATGAGGGGTGTGAATGTAGATATCCTGCTCTCCCTCTCAATGCACTGTTCCACTTTATGTAATTGTACAGGGTACAGTTTGTCCAAACTAACCCTCAAATGAGAGCTTAAATGTAGTATTGAAGTAGCAATTAATATCACATGGTTCAAATAAACTCACCCATCCCACCCACATACTCTTATGCCAAGTATATCACCATGCCAGGAGAGGAAACGGAATAGATGTTCTCACACCCTCCGTCATATTGGGGGCAGGGGAGCAGACAGTATCATCTGAACCGGATCCCTGAATTCAGCTCTTTATTCAGAGACCCTGCATCTATTGCTGGTTTCAGCTTCCTTTGGAATCTCATCTTGATAAGAAACAGGATCACAAGACTCCATTGCCAAAGCTTTTTAACACACAACTTCCTGCTTGCAGTAATAAATTTGTTGAAATGTCATTCTGTTGCTGACATGCACAAGACTTTCCATTTTTAGAATCCATAATACATTGCTACCAACAAGTTGTTTCAGGCTACTGGAATCCCCAAAGCACTATGTATATATAGCTCCTTGGAAAAGAGTTATCCTCATTTTAAAATAAGTGATGGCCCCAAGGTCTGGGAAGGTCACTTATTGGCTCACAGGATATTAGACCAGCATAGAATCCCTTCATCCGAACAATAACTCAGTTGCCTCTGACAAGATATTTATGTACCTCTACACTATACAGCCTTCTCATGGTGTGTGTGTGTGTGTTTTTACACTTGTAACATTCTAGGTGTTGCTGCAATTGGGTCACAATTTTTCCAAAGTTGAGTCATTAAAAGCCTAAGAACACTGAGTAGTAATTGTTAGGTAAAGGTAAAGTGTGCCATCAAGTCAATTTCGACTCCTGGTGCCCACAGAGCCCTGTGGTTTTCTTTTTGGTAGAATACAGGAGGGGTTTACCATTGCCTCCTCCCATGCAGTATGAGATGATGCCTTTCAGCATCTTCCTATACTGGTGCTGCCTGATATAGTACCAGCAGCTATTCGAACCAGCAACCTTCTGCTTGTTAGTCAAGTGTTTCCCCACTGCAACATTAAGTGGCAGTATAATGGTTAGATAAGGTAAAGTGTGCCATCAAGTCGATTTTGACTCCTGGCGCCCACAGAGCCCTGTGGTTTTCTTTGTACAGGAGGGGTTTACCATTGCCTCCTCCCGTGCAGTATGAGATGATGCCTTTCTGCATCTTCCTATATCGCTGCTGCCCTATACAGTACCAGCAGGGAATCGAACCGGCAACCTTCTGCTTGTTAGTCAAGCATTTCCCCACGGTGCCATTAGGTGGCTATAGTAATGGTTAGGCAGTCTCAAATAAGTTCTGTTGAGTTCTTCTAAGAACTCAAGTTTAAGCAGCCAAATAACAGTTGGAGCCTTATATAGTTGCCCTCATCTCACCTTTTCCACAATTCATTTTATGAACTATTTTTGGTACCAAGTAGAAGAGCCAACTAAAACAATTCATAGCAGAAAGGACTGCTTCAGCTGCACACAATTAAGGTTTCAAGTTCTCTTTTCAGAAAGTTGTTTCTCTACATTATGGTCTTTATCCTTTCATTTAAAGGATAATGAGTTTTGCCCTCACAGCAAATGTCTCTCCCCTGTATTATGTAAGTTCCATTTCCTGAAGCACTCTGCAGGACAGGGAAATGCACTCTGCCAATTTTAAATAGGGCAATGTCTGGAACCAAATACTAATGTTTATATTCTCTGCCACACTTGCACACACATCACTTACTGCTACATCCTCCCTTCCTCCAGTCTTGCGATATGAGGATCTGAATAAATAACAAAGGATGCCATAATTGAAAGTGTTCTGGGCCTCAGTGAGTCAGCAAACTTGGTGTTATACAGAGACAGCTCCAAGCTGTTTTTCAGAAATGGAAATGTTCCAGTTAATCTTGCGTGCACATGCACACCACTACACACCTAAAAAACTCTAGAACTCCATGATTTTACAACTTGGGAATGCCTTGCCTTTGTCTTTCTCTTCATGAAACATAAGCTAGGAGCTTCAACCATGAAGAAAGGCCAGCAGTTCACCAACACATTAAAAACAACCTACTCCAGGAGCACAAAGAAAAGATATTGAAAATTAGCTGCCATTTTAGAAGTTAAGATTGTATCATTTGGGAGCTTAGTTATTTGATTTGATTTTTTTTAATATTGATTGATATAAGCTGCTCAGAGTACCCTGTTGAGGGTGGAAGACATGGGTTGAAAGCAATATTGGACAGACATCACCTAATTAAATAATTAGAAGACTGGCTGCTTTTTACCAACCAATCAGTTGGAAAGCTTGCATCCTATTCCAGCAGTAAAAGATTTGATCTTATCAGTTGGAAATCCCTCAGTCTCTCATACAAATAAGGCAGCCACTGTCAGTTTATACAAAATTATGGAATGTCTCAAACAGCAATAATTTTTATTTGAGAAATAACAATGTTGATCTATTATTTATTTCCCAGCCTGTGCTAGGGGATTAATTGGTGCTTTGGGACTGCTGGGATCCAACGTCCAGTTGATTTATTGAGACATGCTCTGCTTTACACACATTTGCTTTCAAAAGTGTCTGATATTATTAAACATGCTCCAGGCAGAAAAAAACACTTAAGATTTGTGGTTTCAAAAAACAGGGAGAATAAAACTGAAAAACCTACCCCCACTTGCTTCATAATGACAATCCAAGTTTAACAATGTTTGCTTTTCTACCATTAAAACAGGTTCTTCAATTAAAAGTACCTGCAGTATACATTTTCTGTGTGTGTGTGTGTGTAGACACACACACACATTATATATAGTATAATTTGTATACATAAACAAAATAAAACTTATTTGGACAGTCTAATTTTAGAACTCTAAGCTGACAATGCTTTATGTTCTTTCAAATATTTTTATGAAATTCAACAGACAACAATAAATTCCCCTGGCTGACAATTATTTACTACACATTTTCACATGTGGAAACCAACATTCATATTCATTCTACCATCCAAAAAACACAGACATTTTTGTTCCATGCCTCGGGGAATAAACAAATGTTACATGCATGCATTCAAATGGTAACTAACTAATCCATTTTAAGTCTTAGAAGATGTTTCTTGTATTTTCAAACAGTAGATACTAAATCAAACTGATCTGATCCAATAACTGTACCTGCTGCAATACAATATATTTAAATTAGCTAACTATACACATTTAGCAATTTGTCCTTAGTTTATAGATAGGAGGAAAAATTAACAGTGACATTTATGTGATCAAGTATTAATACCTGTGAGGAGAAAAGGAATCCAATTTGCTTTATCAGATGCCTTGTTCAATGGGAATCCAAGGTAGCAACAAAGACACAGGTAAGTACACTCACAATCCTCTTCTCCATTGTTCACTATCTTTGACAATAGAAGTGCTTCTTTATTTCACGACCTCCCCCCCATAAGATGGAAGGAGAAACAATTGTTTTCTCAGATTCACAAACTGTCAACTCAATCTCACCAGCCCAAACAAGACACAACAGTGGGCCGGTTCAGATGATACAGCTCCCAGCACAGGTAATTCTGATAAGGATGTACTGAGAAGTAATTATGATATCCCAATGCCCTCTTGGTGCATCACTTTACTGTGTGTGTGTGTAGGAGCTCCCTCATCCAAATAGCCCCTAAGATGTACACTACAAATACTTGTTTAAACTAGTACCTGGACTGTGTATATAGGGGCCATTCACATGAACAGCCCTTTCTCCCCGTCACAAAGTAAGTAAGTAAGTAAGTTAGTTAGTTAGTTATATTTAACATATTTTTATACTGCCCAAAACTCACGTCTCTGGGCGGTTTACAACAAGCAAACAAAAAGTTAAAACATTAGTTAAAACAAATGACAAGAGAAAACTTAAAAAAGTAGTTAAAACAAAACAGATATAGAAAAATTTAAAACATTACAAAAATTTAAATTTTAAAACATTTTAAAATGATGTTAAAACTGTTAAAACAATATTTAATTAAAAGCCTGGGTGAATAGATACATCTTTAAGGACTTTTTAAAAAGTTGTCAGAGCTGGGGAGGCTCTTATTTCAGCAGGGAGTGCATTCCAAAGTTTTGGGGCAGCAGCAGAGAAGGCCCGTCCCTGAGCAGCCACCAGACGAGCCAGTGGCAACTGCGGACGGACCTCTCCTGATGATCTCAATGGGCGGTGGGTTTCACAACAAAGAAGACATTATCTTAAATACCCAGGGCCCAAGCCGTTTAGGGCTTTATAGGTTTTTGTCTAACGAAGTTAGACAACTTTTTTTAATGTTGCTTTTTGTTGATTAAGAATCAATAAATCTTGAGGGAAACTTGTGTATTTGCAAAGGTAAGTTAGTTTGAAAGGGGGGGGCTCTCATCACAAAGGACCCCACACATTTCAAGCTTTCTTGAAGCCTGTTCAAATGATGTTTGGCCTATGCAATGTGTCGAGTGTGTGCCCATGAAGACATCTTTTGCAAGAGCTGGTCTTGTGGTAGCAAGCATGACTTGTCCCCATAGCTAAGCAGAGTCTGCCCTGGTTGCATCTGAATGGGAGAATTGATGTGTGAGCACTGGAAGACATTCCCCTCAGGGGATGAAGCCGCTCTGGGAAGAGCAGAAGGTTTCAAGTTCCCTCTCTGGCTTCTCCAAGATAGGGCTGAGAGAAATTCCTGCCTGCAACCCTGGAGAAGCCTCTGCCAGTCTGTGAAGACAATACTGAGCTAGATAGACCAATGGTCTGACTCAGTATATGGCAGTTTCCTATGTTCCTGTGTCTCAGAGCCCTCCCAGGGCTTCCCTGTATTGCATGGGGCGGGGGAGGGTACGTCTGCTGTTCACCTGAATAGCCGCTCACACATGTTCCATATAGTAGTTTAAGCTGTTATTTGGAGCATGTGTACAGCTGTCATTCAGATGAAACACACACAAACGATAAACGAATACACTGGGAGGGGGATGGGAAGGATGTCAAAACAAGACACATCTGGAGCACTCCACTTTCCATTGTCTGAAAGATCTTTTTAGGAGGACAGGGGGCAATTACCCCTGGACCCACACATGGAGGCACCCCTATTCAAAGCATGGTACAGTATTTAAAATGATCAGATCGGTCCTTTTCATTCAAGGCAACTACTCAGCTAAGATATAACCCCAGGATCAAAAGTTACTTCAGTATTTTGGGTTTTCCTCACACACTCCATTTACCAGACCACTGACCTTGATGGACAATGGTAATCCTGTCTGACCTGCACATTTAATCAACATATTGATATCAGTATAGATGGTTTTTGAAAATAGCATATGCATATCTAGTTGTTGTTTTTTTCAAACTGAGAAAAAAATTACATTGACACAAGATGCGGTGGCTAACAGACAGCACAGCATGCTGTCCATGGAAGAGCGATGGGTACACGTGCCTTCCACCTCAGCTGAAAGCCTGTCCCCGTAGTGGTGGTTGTTGCATACACATCAAGGTGTGTTTAATCACTGCTGCATAGCCACCATTGGGAATAATGGTGGTAGCAGCACAGCAGCAACTATACACACCTCCGAAAGCATGGAACAGCCCCTGCTGCCACTCATTGTGAGACAGGCTCTCTGCTGGGGCTGAAGGCACACACTTCCTTTGTCTGTGAGCAGCACACTGCATTATATGTTTGTCAGCGAGAAGCGGAAAAGGTCCTAATTGTGCATGCCAGGGAGGTATTATCCGAACTGGCCTTTAGAGAACTCTCAGTAAAAAAAAATGCTGAAGTGTTTTAGGCGTTCTTAGAGAAGGTTTGAGAAAACTGAGTTAATTATGAAGCACAATGGGAGGGAGTTGCAACTTGTCCACCACTAGAGAAAAGACACAGTAGAGAGGAGAGAGAAATTGATTTTTAAAAATGAGGAACAGAACTATAAGGGGGCAATGGTGAAAACAAGTGGGGGAAAGGTTTGACACATTTGTGCTTCCTCAGCAACAAGAAACCACAGCAGAAAGACCCAAAAATTGAGACAGCAGAGGAAGCCAAGTCCTGCAAAGTCAGAACATAACTGGTGCAGTCCCTCCCATACCAGTAGCCTAGGAAGACCAGAGGTAATGGGGAAGGAAACATCTATTAGAGAGGTATTTCAAGCAGCGAATTCTTAAATATCTGAACCAAGACAGGGCTGAGAGAGATTCCTGCCTGCAACCTTAGAGAAGCCGCTGCCAGTCTGTGAAGACAATACTGAGCTAGATAGACCAATGGTCTGACTCAGTATATGGCCATTTCCTATGTTCCTATGAATCCTACTTCAGCCAGCATACCTGTAAAAGGTCTAATTATCCTAAGCAGCCACCATTTTGACTGAAAATGCCAGGACATGCACAAGCATGAGAAATTATTGTGGGTATTCTTTTATTTTCAGTTTTATTCCTTTTTGGCAAATCTAAAAGCAAGTCACTGAAACGTTAAGCAGCTTTTAATATATTATGTTTCATACTCTCATAGCAAGTCTTACAACTACGTTTAAAAATTGTTTCTCCCACTTTGAGTGCTATAAATGGAAACGCCATCAGTACATTTTATAAAGGGAACATTGTTTATTGCCCAGAGTATTCCCTAAGTATCACAACACAAACTCCATTTGGCTAATATCCAGCTAAAAGTTAAAGAGGACAACGTATTAAACAGGGGCTGAATTCCCAATTATGCAGTAAACCCAGACCCTATACAACCTAGGGCCAATTCAGAAGATACTTTTCCCTGAAGAATCAGTCCACACAGTTAAAAGGGGAGACACGCTGAAAGCAGATGTGTCTGAACACCCCTCTCCACTGCGTTCTTTTATTGTGTGTGGGGAGGGCTGGTTCATCTGAATCACCACATCTACATGTGATTGATATAACTGCCCCACAACACGATAAAGCAATACGACAGGACAGCATCAAAACATGTGGGAAAGATATCATGGCATGTGCACTGCTGACACATTCCCCTTTCTTAATCACATGCACTGGTTTGGTGATCAGGGGAGGAGTATCGTTCTGATCGGTCCCTAAAGTGGATGAGATTCCTTGTTGCAAATGTTTTTGTTGCTTCCCTGGCTTTAAGTCAGTAGACCTCAAACATGTTAGACCCAGAACTCACCTTTATTCCCACCATGGGACTCCCTTAACTTTTTACTATACATGTTCCTTCCTCCCTCAAAACCAGAAACACAGTGATGATGGCACCACTAGTAGAAACAGCTCAGATTGCACTGCATCTCAGTTACAAGTCATGATCCATCAGTTGAAGACCAATAATCTAAATTACACAATGTAGCCTCCTAGTTTTCCAACTTGGAAAAATATTCATTGCGATTAGAGGGCAATGGAAACTTATGACATTTTTGTGATATACGTACAAGCTGAGCAGGTGACAAGGAGAGGCAAGCACCCAGGCAATGCTAGTCAATAAAGCAGCAATAACCACACCTTCAAGCCAATAGGCTATTTAGATTGAAGTGTGATGTAGTGGGGAATGAAAAAGAAAAAATAATTAAAGATAGCCTCTCCCTCTAGCAAAGAGTGGTAGCTCATAATTAAAATGTTTAAGTTCTCTTGAACTTCAGAATATGAAAAAAATGCAATTGTATCGAAGTTTGCTAACATGCAAATTTATATAAAAGTTAATCAATTAATTGGTTAAAAGAGCTGATTATTCTATTGGTAACCTTAGCCAAAACACACTTAATTCAAAGTGTGCAGAAACTGAATGAGGCACCTCTACACACCCATGCCTACCAACCAGATTAAGGAGTCTAGGCTTGATATCCTGGCTTGAAAATGAACAAACCACAGTTTCCTAAACTCAGATGAAACAGGAAACTTTCATTTTAACTTTACAATGCCTTCCCCTATGTATGAAGAAGAGGGAGACCACATTAACACAAAGCTCACACCTAAGTCATGGTTTAGCTTGAGCGCAGACATTAGATAACTCAGTACCAATACTGAGATTCCAGGGCTCATCTGAATAGCTCTCCGGATGGTTTTGTCTCCCTCCTTTTCCTTCTAGCCAATACTAAAAATCTGATTGGTTGGCTTAGTAGGAGCATGATCAAGTCATTTTAAAGCTTGCTTTCTCTTTGGATGCTCAGGGTTGCTTTATTTTATTTTCCATGCATTTCTCTCCATTTATCCCACTAAGCAGACTATCTTGCTCCCATGCAGCAAAATTCTCCTGGAATTCAAAGGTTTTGATGTTAAAATCCTTTATTCTGTAGAAGTAAATTTTTGTATAAGCTGCCATTTTATTACTCTCACTGCCTCCATGAGCTATTTCATGCTGGTAGCTCCCAAGACTCTGGCAAAAAGCAACAACACAATTCTGGAAAGTTTAACTATGCCCATCCCTGGTTAGCAGTAAGTCTAAACTGGGCCAAATTGTATAAAGATTCAATTCCCTAGCCAATATTCCCTATAACACCGTTACCGGATTTGCCTGAAAGTATGGCAGTAAGCACCATTTGATCAGAGTGAAGGAAATTAGCTTCAAAGGGCTGCAACCTGGTATACAGCTATGTTCACCTTAAAGTACTAGGGAAAGTTGATTTCAATATAGATGCACTGGAAGCAGACTTGACTATAGACATATGCCTTGAAAACAAGAGTTGCTTTATTGAGGGGCAATAGGGTACAGAATGAGAAGAAATGGTCATTAAGGCAAAGATTAATGCCTAGCAAGTTGGCTAGAACAGTCTTCCCATAAGGTGTTAGCAGACTCTCTTGTAATGGCTTAGGATGTCCCTAATACATATTTACCATGTTATAGCACTTAGGAAGGAGGACTGCACTTTGGGGTGAATTTTTTTTAAGAGGAAAAAAGAACAGCCGTTTGTCATAGCTACTTGCAATCTAGGTGGGGTCCTTCTCTACAGAGTCAGCATGGAAGTAAGGCAAGGGAGGCACACAAGAGAGCAAGACCCTCGTGGAACAAGATTTTATAGTCAAAATGTGCCTGGAGGGCATGTATGGTGGGGAGTCAAGCATTCTGAATACTTGTTCCATACAACGCATGATTTTAGGATTTGCGTACATGTGGACCTTACCTATATACAATATGGCTTGCTATTCACGGTTCCACGTATCCATGGCTGCCAAATTGACACCCGACTTCAGATACATAAGGGTTAAAACCCACACATCCGTAGTTCTTAGGTGGTCATTTCCAGCCACCATTTTGTAAAAAGGAACCATTTTGTGGCTCATTTGTTTTTAAAAATAGAATCTTTTCTATGATTTTTTGTGGGAAAGTTGGGAATTTAGAGCTTGCAGGGGGCATTCCTGGACAGCTGGAGATCTGCAGAACACAGTAGGGCACTTCTTCCCTTTTTTAAAAATGCAATTCCTCACTTTCTTCGTTGTTTTCCAGCCTCTAGGAACCTACCCCCCCTTCCACTTACTTTAATATCCCATTATCCGCAGTTCCCCCACAGAACAGAACCTCCACGGAAAACAGGGTTCACCTATGGCTACATCATGAGTGTTATTACTTGGGTGCTTCACTTAAACAAAGGAGTGCTCAGTGGGTGTTTAGCTACATGAAACAGAACGGGGGAGATCTCTCTCTGGCATTACTCACCAAAACTGTTAAGTGGAAGGGAGTGAAATATCTTTGAATTGTCTTATCAAAAGAGGCTCATTACAGGGGTGGAAGGTAATATCCCATCACCTTTTCCACATGCTGACTAGTCTGCTCTGATTCTCTGCATATGCTCAGATGCAATCAGAGTGGCATATCTTTAGTCATACTGCAGTCACACAAAGACCTGAGGGCACAAGGAAAGCCTAAACAGAATGACATGTGACCTTAGGAATGCAAAAGGCTACAGCCTCTCTTCCAAACAGGCTAAGAAAATGCTATACTTCTGTTCTGGGGATGCAGTGAAGCACACAAAATGGCGAAATGAGTGAGCCTGGTACCACCACCATCTTAAATCTCACCATGCAATAAGAAAGTTATGACAGCTTTTATGGACAGGGCTCACTTTCCCTCCTAATATCTTTTCTGGATTATTTTTACTGATGTGTCATACACAATTTTTTTTAGGATTTAAAAACAATTCTTTAGGATTAAAAACCAACTTTTAAAACCTTGCAATACCACAGATCTAATTCGCATAATGTATTGAAACGGCTTAGTATGGGTAGTACAGTTTTAGGGTGAAGAAACGAGAATGAGAACCTGTGCTTTACTTTTATAAAAAACAAAGACAGTTTCAAAATCCAAGACTGATTTGTCCATTTATAACCAAGACAACAGAAATCTCAGTATAAGCACACAAGAGTAATCACCTATCCTTGAATGAATGACAGATGGATAAGCCTGGGCTCACCTCTTCAATAAGGGCAGCAATGATTTTAAGTTTCTTATACCTGGCCTTGCCCAAATGTTTCAATATTTCCCCAGACAGCTTATCTGCATTAGTGAGAAGACAACTGAAAGGATTACAGGGATGGACTGAGGAGTTGGAATGTCTTCAAGGAAGACTGTGAAGAAGATGCTACGTGACTAAAGATATATAGATTTATATACTGCCCTTCCAAAATGGCTCAGGGCGGTTTACAACAGAATAAAAACAATTAAAACCAGTTAACAATTAAAATCAAAACTATAAAAACAGAATAAAACCAATTAAACATTCAAATAGCTAAAAACCCTGGAAAACCAGGGCAACCATTTAAACATTCAAACAACTAAAAACCCTGGAAAACCAGGGTAACAATTTAAAACAGCAGTTTAAAAACCCTGGAAGGCCAGGCCAAACAGACAGGTTTTAAGGGTTCTCTTGAAAGACAGTAATGAACTCAAAGTGCGGATTTCTGCCAGGAGTGCATTCCACAGCCCAGGAGCAGCTACAGAGAAGGCCCGCCTTTGAGTCACCACCAGACGTACTGGTGGTAACTGGAGACGGACCTCCTCAGATGACCTTAACGTGCGGTGGGGATCATGCAGAAGAAGGCGGTCTCTAAGATAACTCAGACCTAAGCCGTTCAGGGCTTTAAAGGTAATAACCAGCACTTTGTGTTTTGCCCAAAAACATATCGGTAGCCAGTGTAACTGTTTCAAGACAGGCATAATATGGTCTCTCCAGGTTGCCCCAGAGACCAATTTGGCTGCCACATATATAAAAGTTATAAATTACAAGCAGTAAAGGATTTGGATTTTTATTCACATAGCTTGAAATCTACATATTGGGCTTCCATGTCTACATAGGGGCAGATGCCTCTAAAAGCCAAAACCTCCAGTTTTGTGGTTTATAGATCATCTGGCTAGGGGCCTTTACATACTGGCTTCTACACATATAAGCCCCTTTGCAAATGTAATGGTTCAGTGTATGGATGGCTTGGTGGTAGTGGGAGAGACAAAGTGGTTAAGCAATTCCAGTTCCTCACCACACAGAGTTTCAAATATAGGGCTTAAATTTATGTAAGCATTGAAGAAGTGACAGGTCTAAGAATCTTGCTGTGGATGGGGTGAGAAGAGAAAGAATGTTTGTGGCAAGTCTTTTGTTGAGCTGTTGCCAGGGAATAGGAGGCCTGTCCTGCCTCCTCTAGAGGGTAGGATCTGGCCGAGATGCTAAGAATGCTGTTTCCTGAGAGGGCTGACTTACATCTTTCTGAGGAGCTTCCATTCTGTGTAAGCTGCTAAGATCATACCTGCAAAGTTGCTGTCCTCATTTTAGGGCAGACATCATTTCTTATGACCCTCCTGAAATCACACTGTTGGTCTCTCAAAGTCCCAAGGGGGATAGATTGACTGATTGATTTATATACCGCCCAAAACGCAAGTCTCTGGGCAGTTTACAATAAAACAATAAAAAGAGATTAAAATATTAACACAACACAACAATTAAAATTTAAAATGTTAAAACTATTAAAAACAATTAAAACAATATCTAATTAAAGGTCTGGGTGAACAAATGCATCTGGACTGCCTTTTGAAAAGTTGGGGGGGGGAAATGAGTAGGCTCTTATTTCAGCAGGAAGTGTGTTCCAAAGCCTCGGGGCAGCAACGGAGAAGGCCTATTCCTGAGTAGCCACCAGACGAGCCGGTGGCAAATGCAAACAAACTTCTCCAGATGATCTCAATGGGCAGTGTGATTCATAGCAAAGAAGGCGTTCTCTTAAATACCCAGGCTCCAAGCTGTTTAGGGCTTTATAGATTATAACCAAAACCTTGTATTTTGCCCAGAAACCTATCAGCAACCAGTGTAGATCTTTTAAGATAGGAGTGATATGGTCTCTGCAAGATGACCCAGAGACCAACCTGGCTGCCACATTCTGGACCAACTGCAGTTTCTGGACTACCTACAAAGGCAGCCCCACATAAAGCGCATTGCAGTAATCAATGTGAGAACACCAGGTCAACATAATTCTTCTGAGACATTTTCCACTTGGGCCCCACAGAAAATAGCATCCTGACCCTCCATGCAGTTGTAAGAGATGTAAGAGAGCTAGATGTCATCATCTGACAGATTTTGAGTGCTGCCACGCAGAACTTAGCAACATCGTATTTGACAGCAGGGTTATTATCAGAAAGCAGTAGAGAGGTGTAAAATTGACCCATATGACTCTGGTTACTTATGTAGTAACAGTAGAATGAGGGTTGTGCAAATATCCCTGTAATACAAACACTGAAGGAGGCCGTGCTCTGTTGCTTCTACTTGCCCAGAGTCGCAAGGGCACTGTCATTCCAAGAGATCTTCCTGTATCAACCCTTAAGCGGAGCTGAGGGGAGAATATGACATCGCGCCAGAGTGAAGGCCCTCCTATGCTTTGGGACTTCCAGTTGTGTTGGGTATGCCATGGGGGAGGCAGGATACCCAAGTCCTTCACTGATGTAATGTTTAACCAGTTTCTTCATTCCCAAAGAAGAATGAGATTTCCTTTGAAAAACATTTCTCTTTCTAAGTATCCATTTTCATTGATAATTATCGCTTTTTATGTTCAAGGAACAACTATAGCCAGAGCTATGTGAACTGTGAATAGTATAAACAGAATCAATATCATGGACTAAGGTGATCCAAGTTTTGGAACAAAATAAACAGAATTTCGCTGCTAATATAAAAATATGCAGATATGGACAAATTCTCTCATTCAGCATTGTTTATTCTTCTTGTTGTTAGCAAGGGTGAAGGATGGGGTGGGGTGGAAAGATCAAACTGCTTGAGAGTCCCACAAGGCTGAGGGCTCACAACATGCTATCAATATCATTATTTATTGACATGTGCAGAAGGAAGGTTCCAAGATAGTGTTTTTCCTCAGGTCCCTGATTACTTCTTCGTGGCCCTGTCTACTAGGCCTAGGAAAGAGAAAGAAACTGTGCACTTTGCTCGGTCCTGTTTTCACCTTTGGAAACCTCAGCAAGTAGATCTCAACAGAATTTGCTGATATACAATAGCAAGGATCAGGAAGTTGCTTAGTTTTTCAGGAAGCTGGATTGTGCACCCAGTACCACATTTGGCAACTTTCCTGTGCTTACATGAAATGGTAGCATACATCGATGCTACAACCACTTCTGCACCACAATAAGACACTGAAAGCATATCAAAGAATCTTTGGCTTAAAGAGTAAAAGGGCTGATCAGAAACAACAGTAGGAAGTAAGTGGAATGGGGGGAGGGGCACACAGTAAAGTGAGGACCTAACACAGAATCACCAAGGTCCACCAAGAAATAGAACTATGAACACTTACCCCCAAATACATCTCCATTCTGATAGTTTTTCCCCTTCTGAGCTTCCTCTTCATTTTGAACAGCAGAAACATGCTTGGCTGATGCACAGCCCATAGTTTCATTTAGTCAGCTCCAGCTTGACTGAGCCGCAAACCATTTCTACAGACGTACATGCATGGTTTTTATTTTAGAAATAATCCAGCTTCCGACTTTGTCGTCAAGACACTTTTTAAAAAACCTGTTGACATAATACAAAAGAAACAAGACAAAAATTCAGCAGGTGCATGAGTCAAATGGCGATCACCAGTCCTGTCCACAGTGGAATATCTGCAGGGCAGGAAAAGCAGAAAGCCAGAACTCTCTTACATATATTAAATCATACTAGCTGAGCCTGAACCCACACAGAGCATCTGTGCAGTAGGACTTTGTTGCTCTCCTTGCCGCCCCCCCCACCTGCCGCCACAGCCCCTGCTTTATTGCTCAGTGTCAGCCAGCCGTTCGCTCACCTGCCCGCCCCCTCCTCCCCACTCATCATAGTGAACCCAAGGGTTCACTTCAGCAAACTATGGTAGGAATATGCTGCTCTCTGTAATGCATATGGGCTTCCCAGAGAAGGTTCATGATTTGCTAGTTGAAGATACATGTATAACATCTCTCTTGCTGACCAAGGTCCACATGCTTGCAGAACAAAGAAGTACAGATGTAGAACTCCAAGCATTATTCTTGTGACAGTGTAAACATTTTTTTTTTAATTTTGGAATTATTTCTCCATCCCTCAGTCTGTCTCCATTGATGATATCACTCTTGTTATTTCTTTAAAATCTTGCATCTATGCTTGCAGGTTTCTCTGTATGCTTGTTTTTATGAAGTTCTAAACCCTGAGAGGCTTCAGTAAGAAGCCCCTAATCCTACAAGGAAACCAGAACACCATTATTCCCAAGATCTTAGATCACCCATATTGCATTGTACCTAGACTAAAGTTAAGTCACACAAGACCTTTTGTGCAAAATATAGATACACTGCAATATATCAGACACTTTTAGAGTTTGCCTGTTCTTGCATGTCTGCAACTAGGTCTGCTCAACTTTGGCCTTCCTGCAGAGGTTGGCCTACAACTCCCATATAATCACAGGCTATTGGCCACTGTGGCTGAGGAATATGGGAACTGTAGTCCAAAAACAGCTGTGGGGCAAAAGTTGAGCAGGCCTGTATTAAACTTAAGCAATTTACAAATGAATTTAATTACATGTTCTGGAAATCACAAGTCAGCAAAAAACAAAACCTTGAATAACTTACTGTAAGGTGCTTTAATTTCAACAACTACAACCTTTCAGGTGTGGAATATATTTCCAACAGAAAAACCACACAACCTTAGTGTACTAGAAGAGGGCGCTTCTGATGGAGACTGAAGAGCCTAATCACCTATGACCTTAACTTAGAGGATAATACTTACACTTAGACCGGTATAGAGGGACCCCATTTGCAGAGCAACTAGGCCCCTGTGGATTAGGGCAGATCGAAACTACTGAGCATGTCCTCCTATACTGCTCGTTCTATAGAGACATTCGTGCCTCTCTCATCCTTCCATGGCTAAGCAAGTACCCAGGTCATCCGAGCCAATTCTACAGCTCCTTGCTACTCTCTGACTCTAAGCCTGCCATTACATATAGCGTTGCCAGGTACTGTGCGGCTGCGATCAGCATTCGTCAGCGGATGACGGGCAGTGACCCCCTCCAGCCTTAATCTGACTCTCTAAGACTCTGGGCAGGCCCTGTAATTGCTCACGTGCCTCCCCTTTCTACTGCTCGTTATAACCTCAATTTGGCGGATATCCAGTCTTATTACTCAGGATTTTATATATTTCTGCTACCTTTTAACCTTATTACAATTTTATGCCTTCTTTTATGCCTTTTACTTCTACTATCTCTCAGGCATTGACGCCCTCATGGATGCTATTTTTAGCCCTTTTAGTATTATTAGTCCTTATGTTCTTAATTTTAATTTTAATTTTCTATATGTAATCTTTTTTTTATCTAATCTCACTTTTAACACGTAATCACTCTTACATTTTAACACTGACTAAGTATTTTTATATGTATTATTTTATATGAATGCATTTCTTTTATCATTTCTTTTATCTAATCTTACTCTTACCATGTAATCACCCCTATACTTTATGCTGGTCTGAGACCATAATAAAGATTAATTGATACCTACACCTTTACCTATGTTTGTTTAATTCTTCTTTAAAACCTCTATATTTTATTTGTACACAGATAGCAGAGATCACTTTCCTGGGATTTCCATCCTCATTCTTAGAACTGCCACTTTAGCTCCCAGTGCCTGGTCCAAAATTATTATTATTATTATTATTATTGTCATCCCCCAGTGAGGCACTACCTTGACGTGGTTGTGGGGCTTGTGTGCTCTGATGAAGGTGAGAGCTATGCCAGAGGTCCAACCATATTGGACAGGTCTCACCAGAGGAGCCAGACAAAGAGTGCCTCTCCCATCAACAATATGGTGAGACGTAACTTTAATAAATCTATACCGGATCGGTCGTCGCCCGGGTCAACAAGGACCGCGCCAGGTGCTATAGTCCCTGGACATCTGGTGGCAAGTGGGTAACAGGACTCAGGATCTTCAGTTGAGCAACCAGGGCTGGAGACAGCAAAGCTACTGGAAGAAACGCCGCTTAACCGAAAAAAATATACGAAAAATGCCAACAAGGAAATAATGATCTGCTATTACAAGTCTAGTCCAACTAGAAGAGGTTATTTAAAAAGAATGTACCAAATTTGGAAAGAGAAGCATCCAGATACAGAAATAACAGAACAAAGGCTAGCAGACCAGAGAAGATTCATAATAAGAAATAAAGTATTCACAGGAGTTGAGCTGGAAGAACTGCAAAGAGCAACACAGGCTCAAGATATGGAAGAAGAATTACCACCAACTGAAGCAGTTGCTCAGGTGCAGATGGAGGAGGTGTTGGAAATAGAGGATACCACCGTTGCTGAACTGTTTCAAAATCAAAACCAGGCAACCTCCCCTTTGCCTTCACCTCAAAAACCCAAATGCCGTTTAACAGAAAAGCAACAAGAACTAAAGCAAAAAATAACTGAGCACATGAACCAAACAACCACCAGGGTTCGACTTCCAGCTCTAAAAACAGTTGCCAAAAAACAACTCGCTCAGGTATTAAAAGATGTCAATGCTGCACTTGCAGAAATAACAACCAATAATTTGCAAGAAACAAGCCAACTAATGTACAGTGCAGCAACAATAACAACACAAGAGCTCGGATATAAGATCAGTGGACCTGTAAAAAAAGAAAGCAGTACATCACCTAAATGGAAGATTAGATTAGAAAATAAAATCTCCATGCTTAGATCAGTTGCTAGTAAATTGAAAGATATGAAAGACAAGAAGCTGAAGAATGAAAACAGCAAACAGTATCTGATCCAAAAATACCACCTAGATTCAAGGAAAATTAGAGAAGTCCTGGAAATAATAAAGCAGCAAATAACAGCAGTGTCAAAGAAGATTAGCAGATATGAAGCCAGAATTACACAATACAGGCAGAATCTCCAATTCCAGTCGAATCAGAGACGTTTCTACCAAAGCATAGGAGAAATTGCAAGAAACGTAGAAACACCAAATAAAGAAGAAACAGTGCAATTCTGGGGGAAATTATGGGACAATCCAATAGATTATAATAAAAAAGCAGGCTGGATGAAAGAGGTCAAAAAATGTAACCAACAAATGCAAGATCTAACAATAACACCAGAATTAATAAGTGAAAGAGCAAAGAAAATTAAAAATTGGACTGCGCCAGGCGACGATGAACTGCATGGCTTCTGGCTTAAACACCTAACAAGCCTTCATAAACAACTATCAAAACAGTTCAATCACATTATGAAAGGCGGTGATATTGAACTATGGCTAACAACTGGGAAAACTCATCTCATTATGAAAGACCCAGCAAAAGGTGCAGTTCCAAGTAATTATAGACCGATAACCTGCCTGCCAACCATGTTCAAATTATTAACTGGAATAATAGCAGATGAAATGATGCTACACTTATTAACTAACAAACAGCTTCCAGATGAACAGAAAGGAAATTGCCCGAACACCAGAGGCACAAAAGACCAGCTGCTGATTGACAAAATGATTTTAGAAAACTGCAAGAGAAGAAAAACAAATCTAAGTGTTGCATAGATTGACTACAAGAAAGCCTTTGATTTATTGCCTCACACATGGATACTAAATGTTTAGAAACAACTTGTGTCAGCAAAAACATTCAGATATTTATTAACAAAGCAATGAGCATGTGGAGTGCACAGTTAACAATCAATGGCGAGGCACTTGGACAGGTTAGCATTAGAAGAGGCATTTTCCAAGGGGACTCACTATCCCCTCTATTGTTTGTAATCGCCATGACCCCACTTTCACAAATACTAAACAAAACAGGCCTCGGATACCAAACATCTAAAACATCAAGTAAAATCAACCATCTGCTGTACATGGACGATCTGAAGTTGTATGGAAAGTCCCAGTCAGAAATCGAATCACTGCTAAACACTGTCTGTATATTCAGTAGCGATATAGCAATGGAGTTTGGACTAGACAAGTGTGCTGCATTAATAATGAACAGAGGGAAAATAACAAAAACAGAAGGAATAGAACTGCCTAATGGAAGCAAGATCAAGAACCTGGAAGAGAAAGAACCTTACAAATACTTGGGCATTCTCCAGGCTGATAACATCACACACACTGAAGTTAAAAGAAAAATTGGAAGTGAATACATCAGGAGAGTCAGAAAAATCCTCAAGTCCAAACTCAATGGCGGGAACACCATACAAGCCATAAACACCTGGGCTATACCTGTTATCAGATACACTGCAGGAATAATAGACTGGACCCAGGCAGAGCTAGAGACACTAGATTGTAAGACCAGGAAAATCATGACCATCAATCATGCTCTGCACCCCCACAGTGATGTAGATAGGCTCTACCTCCCTCGCAGCTCAGGTGGAAGAGGAATGCTGCAAGTCCATCAAACAGTAGAGGAGGAGAAAAGAGGCCTTGAAGAATATATAAAGGACAGTGAAGAAGATGCACTTAAAATGGTCAAGAACGAGAAACTATTCAACACCAATGAAACAAAGCAGGCCTACAAGAAAGAACAAGTCAAAAATTGAGCAGAAAAATGGAGAAATAAGCCCCTGCATGGTCAATATTTTCACAATATAAGTGGAAAATCAGACATCACCAAGACCTGGCAATGGCTTAAGAATGGCAACTTGAAGAAAGAAGTTTAACTTGAAGAAAGAGGGTTTAATACTGGCTGCACAAGAACAGGCACTAAGAACAAATGCAATAAGAGCAAAAGTCGAAAAATCAACAAGAGACAGCAAGTGCTGCCTTTGTAAAGAAGCAGATGAAACAGTGGACCACCTAATCAGCTGTTGTAAAAAGATCGCACAGACTGACTACAAACAAAGGCATGACAAGGTAGCAGGGATGATACACTGGAACATCTGCAAAAAATACAAGCTACCTGTATCCAAAAATTGTTGGGATCATAAAATTGAAAAAGTTGAAGAAAATGAAGATGTAAAAATATTATGGGACTTCTGACTACAGACAAACATCTGCCACACAATACACCAGATATAACTGTAGTCGAGAAGAAAGAAAAACAAGTCAAAATAATCGACATAGCAATACCAGGGGATAGCAGAATAGAAGAAAAAGAAATAGAAAAAATCACCAAATACAAAGATCTACAAATTGAAATTGAAAGGCTGTGGCAGAAGAAGACCAAAATAATCCCAGTGGTAATTGGCACCCTGGGTGCAGTTCCAAAAGACCTTGAAGAGCACCTCAACACCATAGGGGCCACAGAAATCACCATCAGCCAATTACAAAAAGCAGCTTTACTGGGAACAGCCGATATTCTGCGACGATATCTATAACCATTGACAATAAAATTCTGGCATCCCAGGTCCTTGGGAAGGACTCGATGTCTGGATAAAACAAACCAGTCAATAACACCTGTCTGACTGTGTAAACAAGAAATAATAATAATAATAATAATAATAATAATTATTATTATTATTCAATTTCTATACTGCCCTTCCAAAAACGGCTCAGGGCAGTTTACACAGGGAAATAACAAACAAATAAGATGGAACCCTGTCCCCAAAGGGCTCACAATCTAAAAAAACATAAGATAGATACCAGGAACAGTCACTGGAAGTAATGTGCTGGGGGTGGAAAGGGCCAGTTACTCTCCCCCTGTTAAATAAAGAGAATCACCACGTTAAAAGGTGCCTCTTTGCCAAGTTAGCAGGGGCTCTAGCAATGCTTAGGAGGGCTTCTAGCTCAAAATCTAGCTATGTTGCTGACAAAGTTAGAAGCTGCAACTTTTAAACCATTTGAAGCCTCTTCCTCTGTTTTGTGGGGCACTTATTTACCTAGCTGTCTAAAAATAATGTCATTTGTGCATGTCTGCAAGCGCAGAACTATGCATTAACTGGCTGGTGAGGAAGGTCATAAGAGTCAACACATTGTAGGTCAGGAGAATCATGGAACAAGCGCTTCATTCTGTGGCGGAACGTAGTGCTAGAATAAAATGGTTTTCAAACTGTGTTCCAAGGAACTCTGGGGTTCCTTCAAAGCTAGATCAGAAGTTCCTCAATCTGAAGATCAATGGCATCCTGTACTATGATTCAACAAGACAAAACTTACTTTCAATTGTATACCATTATGAGACTCATAATTTCACCTTGGAATTTGCAGTTTGGAGAGTGTGCTGAGAATCCTATCAGGTAGCCAACATAACAGAACCACAGTTCTCAGGATTCCCTTGGGAGAGGGATGGACTGTTAAACCAATCTAAACTATGTATATATGCTCTCTGTACACTGCCAATTTGCCCTTGAAATGTGTAGTTGGAGGGGAGCTTTGGGGTGTGTTCTAGGGTACCCTCTCAGTTTGCACCTGGAGATGAGACCCAAAGGGCCTCTTCAGTGCCTTGTGTTAAGGTGAACATGCACCACAGATGTCTCCCAGAATCCTCTACAACATGAAACCATTCTGGATAGACTTCAGTGTGAAACAAGTTCCCTGAGGTTAGACAGTTTGAAAATGGCTGCTGTAGAAGATCATAAGGACATGTCAGTACACATGGAAGAGTAAGGAAAAAGCAAGCCTTGCATTTGATTAAAACAGTACAATACATGAACAAGTGTCTTCAATTCCAAGGCTTCATGCTGACCAATAGTGGCAATATTTTCCAATGAAACAGTCCAGAAGCAGTGAACAGGAACAGTGGATTTAGTGAACAGGTCACTGTTTCACTAATAAACTCCCCTTTCTAGACTGCTCATCTCTCTCAACAGCTCAGATTTACATTTTGATATTCAATTAACCATGTATCTCTCTAAATAGAGCACTGATCTTCAACTATTTGTCAAATGGGGGCCACTTTGGCAAAGAAACCTTCAATGTGAGAGCCATTTCCCACTGCGCTGACCTCCACACAGTACTGCACTTTTCTCAGAGCTGGGGAGACCCTTTAAGAGAGGTGGAGCCCTCTCTTAAGAGCTCTAGGAAAAAAGTCCTGGGAAGGGCTGTGCTTCCCAGCACTCTGTACATGCCTTCCAATGCAGGGACTCAAAAGGGCTCTGTTTCCCCTTAAAAGGAGTGCCCCAGCCCTGGGCAAAGTACAGCACTATACAGTGGGAATGGTATTCTCTGCATGTATTCAGCTTTGCCTGAAGTTTCACATAGGAGCTGCATTTAGGGTTGATGACGAACATTGAAACAGATCAAACCAAAACCACACCCTCACTCACACTTTTTGGTACACTATATTTACATTTTTTCAGCCAAGGATTCTGTGAGTTACAAAGAGCTGTGAAATACATGCAGATTTCAAAATGTTGAATTACACTGGGAGCCACAGAAAGCTCAATGATTTTTCTGTCAGTTATTTTGTTGCAGGTTTGTTAAGGTTTTTTCCCCTTTGACGTATGAGTGGAAAAAAAACAGTAGGCATTCCTCACTACTTTTTCCACTTACTGGGTTATTATTAGAACATAGTGGTCTTTAAGTACTAGTAGACAGTAGCTGGGAGCAGATCAGGTTGGCAGTGTCAGGCTAGCACACAGCAATAAAGAGGAGTTTTTGGTATTTGTAGAAGGAAGTGATGTGCTTGAGATAGGAAAGTTTGCTGCATATCTTCTGTCAACATAGCCTACGAAATCCAGTGCCATCTAAAGACATCTCCCTACCCCATAAGAAATGCTGCGAAGAATTCATACTAGAAGAACGGGATTAAAAGAGGGTATATGCATACAGATGTTCAACATTTTATTTTATTATTAGAAAACATTATGTTTTCTTTTCTCCAAGAAGCTCAAAACAGCATAACATGTTCTGCATCTCATTCATCTTCATAACAAGCTCACGAGGTAGACTAGGCCGAGAGACCAGCAAGTTCTCTAAGAACTCACCCAGTGAATTTCATGGCTGAGTGGGAATTTGGACCCAAACCTCCCTGGCCTGAGCAAAACATCTTGATCACCACACAATACTGCTCTCCTTCATAAAATGCTAAGCCTTAAGCGCATTACATCCACATTATATTATACAAGCACATGAATTCTTTTTCATATCTGGAACTGTTCAGTTTTAAAAGAGTTTCAAGAGATTTTCAAATGGTGGGGAGAGTCATGAGCATTCTAAGGCAGAAAGGGGTTCTTTCCCCACCCGGTCTTCTATTTCACATCTCCTTCTTATACTTTTCTAAGCATCTAATCTCCATTTCTATTATTGTCTTGCAAATAATCCAGAAGTACTACCCCACAAAAAAGTATATTAGTCTACTTGCCCACACACATACACCTGTGCAAGTCATTTGCAACCCACTGGCAAAAACAAAGTTTTAAAAACCCACCAGCTAGTGTTTCCGCTAAGATGTGTGCATGTGTGTGCACACACAAGATTTTTGATGCCCGCTCAGTTAATTTTAGATTCTGCTCAGGTCCCACTCTGAACGCATGTGTGCACATACTGCCTTGATACTGTCGCTCAGAACAAAACTCATTCCACACACAGATGAAACAAATTATTATTATTTATTTTACATTTATATCCTGCTCTTCCTCCAAGGAGCCCAGAGTGATGTACATGGTTATGTTTATCCTCACAACAACCCTGTGAGGTAGGGTTAGGCTGAGAGATATGCGACTGGCCCAGAGTCACCCAGTTTCATGGCTGAAGAGGGATTTGCACTCAGGTCTCCCTAGTTCAGGTCTTAGAGAGAACACTGCCACGGTCATCAACCCTCTTCCAATTTACAAAATCTTTGCTGCCTGTTCGCCTGAAGGCAACTCTTACTCCTCACCTGAAAGCGACTCTTCCCCAACACAGATGACCAGGCAAAATACCCTTTTCAAGACTGATCTGCTTCCCAAAATAGCCTTTTCTTGATCTTTACAGACCCTGTATAAGCTTGTTTTTAAGTTTCATGTTTTAAGCTGAGCTTTTAGATGTAAAGTGTGTGTGTGTGTTTAAGGGCACAGATATGGTTTCTTTTAGTTTCCTGATACAGTAAGTGAATGTAAACAAATAACTCAGACATCATAAGTGATGCTGAAAACAACCTATAATTCTGAAACTTGTCATATTTACAAGCTAGAAAGAATAAACTCTAAGCTCAAGTGTGCGTACCCAGTGTGGTTTTTTCAATTGCTTTGCAGATATGGCATGCAAAATCACTTCTGATTTAACTTTGTATTAGCATAAGCCAGGATTCTTCAAACTTTATTCCTTTAGAGAACACACTGCCTTGTGCACCGAGGAAGCTCTCAGCATCTGCGATGGAGCCCCTGAAGTTTGCAGAGGATTCCGGAGCATGTTCTAGAGGGAACACTCAGGTCACACATAGCCAGCTTGTTCAGGCTTCACCATCACTCCATATATACACCCTACAATACACCCGTACAGCTTTACACTATAGATAAATGTCTGCAGTAAATGGGAAAGCTGAACTTTTGGGCAGTGCTGTTGACCACTTCTGACTTATCACTGGTGGAATCCCTGATATGCCTCCAAGAAACTCTATAGTGTTTACCAGAGTGCAATTAAGAAGGAAAACACAAAACACTAGCCTAAGCAGTACAAGGTATCATAATCCCATGCAGATAAATTCAACATAAATTTGAGTTTTAGTTAAAAAAAACCCCATGTCATCTTTAATTTTCTTGAAGAATGAGGGACTACATCTCCAATAAAAACCTCATCTCCTTTCTAAATACATGGAAACCCTGCTATTCGCAGACTCACCATCTGCATGTCCGTACATCCGCAGGTGTCTAATTGACACCCAATTTCAATATCCGCAGATACTAAAGGGTAAAAACCCACGTATCTGTGGTTCCTAGAGAGCTGCAACTGTCCACGGAGGTCACTTCTGCTCCACCATTTGGTAAGCATTTGTAAGCAGGAGCCATTTTGTCACTCATTTCTTTTAAAGCCATTTTGCCTACAATTTTTGACAGCTGGGGGCATTTTGCAGTTTGAGGGGGCATTGCTGGGTACACGGAGACCCTGCAGAGCATGGTGCAGTAATATCTTTCACCTTTTTTTGCCCTTTTCCCCATGCAGGCACAATGCCTCGTTACTCACGGTAGTAAGCAAGGAATGGAACCTCTGCAAGTAGCTAGGTTTGCCTGTAGCACTCTTTCAACCAGTGTGTAAATAACTTTTAAAACTCCCAGCATTCATCTGAGACATGCTAACATGTTTCAATATTTTATTTATTTATGTATTTATTGTTAAATCTGTATACCACCTTTCATTAAAACGATCCCAAGGTGGTTCACACAAAAATTAAAAACAAGACTATACTAAAATATAAAACAAATATGACTAAAAACATTTAAAATACAAGCATAAGAACTGTACACAATATAAAAATATGAAACAATATGAAACAATATGAAACAACTGGACCTCTGGTATTTAAACACACCAATCATAGGTATTCCTCACTTCCCACAGCAAATTACTCCATTTGTCATTATTAATAGACATGATAAACCAAAGGTGAAATGAAGTAAATTCAGCTCCTAAACAGGAAAACCAATTACATAAACACAAACAGTTAAAATGATAAGGTTTTTCTCCACTCCACCCTGCTCCCAATTTCATTCACTACTTGAATATTCTTATTCAAAGAAATAATCTTACCTCAAGGGAAGAAAGCAAATTACTTTAAATAAGTAAACTTCTGTGACACATTCAGTTACATTTAACTTAAACTCCGCATGTGCCCCAGCTAATGCCAATAGAAACATGGCAACTCTTTCCACTATCCTGTGATCACTGTTAAAAAGAAGGAAATCTGAAGAACAGACCACATGGTCACCAAGATATTTTCAAGATATCAGTGGGCAGTCAGATAGAGGGAAGATCCTTGACTGGACCAATCCCAAAACAACACAAAATGAGAGCAACATAGGATGGCAAGTAATCTACTATAAGTCAGTTATTTATTCTGCCTCCCTGACTTAGGTCCACAACAATAACACCAGGCTCCATCGTTAATTTAACATGAACTGCAGAACATCAAACTATAAAATTTAAGCACAATCCATAGTAGCAGTTCATTCAGAAGAACACAGAGGAACCAAATATGAGCATCAGTTTTCCCCATTTATTTAGTGTTCCTCCATCTTTATGTGCACAACCCTGAATGTTGAGTCTCTCCTCCATAAACAGTGGCACTTTCATCACATACTTGGGATTTCCTAGGTGTATCATAATACTGAAATTTTGTATGACCTGCCTTGATTAAGCCAGACAGATAATCAAGCTGAACAACAACATAAACCATGTAAAGGGGATGAGGGTACCACCAACAAACATTCAAACCAGCACAAGTAGGATATCAGGGGAGACTATGCCACCCTTCAGTAATCTAAGTTCTAGATGGGTAGCCATCTTGGAAAACAGCAAGGAGTCCATTGGTACCTTAAAGACCAACAATTTTATTAAGACTACTTACCATTTTATTTTCTAAATATATGAATGAAATAGTTTGCATATTCTATACCTACCTACCATACCTACCACTTGATGCAGCTGATGAAATAGGCTTTAGTTCACAGAAACTTATGCCACAACACCACTGTTTGGCTTTAAGGTATAACAAGACTCTTTGCCCACTTTCTATAAGTATAAATATATATAAAACTAGATTCCACCAGATGTCTGTTTAAAATATCCCCCAAGAACTTTATAATATTGATGCTTAACTAAAAATAAGATAAATATATTATGAAACACACTGGCATGCCTGCCAGTTTTCATCAGCAGAGATTTGACTGGCTTGATTTGATGCTACTAATTAATACACGGCTCTTGGTGGCTGTGTATGCCATTTGTAGCCTCCTAAGGAAGATATACATCAATAGCTTTGACTTGCAATAAAAAGCTGTCAATATTTTTAACCATTCTCATTTCTAAATACAAAAACTCGACAGAACCAGAAACTTTAGTAGTAAGTGATATGCTACTCCCATCCTATGTGTGGCTACTTAGCCGATTAAAGGCTATGTGTTAATGATTTCCCCCCCTAATGAGGTTACATTATGTCTACAATAGGTCACAGCTGAATGAAGGGTTGGAGGGGAAAATAGACTGTTCTCACAGGAATTGTTCATTACTCTGCTCTAACTCTTGCCAATGCATCAAGTACAACACAGACTTTGAGGGTGGGGGTGGAGAGAAGAAGTGAAAACCTCTCTATGCCTGCCCCCGTCCCCTCCCCCCTCACCTACCTACCTACAACCTTCACTCTATACAAAATTACCCATCACAATGCACTATTTAAAAGCTATCTTGCCATTTAAGTAACTTCTAAATGGTGGGATGCTCAAAATAAATGGGAACTAGACCAACACATGGCTGAAGTCAGAGAGATGAGCAAAAACACCGACACAATTTAATATTGGCGTGCATATACCTCATCTCTATTTTTAACTTCTTGACAGGAAATGACTCAAAGATGACAGTACCACAACTCTCAGACTGAATGAAACAGCATATTTATCATGTCTTATGCTAGTAGTTTTTGAAACGTTTCTATCTTGAGGGACACATTGCACACTAACTTGTCTTAAGGAATCATTTGTGTCTGTCATGGAAGTTCTGAGCAGTGCAAAGGTTTCTGGAGGACATTCTAGGACATGGGTTCACACAGGGTATTGATCAAGCTGTTGGGTCTCACCTTCACCTTGAGTGAACTGAAAGGGCAAGCACCATAAATCATATCAAAACACTCTCTCCCTGCAGCTGCACACTGCAGAGGAAGACAAGCTGTGGTGGACAAGATGCTCTTTCAGGAAAAGTCACTTGCTATTATTCACAGATGTGGCTTTTCCAGAACACTCTGAATTAGAAAATTTTCTGGAATTTTTCCCAGAAAAAATTCCCATGCAGATTCCCCCCTTATTTGCAGGAAAATTGCATTATTATTTTCTTTAAAAAAAAATTAATATACACGTTTTCCTGATGCCCTAAGTAGGTCACAATCTGATCTGGAATGCTGACCTATTAATACAATTTTAAAAAACCAAACACCACACACCCATACACCCCTCCACTATATTAATTTCCCCTTTCTGTATCTTAAACGTTTTCTAAGTAGTCAAGCAGAAGTGTTAGAAATGGGGAAATTCCCTTGGAACAATAAAGAATGGGAAAATTTTCCAACCAACATCTCTGGTATTACTAATCTTCCCATTGAGGAGCCTCCAAAAAACTTTCAGAGAATCCCAGGTTTCCCCAGAACAGTTCAAAAGTCACTGCTTTGTGTAAACATTGTTTCCTTTAATGTTTTGTTAGTTGCCACAAGAGCCATTGTTGGTGGCATACACATTTTAGAAAAAACAAACAGAAAGGGTACAGTCTGAGGCTGTTCAACAGAACCATGGCACGAGACTTCAAGCCAGTGCTTGAATCCTTGCAGGTCAGCTTGAGGGGTGACACTCTGGCAGCTATCGGGCCCTGCTGACAGATATACATATTTATGAAGTTAAACCCTGAAGTCAATTGAACAACTTCTGCCTTCCCTGGGAGCAGTCATGTACCTGCAGAATGAAATTCTGCTTCTGTTTGCAGGAACTTGTACCTGGATCCATCTAGTAATTCAGTACCCATCAAGTTTGCTTAATGTTCACAGCTTATGGTCTAGACAGAATAAGACAACTTCTTAAATCACCACCATACCTTTCTTCCAACCAACATGGTGCTTGCTCTTTGCCCAGATCAAAGAAAGATTCAGTGATATTTACAATCAGGAAAACAATGTTACAGCAGCATGTCTGCACATGTTGCATTTCTTAGCCTTTAAGACTTACAGGCTGGTTAAGATCCTATGCAAAACCAAACAGCACTCAAAAATCTGTCACTCACTCACAGGCAGGTGCTACTTGAAATGGATAAGCAGACAAGGGACTAATTATTTGGTTGTTCAGTAGCAGGCCTGACTTTATATCAGGCCTGCTCAACTTCGGCCCTCCTGCAGATGGTGGCCTACAACTCCCATAATCCCTGGCTATTGGCCACCTTGGCTGGGGATTAGGAGAGCTGTAGGCCAAAAACAGCTGGGGGGGGGCACAAGTTGAGCAGGCTTGCTCTATATCAAGCTTACTTCAAATCAAGGCTTGTTCACACAGCATGTTATTAGCAAGGTATCTAGTGAATGCTCCAATAAGGCAATGCCTTAGTATCAGATCAACCACTTCCTGATAAAAATGTTGTCGTTTACTATCATGCTTCTATGTATCACTGGAAGCTGTGTAATGGTCAAACATTACAGGGATGTTTGGGGGAAAATTGAATTTCTCTCTCTCTCTCTCTCTCTCTCTCTCTCTCTCTCTCTCTCTCACACACACACACACACACACACACACAGAGTGTCACAGCCTCATTTTTATTTTCTTTCTGAGATTAATCATTTGGTATTGGGTGAAATACTAACATGTGGACAACACTTTAAAAAAAAAACACAAGACCCAATATAGTCTGATAAAACAGATTTTTGATTAAAAAACAAAACACAAACAGACCCCTGCTAACTGAGCAAAGAGACACCTTTTAAAGTGGTGATTCTTTTCTATTTAGCAGGGGGAAAGCAACTGGCCCTATCCAACTCCAGTACAGCATCCCCCCAGTAGCTGTTGCTGGTATATGCCTTATGTTTCTTTGTAGATTGTGAGCTCTTTGGGGACAGGGGACCATCTTATTTATTATTTATTTTTCTATGGAAACCACTTTGAGAACTTTGGTTGAAGAGCAGTATATAAATATTTGGCATTGGTGTCATAGTAGATCTGTCATCTTACAAACGTTTAAGTAACCTTTCAAAGTTTACAATATCTATTGTAGCTAGCTTGTGTAACTCACTTCCGACAGCAGAATAATGCAAAAAAACCAAAAAATAATGGGCAAAGTTATATTTTTAAAAAGTATCTGTCAATCCTTTTAACAAACCTTTTAATCAGTGATGATCTTCATTATTTTTCATGTGGGGGCCACTTTGGCAAAAAACCTTCAATGTTAGAGCCATTTCCCATAGTACTGACCTCCACATAGTTGGGATATGCACGGAACCATGGTGGGGTGGTCTGAAGGAGGTGGGGGTGCCGCTTTAAAAGCGGGGGAGGGTGCACTTACCCCTCCCACTGCTTACCCCTTGCTGGCGTCCTTTGTTAAGAAAGCTGAATGGAGCAGCAGCATACCTCCCTGCCGCCCCATTGGCAGGATATGGCTGGAAGTCCCCGACGCGCTGCTTGTCGGGAACTTCTGGCCATATCCGGCCAATGGAGGCAACGGGGCGGCAGGGAGGTACACTGCTGCCCCCATCAGCTTTAACAAAGGACGCTGGTGAGGGAAAAGCAGCAAGAGGGATAAGTACACCCTCCCCTGCTCTTAAAGCGGCACCCCTACTGCCTTCGAAAAAGCAGAACTGCCGGTTCTTTGAACCGGTTCAGAGGCCCATAAAGGGCCTCTGAACCAGTTTCATGCACATCCCTACCACACAGCACTGCACTTTTCTCAGTGCTGGGAGGGCCCTTTAAGAAAGGTGGAGCCCTCTCTTAGGAGCTCTATGGAGAAAACACTGCAAAGGGCTACACTTCCCAAGACTCCAAACACACTTTCCAAGATGGAGCAGAAGCTCAAGCAGACTCAATTTTCCTTAAAGCAGCCTGCCTCAACAGCACTAAGCAAAGTGCAGTCCTGCACTTTGAGAATGCTTGACTCCACATGGTGACAGGGGGATTGTAGAGAGTATTCACCTTTGGAGAAAGCCTCACACAGGCCCAAGAAACATGTAGTCAAGGGATCACAGCTTGATGGGTCCCTGCCACTGGCCCCTGGGCCTTACACTTAAGAACCCTGCTTAAAATAGTTTTTTTTCCTCCGCAAGAGGCTTTCTAAAAATACAGTTATCCATCCAGTACACCAAGGGAAAACCAACATAAACTTGTTTTCAAAAGCAAGAATTCCCAATCATTTGGCTTTTAAACTTCTTTTGCTCATCTTTTGTTGCTGTAAGTAAGAGAAGAGTCCAATACTTTTATCTGGCCTCTTTCAGGCAGCTTGGGTCCATTTTGAAAACTAGTTACACTTACTCTTCGTCCTCAATTTCACATGGGATTTTCAGATATCCCATTTTTAATCCCTTTTTAAAAAATTTAAGATTGACTGGGGTAGTGACTAGATATTTTATCCCTCTTGATCCAAAAATAATAATATTGAGGTATCTAAAGGGAACAGCTGCCAAAGGAGATTTAGATTTGTTAATAGTAGCAAAAATGTGAGTAGCTGGAAATCAGAAAGATAAATGCTCCAACAATTCTAAATCACAAAATATGATCATTGTTTATGATTAAAGTAACAGAGTTAGTGTTAAAAGTCCATGAAGGTAGACAAGAGATAATTAAGTTTATCAAAAACTGAGTGATGTTTACCTGAACAAAAAGAGAGGCAGTGCAACAGAGTTTTTTTAAAATGAAGAAACGTGCCTCAAATTCATGGACTCCCCTCCGTCACACATAGAGGATTTATTCATACAGTATGGAATGTCCTATGTGCTTCAATAAAAAGCTACCTTCAGGGGCAGGATCCACTGGAAACAATGGCATGGATATAATCTTATTCCATTTTTTACAGCAGAAGACAGAAATAAAAGCAGCAGCAACCTTTCTGCTTCCTTGGTGCATTCACTTTGGTCTTCTGCAAGAAGTGCGAGAAGCATTGTTTCAACTTGGATGGGCACCACTTCAGAAAGTAGCCACATTTATTTCCTGCATGGATAACACAAGATTTTTGATTTTTTTAAAGTCACACACAATCTATTGGGCCTTTTGCATCATGACAGTAAGTAATATAATGATTATGCCTTGCCTCTCCTGGTTTTTGTTTCAACTATACCTATACAGTAAACCTCACCAAGGAAACCCGCTCTACCATACAGAAAATTTAGATAGCAAGAACTACCCACCAGTCACTTCTGCTGTACAAACTCATTTATTGCAATAAGCAAAACTTTGTGCAAACCTCACTAAAGAGGTTGCAAAGAAGTAGTACTTTGGAGATAATTTATTGCATCTTGACTGTTTTTTCCTTCCATTTTAGCTTTTGCAAGCTCATTCCCTGAATCAAAGTAGTTGGAAGATCTGTGACTTGGGAACTAGTTACTACAAAGTCACCGAGCCCTTATAGGGGGCTCAGTGCCAGCTCCAGATTTTAGGGAGACCCTTGGCAAGATGCCCACACTGGGTCTCCCTTTCTTCGCCATCATTGCCAGGAGGAAGTGGAGCAGCAACAGGAGGCGCAGTCAACAGAAACCAAGAGGGCTGGAGGCTCTAGTCACCAGTGCCCAGCTGGGTCATGAACCTTAGCAGGTGTCCAACAAAGCTGACTCCAGCAACTGTCCTTGAGGGGACTCCAAATAATCCTATCCCATCCAGTCAGCTTTATAGTCTTATTTCATCAAAGGTCTATTGGCAAACTATAAATTGTACCGACAAGACCCTTAATGTGCAACTCTTTCAACACTACTAGTCCTGAAAAGACAATATAAATCCTTGATCAAAGCTAAGAAAAGAGAGGCTCAAAAGGTTGGCCTGGCAGTGGCTGATTGCTTCAGTCAGAGGGAAGAACTCCCCTGTCTTCTGGCATATTAGAGCATTATTCCTACCATTAGACTAGTCAGGTCCCTATGGAGACATGGGAATTACATTTTAAAGCTCTCTATTCGGCCCAGGAGAAGGAACTAGCCCCAGTAGATTTTTTTAAATGACCTGCTCCCTGAATGGCCACCTGTTACAGTTGCTGAAGTTAAGAAGCTTATTGATTCCTTAAAAGTTGGCAAGGCCTCTGGCTATGACTATCTCTTCTGAAACGACTAAGTTTAACCTAATTGGTGGGCCCCTGTACTGGCAGCCCTCTTTACATGCATAGATTGAACTGGGCTCATACCTGAAGACTGGGGCATAACCATAATAGTACCCATATTTAAAAGGGGGGATCGATGTGATCCTGCCAACTACTGCCCAATTAGCCTGCTGAGTGTTGTGAGTATGCTTTACATGAGGCATTGATTGGAAGTTGCAAGGCTGGATGGAGACTGAAGGTATTTTGGATGATGAACAGACTAGTTTTAGAACAGGGCTGTCAACCATGGACCATGTCCTGGTATTATGTCATCTGATTGAGAAATATAGCAACAAACCTAAGTCCTCCTTGTGTATGTGGCCTTTGTAGATTTCAAAGCAGCCTTTGATTCGATCTCGAGGATAAGCCTCTGGGGGAAACTAAGAGACACTAATATCGACAGGTGCTTACTCTTTCTTATTCAGAAGCTCTATGATAACACCAGTGTGACAGTGAGATGTAACACTCAAGGCTCACTTTCACATTTAATAACCAATAGTAAAGGAGTTAAACAAGGGTGCATTTTGGCACCCTTCCTGTTCAATCATTACATAAATACCCTAGCTAATAATCTTTCCGATCCAGTGCAACATTCTCCAACTACTACAGGTGCAGCTATCCGAATCCTGCTGTATGCAGATGACGCTGATATAATTTCATAAACTCCTTTGGGCTTTAGGAGAGTGCTTAGGCTCCTGGCCACTTATTGCAAGGACAACCATTTGGTAATTAACTTCCGGAATCTGAAGTGATGGTCTTTGCCAAGAGGCCTAAACGATTTAACTGGCGTATAGAAGGCCATCATATAGAGCAGGTCAATAGTTTTAAATATCTGAGTGTGGTTTTTCATGCCACTGGGTCGTGCAAGGTCCATA
Source organism: Hemicordylus capensis (assembly GCF_027244095.1). Classification (NCBI taxonomy): domain Eukaryota; kingdom Metazoa; phylum Chordata; class Lepidosauria; order Squamata; family Cordylidae; genus Hemicordylus; species Hemicordylus capensis. Next base: position 150,171,863 of record NC_069660.1, read on the forward strand.
TGGACTACATTGCCCAACAGGCACAAAGAAGTGCTTCAGCAACATTTAGATTCTTTCGCTCCAAAGGTGAAGAGGTCATCCCTGCAGCATTAAAGTTATTTGAGAAATCATTGGTCCAACTTTTGTATGGTGCACAACTGGGCCCCTATGCTAACTATAGGCCACTGGAGATAATCCGATCCAAGTTTATTAGTGCAGTGTTCAGGGCCCCTCGATGTATCTCCAAAGCAGCATTGAGGTTGAAAACGGGCCTCCAGAGGGTGGAAACAAAAGCATGGATTTTAATCCTCTATTGGCTTTGGATACATTTCTCCCCTCTGGGATTGATCCCTCTTATGTTGGCCGATAGGTTTCAATCCACCTGGACACAAGCAGTGATGGGTAAATTGTCATCACTTAGCCTCTCTGCTGAACATCTGTCAATATTAGATTATAGTCAAGTCAAGGAGATCCTCAAACAGAGGGTCTTGGACACTGAACATCAGAGTGATTTAAGCTCCATCTTGGAGACCATAAGAGGGCACTTTGGTGACTTTAACCGGGAACCTGCTAGCTATCTATTGCCCCTCTCTTTACCAAGCCATCACAGGGTTTTCCTCAGAGCAAGATATGACGCCTTACCATCAGCGGTTTTATCTGGAAGGTTTTGAAAACCGCTCCGGCCAGTCGGTTATGCCCCTGTGGCTCAGGTGAGGTCGATCTGTCCACCATGTGCTGCTCTTTTGTCCTTTTTATAATGATAACTGGTGCAGTCTTATTTCTCCCTTGCTATTACACTTTCCCGGATGGACTGCTAAATTTTACGCCACAGTCCTCCTTGCAGATAAGAAACCTTCTACCACCTACCAGGATACCAAATTTTGTGCAGCTGCTGTTAAGATCCGTCAACAGCTAACCTCCAGCCCTTCTTTTTAGATGTTGTTACATGAGGCTTCTATGTTGGTGTTTTCTGTATGATTTACTTCTTATCTGAATGTAGTATCATCTGTTTTTATATATAACTGATCATTGGTCGTAATAAAGCTATTTATTTATTCATCCATAATCAAAGGTCTATAAATCGCATAGCCGTTAGCCATCATAACTAAATGGAACCGCTGATTTCAGAAGCAGAATACAACTGAGCAGGGCTCAGGAAATCTACTCGTCTGTGACGAGTGAAAAATGATGCCTGACAAGTGAAAACAAAATCCTGATAAATAATATACTAACATGGCTTGAGGACCCATCTGATGAATAAAATCTTTTGTCTGTCTGGTGTACTGAGCCAACATTTCTTGACTCCTGCCTATGAGGACCAAATGCTGTGGATAAGCAACAGGGGGCAGCTATCACCTTCATACCCTCCTTGTAAGCTTCCAGAAGTAGCTGGCTAGCTGCTGCTTGAGACTGATGGACCTAGGTCTGATCCAGCAAGGCAAGTCCTGTGGTCATGTTTACGAAGGACTGCAATCAGCTGTGAAAGCAGAATTTTATCCACAGTGAGTTCATCTGCCCCAGAGGAGTCTTGGTGAGGGTGATCTGGGCCATCTCATCCATCCTTGGTGAAGACAGTCTGGATCAAGAGCCCTCTCCAACAGCTCTCAACCCTGCTGCTAGATTAAGACCAGTGTGAGTAGAATTCTGGTTTACATAGGCAGTTTAAATAGGCCATTTTAATCCAAGATGGGCATCAGCAGCATATCAATAAATGTTGGTCAGAGCAGCTTAGCTCCCAAACACTAGGTGACAAATTGCTTCAGATATAATGAAAAACAAGATGTCTCTTAGCCGCAAAATGGGAACATAGCAAACTCTGATAATCACACAGCAGTTGGAGAAGCAGCGCTGATTAATGAGCTCCTCAGGTGAGCAGCGACACATGCAGTTGTAAACAGCTGCTCCTCCCACATGTTGTTCACCTCTTAGATTGTGTACTGTTTAATTGCTCTAAGGATGAGCTCTATGCTTATTGCTGAACAGGTTTAAGGCTGTCTCAGACAAAACATAGCATTTTTAGAGATGATTCTGTTCAATGCAAAGCATTTCCTGGGCAGAAGACAGGGTAAGATCAGATCTAAGCTGCCGATATGAATTTACACTTATGTTGCTAAAGGGCTTCACAACAACACTTTCTTTTCTTTTAAGAAAAGCAGTAATGGCATGGGCAGGCCAACCACTGCCAAATTTAATTCTTCCTTTCTGATTAACACCAAGAAACAAAATGCCAGCATTAGAATTGGAGATTTCCTTAAGCTTCCTCTTAACAAGTCTAGTAAAAGGATATTTAAAAATATTTCAGGTTTTAAATCTTTAACATTTATCAAATATCAGGTCAACACAATAAAGAATGTATTGCTAAGACAATATTTGTAATTGCACTTCTATAGCCAAGAAGACTTCCAAGAGCTATATTTAATTTCCACAACCTTGCTGTGCATCTTCACAAAACATCAAGCACAGTACTTCCCTAAGGTGTGGATGCAGGAGTGACTGAACAAGGTGAGTCCAGGCTGCTGAACATGTCAAGCAGGAGTTCCCTCTAAAAATAAAATAAAAATAAAACCAAAACATTCAAGAAGCAGGAGATGCCAGGTTTAGATACTGCATTTTGCAAGAATGTCATAAGCACAAGTGGGCCGGTCTAGATACTGAAAATGAACTGGCAGATTGTCTACGCCAGCACTCCCACTGCTGACGCATCTGCCAGGGCTGGAATGCTGTTAGAAGTTAAAATAAAATAAAGCTTAAAGTGGAGGACATATAGATTGCTGTGAAGTCATCACAATGGCCAAGCAGGCCAGAAGCTAATGCCCCATCTTACAACCCATCTTTTCAGGTCCTTGCCTTCTTTGTTTTGTCAGAGTGTAGCAACCAGAGCATTCAGAGGCGAGTCCTTCGCCTTGTGCTTTTTGGAAAGCTGAGGATGAGTTAGCAAACATCTACGGACCTCTGAAGTTACTCCACCTACTAGCTGTCCCTTATATCTGAACTCCACTCCAAGATACCTACACTGTGTTCCTCTTTCCTTACTTCAAAAACTCCTCCTGTGAATATTTTGGTTAACCAACTGATAAACATACTCACATTTGTTCATATTTGCCACTCATTTTGCTCGTCTCAATCCCTTTCCTACCCCTCCCACCCACCTTTTTGCTTATGTTATTCTGTTAACAACAGTAATGACATTATAATGATGGAATTTGGGGGGGGGGACCAGCTTCCCAATGCCTGCATACACATTTTCCTTCCAGTTCACACATTATAAAGCTAACCTTTTCCCCCCAATTGAAATTTGTAAAGTGGGGTGCCAACATGAGAAAATCTCAGGAGCTTAATGTTTGTATGAAATCAACTATATATGAAGTCACAATGAATTTTTTAAATAAATGCCTTATCCTGTTTTCTTTTTGCAATGGCATATACTGGTTCTCAGTAAAAATAAATAAAAAGACAATATCCTAGAGGCCTGAGTGCATGTGATTGGTGTTTTCAAGTGTTGCCCCCCCACCCCTCCCAATCTGGATATGTGGATCATGAGGCAGCAACCAATCTACTTCCCAAAAATGTCATACTTCCCAAAAATTCCATACCTGGGCCAAAAATGACTTCCATTCACATGCTGAAATATTTTTTCTCAGACACACTTATTAATACTTGTGTGTGCGGGGGGAGCATCCCTCAAGATCAACTGACACTGAAAAACTATCCTTCAAGCTGTTCCTGCATGTGTGATAAGTCCTCTGGACATGATCCCTACTTTATACAGCATCTCGCATATTGTTCCCACTAAAGAAATATAAAATAGTATGAGGAAGGTGATGCCAAGGGAAGTCAATTTATTGCTTATAGATAAGTATCAAGATATAACACTGCCCTTCTGTGTAATACAATTTAATGTCAGATGTTTGCTGGGCAAAACAGGAACTAAGAGCAACCTAAGCAATTGTGCCATTTATGATATCCAAGTTACGCAACTTGAGTCGCTGGTAAACATAACTTAATGAGAGACAGTTTAAAGAGCAAGTTCCACCCATAAATAATTCTTCAAAGGAGGGACTAATTCAGATTGGAAAACAAATCCTAGACTTTCCCCTCTTTGCCACACTTGTAAGAGCCCTGGCCTAGCAGCATCAGACTATCCTGCCCCATAAGAGAGTAAAGTTTACTCAGTAAACCTTGTTGCAGGTGTGACAGTTTTGTGTGGGAGGGTGGGTGGGGAAAAGACGCAGGCTATTTACTGCCTTAAACACATAACATACATACCACTTCTGGTAATGAAAAGACAGCATCCTTCAAAGAAAATGTTCAAAATATTTTAGAGAGACACGGCGGGGGGGGGGGGGAGATTAACTTGTTTGCCGCTTTTGTCCACCCCACCGATATTTCTTCAAATCTCATATAAATCATTAACTTATTAGGTAGCCTTCGACAAGGCACATCTCACAACCCCCCACCAAGCCATTTGTAATATAATACTTAACCACTTTAACAAGGTTATTGTGAGGATTACAGAACATGTGCAAAACACTGAATATTTATCAAGTGCTAGAAATTATGCTATTAAGCCACCTAATGGCACAGTGGGGAAGTAACCTGCCGGTTCGAATCCCCACTGGTATGTTTCCCAGACTATGGGAAACACCTATATTGGGCAGCAGCGATACAGGAAGATGCTGAAAGGCATCCTCTTATACTGCGCGGGAGATGGCAATGATAAACCCCTCCTGTATTCTACCAAAGACAACCACAGGGCTCTGTGGGCACCAGGAGTCAACACCAACTCCAGGCACAACTTTACCTTTTACAAATGCTATTGCAATACAATGGCCATTCATGCTGGGAAAAGTGAGATCTTCCCTCTTGCCTGCCCCCAGTTAATATTGCTGTTTAGTCTAGAGGAAATGGAATATCACTGACAACAAGAAGCATTTACTTGGAAAAAGCCCTCTGGGTCACTCTCAACATATTAGTAAATATAGTTCATTGCAGCTCAATAGCCAATTCATCTGGATGTGTTACAAACAAAACAGGCAAATCAACTGTATTCGTCAAACAGGAACTAAATAGTGCCTTGTGATGTGGTGCTAATACTCATAACTATACACTCTTCCTCACAGGAAGAAATGCAGTTGGGAAGCACATTTTCAGCAAAAAGGGGCCAGAAGAAAAGGGTTAACCAGTCTCTATACCTAAGTGGCAGAGTGGGGAAATGCTTGACTAACAAGCAGAAAGTTGCCAGTTCAAATTTCCGCTGCTACTATATCGGGCAGCAGTTATATTGGAAGATGCTGAAAGGCATCATCTCATTCTGCGTGGGAGGAGGCAATGGTAAGCCCCTCCTGTATATTACCAAAGAAAATCACAGGGCTTTGTGGGCGCCATGAGTCGAAATTGACTGGACAGCACACTTTACCTTTATTTCTCTCTAATCTATTCCTCCACTCAAACGTGCATCCAAGGGGAGAGGGAGAAAAAGATACACACTACTTCATATTTATTCTGGACCCAAGGCTTTGCCAGTTCCTACTGTGAAATGCCCCATGAAATGCTTATAGTTTAATCCAGTCCAAATCCACATAATAGAAAAGCTTGGCTTATGCAAGTGAAAACAGGTTTGCTATGCTGGTATCAGACTTCCACGCCGCTCTTCTTCAAGCCTCCTGACAAATCATGGAAGTAGCTTTCTTCACAAGACCAGAATTAGGATGTCAGCAGAGTGGACATTTCAACAAGACACACACTTCTTATCACTCCTTAGCTTTTAGTCCTTTTTTGGAAGCAGAAGAGGAAGATCTGCTTGAAATGACTTCCTCGGGGGAGGGGGGGCGATATGTTTCTTTTAATACACAATGCCAGTCATGACATGCTACTTGTCTCCTTTCTAATGAGGATCATATGATTAAAGGTTAGCAGTGTCAGACCATTGTTCATTAGTGACTACCCATGATGCAGTTACAGAAAAAGCACAAAGAGGCTCCTCACAGTTTGTAGGATGGCAAAAGCAGCTTTGCACCAGGACCAACACAGAAGGATGGGAAGAAGCACCATAGCAACAAGACCAACCAGGGACACATTGCTTAGCAACTAGAAGCTCCCGGCTGCAGTTTGGTAGGAGACTTTTAAAATAAAGGAAGGAAGGAACAAGAGAGGAAATGAACAACAATCTTTTCTATGCACATCAAGGCAGAATGCTGCCTTGAGTTCTTTGGAGGAAAAGCAGGGGACAAATGTGACTGACACACAAACAAACAGATCCACAGCCCGGACCAACACCAGTATTGTTTAACCATAATTGCTACAACTGGGGATATATCCGTCAGAGTGTCATTAATCAAGAAAGGGATGCTCTCCACTTTAAAAAAAAAAAGTTCTGCTAAAGTAGCCAAAAATTTGTTACAACTAAAAGGTCAAATCTATAGTCTATAAAAATGTCAGTAAAATAAATGTACACAATTTCCCTCATCTTTCATAAATTATACTATAATTTCTACTATCCACAATTTATTTTGAGGAACAGATTTATTTTAAAAAGCAATAAATGTGGTTCTTCCTTTTTATCCTCACAACAACCCTGGGAGGTGGGGTCAGGATTTGGGTGGCTGCATCCAAAACATGTCGGGGGTGGGGTGGGGTCAAGCGCTAGCTTTAGGAATGAAGCACGCAGGTCCTTACCTGCTCCTCTACCGCCCCGCCGCTGTTCTGGTTGTGGCGCTGTCCTTCCCAAAAGGCTGTGCGCAGCTGTGTCTAGGCAGTGACATGCACGGGGCCGTCGAGCATGGTGTTGCTGACCATGCAAATGGCCGCCGCAATGCAGCCACATGCAGCCTTTTAGAAAGGTCAACACTGCAACCGGAACAGCAGCAGGCCGGCAGAGGAGCAGGCAAGGATCTGCTGCGTGCCTCGTTCCTAAAGCTACTGTTCTCCGCACCCCCTGCAGCTGCCCAAAATGATTCAGGCACATCCCTATATACCACACTCACATTCTTTCCCATAGACACCTATTTACATACCAGTCCCCCCTCCACACACACCCTTCAAACATTGAGTCAACAATTACCATTGTGATAGTTCTGCCTCCTCCCTGCTCAGCAATGTTTCCCCATTAACAGCCACCATCCAATCCCTATTTATTATTTATTTTATTGATTCATTCAATTTTTATACCGCCCTTCCAGAAAGGCTCAGGGCAGTATACATTAAAACAAAATCATTAAAATTAGTTAACGATTAACTGGGCCTATATTCTACAGTTTTCAAACTTTGAAGCAGTTGGAATGTTCATAAACATTCCATAATGCTTAGCATAGAGCCAATGGCTAAAACTGTCTCATTTTAATCAAATGTAACAAGTGTTTTTAGATTCAAAACCTACAAAGGATTCAAAAACTAAAACTTGTGCTTATCCCAGATTTTTTTTTGGTGGGGGGGGCACCATGTATTCCCTGCAACTCTACATATTCATTACTTTAGATATTTCAGTCATTTCTCTACAGCTATCGGAAATGCTCAAGTAAACTATTCAAAGCTGACTCTGAGTTTGCAAACAATATGTTGCATTTATAAAGCAATTACAAGTGCTCAAACAGCTTCACATGTATTATCTTGTTATCCTTACAAACAGTCCTGTAAGGTAAAGTAGGCATTATTATCCCCATATTTATTTATTATTTATTTATATTGCAGTTGAGGAGCCAAGTCTCAGAGAGAGTGGCTTTTCTAAAGACCGCTGTGCAGCCTTGTCTTTAAGCACTCAGTTGGTCGCCACTGGAGACCTGGAATTTATGTCATGTCATAGGATCATTTCCTGGCACAATCTAGGGGGAAGAAATGGAAACCAGCCACCAAGAATGTTAGCAGCACTTCAAGGGCTGCTGAAGCTATTGCTGCTACCAAAAGTTGCAAAGCCACCAGCAAGAAGCCCCTCAGAGCAAGGGAGTGAACGATTTTGCTGTTGGGTAAGTGTTGTGGGCTGACCTAGTGAGTTCATCGTTCAGTCCCCTAGCCACGACTACAGTACACCAGCTTCCAGTTGGTGAAATATACAGATGTGTTCCAGGAAGCAAGGTAAACATTTTCCATAAGCCTAACCAAGTTCTTGGCCTAACCAAGTTCTCTAGCTTCCCTTTTTTTCAGGCCCATGCATGGATCCATGAATCACTGGCATTTTGCCCCATTTAAGAGGGACCACTGCTCAGTGGTCCACAGGGGCCACATTGTACATGACTAACAAACTGGCTATAACATCAGACTGCTGGAGTTGATCTCCTTTCTCTCTCTGACTGTTGCAATTTTGTTGCATGTCAATAACTGAAGAACATGTCAGCCATGAAGAGCATGTCAACCAACACAGCAGCTATTAGTAACCAACTGATTATTGGGAAGTGCTTTAAAATAGCTGGAGTGCAACAGGTATTCGATGAAAATCTATTCTATTTTACCAACTCTATAGCATCAAAAAATTAAGCTCAACAGCAACACTAAGAACTGAAAAGGGGTGGGGGAGAGGTGGCTTTGGAAAAATAAATCCACTCAGCTTCAGTAATAACTTTAAGAAAACACAAGCTCAAGTTCGTTTATTCAAAGTATTATACTTTCGATAATAAGCTGAAGTAGTTTTGGCATTAGGGCCAGAAAGCAGATTTCCTTCACTGGGCTGCAACAAAGTCTTCCCCCATGTTCAAAGATCTACTAAGCATCACCCTTCGAAATTTCCTTTGAAAGGCTTCCATCACTCCAATACCACATATTCAACATGCATAACACAGCAAACAGGTGTTGCATAAGCATGTACAGTAAGAACTGTCTTGGAGGATCAGATCAAGCTTAATCTGGCATAGTCTCTGTGTCCAAAAGCAGCCAATCAGATGTTTTGGGGAACTCACAGAGCTTGGGAGCAATTACCTTTCCTTATCATTATTTGCCCCTATTATCTTGTATTCAGAGGTAGAGTTACACAGATGTTCCACTGAAGCTATCATGGCCAACAGCCATTTACACAACTGTCCTCTATGAATCTGTCTAGTCTCTTAAAATGCAAATCTAAGCCATCACCACATTTAATGATAGTGAAGTCCAGGAGCTAATTTGACATTCGAACGTCCGCATCTACCCGTAGGTCAAGAGCTGTGAAGCACAATGGCAACTCTGATCTCACAGGAACATGTGCCAGTTCTTTGTACCATCTCAACAATTTCTATATTCTGGCTATGTTGACTCAAACAAAAGGCTTCTTTAAATTGCCCTTAAGGTGAGTAATGTTGGCATGGCTAGTAGAGATAAGAGGACTCTCTTCCATTTGTTGTACAGCAACAAATGGAAAGACAACTCAATGCTTGATTCCCAAAATCAGCTTTGACAGACATAGCCAGAAAACAAAACAACAACAACACTTAGCAAGAACTGCATTATTTACATGCAAAATTGGTTACTGTGAAAAGGGGCAAAGTTTGTGCAGCTGGAGAAATGCATTTCCAGCTTTAACTTTTTATCCTTAGACCCATTTCAGCTGCCTAAAGTTTAAGAGGGCTTCTGAGGATACCATCTCAGTTTAGCAAACATCCACTGATGACACTATACCTCCTTTTTGATAAGCAGAATTGTAACGAACCACATCTAGTATCCCAGAGCCATTTGCAAAATAAAAGAAATTAGAGGATTGTCCATCAATAACTGGCAGCCACCTAATGGCACAGTGGGGAAATGATTTGACTAGCAAGCCAGAGGTTGCCGGTTTGAATCCATGTTGGTATGTTTCCCAGACTATGGGAAACACCTATATCGGGCACCAGCAATATAGGAAGATGCTGAAAGGCATCATCTCATACTACACGGGAGATGGCAATGGCAATGGTAAACCCCCTCCTCCTGTATTCTACCAAAGACAACCACAGGGCTCTGTGGTCACCAACTCGACAGCACAGTTTACTTTTACTTTACCATCAATAGCTGGGTTTTGTGTATATGCCTTTCCCAGTTCTATTGGATGTTTGCTATCAGAAGGAACAGGCGCTTCCAAAGCCAACACTGTTCTAAGATCCCATTAAAAAACCCACAACCACACCACCTCCAATTCTGAGAAAACTGAAGTGCTGACTAATGGCAGAAAACAGGTCCTAGACGCTAGAAGGTGGCCTTCACAACGCCACCAGAACAGACTTCAAAAACCATTTAAGGCAAACTGTGCAATGTCCCTGGTATTGCTAAAGAATGTTACCTCCATCATCAGGAAAATGTTACCTCCATCATCAGAAAAAACTATAGCTTAAGGGCAGTGATCTTAACTATTTTGCCCTGCTATGCCCTGCTATTGCCCTTCACACTTTGCTAACTTCACTATTTGCCCCTGCTAACTGGGCAAAAAGTCACCTATTTAAAGTGGTGATTCTCTTTATTTAGCAAGAGGAGAACAACTGGCCCTATCCACTCCCAGCACAGTACACCTCCAGTGACTCTTGCTGGTGTCTAACTTGTGTTTCTTTTTATATTGTGAGCCCTTTGGGGACAGGGATCCACCTTTACTTATTTATTATTTCTCTACATAAACTGCTTTGGAAATTTTGTTGAAGAGCAGTATACAAAAATTTGTACTATTTTTTGAGTGGGGATAACTGGCAAAATAAATACATATATTCAATATGAGAACCATTTCCAACTGTGTTAAGCTCTCCTCAGTGCTGGGAGAGCCCTTTAAGAAAGATCAAGCCCTCTCTTAAAATCTCTGCGGGAGAAAGCACTTCTCAGCACTCTGTGCATGCCTTCAAGGGATATGTGAGCCTTTCATTCGGCCAGTTTGGTTCAAATCCGGACTGGATTCTAAACTATCTAACACAGTCCATGCTCAGGCTTGGCCAAACTGGGTTCGGTCCAGTTTAGACATCGGGCTGGCCCGAACCACCTCAGGGGCTGGCGGGGGGGGGGGGCGTTATACTTGTAAAGGGGAATCTGGCAATGATTTCCCTTTACAAGTAAAGGGCATTCCCAGTAAATGCAGGGGGCAGGGTGAGAGAAAGGATTCCCCTTTACAAGTATACCCCCCCGAGCTGGTCCACAAGCTGGTTCTTCAAACCATGGGCCAGTCCAGTTCAAACAGACTGGCACCTTTGAATTAGGCAGGCCATCGAGGTGCCAGTCTGTGCTCACACACAAACAGGGCCCAGCTCACACATCTCTAATGCCTTCCAGGATTTATTTATTTTTACATGTATATCTCACTCTTCCTTCAAGAAGCCCAGAGCAGTGTACATGATGGTATTTATGCTCCCAACAACCCTGTGTGGTAGGCTAGGCTGAGATATAAGTGACTGGTCCAGAATTAAACAGTGAGTTTCATGGTTGAATGGGGATTTGGTCTTCTCAGTCCTAGAACAGCACTCTAAGCACTACACCACACTGGTGTAGAAGGTGCAAGGACTTAAGCTATCTCAGTGGTGCTCAAAGGAGCCCCCACCAGCACTGGGAAAAGTGCTGGTAGGAATGGTCACTTCCCCATGGTGTTAGGGGACCATGCAGAGTATTCCGCTTTGTCGAAGCCTTGCAAAGGCCAAATGAACAACTGGAGTTGCACTTAGGGTTGATGGGAGCCACCACTGGTTCCCAAGCCTTTCAACAGGCCTGCTCAACCTAGGACCCCCAGCTGTTTTTGGACTACAACTCCCATAATCCCCAGCCACATGGCCAATAGCCAGGGATTATGCGAGTTGTAGGCTAACATCTGTAGGAGGGCTGAAGTTGAGCAGCCCTGCCTTACAAGAGACACCAATGAGGGAGGAGAAAAAGCTGCATTACATATTTAAAGTATGATAAAGGATGGAAAACTCACTGCAAGGATACCATTGCCTCCATCAGATATAATCTGGGACTCAAAAGAGACTGAAGTAACAGCACATGCTCCCGGAACAGCTCAATTTTTTGCTATGACAACAGGAGGACTATCCCTACTGCCTAATAAAGGACTTAAATTAAGGCTTAAATCCATCAGCTTCTCCACAGGTTAAAGCAAGGCTTTCTGCCCCTAAGGCGGCATTATTGAATGAAAGTAGTAACATACACACACTATAACAGAGAGGAAGAAAGGAAAACTAAGTAGTATGTCCTGCGCTATCATTTCTCTTGGTGCATAAGTAACCCTCTCCTTTTTCTCCCCAAGTCCACACTACAGAGCTGTGTTCCTTCTAACAGGTTCCCTCCAGATGCTGTTGACTACAACTCCCATAATCCCCAGCCAAAGGCCACTGCTGCTAGGGATACTAGGAGTTGTAGTCAACAATATCTGGGAATCCCATGGTTAGAGGGAATACTGCTCCAGAGACCAACACTGAAAAGAATTTTATTATTATTATTATTATTATTATTATTATTATTATTATTATTATTATATCCCGCTCTTCCTCCAAGGAGCCCAGAGTGGTGTACTACATACTTGAGTTTCTCTTTCACAACAACCCTGTGAAGTAGGTTAGGCTGAGAGAAAAGTGACTGGCCCAGAGTCACCCAGCTAGTTTCATGGCTGAATGGGGATAGAGGCAAATTTAATGATTAAACATAATCAACTTAAATAAATACAGATTCTATACATGTAATACACACACATACTCAAATCAACAACCCCAATCTCCAGTTCAGAAGAACAGAAGCCAGTAAAACGAAACAGACTACAGGAGCCTCACAGATTTCTATGATCTACACCAGGGGTGGGGAACCTTGGCCCTCCAGCTGTTTTTGAACTACAACTCCCACCATCCCCAGTGACTGGGGATGATGGCAGTTGTAGTTCAAAAACAGCTGGAGGGCCAAGCTTCCCCACCCCTGATCTATACAAAAAAATGGGTGAAGCAGCTGCTTCTCAAGTTTTTCCGCAGTTCCAAGGCCCAGTCTTCCTGGCTCCTGGTGCTGACTGATGCTGGAGAAAAAGCTGCTGTTCTCTTCTCCTTTCCCTAAGTTGAGCTTCTGCCCTTCCTCTTCTTGTCCCAAAATTTTCTCCTTCTTAATCTCCCTCCTCCTCAAGATCTTCTTTTTTCCTATGGCAACCCACCAGGGCCAAAAGTATTTCAAAATACTCACCATCCAACAGAGGGCTACACACTCAGGGTTACACATAGGAAAGGAAAGATTGTGCCATCGAGTCGGTATCGACTCTTAGCGATCTCATAGATTTGTCTATCTATGTGACTGTCTTGGTAGAATACAGGAGGGGTTTACCAGTGCCCCTTCCCGTGCAGTGTGAGATGATGCCTTCAGCAGCTTCCTATACCACAGCTGCCCAATATAGTTGACTACAGATATATTTACTAGGAAGCACACTGGCAGGGATTTGAACTGACAGCCTCTTGCACTCTAGGCAAGCTGCTTCCCTGCTGTGGCACTCCAACTGATAAGGGTTACACAGGGACTCAGAAATATTAAGAACTGGGTAATTGTAGAGATACCTTTAAAACACTGGCAACTGTCTAACATAAGCTCTAAGCAGCCTTAATATTTACTAACCCTCTTTAAAAAAAATAGTATGCCTCCCTACGCACTTCAATGTTAGTCATTTGTGGCATATTTATAGTATTATTATTATTATTATCATTTCTATTATTTGTTTGTTTGATTGATTGATTTCTATACTGCTCTTCCAAAAATGGCTCAGGGCGGTTTACACAGAGAAATAATACATAAATAAGATGGATCCCTGTCCCCAAAGGGCTCACAATCTAAAAAGAAACATAAAACAGACACCAGCAATGGTCACTGGAGGTACTGTGCTGGGGGTGGTTAGGGCCAGTTACTCTCCCCCTGCTAAATAAAGAGAATCACCACATTAAAAGTTGTCTCTTTGCCAAGTTAGCAGGGGTTAAGGCTTCAATCTAACCTAGCTTTCCACCATTCAAGTGTAGCCAATGCTATATTCCCAATGCAAACAACAGATATTTTTCTGACAATGAAGAGATCAAGGAAGTTAAGTGAACAAAATGAATGTTGCAGATGATTGGAGGAGGAAAAGTGCTGTGTGTGATCTATAAATAGCAATCCTAATACCTCTGTTCAACTAAAGGATGATCTCCATGTATACAGCATGGGCAAAAAAGCAAAACACAAGAACTACATCTCTCTGAAAGAATCCAAGGAAAGATATAACATCAGAGCAACTGAAGAAGGCAGAAGCTGAAATGTCTTGCCCATTATATTTCTGCTTAGTTAAATCAACAATAAATTTATGCTGTTCCTTTTGATTAACAGCATCCTTCTGGGATCCAGATCTTATTACTTGTATGGAATTCTGTTTGCAGCTTAAAAATCATCTGTCTAAACACACTTTCTTATCCATCCTGAGAAAAATCTCTCCCCGTCCCCCATTTTTTAAAATCACAGCATAAGAAAACAAGGCCTTAGTTTTATGGAGATAAAGTAGCTTAATGAATGCTGCTCCCACTGGAACACGCTTAATGTTTGAAAGTTTTAAAAAGTCTGTCTGCTATTGTTTCTCATGACCTTTTGTTTTTTTGTACAAAAGAAAGGGACCAGTTCTCTGTTCAGACAGGAGACTGAGATAGCGATAACATTCCAAAGTACCACAGCCAGAGCAACTTCAGGGGACAAAGCTTGGACCATTTGTGCAGAGAGATGGAGAGAGAGAAAAATCAATCCATTAAAGCGAAATGAAGAAAGTAGATTTAAATGTATCCTCCAGGCATGGAAGGGAACCCCAAGAATAACTGTTTGTGATATAAATTAATTCAGCTATTAGCTAATCAGAGGAAGAGCGGGAGAAACAAACGTTAAAGTTTCTACTCTGAAAATGGCAACTTTTCCAAGCAACCTTCCCATTCATTTCTCACAGTCTAGGTTAAAAAACAATACTTAGTCCATACATGGAGCTTTTAGAGGGTTCAAATCACTTCACATACATTATTTCAGTAATCCTTACAATAATCTTGTGAGTTAGGACAATCAATTTAAAGACAGACTCAGGGATTTGTAAACTCTTAAAATTCAAAAAGGTGCTCACAGCTATTATACACTAATTCTTACAGTCAGTTCTGCAAAGCTTTTACACACTAGCTTGGAAATATCCCACTAGCCTAAGGTCAAACTACATGTCATTTTCAACAAATGCTTTGTATGTTTGTGTTTGGTGGTGGTGGTGATATATTTTTTTTAAAGTGTTAAATAGCAAGGACCATCACCCTTGGCAGATCAAGACTGCAGCAGTGGGGAGGGACTCTGCCATAGTCCCAAATCAACTTAACATTAAAAATATATTTGATTTTAAAGCACACATTTGCAAAGCACATATGTTTAAAAGTAATATTTAGTTTTACACCAACAAGGGACAGATTTAAAACCTAATTATCACATCGTTTATAGAAGATTAAGCCTTACACTTTACTAAAATGCCAACAATATCCCCTTTGTTGGATACCTGGTGTTAAAAAGTGTTTTAAAGTAAACATTTTAGAAGTTAGTTATCTGCAGGAGGGAAACAACTGCTTTTTCGTGAAACTATGTCAACCAGAGTCTATCAACTAGACAACCAAGGGAGTCTATCTCTTCCAAACTTTCAGCTGAATATGCAAAGGGGTTAAAAATTATTCCAGCCTCTTCTGACATCCGTAGTACCAAACAAGGTAAAGTAAACCAATTGTTCTCTTCTCTTCAATTGTTTTGTTCTAGATTCCATAAGTGAGTCTGGAAATCAGGATTCTTCAGCATCTCCATTTATCTTTCAAATACCTAACCATCATCCAACCTTCTTTGAAAAATATATCCAGGCAAAAGAGGATTTAAAACTTTGCATTCAAACATAAGCTCCCATTTTCTTGTCAACAATAGTTCTGGGTGATACTCTCTCAGGATTACTGCTTACTCTTCTTTAAACAATTTTAAGCCTGAAAGTCTGAACACACTTGCTCAGATTCAATGGGACTTATATCTGAGTAAATATAGTATGGTTAAAGTTTCTGAACAACAAAAATGTCCCTCCTTGTGGATCTAGTTTTGTTTCCTTACTTTAGTACTTGAGATGATATAGCAAGTGAATATTCAGCAGACCTTTAGCTTTAGCAGAACCTTTTGAAGAGTCTTAACAAAAAGTCATGAAACAAGACAGTACACCATCAGCCTTCCACATATCCCTCTACTTTTACTTGTCTTTCTCCATTTAACTGTACCAGTGACAACCCACCAGTCTCTCAACCTAACCAAGCTCACATAATTGTTGTGTGGATAAGGGGAGTTAATGCAAGAAACAAAACATCACAACAAGACAAAACATCACAACAAGACAACCCATTTCAGGTTGAGTTTGTTTTTTTTTTTTGAAGTTACGTACAGAATACCCAACACTATCCAAATTCTTTCCATAGATCACAGCTTTGCCCTATTGACGCTTGTAAAAAGGTTTAGGAAAGCAGACATGTTTGAATCCATGGTGCTAGGAAGTTAGTTGGATAGGAACTGTGCAAAGCCGAATCAAGAGGATCAAGACAGGTTTAATTCTTCCTAGCAAACCTAGGAAAAATTCAAACAACCAAAGTGACGCCTATACACATGGACATCACCAGGTGGAGTACACTGAAATCAAATTGATTACATTATTGTTGCAAGGAGGTGGAAGAGTTCAGTTATAACAGCAAAGACGTGGCCAGGGGCCGATTGTGGAACAGATCACAAACTGCTCATGTGCAAGTTCCAAGTCAAGCTAAAGCGGGAAAACAAAGCTATCCAGCTTCCACAATATGATCTTGAGAATGTACCCACCATTTTCAAGGAGAACATCAGGAACCGCTTTGAAGTTCTGAACCTCATTGATAGGGAACCAGAGGAACTGTGGAATGAAATCAAAGATGTTAATGATGAATGTGAAAAGAGACTGCCAAAGACCAAGAAACAGAAGAAAGCAAAATGGATGTCAGAACAGATGGTGGAAATTGCCAAGAAGGGGAGAGAAGCCAAAGTCAAGAAAGATAAAGACCTCAGGAAGGAACTTAATAGGGAATTTCAGAAAGCTGTTAGAAGAGACGAGCAGCAATACTACAATAACATCTGTAAAGACCTTGGGGATGGAAATAGGCATGGAAAAACAAGGCAAGATTTCCAAAAGATCTCTGAACTCAGAGGGAGGTTCCAAACTCAAATTGGTATGTTAAGGGACACCAAAGGACAGATAGTAACGTTAAGAATCCCTGCTCTAGAAGATATTCCCTACTTGCAAGAACCTCTAGTATGGGAAGATGAAGTTAGATCAGCACTCCTGTCATTCCCAAGCTGGAAGGCTACAGGGACTGATGGAATAGCTACAGAAATATGGCAGGCTACAGAAGAAGAATCAGTCAAGGCTCTAACCACACTATGCCAGAAAATCTGGAGAATGACACAGTGGCCAACACATTGGAAGAAGTCAGTCTACATACCCATGCCAAAGAAAGGAGACTTAACAGATTGCACAAACCATTGCACAATATCCTTAATTTCACATGCTAGCAAAATAATGCTCAGGATCATCCAATGCACACTAGAGCCCTACGTAGAAAGGGAAATGCTGGATGTTCAACCTGGTTTCAGAAAAGGCCGAGGAACAAGAGACATCATGGCTGATGCATGCTAGATCATTGAGAAAGCCAAAGAATACCAAAAAGAAGTCAATATGTGCTTTATTGACTACAGAAAAGCCTTTGATTGCGTCGACCATGTCAAGTTGTGGAATATCCTTAGGAAAACGGGTGTCCCAGAACATCTCATGAGAAACCTACACACAGGACAGGAAGCCACAGTCCAGACAGAACATGGTGAAACAGATTGGCAAAGGAGTTAGACAAGGCTGTATACTTTATCCTTCTTCATTCAATTTATATGCTGAACATACTGTATACTGAGAGAAGCTGGATGGGAAGAAGATGAGCGTAGCTTTAAAGTGGGAGGGAGAAGCTTCAATAACCTGTGCTACGCTGATGACACCACTCTGATAGCTGAGAATGCAGATGATCTGCAAGCTCTAGTAATGAAAGTCAAGGAGCACAGTGGAAAAAAATGGGACTAAGACTAATTGCAAAGAAGACTAAACTAATGACAACAGGTACAGCAACCAGCCTCAGAATTGTCAATGGAGACATTGAAGTGGTGGATAGCTTCTGCCTTTTAGGATCGACCATCGACAGTAACGGATCCAGCAGACAAGAAATATGCCGCAGACTAGCACTTGGTAGAGTTGCAATGAAGGCCTTGGAAAGGATATTTAGATGCCGTGTCTACACCTACAAAGATTGAATAGTTTGGGCAATGGTTTTCCCCGTGTCACTCTATGTATGCAAAAGCTGGACTCTGAATAAGCAAGATAGAAAAAGCATTGACGCTTTTGAACTTTGGTGCTGGAGAAGGCTTTTGAGCATACCATGGGCAGCCAGAAAAACAAACAAATGGATCACAGAACAGATCAACCCAGAATTTTCACTCGAGGCACAAATGACCAGGCTCAAACTATCATGCTTCGGGCACATTATGCGAAGATCCAGATCCCTTAAGAAGTGAATAATGCTGGGGGAATTTGAAGGAAAGAGAAGAAGAGGATGGCCAGCAGCAAGGTGGATGGACTCGATTACAACGGCAATGAATGCACCACTGAGAGCCCTTAAAGGCCAAGTTGAAGACAGATCATTCTGGAGAGAATCTATCTATGTGGTAGCTAAGAGTCGACACCAACTTGATGGCACTTAATCAATCAATCAGCAAGCCTAGAGCATGAGATCCCAGCATGGGGCTTTCCAAGCAATACAACAAAGATTATTTGGCTTTTCCAGAGACAGTGCCTGAGTGATCAATGTGAAAGGTAGAGAGAGCAGATCCACAGGAGTCCATGGCACTAACATCTCATGGGGGGTGGGAGATAAAAACAAGACAGGGCCACAATCAGTCAACACCTAAGAATGGGATATAGTGTTGTTCAGGCTCTCAATCTGTTAAGATTTTGGTACACACAGCTCATACAGAATGCATACTAGGCTACAGTACCTGGTTGAACTAACAATTATTGGAATAAATGCTGTATTTCTTCTGCCTGTTTGAATCCTAAAAAGTTCCTAGAAGATTAGTTTATACAACAGCATCTTAATATTTACATAAATGATTGCAGTGGAGGGGTAATGTTGCCTTGAATTGCAAATTAATACATGGTGTCTTAACATCTTATCTTGTTTAGTCTACAAATTTCCCCCCATTTTAAAAGACAAGCAAATGGAAAGCAGTGAATCAAGAGTACACAAATCTGCTTAGAAAATGAGCAATAAAATGAGTTTTGAGTGGCTAAGAAATTCCAATCATAGCAGGGCCTCCAAGTCGAGCATAACATTCCTTAATTGGAGAAAAAGTAGATGAATTCATTCAGGAGAACATAACGCATAGGACATTCTTGACTACTGTGGCAGAGATATGTTGCATGAAGTAAGACATTTAGACTGGGGGCTCAAATTATGTTTAACAATCATATCATCTGTCATTATGATTCTTTGATAAAAGTTTTTTGAATAGTCCCAGTTTGATATCCTTGTTTGTTCACAAACTGCTATTCGATTTGGGATTTGGCAGGTTCAGACATGACATCCAGTCCTAGTTTGCTTATATCCAGGAGTGGAAGCTGCAGACTGTCTCTCCTGGAGGGCAGAGCACAAGAGTCCAAGGACGATGAAAGTAATGCTAAAGGATGGTTTACAGTGATGTCTGACAATGATCATAAATCTCTTGCACTGAGAGCACATGCCAGGCTCCAACTGTGAGCTTTTGGGATACTGGACTTTGGGGTCAATAAAATAAATATCCTATCTTAATAGACTATACATACTGGGAATATAACTCCAGGCTTGATTAAGTAAAACACTAATAATGCACAGTAAATGATGTCTAGAGGGTAGAAAGCAAAATCCAAAGCACCACACTGAAAGTGGATTTCATGTCTTACTGTCTGGTAAAACTTAGTTTTACACATGTTCATATTTATAGCTCATCTTCCTTTTGTTAAAGCTAATCCATCTCCTTTTTAACCAGAGGTTAACAAACCTTTGTTAAGAGGAGAACCTTAGTATAACTGTGGTTATAATTAGTGCTGAAATATCCCTTAGTCACAGAGAATTCATTCCACACAGAGAAGTAGCATGTTTTCTCATAGCCTACTCCCAAGCTCTTAAAAACAGATGGAAGAATGGTGCTGTTCTGCCTGCACCAAGCAAGGTGACTAACATCTTAGTCCATAAATACCACAACTGAAAAGCAAAACAAAATCAACTAACTTAACTCACTAAATGATCAGCTTCAAAACACTACTGAAGAACTGTAATACATAGGAGTGGACCAACTCTAAAAGCAACCTGCTTTGAATACAATATTGCACACATTCCCTTAAGAGTCCTACCTTCAATTATTGGGCAATCACACAGTCTAAAAGGTTCATAACAGCAAATTTAATCTAGTTCTCTGTATGAATGTTCATACCAAATGGTCTTTGGTCAAGAAATTAACCACTACTAGCCAGGAAAAAACAAAACAAAAAACCATAAGCCATTTCCATTCCTTTTGGGTTAAGGCTCAAGTTAATTTCCATGGGGATACTGTACTCAACTCTACATAGGATACAGCAGGAAAACAAACTAAGCAAGTTTCAGTTTGCACAATGAGTTTAAACAAATACTGCTGCACAAATAATGTACACATTTTCTCCTCTGCTTCTACTGTTCAAACATTTAAAATTTTTATGAAGAGGTTCTCTGATTTTTGTCTACGTTTAATTATTTGACACACAAGTTGCAGTTTAATTATGAAGTTGTTTTAAATTGTGAGCCACCTACTAGGGTTTGGAAACCAGTGGATGGGATACAAAATTGAAAAATTAATAAAATATAAGTAGTAATCCATACCACATATGGCAATTTTATTACAAAATTTATACATTTACAAATGTGTGGCTGTCTTGCAATAAGTCCACAGACATTTCCAGCACACAAAGTTTACTTGTTCGCCTGCCTATAAATGCCTTTGCTAGTTGTACTGACAATATAAAAGAGAGATGACTATTCTACTTTACAAAAAAAAGTTTTTTTAAAAAGTTGTCTGGTTGCCTGGAGGCAATTCTTATTCACCTCTGGTGAGCAGATGTTTACAAGCCATGAGATAAGCCACCACAAAAAAGCAGCACCTTTTAGAAAGTTAACGGTTAGTTCATCTTCTGGGGCTTTAGCATTTTCTTGGCACTGGTCCATCCCAATACTGAAGGCTTAACCTATGTTTACCCTTTCATAAGTAAGCTAGTTCCCCTGAGGCTAGCAACACACACAAAAATGCACCAGCTTTTGCTGATGAGACCGTTATACTGCAGCATGAGTTTTCCCGATCCAAAATGATGCAGAACAGTGATCTCTCAAGGCATCCAAGATAATGCAGGGATATCTTCCCAAGTACCTGGACGGACAGCTCTGTATCCCTCACCTCTTAAAACGGTAACTGCTCTGCTGAAAGCAAGGAGAAGCCCCTGGTGGCTTTAACTGGCCACAGCAGCCTACTTCAGACATCCGTGGAGAGCAACTTTGTGAGGGAGTGATGTTCTTATGTTCTTGGGAGGCCACAAGAGCGCAACAGTTAGCCACACCCCCACTTATCCCCACGTTCAAACACTTGTCTGTGGGACAAACACTGAACATAGAAATATAGTTTTCTTCAGGCATTGTGATGTAAATGTATGCATATATCTCTTTAGTGTGAATGATTGCATATGTTTATTTTAAGAGAGAACCTGTATACAATCACCTTGAAATGCAGGAAACAGGCAGAAAGTGTACTGTGTGCATGCATTCAATATAAAGGTGTGAATAACTATACATGTGTATAGATTTGTATGTGAGATTATGTGTGCATTGAAAATAACATGGGAAGAGAATATGTTTTCCTTCAGAAACAGCACAGTGCTTCTAGAAGCACTAGAAAGGAACTTTATTTCATTTTTTAAGAAGTAGATTCCCCACCCCTCCCCTCAAGTGACATTTTCAGAAATAAATACTTCTAAATGTTGCTAACTGCTAACTTGGCAAAGAGGCACCTTTAATGTGGTGATTCTCTTTATTTAGCAGGGGGAGAGTAACTGGCCCTATCCACCCCCAGCACAGTACCTCCAGTGACTGTTGCTGATGTCTATTTTATGTTTCTTTTTAGTTTGTGAGCCCTTCGGGGACAGAGTTCCATCTTATTTGTTTGTTATTTCTCCGTGTAAACCGCCCTGAGCCATTTTTGGAAGGGTGGTATAGAAATCAAATAAATAAATAAATAATAAATACAGGTTTGGACAGAAGTGTTAATATTACAAGTGTCACGACAGCACAAGTTAAAATGCTACCTAATCAATTTTAAATAGTTATGTTGAAGCTTTTGGTGGGGCAGGAAGGGGAGGTTTCTTAAAAATATCTGGCCTTCGAGTATTTCATTAAATACTCCAATTTCTCTTATAGCCTGTTGATCAGGCAAGGCAGCTTGGCTTTGATTCCTCCCTCTCCTTTACTTCCTGTATTCGGTTTGTTGCCAAGTCACATCATTTCTCCTTGTACAACACAGCCTTTCCTTATTTTATTTATTCATCTAATTTCTATACCGCCCTTCCAAAAATGGCTCAGGGCGATTTACGCAGAGAAACAACAAATAAATAAGATCCTTGCCACTCCCTTGATGAAAACTCTGGTTGACAACTGTAACCTTCTGCTCCCTGGCCTTTCATTGCCATACTTCAACCCTCTCACCTATATCCATAAGTCTGCCACCAAAATAATCTGTCTCTCTTTTCATGAAGACCGTGTCATGCCCTTACTGAAATCCCTAAGCTAGTTTCTGGTGGGCTCCTGATTCCAGCATAATCTCCTTGCCCTTACCTTCAAAGCTCTCCAGAGCCTGTTCCCCCTTATTTTTCTACCCTCAGTCACTCAAGAGTCATCTGCTTCTACAAACTGTTCCTCTCCTGCTACCCCTTACACCTGAAGCCCCCTCAAAGAACACCTGCTTGATGCCACCACCTCTCTTTTTCATGCCCTCCAAATCCCTCCTCAGAAACTTCGATTCAAGTACATGCAACTGAAGGGAAGACACATCCTTTCCCTGGTACCATCACTCCCAGCTTTCTTCCATCTTTCTGTTGTCTTCCCCTGTGTAAAATTTGAGTTTGCAAGCTTCTCAGACCAGGAACCTGTCTTTTTTGCTTGTTACTATTTAAAGTACCATTCGAAGATGATATATTAAAATAATAGCAAATTAATTTGGAAACTCCAAATGAAAAGCATACAATAAACTTAGTACTTGATAAAAATATAACTAAGCCATTAAAGTGACAACAAAGCCTGGAGCATTATTGTTGCCATTCAATATGCAGCCTCAGCCTCCCGGTTTGCTTTTGTTCTAGCATATGCAGATAAAACCATAACCATTTCAATAAAAAAAAAATTAGCCTATCCTGGAATGAGTTGTCTTCACAACACTTAAAAGGCAGGAAATTCAAGGAGCATGATTGAATTTCTAACATCACAGAGATTATCACTTCAGTAAAACTGGCTCTAATGCTGTGTAATATATACTATTACCCATTTTAAAAAATCCTCATCTGTAAGTGGTTATAATTTTCATTTTTAGATATGTCTAAAGCTTGCATTGCAGATTGCAACAAAGAACACACAATACTTGGAGGAAATTGTAATGGGGTGTGTGTGTGTGTGTGTGTGTGTGTGTGTGTATTAAAAAAGAGACAAATGTCGGCTAAGAATATTTTAACTGAACTTATCTAAATTTAACACTTTAGACAATATAAGCCTATTGGATAATCAGAAAGCTGTTAGTTTTCTGGACTGGAGAACAAAGGCAGAAATATATTTCAGGGATTGTTTGGCTCTTAATGAAAGCAGCAAGTTCCTATTTGTCCACTTCCCCTTGTAATATCCAATAAACTAAAATGTATGTCATGGGTTTCCTCATCCCCAAATGATGCAGTGAAAATGAAGCAAGTAAGTTTCCATGAGAAGGATGCTTTGTTTTACTAAACATTACTGAGGGAGAAAAGAGCTCCCCTTATCAAAACAGACGTTACATTAAGCCCATTCTGAGCACTGATGGGTTTAACTTCTGTTTTAAACATTTACATAGCAGCCAAACAGGACCTCACAGATTAGGACCACAGGGACTTTAACTCTGTCCCCCACTGTTGTCTTGATCTGGATTTCCCCCATGGCTGTTCTTTCAGAAGGAAAAGAAAGGAACATTGGACTTACCGTGAAGAGTTATTTTTCCTTGTGATTGGAGCTCATCAGAATGGGTTGTGGACTGAGCATGTTCGAGACAGGGGCTGGATCACATGATATTAGTTCCCTGTCGCCAGGAGGCACCATAGCCCCAGTTCTGGGACTGTATCGTAGAATGTGGCATATGTAGAAAGAAAGAGAAAGCCTAAGGCAGCAACATGTCAACAACCAGAACAATACAAGCAAGAGAACACAGAGGTATGTACTTCCATTGTATATACACAGTGTATATTTTGCCGGTTTCCATGCAAAAACTGGTAAACTTCCCAAACCTAAAAAATCCATATATACATCCACGGGTGGACTTGATGAGCTCCAGTCACAGGGGAAAAAGATCTTTCACGGTAAGTCCAATGTTCCTTTTTCTCCTGTGCTGGAGCTCATCAGAATGGGACATGCCCAAGAGGTCTGAGAAAGAGGGTGGGAAGGATGTATATTCTAGACTACCAGTTGTAAGACCAATGGCCAAAGGCCACTTGGGGTGGGAGAAGGAGACTATTTTGTAATGCCAGATGAAGGGAGTAACAGGAGACCATGTAGCTGGTTTACAGATATCTATGAGA
Source organism: Hemicordylus capensis (assembly GCF_027244095.1). Classification (NCBI taxonomy): domain Eukaryota; kingdom Metazoa; phylum Chordata; class Lepidosauria; order Squamata; family Cordylidae; genus Hemicordylus; species Hemicordylus capensis. The sequence continues at coordinate 150,196,698 of NC_069660.1, forward strand.
GGGTTGTGTGCTGAAAAGGCTGCCAAGGTAGCTGCGCTGCAAGTGGAATGTGCCATAATTCCTGTAGGGACTGGTAAATTAAAGGTTTCGTAAGTCAGGTAGATGCAAAGTCTGATCCATCTAGAGTACCCTTGGAGACCTTGGAGCCTAGTGAAGAGGATTGGCATGAAACAAAGGGAGTCAGATTTGTGGAATTCTCTGGTGCGACAGATGTAGACACACAGATCCCTGCGGATGTCAAGGGTGTGCCACACTATTTCCATAGAATGGGATGGTGACGGACAGAAGAAAGCAGTACTACATCCTGAGAGCGGTGAAAAGAAGAGTTAATCTTAGGAATGAAAGTACGGTCAAGCTTCAGGACTACAGAGTCTGGTTGGAAGATGCAGAACTCTTTCCTAACCGAGAGGGCACCCCAGTTCGGATACTCTACGAGCTGACTTGATGGCTACCAGGAACAGACCTTGTAGGATAGGTTCTTGAGGGAGACAGAGGACAAAGGTTCAAAGGGTGGTTGGATGAATGCATTCAGGACCTTGTTCAGGCTCCATGATGGGAACCTGTGAATAGAAGGGGGCCTCAGATTGGATGTCCCCTTGAGGAATCTTGTAATGTGTGGGTAAAGTGTGGACAACCCAGGGGAGGACAGGTCCAGAACTGATGCCAGGGTGGATTTCTGGTGTTTCAGGGTGCTAGGGCAGAGCTGTAACGCAAGCCCAGATTGGAGGAAAGCCAGGACCTCGAGAACTCCCGTCAAGATAGGGTCAGTGTTTTCTACATGCCCATCGAGAGAAGGTTGCCCATGTGGCCTGGTAAATGTGATTGGTGGCCAGGTGCCTGGAGGCCAGATACTAGTTTGGAGAACCAGGGTCTCTGGGCCCAGTGAGGAGCTACGGGGATCAGCTCTGCTTGTTCTATTATGAGCTTTCTTAGACTCTTGGGAGGATGGCTGTTGGAGGAAAGGCACAGAGTAGGGCCTGTGGCCAGGGATCCATGAGGGCATTGGCCACTTCTGCAAGGGGAGACTAAAACCTGAAGAAGCAGCACGGGAGAATATGGTTTGTTGGGGATGCAAAGAGGTCCACCTCTGGCTGGATCAGGTGTGACATCAGCTGGAGGAAGAAATCTGGGTGGAGGCCAGTGTTCCCTATACCAGGGATTTCTAGATTTTGTTGACTACAACTCCCATAATCCCCAGCCAAAGGCCACTGCAGCTGGGGATGCTGGGAGTTGTAGTGAACAACATCTGGAAATCTCTGTCAGAGGGAACACTGGTGGAGGTTCCACTCTGCTGGGTCCACCGTGCACCAGCTGAGATATGGTGCTTGAAGGTTGTCGGCCCTGCTGAGGTGTTCTCCTGTGACTGATGCTAGATGGTTTTCCGCCCACTGGAAAAAGAGATCAGATTCCACCATCAAGGACCAAGATCTGGTGCCTCCCTGATGGGACTTCTTGATGTTGTCCATGCAGACTAGGACACGGCATTCCTGCAGAAAATGGTGAAACTATAGGAGGGTGAGTCTGGCAGCCTGGAACTCTAGACAGTTGATGTTTTGGTGTGACTCCTCAGGGGACCAGCATCAAGCAGTGGGTGCCCCAACTAGTGAGGCTGGAGTCTGTGGTTACTACTATTCTCTGAGAGTCCATCAGAGGGAGGCCTTTGTGGATTGCTGGAGAAATACACCAACGGAATGACTGGTGCACCCTGACAGAGATGTTTACCTGTTTGTGTAAGCCTGTCATGATCAATTCTTGATAGGGAAGGAGCAGCCACTGGAGGGAGTGTGAGTGCCTCCTAGACCAGTGTTTCTCAACCACCGGTCCCTGGACCGCTGCCGGTCCCCGAAGGGTTGAGTGCCGGTCCCTGACTGGGAGTCAACCCCCCCCCCCAACTGGAATCAAGGCACTCATTTCCTCAATTTTGCACATGGCACGGAAGAGGAAGAGTATCACGGAGGCGTGGGACCCTTCTTGTGCCTTGCCTCCACGTGCTGCTGAGATCTTCCTACAGCTATCTTATTCCCTATCTTTATAGCTTCAAACTGTATGCGATGCGGGGGCATGGAGGAAAAAGTATGGCAGTGGGCGCCACTTGAAGGGCTGCTGGTTCTTGCATGCTCATTGTTTGCAGCCAAAGGTTGGTTGATTGAAACCCAGCTGCCTGTTGTGGTCGAGGCGCCTTGAGCGCTGTTTCCCTCTTGCATCAGTGGGGCTTGCTTGTATATTGTTTTCATTGGCCCCATGTAGCTTTTGAATTTTTCTAATGGCCCAACATCCCCTCTCCATTGAGTAATCACAAGCACCTCCACTCCAGACATACTGGAGACAAATTTGTTCACCCAGGCTTTTAGATTTAGGGGTTCTCAACCTTGGGTACCCAGACGTTGGTGGACTTCTACTCCCATAATCCCCAGCCATAATGGCCAAATGCCATTGTTGTTGGGGGTTATGGGAGTTTAACTGAGGGACCCAAGGTTAAGAACCCCTAATATTCCATGTTTGCAAAAGATTCCAAATTTAATTATTTTAATGCTTATATTATTTTCATTCTAAACTGCCCAGAGATAAAAGTTTTGGGCAGTATAGAAGTCTGATAGACAGATAGACAGATAGATAGATAGATAGATAGATAGATAGACAGACTTGAAACCCCTTTACTAACTGCTGGTCCGGGAAACTGCGCATGAAGAATGTAGCGGTCCTTGAAACTCTGCACGAAGAATTTAGCGGTCCTTGACTCCAAAAAGTTTGAGAAACACTGTCCTAGACGACGGAGTGCACTCCATGCAGGCCACCATGGATCCCAGTACAGTGGCCAAGAGCATCAAGTCCGTCTTCCTTTGGCATAGGAGAGGTGTGATGAGAGTTGATATCTTGTCTTTCCATCCCTGGGGAAGGGAGATCGATGCTTGGATGGTGTTGAATAATGCTCCCAGGTGCTGAAAGGACTGTGTCAGATGGTGGTGGCTCTTTTCCCGATAGACTATGAAGCTGTGATCATCTAGGCACTGGAGAGTCCTGTATACATCTTTTTGGGTTTGATGGAAGGAGGCTGATCTGATCAAATGATCATGGGTTTATGTGAGTACCCTGGAGGCAGAGGTGTGCAATTAATGTCACCATGACCTTTGTAAAGACCTGAGGGGGCGATGATAGGCCAAACGGGAATACTCAGTATTGGTAGTGTTTCTGGTCATATGAGGATCTGAGAAATCTCTTGTGGGCCAGGAGAATGGGGATAAGGAGGGAGGCTTCCAAGAGATCAACTGATGCCATTGCCTCCTTGATGGTGTGAAGAGACTCCATCTTGAACTTCCTCTTTTTTATATATTTGTTGAGCCTCTTGAGGTTGAGTACTGCTCTCCAGGAGCTGTCTTTCTTGGGCACAAGAAATAAGATAGAGTAGACGCCTAGACATGTTTCTGTTGATATTACTGGTTTGATGGCCTGAATTTGCATTATGTCGAATGGCTTGAGTCATTTGGAGGTGTTTGTCTGGGTTTCTGGGTGTAATGGTCTTGTGGAGCATGTATCAGGTCGAGAGAATAGCCCCTGGAGATTAAGTCTGGCACCCACTGGTCTTGGGTGGTGGACATCCATGTGGTGGTGAGCTCTAAGAGCCTGCCTCCCACAGGGTGCAAGTCATTGTTTTTTGTTGTAGGGTGCACTGGAGGTGAGGAAGCAGAGTGCCTGTGATCTGGAGGGGCCGCTGTAGTGCTGTCTCCATTGGGAGCATTCAAAATCACTGAAGTAGTTATTGTTATTACCCCTATATTCTCTGGGCTGGTTGGATGGTGGTCACTGGAATTACATGTGGGGACCAAAGGAAGAATTTGGAGAGCAAAAAGGTCTGCAGGTGTCCTTGCACACTGATGGCATTGCCTTCTTCTTGTCCCTGGTCTCCACTAGGAAGGGGTCTAGGGAGGATCCAAATATGTTGGTTCCTGAAAAAGGAAAACATGAAAGTGCTAGTTTAGATTTTTACATCCATATTACAGCTCTTCAGGCAGAGAGATCTGCAGGCCGCGACTCTGGGCCCCATTTCCCTAGAAGCATGTTGTTGTATGCAATCCAGGCTGGAGTCAGCAGCTTTCACCATCTTATTGAGGCCTTGCCGGTGTTTGGTGTTTTCAGGCGGAATAAGCAATGCCAGTGCCACCCTAAGGATTGATGTTCTGGCGAAGATCAATTTCATGGTTGCCAGCTTGATGACCGTGGTGGATGCTTCATGAGCTTTTCTGAGGAGTAAATCACACTATTTATCCTCAGGTATTTTGAGTTTTTCCTGCCCCATACGATTCAGAATAGAGCTAGATATGAGTTGCACCACAAGGGTGTCAATGTAAGGAACCGCCAGAAGCCATGTAACATTTTGTCGAGTAATGTTTCTTGGAGCAGAACCCCAATGGCTTAGAGGAGACTGGTCTTTCCCACTCTGCTAACATGACCTTACGAAACATGGGGGAAAGGGACCATGGCAGATGGAGTGGAGGAGGAAGGGAAGACACTTTGGTCCAATTCTGTTGAGGGCTGCAATTCCTCAGTAGAAGTAGCATCATGAATAGTCCACTTAGCCTTAGCAAGAAAGACTTCAAAATCTATGGATGAAAATAGATATGCGGAGATGGGTACTTGTGTGACCTCTTCCTCGGATAACTCTCCTTCCTCCCTATCAGACACCCGCGGGTTAAGAGGGTGAGAGTGAGTATTCAGAATCTGACCTTGGCAAGATCAGGTTCCCAGATGGATGTGGTAGAATCAGCAGTGGTGGAGGCAATACAAGTACAGGCTGGGGCAACACCAGGGGTATTGCAGGAGGGATAGGGACTACTGCATATGTAGGCACTCGGAGAGGTGGAGGTGGTTGGTCCTCAGAGGAGGATGTCTGGCGCACCCTCCTTTTGCGACTAATGTACCTTTTCCTGAATGGTACAAAAAGGCCCCATTCTAAAAGTGGAATGGCTTCCTTCCTGGGGCTGGAGTCAGGACAGGAGGAAAACATTCACCCAGCAGTACGTCTGGGTCTGACAGGAGGCCCTTTCAAAAGATCAGGGCAACCAAGCTGTGGTACCATGGGGGAAAGAGGGAAGGGTTGCATAACACCCTCACAATGAAATCGCTCGCAATGAAATCCCTCAACAATGAATTCCTTCGCAATGAAAATTCCCTCGCAATGAAATCGCTCAACCAGTCAGTAACGTCTGGGGTAAAGGAAATCGTCGGTCCCCGAGGAGGGACATTGGTACTTACATCAGCAGGTGCTGTGGAGGCAGATCTCGGGGCACTGGAAGGGCATCCTCTGGTTTCTCTACCACTCCCTCATGAGATGGGGCCCTGCCAGCAGAATCTGGTTGGGATAGGGTGCCATTGGCACGGAGGGAAAGCGTGGGCCAGCCGGTCCCCCCTCTGCCACAATAATCACCGGGCTAGCTGGGTCTGAGCCTCCAAACACACCCAATGGGATGTAGCTGGAATTCTGCATTGTTTTGTGCCTGGCAGGAATAGCACGGAGGCCACACAGTTTTTTCTGCTGACAAACTGCCTGAATCAAAATGCACTCGCTGAGCCAAATGACTGAGGCTGGCTTTTTACACTTTTTCTTTGTTGGAGGCTTTGCCTGGCTCTGAACAATGTTTTGTTTTCTTCTCTGCCTTTTGTGGGGGCCGCAGGAGGCTTCTGCCTCTGTGGAAGGGGCAGGAAGGGGTGATAATGGGGAGACCAACCTAGCCCACTTTAGTGAGGTGGAGGGTTCCCACGCTAGGCTTCTGCCCCTAGAGTTTGGCAGTGTACCCTCTGAGAGGGAGCCAGGCAGCAAATTGCCAGCCCGAGATTGCTCCAAGCAGAGCAAATCAAAAGTTAAACTAAACACCAATTAGCCAAATTAGAAATTTTAAAAGGCAATTTGGGAATGTAAGAGATAACTATAAACAGTTCACTTCCCACCCTTGCACAATCTTGGGGTGGGGGTGGGAGGGAAGATAGAAGCAAAATGCCAAGTCAAGAAATAGAAACTAGCCTGCAAAAATCTCAAACACTGGAGAGCTCGTTCCAAGCCCTGTGAACTCAAGCAAGACAGGACCGGAACTGGGGCTACGGTGCCTCCTGGTGTCATGAAACTAGTATCACGTGATTTGGCCCTGTCTCAAGCATGCTCAGTCCATAACCCATTCTGATGAACTTCAGCACAAGAGGGAAACTCTTACTGGCACCAAAGGAAGCTGCTTCTTCCTGTGAAATAACAGTCATGCGGGGGGGGGACTAATCCACACTATGGTGGGGTACAGAGTTAAAGCCCCTCCCCTGCGACAGTCCCAATCCATAGGGCCCCCTCCAGGTGTTTGGTGTTTTGTAAACAGAAGTTAGGCCCATCATTGCTAATGATGGGCTTAATGCAGCACATATTTTGCCCCAAGATATTAATGTCTTCCTTAAGCATACCAAGCTCAATGTACTCGGTTGTAAAATGGGTGCATGGCAGGATACAGAGGGTCTTCATTTGGGACATATCTTCTTATATTAATATTAATTTAGACAGATAACAGCAATATAGGAAAATAGATATGATACTGTCTACCAGTTAAAGAACTTTAGCTGATCCATTACATTTATGAATTAACAAAACCTGAGTATATGTTGTTGAAATCCAGTGGTGTAACAAGCTCTGAAGGGATATGTGTCCAAGAACTGAACATGGGACCCATCGGGTAGTTTCCCCATAGGGAGAAATAGGTAACGCAAAAATATGAATAAGTATTGAATGGGTTGGGCAGAAAGCCCTGAAATTTCATGTGGAGTTCCTACAGGATGATAGCATTAAATGTGGGGACGTTCAAGGAGATCAGCCCACCCACTGATTTCTAATAAATTTCTTTAATAGTTTTAAGAACTACCTCCCTCATAACAATGGACATTTTGCTACGTGTTTTTTTTTAAAAAATTATTATTCCTTTCACTGCTTGTTATATAGTACTATAGAGAATCCAAATAGCCTCAGATAGGACTGCAACCTTACTGAACACAGCTGGTCTGCAAACCTTAGCAGGCAAATAATTATTTGCCTATTAAACCTTGGAGCCCTAAAAATCAAAGAGGGTGGTTGTGTTCTTAAGATGTAGGGATGGAATATGAGAATAAACTTTAGACATTTCAACAAGTAGCTTTCTGAGATGTATGCAAGTAAAGTAAAGAATAGGAAACTTGTTTTAAAAGTCTCGATTTTCTTGAAAAATAATGGAAATACTACATGAAATGAAAAGAGTTGACTAAGCACCAATTTAAACTCAAACATATAAAGCTTTCTAAAAATAAATGTCTGCAGTAAAGGCACAACAGGCTTTTAGGTATACATATAAAAGTTACTTTTCATACTAGAAGCATTCATGCTCCACACCCCTTGAACACTAACATTCGAAGTGTAAACAAACACATACAGAGTCCAACACAGCCAGACTCTAGCAGGTGGGGCTAACATTTTGCCTTTCCTCTTGAAACAAGAGCTATTATATATTATATACAAGTCCCTTATAATTCATTTAGTCATACAGCTGAAATAAAACCGCTGCAAAATCATACGTACTTTTCATAGAATGTGTAGAGGGGGTTTTATTTTCAAAGCATTTTTCAAATTGAAAGCAAAGTATAGCCTCAATTACCAACTTTGGCTAAAGTGACATCATCAATCTTAGGGCAAGGCAGTCCAGATAGAAGGCTGGCTGTTCTTTAACACAGTTGAGATCCAGTCTTGGGATGATGTGCTTCTTACCCCTCAACTACAGCTAGAAAATGCTGGCATGGATATCAACTGTGTTGAAGATTCCATGGAAGAATTTCGATTTCTAAAAATCCATTCTTTCATAACATACATTAGTAACTATGAATGGATGCCAATCCAATGTGAGGCAAGCTTGACAATTTCAAAGTTGTGATGAATGTTTTTCAGGTGATTATTCCTAGGAAGTGTGTGTGAGAAAATATAAAAGTTTGTTGGTTTGTAAAAAGGAGGGCAAGGTGCTGGTTTGTTTGCAAATAACATACCAAATCACATCATAATCTATTTAGGGTATCAGAAAAATGAGCACAGTAAAGTTTTCAAAGGAATTTCTTTGTAAATATTATGCAAATGGGGGGGAACATCTGGTCAGTACTATAACTGACCAATCATGCATCAATCCTAGGAAAATCATAGATGAATTTGCACCTTGACCCAGTTTGGTTTTAAAGAAAGGCATTTCTTCACCTGGGAGGAAGACTGTGGTGGTCTGTAAGCATGTGCGGAAGATGACCTTAACTCCCTAATTTGGGCAACTTTTTTCCTAGCTAGAAATCATTATGCCAGAGCTTCAACAACTGCCTATCTTAACTACCAATGCCATGGATGGAGGAAGGGAGAAAACCTGCCTCTCTCCACTTGCCAGAGCTTCAACAGCTGTTCTCCCCTCTCCACTCCACCTCTGCACTTTCAAGCCAGCAGAGCTCCCATCTTAAGCTAGGCAACAGGTGCCATACCATATCTACACGAGCCTCTCGAAGGGTTTTAAACAGCAAATGAAAGGACATCAGCAGAGGTGCTGAAAGAAATAAAAAGATGCATTGAGCTTCAGACACAAAAGTCCTATTCAAACATTACAGGTGAACCTGTAATGACAACTGTCATCCGGCCCCTCCCCTCTGTGAAGAACCAAGTCCTCTACTGTCACTGTAATCAGGCTGCAGCCAAGGGTGAGGATGCAGCAAAGCCCCTCTATCAGCCTAAGGAGGACAAGGTACAGGTGAAACTCGGAAAATTAGAATATCGTGCAAAAGTCCATTGATTTCAGTAATGCAAATTAAAAGGTGAAACTGATATATGAGACAGACGCATTACATGCAAAGCGAGATAAGTCAAGCCTTAATTTGTTATAATTGTGATCATCATGGCGTACAGCTCATGAAAACCCCAAATCCACAATCCCAGAAAATTAGAATATTACATGGAACCAAGAAGACAAGGATTGTAGAACAGAACAATATCGGACCTCTGAAAAGTATACAGTGTACTGTGCTTGATTGGCCAGCAAACTCGCCTGACCTGACCCCATAGAGAATCTATGGGGCATTGCCAAGAGAAGGATGAGAGACATGAGACCAAACAATGCAGAAGAGCTGAAGGCTGCTAATGAAGCATCCTGGTCTTCCATAACACCTCATCAGTGCCACAGGCTGATAGCATCCATGCCACGCCGCATTGAGGCAGTAACTGCTGCAAAAGGGGCCCAAACCAAGTACTGAATACATATGCATGCTTATACTTTTCATGTATGCCGCGTCCACAAATAGTGAGGTTGGCCTGTATGCTGTACATGTATATATATGTCAGGACATATATTCATGTTTCTGTTTTAATGACTGTACGTGATTCACTTTAAAAGTGAACCCAGAGACAGTCCCTCTCAAATACAGGATACAAGTAGGAAGTGTACTACTGCACGTGCGTTGAAAATAACACAAATGACTCTACGTGTGTATAAACGTATATATACCTGTATACATACATGCAATGCACACAGATCATACAAGCAAAGAACATAATATGTGAACAGGGCCCAGGTTTGTTCCAAGAAGACAGTGTTGAACCCAGAGACCCTTCATTTGCATGGCTTAAAACCCTGGACCTTCCAGATTTTAAAATTGTATGAAGTATCCCCAGGTCAGACTGCCGTCTTCACAGTGGTAAACCAAAGGAAAGCAGAACTAAGGAGCATTTTAGCACAGCAGGAGGCCAGCTGGCAAGCTCTTGTTTGGTCTCTACCTGAATGCAGCATATTCCATTTTAGAACAACTACACAGGGCTATTTTATACGCAATATTAGCCATTTTGAGTCTCTGTGAGAAACATGGATTCATTCATTCATTCATTCATTCATTCATTCATTCATTCAGACAGACAGACAGACAGACAGACAGACAGACAGACAGACACTCTTTCTCATTAAATTAAGCATTTATTTGGATTTAGGGTGGTAAATGAGCAAGGCAACAAAGGTGCACACAACTTACCATGCCCTAGAAAACCAGACCGAACAGCCAGCAGCTGTATTTAGTAAACAAAAAGAAACATTGGTCTTGCCTGTGAAGGATTCTTTTTCGAAGGGTCTGAGTTCATCCTATATCCTGGGTTGTATTCCAAATCATGCCTCAGGAGTCAGGAAGTAGATTCCAAAACCTTTTCCCAATGTCCAGTAGTTAGGTAGGAGGCTCCAGAAAAACCCTAGTTCTGGACTGTAGAGCCAGGTCTTTGTAGAGCTATAAAACGAAAAACTAAGTAGGAAGGATGCAGGCAAAGACAAGAAGAAGCAGTAAACAGTAGGCAAACTGCCTCCAGCTACTGTACCCCCATCCTGTGGCAGTGAAGTCCGCGGGTGGGGCGGATGAACTCAGACACTGCGAAAAAGAACCCTTCACAGGTAAGACCAATGTTTCTTTTTCCGCAGTTGTCTGAGTTCATCCTATATCCTGGGACATACCCAAGCCGTATAAAAAGACAGGGTGGGAAAAGCAGACAGTCAGACTACTTGCTGTAGTACCATGTGGGCCATGGCCACTTGAGCGGAAAGGAATGATGATACCCTATAGTGTTTAACTAATGGAGAGATAGATGCCCGAAGGTTGTCTAACGATGAAGTAGAGGGAGCATTGGCCGAAAGAGCTGCCGAAGTACTGGGCATTGCAGGTTGAATGAGCCGTGATTCCCCCTGGAGTTGGGAGATTGAGTGTTTTGTATACCAGGTGGACCGTGGCTCTGATCCCTTAGGCCAGGGTCACCTAGGGAGACTTTGTCCTAGGGATTTTTTAGGGAGAAGGAAGACAGAGAGAGCGGCCAAGCTGCGCTGGGGCTTGGGCGATTCAGATAATTTTTAAGTGCCCTGAGAATGTCTAGTGTGTACCCTATCGTTTTCCTTTGAGATGTTTTGGCTCCGGGTAAATCGATGGTAACACAACCTGGCAAAGAGGCACCTTTTAACATGGTGATTCTCTTTATTTAGCAGGGGGAGAGTAACTGGCCCTATCCACCCCCAGCACAGCATCCCTCCAGTGACCGTTGCTGGTGTCTATCTTATGTTTCTTTTTAGATTGTGAGCCCTTTGGGGACAGGAATCCATCTTATTTATTTATTATGTCTCTATGTAAACTGCTCTGAGCCATTTTTTGGAAGGGCGGTATAGAAATCGAATGAATGAATGAATGAACCTATTTTGAACTGTGGAATGTGGAGTTACGCTTAGGAATGAAGGTGGGATCCAGTTGTAAGATGACGGCCTCATCAGTGAAGGAGCAAGGTTCCTTGCACGCTGAGAGGGAGCCCAGGTTGGAGACCCTGCGTGCCAAGGAGCTGGCTACCCAAAACCATACTCTGCACGACCGAATCCTTAGGGAAGCCTTACTGAAGGGTTCGGAGGGGTAGCGCGTACGGGCATTTAGGACCTGCTGAATTCCCAAGGTGGAAGTATATGAACAGGCGGAGGAGTGAGATTGGTTGCCCTTTTTAGGAACCGAATGAGGAGTGAGGAGTGAAGGGTGTGAGGCCCAAGATTGTCAACTGTAGGAAGGATCCCAGTGGGAGTCTGTGGAAAGGGTTGGGGCAAAGACCCATTCCTAAGCCTCCTTGGGGAAATGATGGGACCTTCGGCACCTTTGAGGAGATAGAGGAAGGGAGTTTTCTGCTGGCCCATTCGGAAAAAGGCGTCCCACCTGGCTTGATAGATCCTGTTCGTGGAGGGTTTTCTCAATGCCAAAATGGTGGATTGTACTTTCCTTGTGTATTCTGCCCAATTCAGCAAGGCGCACTCACCCTCCATGTGTATAGTTGGTGCCAGGTCGGTTCCGGATGGAGCGCTGGGCCCTGTGAGAGTAGTTCTGGGCAGAGAGGTAGAGGCCACGGTTTCCTGGAGAGAAAGAAAAACTGGATCTGTGAATCATGGTCTTCTTGGCCAAGGGGGAGAAATAAGGATTAGGTTTGCTTTTCCCCCCAAGCTCAGTTTTGCATCATTTTGCTAGTAACTCTGCTAGTTAAACCTACAGTAGGCCAGGAAACCAGGGGGGCAGTAAGTAGGTTGGTCACGTCTGCTAGTGGTGAGTGGAATTGGTGACGAACAATGGTTCTAATGGTGGTAGGTTGTTGACTCAAAAAAGGTCCACTACTAGGAGGGCCGACTTTGTCGTGGCCTGATGGAAGCCTTCTGTGTGCCGTGGCCATTTTGCTGGGTCTGTGGAACGGGAATTTAGTCAATCCACCGTCAGTAGGTTGCCACGCTGGGGCATTCTGCTGCGAGCGAAACTAGGTGAATTTCCACCCAAGAGGAGTAGTTTAGATTCTCTCATCCTGCTGCGAGACCTAGTGTCTCCCTGATTTATCTTGTGAGTTTATGCTGCTATGTAGTCTATGAGATAAGCACATGTTGGTTCAGTAAAGGGTGGCTGAATTCTCTGAGGGCCAGACATATGGCTCTCTGTTCTATGGACTGAGCTCCATGAAATCTGGTGGGGAGACCCCACTCCCTGGGCTGGTTGATGGATGCAGTGTGTTCCCCATCCAGTTAGACTTGCGTCTGTAGTCATAACTATCCCATCCAGCAGTGAGAGCAGTAGGCCTCACCATATCGCAGGAGAGACCCACCAGTTCAGAAACTGTCACCATCAGCAGAGGAAAATGATGAGTTTCTGGATGATAGAGGATTAATGTTGCTATCTTGTTCTGGCATCCTGTGGTTAGTGAGGAAGTTTCCAGTTGGGTGTCAAAGATGGCTCCCACATGTAGAAGAGGTCGGGGAGGGACTAAGAGGCTTTTCTGGTCATTGACTGTGAAGCTGTAGGGCTCAGAAAGTGTAGTGTGTGATGCACATCACTGCAGGTTTGGGAGAGGGACACCGATCGGATTCGGAGATCATCCAAATGCAGAAGGAAGTGAAGAGTTTCCACCTGCAGTTTTGTCTATTATGGCTACCAAAAACTTGGTGGAGACCCTCGTAGTAGAGGACACACTGAACGGTATGGCTTGTACTGGCAATGCTGGCCATGGGAGAGGAAAAACAGAGTATCTGCCGATGTGGAGGTATGCCACCAAGAGGTTTATGGAAGCCAAAAAAACTCCTGGTTATGAACCGCTTCCTTGATTGTGTGGAAGGATTCTATCCAGAGGGGTCTGTTTGTATGCGAAGGTTCAGCCTCTTGAGGTCTAGACCACCCTCCATGAGCTGTCCTTCTCTGGTACTAGCAGTAGGATGGAGTAAATCCCCTGATGAAGTGCCAGAGTAGGGATGGTTCGACGGCTTGAATCTGGAACAGATGCTGTATCGCTAGATACCTCTGCTGCCTTTTCATAAGATTCCAGGGTGAAGAGGTGCAAGTATAGAGACCGTATGCTATGACTCTGGGACCCAGGCGTCTGATGTCAAGTGGCTCCATGGTGTCGCAAGAAGGCTGAAGCCGGCCTCCGGCAGGAAGGACTCATTGTTTCCTTCCATGTAGGAATCCTGATCTGAAAGCTTGTCCCTGGGCCTGGTTCCTGTTGTTTCCTTGTTGCTGGCCCTGCTTTCGCCCTGGAGATGTTACCGAATGGTCAGAGCTCTCAGGGGAGTTGACTGAGTACCTTTGGAGGACTCGGGAGGGACAAAAATTGCTCGATGAAAACACTTGCCCGGACAGTTGTACTACTGTCTGGCTACCAGCAATGTTTGTTTTTGTTTCTTTTTCTTTTGTCCCTAAACTCAACCGATACAGGGTCCAGGGAATCTCTGAAGAGTCTGCTCCAGAGAATGGAAAATATGCCAGCGTTAGGATTAGTGGTCCAATTTCCATCTTTGTAACCTGAGGCAGGGCCTCATAACTACCCCTGCTGCCACAGAGCTAGATGCGTGCAGGATACATTCCCAGCTAGAGGCAGCCATGAAGGCTGCTGCCTTCATATCTTATAATACCTTGCTTATATTGTTTGTTCTTGGTGGGACAAGCTATATCAGCTCCTAGCCCCAACACCAAGGCCCATGTGAGGATGGGGATGTCCATGGCTGCCTTTACAATCAATGCAGCACCCTCATGTGTCTTGCGTAAAGGAAAGTCAAATTTCTTACCTTCTGGAATCTTCAGTTGTACATGCCCTGTTATTCACGGGGGTATATGAAACCAATCGTGCAACTAGGGCATCTACATCGGAAGACACTAATGAGGCTATAACATCAACATTTAACATATACAGTGGTCCCTCGACTTCCAAACTACTCGACATAAGTATTTTTCGAGTTACAAACGGCAGTTTTAGATCCGGTTTTAGATGGCGTTTCCTCGACTTACAAATTTTTAGATGGCGTTTCCTCGACTTACAAATTTTTAGATGGCGTTTCCTCGACTTACAAATTTTTAGATGGCGTTTCCTCGACTTACAAATTTTACATGCGGTTTCCTTGACTTGCCTGCCTGTTTACTGCCTGTTTATTCTTGAAAAGAAATGTTCCTGTGCAGTTTGCAAGCCTTACTGGGGGTCTGGGTCTTTTTTCTAGGCTCCGGAACGCATTAATCCGTTCCCAATGCATTCCTATGGGAAACCGCTTTTCGACTTACGAATTTTTCGACTTACAAATGTGCATTCGGAACGGATTAATTTCGTAAGTAGAGGGACCACTGTACAGGTTTGTTTGTTTGTTTTAAATAATGGAATGGGACCGTATTATCTAAGCCTGGAAATGAACTCTGGAGAGACGTCATTGACAGTCCTCCATGTCTTAGCCAATAAGACATCAATTCTGAATATAGAAGTCCCTCGTATAAATAAATGAAGTAATCTCCCATTCAAATGCAAACCAGGGGAGACCCTGCTTAGCAAAGGGGACAATCCATGCCTGCCACCACAAGACCAGCTCTCCTCTCCAGATCCATCTTTTTAATTTGCTATTTCTCTGTGTAAACCGCCCTGGGCCCTTTTGGAGGGGTGAAACAGAAAACGAATGCATGAATGAATGCAAGGTCTGAAGGAACTAGTCTGTTGGGAGGAGGTCTTTTCCTGTGATAGTTTGCCTTCTTCTGTATCAGATGAGGAAGAGGCGTCCATAGAGTGAGAAGGGGGAGGCTGGAGGTGTTGTAGGGGTAGGTTGGTACCCAAGGAGTGGGTCCAGGAGAAAAGGACTTAGGTGGAGGTGGGGTGCCCATTATTTGGGTAGAGAAAGGTTAGGGTCCTCTTGAGGAAAGCTGGAAGGAAGCGTAGGAGAGGCAGGTCTTTTGGAAGCCTATCGCTAGGTAGCCTTGGAAGAAGTCCCCTCTCATCTGGGGGAACGACCCCCCTCACTGAGCTAGAGCATTGCCCTTTGATGAACAGTGGGCATTAAATTAAACTAAGAAATCAAATTCAGAGTGAAATACAATCTTTAAGCCACAATTGAAAAGCAGGGGAAAGCTGCATGTCCTGTTGATCCTCAGCAAGAGAAATTATACTCACAGACCCTGCAGGAGCTGGGAGACACTCAGGTAATCTCCCCTCTGTAGGCGCGAAAGGGTGGGCAGTATTCAGAGCAGCTGGCTGGGATGCGGGGGGAGTGACCAGCAAACCGGGTTCCCCCTCCCCCTGTGGTATGCCAGTCCGTGTGATCGTGGGCGTACATAGATCACCGTCCAAACTGCCATAAATATAAATCCCTGGAGCCCTCTAAGAAGGGCGGGCGGTAAAAGTCGCAGAAGCCATTGACAGCAAACAGCCTGCCGGGCGAGGCGTTCACTCCAGCAAGCCACCGAAGGCTTGCTCTTTTGTTCGGTGGCATTTTGCTTTCCTTGAGACTGCCTCAGCATTCGGAGGGTTTCGAGCCCTCTCCTTTGAGATAACTGGCCTTCTAGGCTGCCCTCTGGGTAAAAAATACTGCCTCCACCAGAGTGGGAGCTGCGCCCGGCTCACTAGAGGCTGAAAGGGGGAGGAGGGCAAGGGAAAAGCTGCCGGAATCGGTCGGTGAAGACGAGCGTGAGCGTTTGCCACCGTGCAGGTGGAGATCGTGGAGCTTTGTTTTCCCCAAGATCAGTCTGGGTTGCTGGATTCCTTTTTCGGTGGGGGGGAGGGGGGTTTCTGCAGATAGGGAGTCTCCGAAGAGGTCCCCTGTATAAGCAGGCTCCATTGGAGTGGGGAGGAGGCAAAACCAAAAGTAAAACAAACGGCGAAAACAAGCGGAGCCAAAAGGACTAATTGATTGTAAAGAAAACTGTTTAGCTTAGCTCGAGAAAAACCAATCAGCAAAAAACTCCCCTCCCAGCGTTGCCCACCAAGGAGAATGGGGGGGGGGGGCGGGCAGAAAAAAGGTAAGCAGCAAACCAGCCTGAATGTATTAGATAGCAGAGCTCTCAAAAACGATGCAACCTGAGGCGAAACAGGAAGGAACTGGGGTTTTCCTGGCGCCTCCAACCTAACTACCGGACATTGGGCAAAGGTTTTGGATTCTACTTCCTGTCTCCTGAGGCATGATTTGGAATACAACCCAGGATATAGGATGAACTCAGACAACTGCGGAGAAAACAAACACACAAGGGTCAATTCCATGTTTAACAAAAAGTGAATACAAGAACAGGAGAAGCTGTCTTCTACCAACTCAGACCATTGGTTCATCTAGCTCAGTATTCTCTACATTGATTGGTGGTGGCTCTCCAAGGTTTCAGGCAGGAGTCTCTCCCAACCCTACCTGGAGATGCCAGAAAATAAACCTGGGACCTTCTGCAGTCAAGCTTGCAGATACTCTACCACTGAGCTACTCTCCCATCCTCTAATGGGATGTGTTTAAAAATCTGAGTTCTCTTTACCTCTCCTTCATTTCAGAGATGGAGTTATAGCAAAAGTACAGATAGAGAAACACACTCTCTGAATTCCAGAAGCATTCAAATAATCCTTCAAATCTCCAGGTGCTTGATGAAACACTTCTTCTGTCAGGCTTTCTGCAGTGTAGGAGCTTACTGAATTATCTTGTTTCTGCTGCTGTGGCTTCTTTTAAATTGTACTGGCTTTAAATAAATTATATTATGATGATCCATTTTATGTTAAGTATTTTGCTGTAAGCCACTGTAGCAAATTAAAGTCTTTGTCTCAGAGCAAGCTCATGTGAGGGAAAGAAATGCTAAAGCATCCCTGCTGAGCTGCCTGGCTAGGCTTCTCCTAAATCTATTCTGTATTATCAGTAGGTTCAAAGTGCTGCCGCCACCACTCCGTTTGTCTACAGAAACTCTCTGGGCTTAGGGTGGGATAACTCGGAGGGGAAACCCTTAATTCGCCTCTTGGACAAATATAAAAATCTTCCACGTTCAAGCCTACACGTGGTGAGAAAACTGATAGCTGCTTAAACATTTGAGAACGTGTTAGCACCAGAGAAATCCCACTTTGCCGCTGCGGCCCCCCACCCCACCCTTTTGCCTGAGTTAAAAACCAACTCGGAGAGACTTGTAAAAAGAAAAGAACTAAAAACCTGTTTTATTCAATTACTACAAACTGCTTTTGTCTGAGGCTTTCTCAGCTTTTAGATATAGTTAAGAATACTTAGTTGGATTACAAAAATAGGTTGTCTTAAAAGTAAAGGTAAAGTGTGCCATCAAGTCGATTTAGACTCCTGGCACCCACAGAGCCCTGTGGTTTTCTTTGCTAGAATACAGAAGGAGGTTACCATTGCCTCCTCCCATGCAGTATAGGATGATGCCTTTCAGTATCTTCCTATATTGCTGCTGCCCGATATAGTACCAGTGGGGATTCGAACTGGCAACCTTCTGCTTGTTAGTCAAGCATTCCACACGCTTGAATGTTTACAGAGGTTTTTGCAATGCCCTAGGTGTATTGAGTGTAGGCTAGTGTTTCTTATTTCAATTACGCTACAGGTAAACTATAATAGAACAGAATCCAGAATATGAAGTGCAATCTGACTAAACAAACTTTTCCTTAAATCAATCTTGTTGAAGCCAAAACCCGGCTCCTTGCCTTGAACTCAAACTCCTGATGAGAATTCAAGCTTCCTGCCCTCCTGTCTTTCAAGGATCTGCAAAGTTATTCTCCTGCAGCCAGCCTCCATGGCCACACCAAACCAGTGGTAAGCGTGCCAAAGCTTTGAGTTAGTAATTGTCCAAAAGAATGAAGCCGCAGGTTTCTTCACTTAACAGAGTCACATTGGAGAAAGCCCAATTTCCCCTGTGTGTTTTGCACCTCGCATGTTCCTCGACAAAAAAGGGATGGGAGGATACTGGTTCCCTACAGCGCACACGCAGTTTCCTAGAGCAAGCACAGGACACGCAGCAGCCAAAGGAATTGTTCTCACATTCCTGACTGATGTGTTCTCCAGGATGGGTAGCAAAACAACTTTTCCGCGTTTGCCTCCCACACCTTCACTCAATGAAGGCGCTGATAGGTCAGAAAATGCTTCAGAAAAGCGCCATTTCCCACAAAAGAACACATCTGGTGAGTGTGCACGTCCTCCTAAGCTGAACAAGTTGCAGGGAGTGCTGCTTCCAAGGACAGTTAAGCCCAAGCTGTAATCTTAACAGGTCACAGTGCACATTTGACACACCATCCATCTTGGCCACAAACTACTATTGCATCCATTGTCACTATTATGAACAGGTGCAATGATGTGTGAATTGTGGACTTTGACACAACCCAGACAGGCCTGGGCACCCTTGGCCGGAATAAATAGAGGAAATGCAGCCCCCATAAGCCCTGGCCACAGGTTTTAGAACCTGGGATGATAGGAGTTGTGCTCCAGCAGTGTTGATGGAGCCCAGTCCTTCCAAGCTTCCCCTTAATTTATTTATTTGTATTTAAAATATTTCTATTTTAAAACTTACATCTCTGGGCGATTTACAATTTAAATAGTTTAAATTAATATGCATGGAACAACTTTTACAGCAGGATTATTGACTTCCAGAGTGATAACTATAGTAAAAACATTTTTAAAATGATTCCAGCTGCCACTCTAACAAAAGGCAACTTCAGACTGTATGTTTCAAAATGCGGGGAGTAAAGAGGGAGGAAAAGAGGGAGGAAATGCAAACACTTCCTGCAGCCCCTAGAGATTCTCTCTCCCTTAAGAACGACCTTGCAGTCTATGGAAGCATTCCTCCAAACAATTGGTATGCTGCTTCCAGAACACATTAAATAAGTTCAAGCTACGGTTCTTAACAACAGTCTTCTACTCCTTTTTCACAATTCTACCCCCAGGTTGTGACTACCCAGAGGAACCACTGCCACAGAAGGATGTGCCCCTCATCCTGCAGCTTCAGAAGAAGAGCCTGCACCAAGAAGGCCACTCTCCAATGCAGAGCGTGCAGCACATCTCAGGAACAGGAAATGCGTGGAGCACTTGCCGCTTACAAGGTAACTTGTGGCCTAGAATGCAGAGAGTTGTCAGGATGGGTGCTTATGTGAGGAAAAAGGTCCCCTGGTGAATAGGTGGTATCGCCAGGTGCAGCACGGTATTCCTGTCAAGGTATGCTAATGTGCATGTGCAACAGCCTTTTAAAAATATCTTCTTGGTTAACTTTGGATCCTGCTCAGGAGGACCCTAGCATGAAAGAGCGTGTGCGGACACTGCCCTGGTACTGACGCCCAGAACAAAACTCATTCTGCACACGCATGGGGAAAAGTAGAGGGTACGCTTGCGCAGTCTATCTTTAACCAGTAAAAGTGTAACTAATCATCTCTTCCTGGGAGAGGGAGGGGGCCCTAAGTCCCTTCCTCCCCAACTGGGGAAGACAGTTTGTCTTTCTCCGGGGAGATTAAGAGGTCCCCTGCAGGGGAATGCAGGGATCCTTACAGCCAGAAATGAAAAGTCATTTTTCTGGATGTTTAAGCACAATATGGCAAGCAGATTCCCCCTAGGGAGAGCCCACTTGCTGGTTGTAGGCCCCCATCCAATGGCAGGGTATGGATTAGCACTGCAACCACTACCGAGGGGAGTCTCCACGACAGCCCTTTTAAAATGCAGCAGCCGCAAACCACATGCAGAAGTCCCCCCTTCTCTGACTATGGATGCATAAAATGCAGATCACTCCTCCTGACCAAAAGGTGGTGTTTGCATGGCTTCGACACATGCCGCCTTTCCAGGCAGTTCCCAGAAACACCAGCTGCAAATAATTTGCATAAAATCCACCCTAGGCTATGGGAGCAGCTGCATGGAAACAACACGGCATCACTTTTTCTGGTGGACGGCCCCTTCTCCCACCCACACAACTCACAGCCCCCTTGCCCCAATTTCCCAGTTGCTGTCAGCATCCCTCCACCAAGATCCCATTACAATCTGGAAATGTCCCTTGCCAACCTGGAGTGTCAATAATTGTGCTGCTACGTGACCATGTAGTTTGAGAGTCCATGCAATATCAGTGGTGCAAGTGCTGCAATGAAAGGGTTAGAATTAGAGGTGTGCACAGAGAGTGCGGAATGCTCTGCTTCAAGCCCAGAACAGAATGCAGAGCGACGGAACGTTCCATCAGCACAACTGGCTGAACGGTTGTTCCTAGATAAAATGACTTTGCCTTGCTGAAGGCGGATGATCAATGCCAAAAGGGCACAATTGCACTGAGAATTTATTTATTTATTGGATTTGTATACCGCCCTTCCAGAATGGCTCAGGGCGGTTTACAATTAAAACAAACCACTAAAACAGTAAAGAGCTAGAACAAATTAAAAACAATATAACAACAATTAACAATTGAAAAACATTTTAAAACAACAATTAAACAATTACAGTGATTAAAAACCCCGAAATCGGGTTAAAATATTAAAACCAATTTAAAAACCCTGGAAAGCCAGGCCAAACAAATACGTTTTAAGAGCTCTCCTGAAGGCTAATAGAGAATTCAAATTGCAGATTTCCGCAGGGAGCACATTCCACAGCCCGGAGCAGCTACAGAGAAGGCCCGCTTCTGAGTCGCCACCAGGCGAGCTGGTGGTAACTGGAGACAAACCTCCTCAGATGACCTTAATGTGTGATGGGGATCACGCAGAAGAAGGCAATCTCTGAGGTAACTCGGGCCTAAGCCGTTCAGGGCTTTAAAGGTAATAACCAGCACCTTGTATTTTGCCCGGAAACATATCGGCAGCCAGTGCAATTGTTTCAAAACAGGCGTAATGTGGTCTCTCTGGGTTACCCCAGAGACCAATCTGGCTGCCGCATTCTGAACTAATTGAAGTTTCCAAACTATGTACAAAGGCAGCCCCACATAGAGAGTATTGCAATAGTCAAGCCGGGAGGTTACCAACTGGTGCACCACTGTTTTGAGGTCATCCTCTTCAAGGAATGGGCGCAGCTGTTGAATCAGCCGAAGCTGATAGAAAGCACTCCTGGCCATGGCCTCCACCTGAGAAACCAGGGTGAGGCCTAGGTCCAGGAGTACTCCCAAGCTGCGCACCTGCTTCTTCTGGGGGAGTGTAACCCCATCCAGCACAGGAAGATCTAACTCACCCCTCAGATTCTGAGCCCCCACAATGAGCACCTCCATCTTGCTTGGACTCAGCTTCAATTTGTTAGCCCTCATCCAGCCCATACTGCCTGTAGGCAGTCATTTAGAGAATGAGTGCCATTTCCTGAAGAAGGGAGGGAGAAATAGATTTGGGAGTCATCAGCATACTGATAACACCCAGCACCAAATCTCCTGATGATCCCTCACCCAGCGGTTTCATGTAGATATTGAAAAGCATTGGTGACAGAATGGAGCCTTGAGGGACACCATATAACAGTTCCTGCTTGGAGGAGCGACTGTCACCAAGATCCACCATCTGGGATCTACCCGAGAGATAGGAACGGAACCACTGCAGAGC
The DNA here is from genome assembly GCF_027244095.1 of Hemicordylus capensis. Taxonomy (NCBI): domain Eukaryota; kingdom Metazoa; phylum Chordata; class Lepidosauria; order Squamata; family Cordylidae; genus Hemicordylus; species Hemicordylus capensis. The sequence continues at coordinate 150,218,491 of NC_069660.1, forward strand.
AGTGCCCCCCTATCCCCAACTCTCCCAGGCGACCCTGAAGGATACCATGGTCGATGGTATCGAACGCCAAGAGATCCAAGAGGACCAACAGAGTTACACTCCCTCTGTCGATTCCCCGGTAAAGGTCATCCATCAGGCCGACCAAGGCTGTCTCAACTCCATAGCCCGTTCTACGTGACTGCCCCCTCTAACATCGCAGCCAATGCTTGCCACTTGACATGCCCACAAGCGAGCACAACAGAATCTGCTGGGATGCAGTCTGGGAGGACTAGGAAGAGTGAGGGTTCCTCTGTCCAGAAGCTGGAGGTTGCCAAACAACAGCTGAATTGTCTGTGGCATGATTCCCAGCTTCACAGATTAACCACAGCTTCATCTACCCGAGCTTTGACACTATGTCCGAGTAGGGCCAGTCTCTTCTCAAATTACCTTAGTTGCTACATTTTACTTTCCCCTGCACAAATCTAGTAATATCAGAATCAGTGATGATGTTACTGAAATTCTTAATTTTCTGGCTCACAATACAAGTTTGCCCCGCTTGTAATGACAAACTGAACAGTACTTGCATGAAAGGCTCATCTGTACCTCAACGTGTAAAACAAGAGCCTGCAGATGCACTGAAGAGATAGAATTTTAAGACAATGCAGTAAAATGCGACTAACATTGTTAGTAGATTTAGAACTCTTGGGGAAGAACAAGTAAAAAAAAAAAAAAGGAAGAGTACTCCAATTATGCCTGTAATTGCTGACCCAATTCCAAACTGACCTCCAGGGAGTGGAGTTTGCCCATCACTAATGAGAAATCCCAGATCATATTGAATTCATGACATATTGAATTCCTCCCAACACCTGTGACACCTCTCCCAGATAATATACATGCAGCAGAAGCTCCCACGATGCTACGCTAATATCTGCAGGATCTACATGCTAATCCACCAATGTCCACACTACAAAAGGTATTTGACTGCTAAAGAGTCACCTGGTTGGTAATCTGTGGCAAGAATGGATCACTTCTAGGCAACCATAAAAGGAAAACTTTGGCAAACGGGGTCAATTCTTTCTTTTACAAATTTAATGTACCAAAAATGACTAATACGGATACTTGTGAGCATGAAGGCTAATGAACTTTCTTAGTGGACTAGAAAAGCTTGCAGAATTTATTGCAAGGCAGGTTATCATGGTCATCTATATTAAAAACTTGATCAGTATTGTATTGTGACTCATTGATTATTATCAAAAGGTATTTAAGATTCCGTACCTGGTAGAACAGTAGATCTAGAACACCCACGTTTGAAAACCACACAGAAGCAGGAACACATCTTAAGAGAATGAAGTCCCCATTGCTCTTAGTTGTGCATACTTCACATGCACGCGAACACACGTTTATAGTAGGGATGTGCATGGACCAGTCCGGACCCCATTCTAAGGGCCTCTGGACCGGTCCAGACCTGGGGCCGGTTCAGTGGTGGGGGGTGGATCATTAAGGGTGGGGGAGGGTTACTTACCCCTCCCGCCACTTTTCCCCCTCCAGAGCTCCCCGTTTTGTAAGCATTTGGGGCGGCAGGGTACCTTCCTGCCGCCCCGACCCCTGTTGTTCCTCATCAAAAGGCTTCAAAAGCCTCACTGCATGTGCGCATCACGTCCTGCGTCACGGGCGTGCACAACGCACAAAGGTGATGCATGCAACCTGTGCATGCGCAGTGAGGCTTTTGAAGCCTCTGCCCCAAATGCTTAAAGTGGGGAGCGCTGGAGGGGGGAAAGCAGCGGGAGGGGTATGTACACCCTCCCCCGCCCTCAAAGAGCCCCCCTCCCCAGTGCCAGACCGGTTCCGTGCACACCACTAGTTTATAGCTTACTTGCTCAAAAATAAAAGCTCAAAATGCTTTGATGACAAATCTGATATACCCAAACTCCTGTCTTTCATCATGGTTGCACCGCTTGCAAAACAGGTCCTGTACTTTGGTGCCCTGCCAGTCTTTCAAAATATGTCCCTGCCCAATGCACTATGTGCCAAACACAGACAGCAATGAGAAACCCAGCGTATGTTCCAAGATACTTTTGCACTGAAACAATGTCAAGAGAAGCAGTAGGAGACATGACAGAGTAAAGAGAGAGGCTTAACGCACACTATTTAAAAAGGCCCAATTGCACAGGCAGGTGCAAGACTTCCTGTACGCCTCTCAACAGCCAAATAACTCAACTGAAAAGTTTACTAGTCCACCTGCCAACACACTAGTCATCTGATGGCACACAGTTCTGCTTGCCTAGCCGCCTAGAGACCTTTTTATTCACCACAGGCAATTCATACTTGATTCAGAGCAGATCAAGAGGAGTGTTTTGGGCCAGAACTAGAAAATAAGCGCAGCCAATTGCTTCTCTGTGTGAGGTCTGCAGCCGGTGTGAGGTTGAGGGGAAGGGCAGAGAGAACTACACAGTGGCCTGATCAGTGGGAGAAGAGGATACAACACAAGCCAAGCCACTTCCAGAGATTTCCCACCTATGAAACCCTGTCCCCGTGAAAACCACAGAGTAGATCAGCACTTTCTCAGATGCATTGGTAACAACCAATCTGAGCAATCCTTTCCCTGCAATCTGGAATTGCCCATCAGCCAGTGTACAAGCTGAATGAGAAAATAAATGAGGCGGGGGGGGGTGAGGGAGGAAAAGAGAGCCAGACAGACAAATACTATTAACAGTAGAAAGACAAAAAATAAGCACACATATCATATTAAGTATATGAGGGGATTCACAGAAGAGTAAAAACAAAAGCCATTTACATAATATCTAGCTAGTGACAGGCCATTACCCAAGATTTATATTTTTTCAAATTATGTGTTTGAACTAATAACTTCAAATTACATATTTCCTCACAACAAAAGTTCATGTTCATATCTAAATTTTGGTCATTATCAAAATCCCACATCCACATGTATTAACATTTTTGGCAGTTACAAAGTTCATTCCATGCTACTAGCAGAATTGTGAGATCAAGTTCCCAAGTTAAAAAAAAAATCATTGTGCCCAACTCATGAGTAACAGGTTCAGCAGAGAAGCTTCAATAAAAACCAGAAACACACTTAGGTTAGAAAAACTATATATCCTCCCTCTAACACAAACTTCAGTTCAATCCCAGGATTATATTTTTAGGTTTTCTGTTGCTGCTTCTCTATATAGTTATATCATTTAATGCTTGGTACAAATAACATAAGGGCTTTATGTACTTAAGAGATGAACTGTCAGCAACTTTGGGCAAGAGGATGGGTAAAGAAACAGTTAAGTCAGTGATACAGAGGTCCATAGCTTAAAGGGATTTTTTAAAAAAGAAAAAGCATACAAGTAGTTTATCTGTGTGGCACGATCAATTTACTAAACCTACTGGGCAACCACCAGGAACGTTGCTGTTAGCAACCCTGGCACAAGAACTGAGGAAACTCCGACACTGACTATTAACAAGCAAGAACTTCCTCAGGGGAGAAAGTAATGCTCGCCCCCCCACACACACACACCCTGCCATCCGCCAACCTACTTTCAATCAACACTTTGTTTGAGAGGCAAACCCAATGGCACATCCATAGGAGCCACAAAAGCCCTTTCTTCAAGCCACTGCACAGTTTCTTCTACAGTAATTCCTCCAAAGATTACCAGTTCTACGCCCAGAGAGAATAGATAAGAGGCACTGGTTTTCACCAAAGCTGTATTTGCAGCTTTACTTGTAGATACACTATCAATACCTACACTACCATGCAGCCTTTGACTCAACTGGCACTTAAAAAGCAAACTATGGTATAATCTGAAAGCACACACCCTGATTTGAACAGCTTAGTTCACAGGCTTTTTGATGAGTACAAAACATTCTTCAGGAAGCTTTATGAGCTTTGAGGAGGGAATTTGGAGACAGAGCGCCCAATAATGAAGCAACTGGTGAAAGGTTGCAATCCTAAGCATACTTACCACGAACTCACTAGGACTTCTTTCCAGATCAACACAATGGGGCTGCAAAAGAACTAATGATCTACAGCACAAGTAAGAATTTTCATCAAACACTCTCACATATTGTCATCGCTGTACTTCTACTTAACACCCCCCACTCTGACTGCTCTACTCCTTTATTCAGATTTCACTGCTCATCCTATCCCTACAGAAGTGTTGCTAGACATGCTTGGCATTACTAAAATCATAGAATGATACAGTTGGAAGGAGGCTATCTAGTCAATGCAGAGATCTAGTATGGCATCCTTGCTAGTGGGCCATCTCGGTTGTTTGAAACCCTTCAGTGGAAGAATACTCTGTACTAACCACCCTGTGAAGCAGCCTGTTCCATAGCTGAACAGCAACTACACTTAAGAGAGGACTCCTAATGTCTAGTCTGAGACAGCTTCCTTGTAATTTCATCCCACTGATTCTAGTCATGCCCTCAGAAACAACAGAGAACCAGTTCACTTCATCTTCTATATGGCAGCTCTTCTGAAGATGGCTATCATATCTCCTCTTAGTATCTCCTTCTTCAGGTTAACCTTACCACCCAACTACTTTAACAATTTCTCATAAGACTTGGTTTCCAAACCCTTTACCATCTTTGTGGCTGTCCTTTCAACCAATTCCAGTCTGTCAGTCTCCTGCTTAAAATGTGGTGCTCAGAACTTGACACCTTGTTTCCAGTGAGGTCTGTCCAGCAAAGATTTTTTTAAATTTATTTAGCAACCTTATCGGCTGCCTGACTTCCTTAGTCTTGAGGCAGGTTTGCCTAAATTTAAAAAACGAAGACAAAAGAAAAGGGGGTGGGGGGAAGAAAGAAAAGGAAAAAAGACAAACGAAACACAACCACACACACACACGTTCAAAACTAAAAGCCTGGCAAAATAGATAGGTTTTCAGGAGCTTCTTAAAGGACAGAAGAGAGGGGGCATTACAAATCTCAGGAGGCAGACCATTCCATAAGGAGGGGGCTGCAACAGAAAACGCCCTCCCACGAGCCCGGGCCCCACATATCTCCCCTGCGCCCAGAACTCTGAGAAAGCCCACCTGAAACGATCTCAAAGGGCGGGATGAAGTTGGACAGGAGAGGCAGTCCTGAAGGTACATAGGTGTTAAACCCTGAAGGGTTTTATAGGTGACTAGTATTTTTAAGCCCGTTATGATAACGGGCGCTAGCTTTCTATCCCGTCTTTTCTGTCTCTCTCTCTCTCTTTCTGTCTCTTTTTTCCCCCTTGTCCCCTCTCTCTTTTTGTTTTTTGTTTTTGTTGTTGTCTCTGTTTTTGTTCTTCCTTATTTTGCTTATACTTTTGGGGGGGGGGGCTGTGTGGATGAATAACGGCCAAAATGGCCCATGAGAAGGTCGCCGCCCCCGCCTATCGCACTCCCGCGCACCCAGCTGCCGGAGCCCACCTTACCCGCTCCAGCCCGAAGGAGAAGAGAGGAACTCGGGAACAGAGCTACTCTCTGTGTTAAGCTGCTGCCCATACTGTCGCAATGGACGCAATAGGCGTCCTTTGCGTCCATAGCGGCAGTTTGAGCAGTGACTTAGCACAGAGAGGAGCTCTGCTCGTGAGCTCCTCTCTTTTCCCTCGGGCTGGCGCGGGTAAGGTGGTCTTCGGCAGCTGGGTGGGCAGGAGGGCGATAGGCGGGGGCGGCAACCTTCTCATGGGCCATTTTGGCCCTTAATCTTTTGGGGGGGGAGCGGGGAAGGTGATTTTGGGCAGCTGGGAGGGAGGGTGAGCAGGCAGGGGCGACGGCTGTGAGCGGGCGGGGGCCTTGTTGGCGGCTTCGCCGCCACCTCGCCCAGCTTCCCTGTCCCCCGTCTCGGTCTTCCCCCGCCGCCATTGCCCTCGCCTTTTTCAGGGCGGCCGCTTCTGGTTGCCTCGGCCTCCTCTCGCTGTGCCACAGCTCGCCTGTGCCCCTGATACCCTGATACCACAGCTGTGCCGCCGCCTCGGCCACTTTCCCCCGCCGCCACACACCGGCTAATGGCCGCCCGTGGCTGTGGGACACTGGTGTCTGCAGTCCTGTGTCCCTTGGGCTCAGTCCTGTGTCCCTTGGGCTCTTCTGGGCCTGCGCTTCGCGCAGGCCCAGAACAGCCCAGGGAGGCAGGGACGCAGATCCCCAACGTTCCAAAGCCACGGCCACTCACTTAGCCTTTTATTATATAGGATAACCAACACCTTGAATTGGACCCGGAAGCAAACTGGCAGCCAATGCAGCTACCTCAGCAAAGGTGAAACATGATGTTTTCTGCTGCCCATAAGCAGCCGGCATTTTGGGCCAGCTGAAGCTTCCAAGTTGTCTTCAAAGACAACCCCAGGTAGAGCGCATTGCAGTAGTCCAACCGAGAGGTAATGAGAGCATGAGTTACTGTTGCCAGGGCCTGCAGGTCAAGGTAAGGCTGCAGTTGGCGCACCAGACGAAGCTGGGCAACGGCTCCCCCGGCCACAGCTTCCACCTGCTGTTCCAGCAGGAGCCATGAGTTCAGGATAACCCCCAAATCACGAGCCTGCTCTTTCAAGGGGAGCGCGACCCCATCAAGGGAAGCACTCGAAACCAGAACCTGGTCAGATCGAGAACTATACAAGAGCAACTCTGTCTTGAAGGGATGAAGCCTGAGCTTGCTTTCGCCCATCCAAACCCTTACAGCCTCCATAGACCGGGTCAACACGTTCATGGCATCCCCGGATAGGCCCGAGTGGCAATGTACAATTGGGTACCGTCACCCCAAACCAACGGATGACCTCACCCAGCAGCTTCATATAGATGTTTAAAAGCATGGGAGTGAGGATTGAACCCTGTGGCACTCCACAAGAGAGGCCATGGGCTAGAGCACTCACCTCCAATGCAAACTGTCTGAAACCGTCCACTAAGGTAGGAACAGAACCAGCACAACACTGTGCCCTCGATTCCCAAAACCCCGCACACAATTCAGAAGTACCATGGTCGGTGGTATCAAAAGCCACTAAGAGATCTAATAGAAACAAGAGAGGCATGCCCCCTCATCAAGGCTCCGATAGATGTCATCCACCAGAGCAACCAATGCCGTTTCTGTGCTTTGCCGTGGCCTAAACCCCGACGGAAAAGGGTCAAGGAAATCCACTTCATCTAGGACTCTCTGTAGTTGAGCAGAATAGAGTGGAATGTTTACTACTTCTTATCTGGACACTATGTCTCTGTTAATGCAGTCTAAGACTGAGTTAGCTCTTCTAATAGCTTCATCATACTGATGGTTCACGTTCAGCCTGTGGTCCACTAAGACACTTAGATCCTTTTCATAAGTACTGCTGTCAAGCCCCGTTCACCCCGTACATGACTTTTCTTACCTAAATACAGGACTTTACATTTCTCTGCTGAACTTTTATCTTGTTGATTTTGACTCACTGTTCAAGCCTGTCAAGAGTTTTGAAACTTGATTCTATCTTCTCAGGCAGGGGTTCCCAACCTGTGGTACTCCAGATGTTGCTGAGCTACAAATCCCATCATCGCCAGCCACAATTCATTGAGCTGTTTGGAGTTGGAGTTTAGCAACAACCAGAGTACCACAGGCTGGGAATCCCTGTTCTAAGGTGTTTATTATACTCCCTCCCCACAGCTTTGTGTCATCAGCAAATTTGGTAAGCATCCAAATTATTTATGAAAATGTTTTAACAGCACAGGACAGAGCTCTCTGGCACTCTGCTTGATACTTCCCTCAAGGTTGCTGTGGAGCCATTAATGAACACTCGTCTCCAATCTTCCAGCACCTCAACTATTCTCCAGGAGTTCTCAAAGATGACAGACCAGACAATGGCTCTGAGATCACCTCTGCAAGTTCCTTCAGTATCTTGGGATGTAATTCACCTTGGAGACTGAAATTCATTTAAAGTAACTAGGTATTCTCTTACCATGTCTTTACTTCTCTTGAGCTGTGATTCCCTCCTTGCTTTGTTGAGAATCACCTCCATCTTCATAACCATCATAAGGTACATGCTAGTTATGCTCATTTTACAGACCAGAAAACTGAGGCATACTACCATACTCACTGCCACTTCACATCATCCATGGTTGAATGGAATTTGAATCTAGATTTCAGAGTCCCAGACTGAACTCACAGTAGCTCTTGTTTATACCTAGCTTGGTTTATTCCTCCAATATTCACTTCAAAGAGCATAAGTTACACACAACCCACACTGTTCTACTTGCTTCTGCTGTTTCAGCCACTCTATGATCACAATTTACCATACTAAGCACCTAAGGAATTATGATGTTGTGTTTAGTCAGAACAGTCCCACAAAGTTTTAAATTCACTGTTCCGATGATAGCCAACCATAAATATAGTAGCTAGCAAGACATAAAGCAAAATTCAGCCTCCACGGCTGAACTCCCTAGTTAAGTATACTATATGTAATCATACAGGTTTCACTTCTGACTCTATGACCAATTATCTCCAACAAACATACACTTCATTTAAAGTGCTATTCATACAAGCAGCCATCTTGTGGCAATGAATTTCACAGATTCAACATATGCAGTGAGCAGTAGTGTAGCAACATGCCAAGAAACTGACTTGTGAACCAAGAAGTCCAGACCTGACTCTGCCATGAACTCACTAGGTAGCCTTAGGCAAGCCATTTCTCTCAGCCTTCCATAAAGAGATGGCCGGGGGGCGGGGGGAATATAAAACTAGCATGGCTGTTTTATGGGTTACTAAAATAGTATGAGCCACCTAACGGCACAGCAGAAGAGTACTTTACCCAGGGAGCTAGAGGTTGCCGGTTCAAATCCCCGCTGGTATGTTTCCCAGAATATGGGGAACACCTATATTGGGCAGCAGCGATACAGGAAGATGCTGAAAGGCATCCTCTCATACTGCGCGGGAGATGGCAATGATAAACCCCTCCTGTATTCTACCAAAGACAACCATAGGGCTCTGTGGTTGCCAGGAGTCAAACCGACTCTACGACACAACTTTACTTTAAAGTAGTATGATGACCCCTTTGAAAACCTGAAATGCACTATATAAATACTAATTAGGATAAGTTAAATCAGCTGTCTCTCACTACATGATGAACACTCAAATCCTATACATGCTCTCTCACAAGTAAATCTCACTGAGTTCAGCTCCAAAGTGTCCATAAGACTGCAGCCCAAGTTCCTTGCTATTTCAAATGACTCTTTTTCCTATACCCTTTCCAGTTTTACTATTTTGCCTTGGAGGTATTGAAATGTGATACCACCCTTCTTATTGAACAGAGAGATTATAGTGACACCTTGAACAGCAGCCCATCCATGCTCCCAGACTAGGCCAACATTTTAAGTGTCACTTGAACTATCTGATTAACAGAATCATTTAATGTAACTACACCCACTAAGACGTAATATTTTCTGACCTATATAGAAGCCAGTTAAGAGGAACCATTACACATTTAGCGAAGGAACCTTAATGGAGTATACAGATGTGAATTAATAATTCAGCAACAGTCACTGCTCTTTGCATCAACTTTAATTTTTTACAAACTGTAGATATTTAATACATGTCAGAGTCTTCAGAAGTTTGGAAGCTTTAGCAATGTTGACAAAGCAAACCTATAGCATCCCCAGGTCAGAATGTAACTCAATGACTAACAGAGAGGCTTCATTAAGTCCCGGGGCCTTCCTTTCCCACCCCCTCCACTCCCAAATTACTCATCCTTCTGTTTTGGGATAGAGTTGTCTCCCTTGCAGCAACAACTTAATATTAAGCAATGCAGTGCAGCAAGGGTGTCGGTCTGTAATTCTCAGGGTGTGTGATAGGCCATACTAATGGGCTGCAAAATAAAATAAATGGTACCTGGAAGCCTAAACCTCTACCCTCCAAGGAGGCTTCCCACTTCACCTCTGCCAATCAGGAGGCATACCCAGATCAGTGACTCATGCAGAAGTACATGGAGTGGACTCCTCCAAGGGCAAATACCTTTTCGTAAAGTATGCCTCCAGTTTCAATTCAGGGGGAAAACCCAGCATGCCTCAGCAAAAAGTTGCAAGCAAAGCCTTGGATGCCTTGAACAGGTTTGCAGTGAATGGCTGGGTCCTGCCCCCAGGAGTGCCTGTGTCCCAGGGAAAGCTAACTGAAGATAAGAGGAGTCAGTCTGCCTGGTGGAACTTGGAGACTCAATACACAATAACTTTTTATCCTGAGTAGACCACAAGGAGCTAGTTTCTTTATTATCTGCTGTTAACATCACTCCCCCCGCCCCACTCCTTTTCAAACCTAGGCCCTTATCCTTTTGCTAAAATAAACCACCTTTTGATCCTGTAACTGCTGTCTGTCTGTATTAAGTGTGTCTAATCCTAAAACTCTCCACATCCTAGCTGTTCAGGGCACAATGGTGTAAAATAAGGCAAGCGGGGGGGGGGGGTTAGCTCTGGGGCTAGCCATCCTACCCTTTCAAGGAAGGCCATTACATGAGCAATTACCATCTCAGCAGAGGTCATTAAACATTTGGATAGAAGGGTAATATTACTACAAAGAATCTGTTGACAATAACTAGGATACTGAAACAAGATTTGAGATTTTAGACACCTCTGTGCTGTATTTTCTCTACGGCAGTGGTTTTCAGGCTCGAATCCTTTCCACATTGACTTCTGCCAAGGAACTCCTGTGGGTCTGTCCTAGAACCCTTCACATCATATGGAGAAAAGTCTTGGCATGTTCTAGGATTCACAGTCCATTCACAAAAGACATCAGCCAGAAAAACTGGACCTCAATGTTCCTTTTTGTCAGCTCAGAATGCAGCTTGAAATACACCAAAAACTTGTGACCATGCACTTCAGTTGAAGATCGGTAGCAACAGGCAAACTATATTTCAGAGAAGCTTATCCACCCTACTGATCCTCTCATTTAGGAACCCCTAATAAGTTTCTGGTTTTCCTGGAACACAGTATGAAAACCACTGCTCTAATGAATAAGTTGACAACTTTAATCACACATTATGAATTTTACTGCTTCTACAGGATCCAAATTTGTATTTGGAGGCAGAACAGTTCTTCATAACAGTATTTTCAGCATGTAAAATCTTGTAGATCTAGGAAGGTAAGCATCACAGACCACTTCCATCAGTAAAAAACAATCACACATTCTAAAATAATAGTTACTACAATCTGTCCATCAGTCTCACATCAGTCTTCAGCATTTATCGCAGTAATGTAGTTTGACAGTTTGTGGTGGGTGTGACAGATTCACTATATACCAACAGCAGCAACAGCAGCTGTGTCATAGTCTTTTCCTGAGAAGACAACTACAGAACAGTCTAGTAATGTTGCTTTGAGAGCCCTTGTTGAGTAAACTTAATTGGATTAAGATCTGATACAGGAACGAAAGAAAAACTTCTTCTTCCCATAATATCAATTTGTCCAAGAGCTACTTGTTTGGCCCTAAGGCACTTTTCCAACACAAACGAGAAGCATTTTCATCTTGAAAATGCAACAGAACTATCAGAGTCAGAAAGGACATCTATTCAGTACTAGAAGAAGAAGAAAATGCTTAGACTGTATTCAGGAGATGGCAATTTTTCCTCATACTGATATTAGCTAACACCAATCGCCATTAATTCCAGAATGAAAGCCATAGAACATTACGTTTACAAGAACATCTTGTAATGCGAAATGATAAACACAGAAGAGAGAGAACAGCCTTGTGAGGAAAGTAAAATCTATATTTCCATCTTCTTGTGCTTACAGATGGAAAGACTGTCAGTATTTTGGGCTGCTTAAAAAAAAAACCTGCATTACAGAAAGCTTGTTCTATTTGCTAATTGGAGGCCTGTTTCTACAATTTCAGATATCCACCTTGCCTCACCTGCAGGACTGTCTACTGAGATAGATAGATAGATAGATAGATAGATAGATAGATAGATAGATAGATAGATAGATATTTTTATTTATTTATTTATTTATTTATTTATTTTTTAAACCCACTTGGGTTATATATTTTTTACTTTTGCTAAGAAAAATGGAAATACATATGGATGTGTTCTCCGAAAGTCACTGTATAGATTTTAGGACCTATTTTACAAGGTCCCAAAGCACAGACGGATTAAGATTTCCTCAAGCTGGAGGATCTATATTTAGCAATAGCAATAGCACTTACATTTATATACCGCTCTATAGCCGGAGCTCTCTAAGCGGTTTACAATGATTTAGCATATTGCCCCCAACATTCTGGGTACTCATTTTACCGACCTCGGAAGGATGGAAGGCTGAGTCAACCTTGAGCCCCTGGTCAGGATCGAACTTGTAACCTTCTGGTTACAGGGCAGCAGTTTTACCACTGCGCCACCAGGGGCTTTTACTTTACTTTACTTTCCCTCTTCTACCTTTTCAGGTACACTCAACCTATCTTTTGAACTTACTATACATGATGGCATCCTATGTGCTCCTGTAACCACCATACAGTGATGTCCAGTCAAACAACTGAAACAAACGACCTCTACAGCAATCATATACGGATGGTCCACTATGACTGAATACCATCTTTCCATTTAAGGAAACCCATTTATGTTGCTGAGAAGCAGTAGATAGGAAGATGCATGCTTCACTCTTATCTCACCCGCGCTTTCCCACTGCCACTACATTTTCCCTACAATATAGCACATGTGTCTGGAACCCAGTTGGGTGAAGAGCATGGGGAGGGCAAAGCAGTAGGCAGGGGTAGCCTTAAGAACCTTTCCTTCCTCCTCCTATCTGTTGCTTCTCCACTGGAAATCTATGCCCTTTCACCACTACTCAGTTCCTGTTAGGTTGTGACCTAAGTTCCCAGACCAAGTCTGCTACCCTGACTCTAACTACACAAACTTTTCTTACACTCAAACTTGTAGTTCCAATTCTGTGTTCTATAGAATAGTTTCGAAAGCAGATATATTTGCTTTTGATCAATTTGGAGAAACTGATTACTAGCATATGATGAATAACCATACTACCCTGAGAAACTCTACAGAAGACTGAACCTCATTGTACATTGGTATTTCCCCAAAGAACAGGCAAGTTAGTCATCTCCAAAGAACTGAGGAAAGACCTTTGGCCCAGGAACAAATAAACTTAAAATGAAATTGTTCCCAAATAATAGAACAACTGCAGTTATATCCCTTCCTCGGCACCCTTCTTTCCACAAGTGCACAAAAATAATGATGTCAGAATTTTATCAGCAAGCATTTCTTTAAAATTACTCTACTCTCAACAAATCTGCGCTGTTCACAGGAACATTGGAGGGTCAACAGCTCCCAAGAATGAACTCTAATCAGCAGATTAGAGTTCAGGAAGTTTCAAGAACTGCGCAGTTGACCACAATCTGGAAGATCGCTCAACATCTGACCAGGACTTGATTCTTAAAGCAAAGCTTCTGACTGCAGTTTCTAAATCCTCTTCCCAACCAAGGTTTGCACTGGTCATTTAACTCCCCGCCCACTGCAAAAAAGACATTTATGCTTGTTGAAGCCACACTTTGGGCATGATGATATTTATGTGCACTGAATAATTTTGGTTAAAAGAGGGAGAATGGCTACATTCTGTCTTATAGCTGCATATCTCAAATTTATGAAAAAAATTCACTGAAATGAATGCTTAACTTCCATGTACATTTGGAGCTTCTTCCTTTCTCTTGCTTGCACAGAACACCAAAGACACAAGGGAAACTTTGAAGCTTGCTCCTACTCATAAACTGAAGATACATAATCCATGAAAGAGCCTCAGCAAGAGCTTCAGGCTCCACACTGTGGCCCAGAGATCAGCCATTTCAGGCTCAAGTAGTGGGGAGTGGCAAGATCTCTCTCTAGTTCAGTACGGGTTTATTTACTTACATCAAACACAGGACATTGCAAAGCCCTTTAACAGAGGGAAGCAATTTACAACACATAGCCATTTACTAAAATACGTGTTCACATCAGCGGGCCTCCAGCACAACCAATAGCAATATCTGTCAACAGCTCATCATGAGCTTAGCAGCATTAGCAAATAATGCTATCCTACAAGTTACAAAAAACACCTGTGTTGGCAAGAGGGGAACACATTTTCCATGTCTCTGTAAATTACAGTTATTTGCTAATGGCATCTCATACAAATCTTTCTCTAATTATTGTACAGTGGACAATCAAGATAGAGCATCACGTTTTCAATTTCATTATACACACAAGCACTATGTGAAATATGTACCAATAGATGAGGTGGAGGAATAAAAGCTAGCAAGGTCTAAAGCCCCATTCTTGGATAGGCTTCAAGATTAAAACCTGAAAAGGCAATGAGGCTCTTCACACTGCTCATGTGAAGGGGGTTTGCAGGGAGAGCTGATTTATTTATTTATTTATCTATTACATTTGTACACTGCCCCAAACTTTCGTCTACTTGCGCTCCAGTTGCCTACCTTACCGCTTCTGCCCCCATAGATCTTCCGTATATCAAGGGGCCAGTTTTGAAGCGGGTCAGAGGGGACACTTAGGAGCAATTGTGTCTACTGCCCTGGTGAGCATGTCGTTCCAGTTCTCCACCAGTGCATCAACAGGATCACTAGCAAAGCCAACACTAAATCCCTCCAAGGCTTTTTGGAATCCTATTGGGTCCAATAACCTCTTCAGGCGAACCATTCCAATAGGCTCCTCGCCCATGCGGAGGTAGAAAGTGGTTGTAAGCCTAACCTTAACCAGATAGTGGTCCGTCCATGACAATGGGGAAATCACAGGAGTCCCCACCCATGGAACACCACCCTGATCAGAGTAAAAGACCAAATAGAGCATGTGACCTGAAATGTGTGTCAGTCCAGAGACCACTTGGGATAGGCCCATAGTTGTCATGGCCGCTATGAACTCCTGAGCTGCCCCAGACACATTGGTCCCGAAATGAACATTGAAGTCCCCCAGCACCAAAAGTCTGGGGGACTCCAACGCGAGTTCTGCAACCAAGTCCATGAGCTCAGTAAGGGCCTCTGTGGGGAAGCGGGGCGATCAGTACACCAACAGAAGTCCCAATCTATCCCTGGTCCCCAAACTTAAGTACACACATTCAATATGGTCTGATACCCTAACAGGGACCCTGGTAAGGGAGATGTTATCCTTATAGACCACTGCCACTCCACCTCCCCGCCCACGTCCCCTCACCTGCTCCTCTACAGAATACCCTGGAAGAAGAAGCTTGGACAAGACTAGACCACTAGCCTCCCCCAACCAAGTCTCAGTGATGCACACCAGGTCAACCCCTTCATCCATAATCAAATCATGGATGAGTTCGGGTTTATTTTGGACCGACCTGGCATTGCAGAGGAGCAACGTAAGGCTATGTGGGTTGTTGGCAGTGCTCCTCGAGGTCACAGAGCTGGCAGGACAGCTGGAGGAGGAGACAGCTATTAGGGCTTCAGGCCTCGGCATAGCACAGAGACAGCACTGGTCGCTCTGGTAGATGACCTTCTTTGGGATCTTGACGAGGGTAGTGTCCCTCTCTTGGTCCTTTTAGATCTCTCAGCGGCTTTTGACACTATCGATCATACTATCCTTCTCGACCGCCTGCGTGGGCTGGGTATCAGGGGCACTGTCCTACAGTCAGGGTGGATTTGATTTAAATCAAACTGATTTAAATCACGATTTAAATCATGATTTAAATCACTAGCAGGGTGGATAAAAATAAAAAAAATCTGATTTAAATTTTAAAAAATCCGATTTAAATAAAAAAAATCGATTTTTTTGATTTAAATCGGATTTTTTTTATTTTTATCCACCCTGCTAGTGATTTAAATCGTGATTTAAATCGTGATTTAAATCAGTTTGATTTAAATCAAATCCACCCTGCCTACAGTGGTTCCGTTCTTACCTTAGCAGGCGTGTCCAGTCGATATGCATTGAGGACAGGTGCTCTGACCCATGGCCACTCCTTTATGGGGTTCCCCAGGGTTCAGTTCCTGCTCCTGTCCTTTTTAACATCTATATGAAGCCACTGGGTCAGGTCATATCCCAGTTTGGGGTGAGATTTCATCAATACACTGATGATACTCAGCTGTACATTGCCATCCCAGACCATTTTGGGGATGCTGTTTCTGTGCTTACTCGATGCCTGGAAGCTATTACGGTCTGGATGAATCAAAACAAGCTCAGACTGAATCCCACTAAGACTGAATTACTTTTATTCAGCCCTCGTAACGGCCAACAGCTGGATGTGAACCTTGTTTTAGATGGGGTGGCACTGCCCTCAAAAGAGCTTGTTTGTGATTTGGGGGTCCTTTTGGACTCACACCTCCTGCTTGAGCAGCAGGTGGAAGCTGCGGCCAGAAGTGCTTTTGCCCAGCTTCATCTGGTTCGCCAATTACGCCCTTACCTTCATTGGCAGGCATTAATGACAGTGACCCATGCCCTTGTTACCTCCCGATTAGATTATTGTAACGCTCTCTATCTAGGGTTACCTTTGAGGACGATTGGGAAGCTGCAGCGGGTCCAGAACGCAACAGCTCACCTACTCATGGGTGTCAGAAAATATGACAGGGTAACACCTCTCCTACAGTCATTGCACTGGTTGCCTATTCGCTTCCGAGCTCAATTTAAGGTCCTGGTTCTGACCTTCAAAGCCTTGCGGGGCCTGGCGCCTGTCTACCTACAGATCCGCCTCTCCCATGCAGTTACATCCCGTCTGGTTAGATCATCTCAGATGGCCCTTCTGTCGGTCCCTGATTTCCGAGATGTTCAGGGCTCTAGGACCCGGGAAAGGGCCTTTTCAATTGCTGCCCCACTCCTTTGGAACTCTCTCCCCCTACAGATCTGGCTAGCCCCTTCCTTACCAATCTTCAAATCGCTATTAA
Source organism: Hemicordylus capensis (assembly GCF_027244095.1). NCBI lineage: Eukaryota > Metazoa > Chordata > Lepidosauria > Squamata > Cordylidae > Hemicordylus > Hemicordylus capensis. The sequence goes on from NC_069660.1 coordinate 150,235,255, forward strand.
AGACTTTTCTTTTTCGCCAGGCTTTTGGCCTGTAGTTTAATTTTCTGTTCTTTGGTAGTTACTTTAGTTTTTAATTTAGAATGTAATTTTTAATGTTGCCTGTCTGTTTGTTATTGTGCACCGCTCAGAGTCTTCGGAGTGGGCGGTATATTAAATGTCTCAAATAAATAAATAAATAAATAAATTTCTGACTACCCTTCCCCTGGAAAGGCCTGCTGACCTGCCAATATTACTTCTTCTATTCCCCAGCACCACCGGAATAGCTGCCCCACATTCAACGAAGGCACTCCCTGTCTCCCGATCTCTAGACAAACCCGGACACATTACAACTACGTCAACCCAATCTCAATAACAAAACTGGCACACCTACTGCTACAACTCCTCAAACAGCCAAACTGAATATAGTGTACCCCGACCCTCAGTCCTACACCGAAGGCCGGCACCAAAGGTTTGGTGGCTGGCTTTGGCGGCTGCCTGCCGCAGCCCCCTTCCTTAAAAAGCCTCCAGAGTCCTTCCTCTCACAAAGGACTCTGGGCAGGGCTGATGTAATCAGTCAGCACCTGCAGGTGGTAAAGGCCAGGCACTTGGAGGAAGGGAGGTTCCCAGACAGGCAGCAGGACTGTGCTGGTCTGAGTTGTTCTGGCCAGCAAACCAAAGGTGGGGAGGAGGCAGCTATAAGACTCCCAGCCATAAGCAAAGGCAGCTTGATGGTAAAGAGTCAAAGCTCACCTCCTCCAATCTTCTTCTTCAATTTGGCCCGCTCTCTCCACGGACGATCGCTCAGTCATCCCTGGGTGGCTGGATCGGCCGCCCAGATGATTACCGGCTCCGTGAGCAGCGGTGTTTGGGGGCCTCCTGGCCCCTGGAAGTCCCTGAAAGCACTGTGCAAGTGCGTGGTGCCGTCTGAGGAGCCTCCTGATGCAGGGAGGCATGTTCTAGCAACCTGGCCGGTGGGGGAAAAGGGAAGACTACTCATGAGTTGGTGCGTTACGAAACTTTTAATCCGCTTTTCAGGCACCCGCACACCCCAAACCCAGGTTAACAGGTAGGCTACCCAGGAGGGTTTGCCGTGGGGAACAGCGTGGCTCCCGTTGGTTCTCATGCACAGCTAAAATCGGACTGGGCTTTCCTAGCCCGATTTTAGCCACGCATAAGAATGGCCTCAGTAAGTTTTAAGAACATCTGTTATTCTTTTCTATCTAGTTATAGCTAAAGAACAGCAGCAGTGTCATCAGCGTAGGTCAAATTTTTCTATACTAAAGTAATTTGAGACTTTGGCATGCTAACATAAGGTACATACCCAGTTAATTCATATCAGTAGCCACTCAGTGCATAAAACAAAGAGCTGGACAGAAGTATAGGTGCTCTTCCAGCACAGCACATATGGCTTAGAACACGGAGAGCAATTGCCCTACCACTGCCATCAAATTAATAAACAAATAAAATAAAAAATATAATAATAATTTGCAGCCTTGCTGTGGCCTAAATTTACCTCCACCACAGTGATCCACAGGTGGGGGTCATGGGGCACTGATGACTTATCTTCAAGCTGAACTAATCCTATCCATGTTTAACACCAACCCCAGCCACGGAGCCAGCCGAACGGCGGCCTGATCCGGCTCCGGTTGGCGGCCCTCTCCAGATACACCCATGCGTGTGATGTCACATGCATGGGGGCGTGGCTCGGGCTCCAGAGGAGCCCAGAGCAAACTCCCCCCTCCCGCCTGTTGGAAGTTAAGGACTTTGCGCTGTCTCATCTCAGACAGTGGAGGACAGACTAGTAAGTCAGAGGTCTAGAGGGTCAAGACATTGGTCATCCCTTCTCCACTGCTCTGATACTATCCCTTTGAAATGTAGATTGCTAATCTCAGGGACTAACTTCCTTCCTCTCTCTCTCTTCCCTACCTGTCCTTCTACCTTGCAACATGGCAAGCCTCTCTCCCTGCACCATATGTGCAGAGAAGATGCAGAATCCATCTGCATCCAGCTAGATAGATAGATTAGAGATCCTAATTCCTCACTTTCCTATCTAGAATGGAGTTCCTTAATAAATGCCTTATATATTGATTTGAAACTATGAATTGGCTCCAAGTTACTTTACTCTCAGCATACTCGCATGCCTAACTAAATCCGCTGTGTTGTGCCTCTGTGCACTCTGCTATAATGAGAAAGGAATTCTCTCACCACAGAGAATTTCCAACACCGCCCAGGCTACTGAGAGCCTGAGAAGACTCTCCACCTGTTATTTCAGGCAGTGCTGGCTGCCTGATGGGATGTTTTCCCCTTTCTCTCCCTCAGGGGGAGAGACGTCTCGAGCAAAGGAAGCATGGCCCGGGCTGCCGAGAGTCAGAGCGAGCTCTCAGCTCATCATTTCAGGCAGCACCAGCTGCCTAATAGGATGTTGTCCACTATCTCTCCCTCCAGAGAGGAAGAGAATGGGGAAAAATCTTATCGGGACACTGGCACTGCCTGAAAAAACCAACCGAGAGTTTGCCCGGGCTCTCAGCAGCCCGGGCGTGGGAGGGGGGAGTTTGCTCTGGGCTCCTCTGGAGCCCAAGTCATGGGGCTTCAGTAGCCCTTTTCATTTGGAGCCTGGGTTTTTTTGAACCTGTTGGCACAACGATGGCTACACCCCTGACCAACCCACAACTGTACTGAACAATGTGACTGTATCACAAAGCACTGCTGGCACAACAATGGATAGGACCACTACTGTGTTATATTTAGCAGAGGCCTTCACTCCCATATTTCCCAAGCTCATTTTCTAACACAGAAGGACAGACTTTCTTGACCCATCCTTGACCCTTACTCACTTGAACAATGGTAAATATCTGTGCTGGGTGCCTGCAACATCAGCATCATGTATCTGATTGGGGTATGCACAGAACCGGTTCCGGGTACATCCAGGAGGCTGTGGGGGGTGAATTTAAGGTGTGCGGATGGTGCTCTTACCTCCCCCGCTCCATTTCCCCCTCCAGCTCTGCTTTAAAAAATGCTGGCATGGAGCAGCTGTATACCCTCTTGCCATCCTGGTCAGCGTAAAACCGGGGCAGCAAGAGGGTATACAGCCATCCCATGCCAGCATTTTTTTTAAGCAGAGGCGGAGGAGAAAACATGGCAGGGGAGTTAAGAGCACCCTCTCCACACCTTGAAGTCACCTCTGCCCCCGCGTTTGAACCGGTTCGAACATGGGGATTCAGAACCTGTTCAGCATTCGTGGAACGCCAAACAGGTTCGTGCACATCCCTAAGTTTCTGCAACACAGGCCTTTTGTGACATCACACTGTAAACCCCCTCCTAATTTGCTTGCTATGGCAGCAAGTCCTAAGACTCAGTGGTAAGATTTGAAAGTATTTTCTCTTTTGCACAGAAGCACTGCACATGACTTAGAATATATATATATATATATATATATATATATATATATATATATATATATATATATATAAATAAAAACACATGGCACTTTTTGAGTAGTTAAAACAATTCTCTCACATACATTAGCTGAGTTATCTTCAGCCTTGTAAAACAGGGCAATCATAACAAGCTTTTCGTTAAGACATCATATTATAATGTATTTTGAATCTTTTCTCCCAAACCCTTACTAAAACAGATGCAGTCGTTGAGGTATGGAGATAAAAGGAAGAACTGAGAAAAGGATGAGAAAGTCATGCAGGAGGTATGAAAAGGAAAGGAAAAGTGGAAGAGAATATGGGCAGAGGAGACACACACAAGACCAGGAAGTGCAGAGAGAGGAAAGGTTCAACTTAATGTACCAACTTGAAATAACCAGCCACATTTTTGGCCACAAGCCTCCAGCTTAACCTATTTCATTTATCTGAGGTTAACAAAAGCATCAACTTTGTTATCATAACAGCGCAACAAACTGCATGGACTTTCAAACAACAACTAATATTCTCTTTTTCAGGATGGATCCATAGAAAATGTTCACTTTTCTTCAAGCCTATTCTTTTCAGATTCATTAGGCAAAAGAAAAAAAGATTTGCAGTACAAATGTCTGAGCAGATCTGACTCAATGCTTATTTTGCAGAGTTCTGTATGTTGCAAGACAACACAGCACATAGATGCCATCTAACAACACTGTTGCAAGACACAAAGTGAAGAGGAATAGCTTTCAGCCACTGAACATTATTGCACAATAAACACACACCCTGCTGTGCTTGCTGCAGCTATAACATGGGCTATTAAGCCAGGAACATAACATAGATTTTCAAAATAAATAATTGCATGGAGAAACACAGAAGTCATAATCTTTGTGTCACGTTGCCCAACAGCCTGCTGTTCAGACGCTTGGCAACATACCTGTAAATTACAACTTTTAACAATACCAGCACTTCCTTGCTGCCAGCCCCACAACACAAGTGTAATTTCTGTCAGCTCACTCCATGCCTTTAACCTTTGCAGAAAACTAATCAGAGTAATTAACACACTCCCAAGGTACACACTCTTAAAATGCAGTCCTCCTCCACCCCCAAAATGCATTTATATTATGAAATTTATGCTGCCTTTAAATATTTTTAAAATGACAAAAGCAACACAACATGTAAGCCTTGAAATTTTTTTTACAAAGAATTAAAATTACTCTTAAATTACAAAGGCAAGAATTATGTATGAGATTAGATGCATGCCCACAGGTCTGGGTTATCTCTGCCATGCTGTCAAATGTGTTATGAGTGCTTTTACATATATTTTCAACCAAATTGTTAGATTTCTCTTGTTATACAGAAAAAGGCACCAAGCCACTCACCTACAGTAAACATATAAGTTCTTGGACTTCTTTTTCTTACACTGAAATATTATGCATCAAGATTCTCATGCAGAACTGTAAGGACATTTGATAGGACCTCCACAATGAGGCTTGTAAACCACTACTTGTATGGTTGCCTGTAACAAGTAAGACTTTCATACAGTCACCGTTTTATAAAATTGGGCTTTTCTCTTCATTTTAGGCCACAAATTGCAAATACGACCACTAAAGGGTGATCCTGGCTCACAGGCATTTGAAATATTTTTCCAGCTCTGATCTAAAAGGCTGAATAAACTGGATATATGTTTAACCCCAATAAAAGATGGCTAATGGGAGAGGGAATAAAGCCCATTTTTCTATCATTACAATGATCTGAGAAAGAACAGGGAGAGCCCTCTCCACTAAGGATGGGAGGAAAAATACTCGGGGGCGAGGGGAGGTCAGAAGTTACAGGGGACCTCCAAGGAAAAGTTGCTTAAAGGAAGTTGTAGAATCCAGTGGGGAAGGGTTGCTTAAAAATATTTGGACAAACATGTGATTCATTTAGGTATAGGATTCCAGCCTCAGGAAAGGAGGTAATCAACCAGTTCTTGTCCAACTCTGTGTTCACTCCTGCATTTCTCAGTCCACTGGTGACTTGCAGCTGAGTGTATGAACATAAGAACAGCCCTGCTGAATCAGGCCCAAGGCCTATCTAGTCCAGCATCCTGTTTTACACAGTGGCACACCAAAGGCCTCTGAGAAGCCCACAGGCAAGAGGTGAGGGCCTGCAACTGGTATCTAGATGCATCGTATCTCTTAGGCTAGAGGTGGCCCATAGCCAGACTAGTAGCCATTGATAGACCTGTCCTCCATGATTTGGTCTAAGCCCCCTTTTAAGTCACCCAAGCTAATGGCCATCACCACAACCAGTGATAGAGAATTCCATAGATTAACAATGTGCTTTGTGAAAAATTACTTCCTTTTGTTGGTCCTAAGTTTCCTGGGATGACCCCTGATTCTTTTGTTGTAAGAGAGGGAGAAAATTTTCTCTGCTCACTCTCCCTACTCCAGGCACAATTTTATACACTTTTATCATATCTCTCCATAGTCTCGTCTTTTCCAAACTAAAAAGCCCCAGATGGTGTAGTCTTGCCACATAAAGAAGGTGCTCCAAGCCCCGATCATCTTGGTTGCCCTCTTCTGCACCTTTTCCAGTTCTACAATGTCCTCCTTCACACACAGTGACCAGAGCTGTATGCAGTACTCCAAATGTGGCTGCATGATGGATTTGTATAAGAGCATTATAATATGGAACTAGGATATAATCTATGGAACTGATTCCATAGAAAAGCATTGTGTGTGAGGTCGTGTCAGTGTCAGGTGATACAAACGTTCTGTCTACAATTCTGATCTATAATTATTCATTTACACATTCACGTCACTGAGTAATGCATATGCATGCGTGAAACAGCCTGGCAATTCTATAGTTTATTCTGGGTCAGTGTACAAAGTGATGTGTGGCAGCTTTCCAACCCCTGAGCAAAAAAAGCTCACAGCTACCTGAGCCTCTGAAGACGGCCCAGGGTTCATAGAGAGAAAGCCTCTGGTGTCACCAATCTTTAAAAAAACAAACCATTGAGATACACACACACACACACACACACACACACAAAAGTCAGCTCTTCCTTCAGTAACGCTGACAAAAGCGACAAAAATCCAGTCTACCCAGTTACAATGACCCACAAAGAACTGCTGAAGATTCTTCAATTAAGAGTCTGTTTATACCATGGATTTGAGGAAAAGGGAGAAGCCTGTCTTACTACTTCTGATGATGCTGAATGCATTCTGTAAACAAACAGGAAACCCTCCTCCAACCTCTTTGGGAGGGAGACTAAAAATTCAGCATTGCAATGTGTGTTATGCATTCAAGATTGCGTCAAGGCAAGCACAGTCTGACATCTACAGTTAAATCAGTGATGGTGTAAACGCTGGCTGTTTTACAGCCGCTGCATATTGAAATGCATTTTCAGTTAAAGGGGGGGGAGCACACAGGATTTCAAGATCACTATGGAAGTTCTGTCTCCAGTCAGTTATTCCCAATGGAAAGCCTCCAGACAATTATTGGTATTGTTTAACTTTCGTGAGCGTAACACATAGCCTGTTATTTTCTAACTCTACTTTTGGTTACCACCTTACACCACCATAACCGGAATATCACAATTAATTTATCAGATTATGCCACAGCAAAAAAGATTCCTGTGTGGAGTCATACACAGGGAACAAAGATTCACTGAAACCAAAAGCACGCACTCACACAAATCACCCCGCTATTTCTACTCCCTTCTGGAATGAACAGAAACACTTATTTCTCCCCCTCATGATCAGCCAGCCTGTGCTTGCCTACCAAGAGGCATTAATGATACGGGGGCGGAACAGCACCAAAATGCTAAATAAGAAGGTCAGCATTAAATGGGAGAAGGCGGGGGCAGAAGAAAGAGGGAGCCTGATCCCAGAGGCCCTGCTCACCTGCAAACACACACGTAAACAAACACACACCAAAAATGAGTAACGATAATCGCCTGCAAACTTGGCTGGGGGAAGCTTGGGTGGGTATGCACGGTCGGTTCCAAAGCTCCTCTCGCAGCCACTGCACACGACAAAGCTGCAAAACCAAAGCAAAGTCCAGGCCTCCTCGGGGCTGGAGGAGACAGAAGCAGCATCAAACTCCCCCCTCCCACACGCCCCGCGCCCCTCCATCCCCAGCATCAGCAGCTGCAGCAGAGCTCGAATCTTTTCCCCCCACCTCGGTCCAGGCAGCCAGCAGGCCTTCATTGCAAGGGGCGGGCGGGGAGCAGAACCGGAGGATTTCTGGACACTCACCTCGGAAGGCGCCGCCGCCGCCACCGCCGGCCGGCCTGCCTGCCCCCCTGTCTGGGTCTCTCTGTGTGCCTCCTCCGGGCTTGCAAAAAGCGCCCGCTGCGCTTCAGCTCCGGGCTGCTGGTAGACACGAGGTGACGCTTGTTTGCTTAGGGAAGCGGGCAACTCCAGCTCTGGGTGGGAGGTCGTATGGATATGCCTGGACGCGCGACTGAAGGGGAACCGCAGACGGAGCGTTGCCTGCTGCTGCTGGCAGGCAGGCGGCTACAGCCCAGGCAAGCAGGCGGGCGCCGGGCGGCCTCTCCGGGGAGTAAGAGGCGGGCCCGAAGCAAGCAAGGGGCGGGGCGCGCAACGGCTTGGACGAGCGAGTCGCCCCTGGAAAAGAGAAGAGAAGAAAGGAGAACTCGGCCGGGAGAAATGAATGGAAAAAGCACGCAAGCAGCAGTGGGAGACGACGCAGAGGCTGTTGCGGGCTGACTCTTCTCCTGATGTATAGTCCCCAGTAGAAGCCTTCCAGAGCAGAACGCCGCCGCCGCCGCCCTCGCGGAATAGGAGTGCCCGCCCTTCCTCGACACACAGCCCGGCCACGGCAGGGAGGAATTCACCGAAGAAGTAGCTTTCTCCTGCCTCGCTCCATGCACGAGCCCCAAGGAACAGACATTTGGGCAGCCTTCGTGCTGTCACGCTGGGTTTTCAGATGCTGCTCCAGAAGCAGGAGGAAGGGGTGCCCCACTGCCTGGACTGTGCTGCCACTTCTGACGGCAGCTGCGGGGGCGCGGGGTGTCCTGGCTGGAAAGGCTTCTCTATCATGTCCCAAAACCAAAAACAAACCAACTCCTCCCTGCATGTCGTAAAGGAGCACGGAGAAAAGCCTGTGCTCCATCTTGCTCCCGGATGGCTTTGGATACATAGGGCTGTCTGTCTGTCTCTGTGTAGGGGAGCCTTCAGAAATGCAGGGCCAGTCCAGAATTCGGCAGCCTCTGGGAAGAGGTGCACCTAGGTAAGTTGGGAGGCTGGAGCCTGGACCTAAAAGCCTCTGGAGCAGGGACCCCCCTCCCCTGCAAATTAAGCATCACCATCATGCTCTGCCAGATAAACACACCACCCGGGACAGACTAAAGAGGATTGGGGGCAGGGGCAGTGGAGGCATTACCCAAATGGCATAGGAGCCACTGCAGCATAACGCCTTTCTATGTTGTTGGTGTAACGAAACCCCAGTCCACATGAGCAGAGTCCATGACATGGGTCCTTCCTGCACTAGAGCTGCCACAGTTTTCAAGAGGCATAAGGCTGGCCTGGGATAGAGCCCTATTTTAGACTCCTTCCATATGGGCTGGTGCTTCTGAAGTAACCCCAGTAGAGTGGGGAGGAAGGAGCCACCACACTGCAGTGGTGGTCCCCACAGCAGTCAGGTCAGGTCAGAATAGGCCCTATATGTCATTCTGGCTTTACTTTTCCAAGTGTTTGGTTTCCTTTGTTGTAAGGATCAGAGCAAGTGCCGATAGATCTTTCTTGGAGTACAAATATTGGAGAGAAAAGTCAGTTTTGTGGACCAGGATTACAAGTCAATCAGCCATACCAGCAAGTTATACACAAATAGAAGTAATGCACATCTGTCTTCATAAATAAAAAAAATATTTTGCATTCACATTCTCAGCAGGGGAAGAGAGAACATGAGAAGTGGGATATATGATTAAAGCTGCTGTTCTGTGCCCATTCGCACGTCCTCATAGTGTACAATGTACACAAGTAAAAAGATCTGTACACAGTTACAGTCATTCACATGTTATGTTGAATGCAGGAACAAAAGTGCACTTCCTATCTGTACCATGTATTTGAAGGGTCAGGTTCACTTTTAAGATGAACACACGTACAGTCATTCACTCAAACAGAAGTACAAGTGTACAAATGTGAAAGTGTACAGACATCTGTACATTTGTACAGCATAATGTCTGAATCAGGCTATAAATTCTATACAAACGTGGGTACCACAAAAATGTCTACATAGGTAACCTAACTAGAGGCAAAGAAGCAGATATGTGGAAAATCTGCATTCTATTCAGATGTCACTTTATCTAGCTATGTCTCCCAATATCCCATTATGTGTGTATGGACACTTGGGCATGATGTAATGTTTTAATGGTTTTTATATTGTGAACCGCCCAGGGACTTTTTTGTATGGGGTGGTATACAAATGTACTAAATAAATAAATAATGCTAAGGCTCAAAACTGACCTGTCACAATCAAGTATGGATACATTCTGAGTTCTGCTTTCAGTGTGAGATTAAATTAATGCCTGTGCTGAATATGCTACAGAATAGGATGATAGATAGACAGACAGACAGACAGACAGATAGATAGATAGATAGATATACAGATGTAGATATAGAGTGAAGCTTAACAGGCCTTCTCTAAACTAATCAGTCTGGCAATCCTGAAAAGGAATAAGCTCAGGACTGAGTCACACATTTGCCTAACAACAATCCTCTTTGCATGGCAGAGGAATGAGCCCATTCATGTCTACTTAACATTGACCTATACATGTGGAGGCCTGTAGATATAAAGGAATATTTTCTTCAAGCCTTTACGTATCTTGACTTCAGTGGAAACTCACACCTCACATATTATGTGCATGGTACAGAGGTGAGTGCATGTGCCCATTCCTGCAACAGTGGAAAAGGCTCATCAGTTGGAGAAGCTCGTGAACCAACTTTCAGTGAGATGGAATACAAGCTGCTCCATAACCAACTACCAAACTACAGAGGTTTTAGCTGGATCCTTCCCTCCTTCTTAGAAAGCTTTACAAATAGGCTTTATATACAGTGCTATAGCTCCATCCCCTGATCCCTACCAACTCCAAGAGGTTAGGAAGCAGTTAAGCAAACCTGAATCCTATCCCTGTCTTCCCTCACACACACAAACACATACTTTGCCTGTTTATTGAGGCCAAATCTGGTCCATGGGACCAAGTAGCTATTTATTTATTTATTGTTAGATTTATATACCGCCTTTTATTAAAAACAATCACATGGCGGTTTACAAATGTTAAAACACATAATAAAAATGAATTAAAAGTATTTAGCTAAAAATATAAAAACAATCTGATATTAAAATATACAATATACAAAAACTATACATAGATAAAAACACGCAGAAGCAGCAATAAAACAATCATGTAAAGTCCTGGATAAAAAGCCAAGATTTAACCAGCTTCCTAAAAACTGTGATGGAGTCCGAGGAGCAAGTGGCCACTGGGAGAGCATTCCAAAGCCTGGGGGCAGCAACAGAGAAGGCCCTGTCCCGAGTGCACGACAACCTAGCCTTCCTTATTGTCGACACCCGGAGCAGAGCCCCCTCAGATGATCTTGTCAAGTGGGCAGAAACCCTTGGGAGCAGGCGGTCCCTCAGGTATCCCAAGCCCAAACCATTAAGGGCTATAAAGGTCAAAACCAGCACCTTGAATTGGACCTGGAAACACAATGGTAACCAGTGCAGCTCTTTCAAAACAGGTGTGATGTGATCACACTGGGCAGCTCCAGATAGAACCCTAACTGCCACATTTTGTACAAGCTGCAGTTTCCGGATATTCTTCAAGGGCAGCCCCACATAGAGCGCATTGCAGTAATCCAGCCGTGATGTGACTAAGGCATGGGTAACTGTGGCGAGATCTGCCTTCTTGAGAAAGGGACGCAGCTGGTGCACTAGCCGAAGCCGTGCAAAGGCTTATCAACAACAGGATGCAATCCCATGCACATTTACCTAGGAATGTACCTAGGAATAAGTCTCACTGAACCCAGTGGAACTTACATCTGAGTAAACATGCTTAGGAATTACCTATAACACAACTTTGTTGAGGAAATTTTGCAAGTAGATTGCCAAATTAACTTCCTACTGAGCTGAACAAGACAGTTCATATCTATCAGTTTTATTCAACAAATTTTTTGCCGACTGACTCCAGGGGTCAGAGTAATGCTGCACTACAGTGTAGTGCTGCTGCCCCAAAAGGGTCATGACATCTTAGGGAAGGCAACTCATTGGGATCTCCTCATGTGTACAAATAACAGGAGCTTTGGAGGTTTCAAAGCAATTATCAGTTTCACGACCTCCAGCTATGCAATTTGCTAGAAAGAATTCAGCTGCCACAGAGGGCTTTCCACCCACTCAGTGCCAGGAACGTGAACATTCCCTTCTGGAGCCCCAGTGAAACTAATCAGCTTGGAACATTGTGCTTCTGAATGCAGTAGAGCAATAATGGGGTTCTAGCCACTGCTGAACATGAAAATGCTAACATGGGCATTTCACACACTAGCCTAGTACTGTCTTTTCCCCTTGGCAGTAGCTCTCTGAAGAGTCTCAGGCACAGGTATTTCCTGCCATCTGCGACCTGAAATACTTTAACTAGAGATGCCAGGGACTGAACACAGGACCTTAGCATATGTTTACTACTGAACTATTAATCCTTCCCATTGAACTCAGTGACAACTACTTCCAAATCCAAATACATGCTCCTAGAAATGTCACTCTGTACAGTGAAGAAGTTAATATAGCCGCACAACATACCACAATTCACAGAATACTATTAGGTCTTCATAGTGACATAATCTAGGCGGATTATGTACACCGCCTCCCCCCCTCCCTCCCTACCTCTCTCTCTATATATATATGGCAGTATATACATATGATAAATAAATAAATAATGTAACATAATAGCTAGAAGACTTAGTTTAGATCTAATGAATTAACCCATTAGATAACCTTAGACAAACCACTCTCTCCCACATCTGCAATAAGGGGATAATAATACTGACTTACCTTACAGGGATACTGCAAGGATTACTGAAATATATATGAAACGCTTTACACTAAAAAAAAGTGCAACATAAATTCTAAATATTGTGCAATAAGTAATAAATATTGTATTTATTTGATTAATTAATATACTGCCTGACTCCAAAGGCTCCAGGCAGTTCACAAAAACAAACACAGCATAAACAAAATAAGACAAACTGTTAAAACAGTTTAAAACATTCAAAGATTACTAAAGACCTGGCTAAGAAAATGTGTTTTAAGGGCTCTTTTAAAGGCTGGTAAAGATGTTAAACCAAGAACATCTATAGGGAGTGCATTAAGGTCATCCAGAGAGGTCCATCTCCAGATGCCGCCAGCTCATCTGGAGGTTACTCTGGAAAAGGCCTTCTCTGTAGTCGCCCAGGAGCGACTACAGAGAAGGCCTGTTCCAGAGTAGTCACCAGATGAGCTGGCGGCATCTGAAGATGGACCTCTTTGGATGACCTTAATGTGCAGTGGGGATCATGCAGAAGAAGGCACTCTCCCAGGTAACCTGGGAGAACTCACAGAAATGCCTTTCTGTATGGCAAACATTTAGGGAAATGAATTGATACTATTTTAATTGGGCCTGATCCAGCCAGAGTTAAGCATTTTACAGTACAATCCTATGGATGTTGATTTGGAAGTAGTTGTCACTGAGCTCAATGGGAAGGATTCATAGTTCAGTAGTGAACATATGCTAAGCTCCTGTGTTCAGTCCCTGGCATCTCTAGTTAAAGTATTTCAGGTCGCAGATGACAGGAAATACCTCTGCCTGAGACTCTTCAGAGAGCTACTGCCAAGGGGAAAAGATAGTACTAGGCTAGTGGAAACAATGGCTTGGCTCAGTATAAGGCCGTGGCATATGTTTATAATGGAAGTGGTGCAGCGGAGAAATGTTTGACTAACAAGCAGAAGGTTGCTGGTTCAAATCCCCGCTGGTATGTTTCCCAGGCTATAGGAAACACCTATATCAGGCAGCAGCGATATAGAAAGATGCTGAAAGGCATCATCTCACACTGCGTGGGAGGAGGCAATGGTAAACTCTTCTTATATTCTACCAAAGAAAACCACAGGGCTCTATGGGCGCCAGGAGTCAAAATCAACTTGACGGCACACTTTACCTATACCTTTAAGTATGCTTAGGATTGTAGTGTCAGTCTCACGGACTTCAGTTGAAACCTTAAGCACTTTTAAAGTATCTAACTTGGGCTGGATCATGCACATAATTTTAGTGGATTATCAGCTGCTATTATTTTAACTAATTGTATTATTTATTGATCTTATGATTCTAATGAATTGTATTGTAGTTGAAAGCTGCCTTCAATCTCTTCCAGAAAAGCAAACTATTACTAGACTAAATTAATGAATGAATGAAATAAAATAAATACATCAATAAAAAAAGCAGTGACTATGTTACCTTCTGTAGACTATAAGCCAAAATGGCATCAGTTCATATGAAGATAGTTTTGAGGGGTCTACATTCGTTACAATGACTGTACTAAACCAATTCATGTAAAGCCAAGAATCATGAATCTGCAATGTCAGCTCTGCATTTATGCTGCACACAGGGCTGACTTACACATGCAGATTAATCATTTGATGATTACAACATCAAGTGATGGTTTGCATATGATCTTCCAGCACCTCAAACAAAATGCTTTAAGTTTTAAGCAGAGTCATCACTTTACACAATGGACTCAGTTCACAGTTCACATATCCAATACTAATAATTAAGTCTGGAGAAATCAAGCTATGTCAAAGCATGTGTGGACTAGACTAAAGTCTCCATCCAGCTAAAACAGAAACTACCGTGAAAATAGATGTAAGCTCACTGATTTTAAATTATCATTAATTTTAATGATCGGTTATTGTGCCCAGTAACTGGGAGCACTTTCTAAATTGATATGAAGAAAATAACAGTGAAGCATGCCACCTATCTCATTCAATAACTGAAAAGTTGCTCCTGAAACACCATTTTGAAAAAGGCCCCAGAAAGATCTTCAGCACTCAGATCAAGGACATGTGATTGAAAAATCTGTTATGACATTTGTAGGGTGCAATGTGAGTACGTTGAATCTGGTCGATATAATATAGATTTTGACAAGATCTCTCTTCAAATTATATTTTTTAAGCTGATGGCTGTGGTTTAAGAAGAAACATATATAATCACAAAGTTTGGAAATGGGGAATAAAGAACAGAAATTACATATTAATTTTATATTATATTATTATTATTTATTTACACAGTCAGACAGGTGTTATTGACAGGTTTGTTTTATCCAGACATCGAGTCCTTCCCAAGGACCTGGGATGGCTGAATTTTATTGTCAATGGTTATAGATATCGTCGCAGAATATAGGCTGTTCCCAGTAAAGCTGCTTTTTGTAATTGGCTGATGGTGATTTCTGTGGCCCCTATGGTGTTGAGGTGCTCTTCAAGGTCTTTTGGAACTGCACCCAGGGCGCCAATGACCACTGGGATTATTTTGGTCTTTTTCTGCCACAGCCTTTCAATTTCAATTTGTAGATCTTTGTATTTGGTGATTTTTTCTATTTCTTTTTCTTCTATTCTGCTATCCCCTGGTATTGCTATGTCGATTATTTTGACTTGTTTTTCATTCTTCTCAACTACAGTTATATCTGGTGTATTGTGTGGCAGATGTTTGTCTATTTGTAGTTGGAAGTCCCATAATATTTTTACATCTTCATTTTCTTCAACTTTTTCAATTTTATGGTCCCACCAATTCTTGGCTACAGGTAGCTTGTATTTTTTGCAGATGTTCCAGTGTATCATCCCTGCTACCTTGTCATGCCTTTGTTTGTAGTCAGTCTGTGTGATCTTTTTACAACAGCTGATTAGGTGGTCCACTGTTTCATCTGCTTCTTTACAAAGGCGGCACTTGCTGTTTGTTGTGGATTTTTCGACTTTTGCTCTTATTGCATTTGTTCTTAGTGCCTGTTCTTGTGCAGCCAGTATCAAATAGGCTTGTGCCCGAAACGTTTCGGCAGCCATTGAAAAGGCCGCCGAAACGTTTCGGGTGTCGGGGCAGATTCGGTGATTCGGCGCCGGCGGGGGTAGGGCTTTAAGGGCGGGGGAGAGTGTACTCACCCCCCCGCCGCGTTTCCCCCGCCGGCGCTCTCCGAATTTGAAGCCCCTCGGGGCGGCAGCGTTCCTCCTTGCCGCCCCGTTTGCCCCCTCGGCCGGAAGTGGCCGGAAGTTCCGAGCGCGCGCGCGCACGACGGGCGCACACGCGCGCGCACGACGGGCGCACGCGCGCTTGGAACTTCCGGTCACTTCCGGCCGAGGGGGCAAACGGGGCGGCAAGGAGGAACGCTGCCGCCCCGAGGGGCTTCAAATTCGGAGAGCGCCGGCGGGGGAAACGCGGCGGGGGGGTGAGTACACTCTCCCCCGCCCTTAAAGCCCTACCCCCGCCAGCGCCGATAAATATCGTGCACATCCCTAGTATCAAACCCTCTGTTTCTTTCTTCAAATTGCTATTCTTAAGCCATTGCCAGGTCTTAGTGTTGTCTGATTTTCCACTTATATTGTGCAAATATTGACCATGCAGGGGCTTCTTTTCCCATTTCTCTGCTCGGTTCTTGACTTGTTCTTTCTTGTAGGCCTGCCTTGTTTCATTGGTGTTGAATAGTTTCGAGTTATTGACCATTTGAAATGCATCTTCTTCACTGTCCTTGATATATTCTTCAAGGCCTCTTTTCTCCTCCTCTACTGTTTGATGGACTTGCAGCATTCCTCTTCCACCTGAGCTGCGGGGGAGGTATAGCCTATCTACATCACTGCGGGGGTGCAGAGCATGATTGATGGTCATGATTTTCCTGGCCTTACGATCTAGAGTCTCTAGCTCTGCCTAGGTCCAGTCCAAGGCCTGTTTTGTTTAGTATTTGTGAAAGTGGGGTCATGGAGATTACAAACAACAGAGGGGATAGTGAGTCCCCTTGGAAAATGCCTCTTCTAATGCTAACCTGTCCAAGTGTCTCGCCATTGATTGTTAACTGTGTACTCCACCTGCTCATTGCTTTTTTTATAAATATCTGAATGTTTTTGCTGACACCAGTTGTTTCTAAACATTTTAGTATCCATGTGTGAGGCAATGAATCGAAGGCTTTCTTGTAGTCAATCCATGCAACACTTAGATTGGTTTTTCTTCTCTTGCAATTTTCTAAAATCATTTTGTCAATCAGCAGCTGGTCTTTTGTGCCTCTGGTGTTCGGGCAATTTCATTTCAGTTCAACTGGAAGCTGTTTGTTAGTTAATAAGTGTAGCATCATTTCATCTGCTATTATTCCAGTTAATAATTTGAACATGGTTGGCAGGCAGGTCATCGGTCTATAATTACTTGGAACTGCACCTTTTGCTGGGTCTTTCATTATGAGATGAGTTTTCCCAGTTGTTAGCCATTGTTCAATATATTGTTGTTGTTGTTGTTGTTGTTGTGCTGACTCAGCTTCAAGGCCTTCTAAGCACTCACAATTTAAATCATCACCATGACCAAAACAGATATATCAGTCAACATTGTAATAAAACATAACTAATTTTTTTTAATAGCAGCAGCAGTTGATGACAAAACACATACAAGCTCAGTAGAGCACTAACTCCCAAATGCTTAGCAGAATAAAAATGTTTTCATGGCTTTTGTAAGCACTCTTACAGAAGCAGGTGGCTTGCTTCTGCTGCAACATCCCAAGAAGGATGACCCTACAGAAAAGACCCTATTTCTAGTGAAAGCCAGTCTCCCTTGAGCCAAAATCCAAAACAGAGTTTAATTGGAGGAACATTATGCATGGCATGGAACATGCATAGGTGCATAGTACTGAAGGCCAAATCGGCCTTCAGTAGGCCAAACAACACATTAGATGAAGCCCATCATTGATATCAGTGGGAACTTTTTCTTATTTTCAAATAGCAGTCATAGGGGAGGGAGAAATCCAGATTGGCACTGTGGTGGGGGCTATGGTTAAAGCCCCTCTACCCCAACCACACTTCTCATCTGTGGGGAGCCTGAACTGCCTGCTGTTTTTAAAAGAAAAGTTAGGTCCATCAATACTAATGATAGGCTTAATATAAAATGTAATTTTGCCCCTCAAATGAGAGACATCTGATTATCTAATTCAAAACAAAGGAAATAGTTTTTTTCACACAGCATGCAATCAATTTGTGGAAACTCACTGTCCTGGAAAAAGGTTAAATCCAAGAATATAAATGGTTTCTCAAATTAGAGAAATTAATGGAACAGATAATTAGCAGGGCCAGCTCAACATGTTTTGCTCCCTGAGCAGGCAGCATCATATTGTCAGAGAAGACTGCCCCATAATGTTGGGCAGCATTGCAGAGGATGCTTGCTGGTGCAAAAGATGCACCTCAGCATCCTCTGTAATACTTCAGAGATCCACCCTGACAAGACACTTCTCAGATTCCGCTGTTTCACTGAAGTTCCTAGAAGTATTTTCACCCCAAATGACTGGTTAGGTTGCCTATGACATGGCCAGCCAAGATGGCCAAGACCAACTCAAGATCACAGTAGTCCTTGAACTGGTAACTTAAGAGATGTCAGGATTCAGACTGTATGCCACTACCCAACTCTGGCCAAATTCGTGGGTTGGTAATGCAGGAAGACAATCCACAGCAACCAAGAAAGCCTCCATACATCAATTGACCAATGCAATTTGTTGTATTCAGTATCTTTTATATTTTGTTGTTTAGAAGTTTGTCCCAGTGGGGATCCTGTAGAGATTGTGGGGGGTGGAGTCAGAAAGAAAAGGGGAGGGAAAGGAGAAAGAGAAAACCGAGTTATTTCTGAATAAACTCTTAGTTAAATATATAAGTCTATACTTTGTGTTTATATATAGTATAAGTCTATACTATATAAATGTATAGTTTGTGTTTGTGAGGGAAGCAGCTATAAAACACACGTCAGGTGATATTCCCATACCCCTTCAAAAGGGCCATACCCCTTTAGGTCAGGTTTCATCACTGGCCTGAAAGCCACAGAACATGTAACAAGGCAGCTGTTTTTATTGTGTATTTGTGTGCGTCATCCACATCTAAATTAGGCTGTGTGTATGTGTAGGGAGAACTACTATTGGCCCCCTTTTCTGCCTTACTTCCCATTATTCCAGTGCTTCAGGTACCATACTACTCATCCGGCCTGGTTCTAACCTGAAGTCAGCCAAGCTGAGTAGAACTGACAGAGTGAAGAACTGAAAGAGTAAGGTGGGAGCAGAGGCGCTCTTTGGACTGGACTTCAGGGTGGGAGTCCGGTCCTCAGCACCAGGGCGGGGGGGGGCTCCAATTTAGTTGGCTGGCCAGCCTACAACCTGCCACCACATCCATCAAGCTGATCTCCTGTTGTTTGTGTGTAGCCGGGGTGGTGATGGCTGATAACTGTGCGGGCCTCCGTAGCAGCAGTGGCTAAGGTACTGGGCCTGGCCAGGCCAGGAGGTTGGAGCAGGTGAGCTTCTTTCATGTGCCTGTGCAGTATGACTTGTTGCAGTACGACCCACTCGGCTCTCAGCTGCCACCCCCCTGGCCATGCACAAGCAACAGGGAATTGGCATGGCGGTGGGCTGCAGGCTGGCCAGCCACCCAAATTGGAGACCCCTGGGGACAGGAGGGACAGGATCGGTGGGTGCAGCACAAGCAGGCGGTGGTACTGCCACGGCCCCAGTCAGGATTTATGTGCCAGGACTATCAATGCAAGTGCAAGTCAGTAAAAAGTATCTTCTTCAGAAATGTTTCCCTTAAAAAACCAAAAGAAGTTTCCAGCTTTCCCTAAAGTGGGGGTGGGGGCTCATGGGGTGGCAGGGGAGCCTCACGAGGGGAGGCCTCCAAAGGCCTTTAGGTCCAGGCTCCAAAATTGCCTACTGGGTGGGAGAGGGGGAAGGGTTCCGGTCCCCTCACCCAAACACATCTTTGGTTGTAAAAAATAGACACATCCCACCCCTGCTTTACATGTGAACAGGACAGACACATGAATAAGCAAACTGGGAGACTTGCTCTTAATAGATGTATATTGCCTTTGTTTCACTCTGAATTTAATATGAACCAGGTCTGACCACTCCTTATTCTGAACATTTCAGTATGTCTAAACCTTTCAGTATGTCTGAACTAGCACTTTCCTCGCTTGTTTTTTCCCCTTAGATATTTACAAATTGCTGTTGCAATGTATACTATGTTTGGCCTTGACTAATGTTTCTTTGGTGGCGGTTTTTGTGAGGGTCTTTTTAAACAGTATTTTAAAACATATTTATTCTCAATGGCATTTTATAACTCTACTTTTCTTACTGTGTTCTACTGGTTTTTACTGCTACTGTGTATTTTTAGTGCTTTATGTTTAAAATCTGTCTTAGTGTTGCTTATATATTTTTAAAATGTTAGTAGCTTTGGGAAAAAATGTTTTAAAAGTGGGATATAAATAAACAACATAAATAAAAACAGGGACGTGGATTTTTGGCAACTCCTATATTCACATTAAGGATCGCTGCTGGGGCACCTTCACCATTACACATTGGTGAAGGATCATTTCTACCTATTGTAAAGTAAAGTAAAGTGTGCCATCAAGTCGATGTCAAAGCCCTGGGATTGTCTTTGGTAGAATGCAGGAGGGGTTTACCATTGCCTCCTCCCGGGTAGTATGAGATGATGCCTTTCACTTTCAGCATCTTCCTGATATAGGTGTTTCCCATAGTCTGGGAAACATACCAGCAGGGATTTGAACCAGCAACCTCTGGCTTGCTAGTAAAGTCATTTCCCCGCAGTGCCATTTGGTGGCGTACATTGTATTTATTTACTCTGCATCTGAAGTGGGAAGTTAGGATGTTGACCATAACAGTATCCTTTCAAATACTGTTTTTGTTTTTTAAATACTGTTTTTTAAAAAACCAACAAAGGGTGTTTTAAAATAATATTTAATCTCATAATGAATCTGGTTGCACTTTATTTTAAAATAGCTGCAACACAAACATAGCAACGCGTACTGTCTGGATAGAAGTGTGTGGGGAATGAGGCGGAAGAGAAGCAGCGCACTGGCATTTTGTCTCCACGTGTGTGCATAAATATGCATGGCTACTCAATTCAAGATGCATCTTTCCTCCACTCAGAAATACAGTGTTTAAAGATTCCAGAGGGAGGAGGGCTGAGGGAAACCTGAACAACAGTGCACATGTCTACATGCTAACAAAATGTTGAAGAGGCACCCCCAGCAGGAGACTAACCAGGGGCAGTGTTTTACCAGGGACTGGCACCAGAAATTAAGTCCTTGATAAAGAGGAACGGCTGGATCCTATGGGATCTGACCCACGAAGGCTATTCATATGTCCTTACTCTAAATTCTAGGATAGATACAGTGGGCCGGATGGTGGAAGAAGCAAGGAAGATAAGATGTCACCATTAATTCTGTCTCTTGAACGGTGGTGGATTAATATATATATATATATATCAGACTGATGTCTCAGTTTCCCCAAATGAAGGAACAGACTGTGGCTGGAAAGGCACTAATTCCATCATCACAGAGCTCGATGGGGGGAAATGAGACAAAGCCGTCTGCCTGACTGGCAAGCTAGACCTGACCTGAATAATGGGCAGCAAAGGCACAGCTGTGTTGCTAGAGCTGCCTCTGGCCATTGCCCAGGCATTACAAACAAGCCTGCCTTCCTTTTTACCAGCCTACAGAATGAATGAATGAATGGACCCTCCAGAAAGGAGAAGGAAGGGAAGGGGGGAAAGCAAAAAACACTGAGGCTATCTCCAGCCAATACAGGAGGACTGGTGAAGGGTACACAAAGCTACCATTAGAAGAATAAGCATATTTTCATCCAAAGACGGCACTGATTTTTTTGTAAACAAGAAAGGGACAGATAAGTCCTCTTCCACTCCTATGAACTATCTGTCATCTGGCCAGAGCTGTTTGTTGACATTCTAGCCCCCCAGGGGGAATGTATTGCCCCTGACCCATTTTCATTATATTCTCTGCTTTGCATTAGCATTGGCTAAATATATTATGACACTTTACGTATCCTAGTCCCAGGCTTTGAGACATCTCTTATTCCTGCGTTTTCCTCCTCCTGGAGCTGTACAAATATATCACAGATGACGGCTCTTAGTTATATGGCATAATACTAATACTAATAATAATGCATTTTTATTTTCCAGTCCTTTTACCCTGGAGGCATATATTATGACTTAATGCACACACATTCTGCTTGTATAACACTTAAAATGGCACATCAGTCAGGATACTGGAACAGACACTTTAATTACAAATATATTCTTAATTAATAATGAAAAGCTTCAGTAAATCTCCATTAAACAGCAGTAAAGCTGTCTTAAAGGGCTGAGTTTCACTCTGCTTTGTTCTAGGCAAAAGTCATTTTGAAAGGATAATGTCAAGTAATTTGTTTAGGCTTTTTATAATGCCTTCTGAAAGGACAGAGAGTGTGCGTTCTTGACGCCCTGTTCCCCTTTGTCATAAGACCATTAGGGCAGCAAAAGTAGAGGCAATCCTTCTCTACCACCAAAAGAATTGGTGGGGTGGGGACAGAGCTCTGAGGATGCACATAAGAGATGCACATCCTTGGAGTCCAATTCCCTTTCTGCCCACCCACAATGACCTTTTCAGTAGCAAAGTTGGGGGATTAGCTCTCTGTCACTACCAAAAGAATCATGGTGAAGACAGGAAACTGGGTTCCAGCAATGCAACTGGAGATCACATGTCCTTGGAGACCAGTCTCTTCCCCTCCACCACAACGATCCTTTCAACAGCAAAGAGTATGTGTGGCTGAGTCCACCTTTCTGTTGAAAGGTTCCCAGAGAGAAGGGAAACAGGACTTCAGGATTGCACACCCTCTGAGGCACATCCTTGGAGCCCAAATCCCTCCCACCCTCCACTCAGATCTTTTCTGGGATGAAGTTGGGGCTGAGCCCTGCTTTTGCCACCAAAAGGATCTCACAGCGAGGGGCACAGGGTTCAAGGATACATGCGACAGGATACACGTTAGCAAAGCCCAGTTCCCTCTCCCATAAAATATTGTTTCAGCATCAAGGGCTCTTTTGCTCTGATGAAGACTAAGATAAATGCATAGAGACTTTTATTTAACAAACATTGATACATTTAGTGAACTTTTACTCACCTTTTTAAAGTAAAGCTCAACAATAATTTTCCATCTATGAGATGATACATTAAGCTTGTTTCATGAACACACCAGTATTCAAAGGCTTGAGCAAATCTCTCAGGTACTGAAGCGTATATATTGTGTAAATGACATTCTGACGGCTAGATGATTAGTCGGTTCCTCTGTTCCCTAAGGACTACACGGAAATAAAAGTGAGGGTTCTTTGAAGCAGATAGCTGGTGTTTTTGATCATGAACAAAAACAATGCTGATTTCAACATTTTGCAGAAATAATACTACCCAGTTCTACCAGTACAAGACCACAGAGACATTTCGGTGTAGAGCAGTAGATGGATCGCAGAGGAAGCCCAGGTTTCCTCTCACAACCTTGATCTGCATGATTATAGCTAAAAATGCCATGTCCAATTATTTTTACGACTGCAAGACTGCTAAAACGCCCTGTATATGTTAAATCAGTGAACCCCCATGTGGGCTCCTGTGCTGCTGCTGTGCCACACTATCAAGCCAGGAACAGTTTGTGAACTTAATTATTTTGGGAACAATAACATCAGCACCTAGCTTACTAGTGTTTAAAGGATTTTAAATTAGCGGGTGTTTGCTTGCTTTGCACAGCCTGGCCTCATTTGTTGCTTTCAGGGTAATCATAAGTACTAATATATTGCAGATCTGCCATTTAAAATATTCCACTGGAAATTTTCATCTTGCTGGATTACATCTAAACCATTAATGTTATTAAGGCCCCTTTCTTCCCTGAGGTTACTGAATAGCCCAGTAACAGCAGGAACAACATATGCTTAAAGCCAGTACATTTAAAGCTGGACAGGTCAAAACCTACCTATGTGGATAATTGGAGTAAAGATTTTTCTGTTCAATTCATGTAAGTGGATTGGAAATATATTTGGAACATAGGAAATGAATTCAATTGTCCCCACATGTTAATATTCAGAAGTACCATTATAAAGCTGGCATGCACAATTTGTGACCCACAAAGCCAAACACAAATCCATGTATTTGGAGCTGATTAGGAGACAAACTGCCTATTTTAATTGTCCGGAACCACAGAAACCATGTGTGCCTGTGTGTGTGTGTGTGTGTGTGTGTGTGTGTGTGTGTGTTGGGGTGTTTACAACCTCTGGTGGGCAACAAAACATGAATGGTGGGTTGTGTTAAATTTGGTAGTTCACAAGTTGTGCAGGCCAGCTATAAAGTTTTCTCAACTGTATTTTTGTTCCTTAAAAATAGGAAAACATGTAGAAAACAAAACAGCAAGAGTGTCATGTTGGTGCCAGTGCTAGCCCTTCTGTGCTACCCCCTGCCTGCCTCCTCCTCTGCTGTCTGCCTCCACCACTGCCACCATTATTACCAGGCCAACTCTTGCAGTGGCAAGTTTGTGGATGGCATGTTTCATCTCTTGCATGTGCAAACGAGGAAATATCCCATCCACTCACTGCTGCTGCAAAAGCTGCTCGGGTAATGATGGTGGCAGCAAGAACAGGAGACAAGAGGAGGGGGCAGGAGGAAGGAGAAGGAAGAGGCAGAGGTGGTGGTGATAGGAATTGGTAGGAGGGTTGGCATCAAGGGGCCTAACACCAGCCTCCACATTGGAATGGTAGGAAGTGGAAGAGAGGATGGGTGGGATAGGGAGAGGAGAGCTAGTCAGAAGGTTCCATGTTCCCTTCCTGGGAGCTATTTGCACTTGGCTTCAGGCTTTGGGGTAAATGTTGAGTGAAGCCACTTTGAACTACACTCGTGGCATTGAGGGAAGCAGCCCCTCCCCTCTGCTCTTGGTTTTCTTTTGAAACAAGTCAACATGCAGGTGTCAGTGTTTTCCTTCTAGCCAATGGGAGGGGGGGAGGGAGAGCTCCCTACAGAGATAAATCTGCATTTCTGAAGAGAGCAATGCTCTTTATCATGCTAATGATTCTAGGTCAACACCTCTCCTATTTGCTCCAGTGTTTTCAGAAAAAGTAGCTTAAAACCAGCATTTTAAAAATCCGGAAATACCTCGAGATAAGCTAGAATTCGCAAGACAAAGCCCGACTTGTGTGTGGAGTGGATCCAAGAATCTCGATGGGACTTCAGGGTAAGTTTGGCTGGTGTGTGAATGCACACACTCTCTCTCGAAAGAGATTCGGGGCAGAAGCCCCATGTGTAAAGCCTCCTGACATCTCCAAGATAGGGCTGAGAGAGATTCCTGCCTACAACCTTGTTGTAGAACAGAACAACAGAAGCTGCTGCCAGTCTGTGTAGACAATACTGATCTAGATGAACCTATGGCCTGACTCAGTATATAGCAGCTTCCTATGTTCCTTTGTGGGGGTGGGTGTGTGTGGAGCCAGAACAGTCTGCTGCAGGGCTTGTTACACTTCTGCCATTGTTTAAATTCAGTGGTGATAGGGAAACTCAGAACATGATTACACAACGCACTGTTTTAATTCGAAACAAATAAAACAGTTTTTACTTTAAAATAGTTCAATTCAAAATAGTAGTTCTTCTGGAGAATCTATTATAAAACAGCAACCATATGAGCACAAGGAACAAATAAAATATGAGAAAAACACGTCCAATCTATCCTGCACTAATACTGGGCCCCAACTCAGCCTTCTTACCCAGAGTCCTCTTGCAATCACTCCTAGATTGTCCTTTGCTCTACCTCAGGTCCTGATCTTCCTTCCCAGTTCTGGGGGTTCAATCTCAGACCGTGTCTTCAGCTGCTTTGAGAGTGATTCAGTTCTCCATTAAGTCTTACTCTCCCAGTGATTTCTCAGCTCTCTTTCTAGCAGCTCTTCCCAGTTCTTCTCAATTCCAGCTCTGATTCACTCTGACTCTGCTTCTGACTCTGACGGCAGCTTGCACTAAAACTCTGCTGAAGGCACCCTCTATAAATTCTCTTTTTTCCCCCTCCAAATTTTTTTCCAAAGAAGCCAATCAAAACAACCCAACTTCGCTCCATTATTTTAAAGCATATCCAGTCAAATCAAACCCACTCTTCTCTCCAGAATTAAACCAGTACAATTCTTCTCCCTCCAAAACCAAACTGTAGAACAGGAGCTGTGAACTTTTGACCCCTGCACAGCTTTTTAACATAGGGAGTAAGTAAGCAAAGTGATTGCAATTCAGAAATCTTATAGACAAAAAGAAGAGGTTCAGCCCTCTTTCCTTCACAGCTTATTATCCTGGTCCAGGCTGAACCACAGTCACAGGCTCGGACTGGCCCACAGAGCAATGGGGCATATTCCTGGTGTGCCCCACCTGCGGGGCACCCCTGTGCCCCACCGCACTCAGCAGCAGTGAATACTCCCTTAAGTACCCATTCTGTTCAAAACCTGGCACCCTCCCCACATACATTCCACTGCCCCATCAGTGCCCCCAGTCCAGCCCTTGCCACAGACCATGAACTATCAGTAGCGGCAGGTGAGGGCAGCAGCAGGTGGTGGTGGCGGGAAGTGGCGAGAGACACCTTTAAAAATTAGCAGGTGCTTACCAGTATTACTGCAACACCTGCAAAGCAGCAGCGCTCCACCCAGTATCCTGTGTGGGGCAGCGGCACGGCCTTGGCCTCTGTGCACGAGAAGAGGCCATTTGCATGGTCAGCATGGTGTTACTGACTAAGCACATGTGCAGAGGCCAGGGCTGCACTGCTGCCCCGTGCAGGATGCCGGGCGGAGCACCAACGCCCCACACAGGATACCGGGTGGAGCGCCGCTGCTTGAGACCATTTGCAGGTGCGGTGGTAATGCTGGTAAGGGTGCCTCTTGCCTCCGCCTTCACCAGCCGCTACTTCAGACCATGGCAACAGGTGGCCAGAACAGAGCAGGGAACACAAAAGCTGCGTGCAGCAACAGAAAAGGGATGTGGCTTCAGCATTTTTCCCAGCAGGCTGCTGGGTTTTATAACCATGTGAGGCAAGGTAAGGTGGTTGTCTCAGGCGTCAGATTGTTGGGGCACCAGCAGGGTGGCAAGATGCTCCCCTGCCATTGGAGCAGCTCCTTGGGATCGATCCGACCCTTGCAAGCTTTGCAAAGAGAGACACTCTCTCTCACACTCCTTGCAAAGCTTGTGACATGCACAAGGTGAGAAGAGGAGTCTATGGGCAACCTTCCCTCCACTCTGCCCCCTGATCCACCTTCAAGTCTTGCAAAGAGCTGTTTTGAAAGGAGCTGGCTCCCACCAGGGTCATGGGGCTAGCCAGCATTTGATGCCAATATTTTGGGACACTCTGATGGTCTACTTGTTTGGGTTCCCCTGATATGTGGGGTTATCTGAGTCAAGACTCTGCACAGTCAGAAAGCAGCCAGAGCTGCTGAGGGTGCTGTAAAGGAAACACCAGAGGAGAATGTGTGTGAGAAAAGAAGAAATGCTGCTTTAAGAGCAAGGCAGCTAGGAAATTTGCTGCTAGTGAGGCCCTAGGCCTGGCATTGAAAGGAGTTGGAACACAGAAACATTAACAAGTATAACTATTAAACTGTTCTGGAAATGAGAACACACAAGATAGATGTGGCTTATTTTGATTCCATGTTGTTTTATTTTTCTTTTATGTCAAGTCACAATTAATATTGATTAGTCATGTGTGTTTGTTTGTGTGTGTGCATTATATGCATGCATACATATGATGTGGTTCTCAAAAGGTTCTGCTCAAAGACCCGCCCCCCCCCCAAAGAGGCTATTCTGCACTGAAAGAAGAAATCCCAGTTTTACAATGGCCCCATTCGCACATAATGGCAGACTGCAGGAAGACAAACCTGAGGTAAATTTTTGTAATCATGAATTGCATCACAGACATTTGTCCAACTGTAGTCCGGCAACCTTCAGTTTCAGGGTAGGGGAGCCACTCCCTCTTCCTGGTCCTCCAAGGCCACATCCCAGCAAGCTCCATAGTGCTTGCGTCACTGTGGGCAAGGCGTCAGAACGTCTGCAAGGCGGCAGCCATTTGCCACGATCTTTAAGGGGGTGTGATCGTGCCTTTTCTGAATGGACCACCTGCTCTTGGCAAGGAAAGGGCATTTAAGTTCCTTTAAATGGCATTTAAGCCCTTCTCCTGACAGCAATTCCACTACCACCCTCATAAGAACCCTGCATCAAAACAATCTTGCACAAACACAATTGCTGGCAATGGGGGATGCAGGGGGGGCAATATTTTTCTGTTACTTTGGGAAGGGATCATGATGACTTCCTAGGAGGGAATATGTATATGAGGGAGAGCAAAGGATCCTGGGGTCTGGTCCACTGTCACCAAGGATGCTCTTATGATGATAGATCCTGGAAAAGCAGTCCAGGAACACCCAAGCACGCCCCTGTCCCTGTGTCAGCTTGCCAACTGGGGATTAGCCCTTTCATGAGAGGGCCAGTCCACTGGGGAGGACCAGATTCTCAGTAAGCTTCTGTCCTCTGTTGGACTGCGCTCTCATGAGGTAGGCCATCCAAATCAAGGGCCCTCACTTGTGTGGGGGCCCTGTTCTCTTTGGTAAATAATATAACATGTACACCATGACTCCCTCCTCTCCAGGCAACCTCTTCATACTCCCAAGGAGTCATGGCCATTCCATGTGTCCTGGGGGTACCGTGTGGACAGACAAGGGAAACAGCAGGGCCAGGGATAGATCTTTACTCCCATTCAAATTTCCCAGGTTTGGACCAGAGTTGCAGAGTATGCAGACTGGCTGCCATGGGGAACTGCTGGAGAGGGCAATCCTAATTATCAATGACCCCAGGAAAGTAGGGCCACTGTACCGGGCAAAACCAAACATGAATATGTGCCAATGGATGGCTGGACTAGCAGAGGGACTGCTTAGACTGCTTCACTGCAGTAGTCACCAAGACAAAGAAAGGTGTTGCTGGGGTACCCAACTCCATCGCTTGGTTGTGTTGAGCAACCAGGCTGGGCGGCATCCGCCATCTGGCTCACAT
Source organism: Hemicordylus capensis (assembly GCF_027244095.1). Taxonomy (NCBI): domain Eukaryota; kingdom Metazoa; phylum Chordata; class Lepidosauria; order Squamata; family Cordylidae; genus Hemicordylus; species Hemicordylus capensis. The sequence continues at coordinate 150,263,767 of NC_069660.1, forward strand.
GCATGTCTGCATTGCCTTTCAGTCTCACAAGAGAGTAGGCCTCGGGAGAAGGGGCATTGTCACACCTTATTCATGATTCTGCCCAATCCCTGTGTACCCCAGGATGGTTATTCTCATGAGTAATGCCATAGTGTGTGTACTTGCTGGGGGCCCCTTCCCCAACTTTACTGTACAAAAAATAGAGCAGAGCCATTCAAGAATTCCTGGGTGGGGGTGCCTTTTAAACCCAACCCCGGATATCACTGCCATATACCAGTGTTTCTCAACCTTTTTGGAGTCAAGGACCGCTAAATTCTTCGTGCAGAGTTTCAAGGACCGCTACATTCTTCATGTGCAGTTTCCCGGACCAGCAGTTAGTAAAGGGGTTTCAAATCTATCTATCTATCTATCTATCTATCAGACTTCTATACTGCCCAAAACTTGCATCTCTGGACAGTTTACAATTAAAATAATATAAGCATTAAAATAATTAAATTTGGAATCTTTTGCAAACATGGAATATTAGGGATTCTCAACCTTGGGTCCCTCAGTTAAACTCCCATAACCCCCAACCACAATGGCATTTGGCCATTATGGCTGGGGATTATGGGAGTAGAAGTCTACCAACGTCTGGGTACCCAAGGTTGAGAACCCCTGAATCTAAAAGCCTGGGTGAACAAATTTGTCTGCAGTATGTCTTCAGTATGTGCGGGGTGGGGGTGGAGGTGCTTGTGATTACTCAATGGAGAGGGGATGTTGGGCCATTAGAAAAATTCAAAAGCTACATGTGGCCAATGAAAACAACACACAAGCAAGCTTTTGAATTCCTCCAAATGCTTCATCAGGCTGGATGTCAAGCAAAGCAAAAAGGAGGTGAGGAGAGGAGAGCTGGGCAGGTTCAGAAGAGCCGGAAATCTACAGTTTAACCCTCTCATGATGGAGGTGGAGTTTTAGCAGGAGTTGTGTACTCACAGGGCCGGATCCAGACGACGTTAGTCACGACCACCCACTGAAATTAATTTAGTCATTTCTCATTTGTGTCAATGCTGCTTGGTCATGATCACCTTACTTGATCTGGATCCTGCTCTTAGATGTGCACTTTGTGAGGCGGACCTAATGAAACCTGTGCAGCTCCTCCAAAACTCCTTAAAAATGGTTACACGACAGGTGCTGGGAATTGGGTTTTTTTTAACGGTGAAAGAAAATGTGAAGAAGAGCGGTGGGGACCTGGCATTAAAGGGAAGGGGGTGATTCCGAGATGGCGGAGGGCGTGGGGCGTTGTAGTGGTGGATGCCTCATTTTCCTTGCTGGGGAGACAAGGCACTGTTCAGGGTGGGTGAGGCAATGGTGCACCGGACCGCACTCGGAAGGTCACCTGGGTCCAAGAGCTGCCACCACTGTGCTTGCGCACCAGAGTGTAGCAGGTGTTCCCCCATCCTCTCTCACAACGCGCGCTTCTGTGTCCCCCTCCCAACTCTCCTTCGTGTGCCAATCACACCAGCCTGCCTTGGGGGCCACGCAGCTCATGTGATACCACATGCTGCCTGCGCATACCTGCGAGGTGAGCCAAGGCAGCCCTCCTCCCTCCCTCCTCTGCTTAGCCCTCACCACGGCATGATCCCGGCCAGAGGTTGTCCCCTGCACCCGGCGAGGTCATAAAGGGGACCGCTGTCTTCCACCGGCGGTGCAGACCAGGGGGTTACAGGGGGCCGAGGGACTACAACACCCCACCAATGCAAGAGGGAAACAGCGTTTCCTCTCAAGGTGCCTTGGCCGCAACAGACAGCTGGTTTTAAATCAGTTTGGATCAGACACGAATCGTGCTGGGCATCAAATATCCAGGATCACTTCATTCCAGTGCCATTCAACCAATGACCCTTTTGCATGAACTCACAAAATGGTTAATTTGCCTGTTCCCCACACAATGCCACCTCCCTCCGCCGCTTAGCCCTCCTTGGTACGCATGCTTGCTTCCCCTCCCCCGAGGAAGGTCCACCTGGACTACCTTTCTGCAAAGCCCGAGCCAAGGCGGCCCTCCTCCCTCCCTCCACCACTTAGCCCTCAACACGGCATGATCCTGGCCAGAGGTTCCACACCCGGCGAGGTCACAAAGGGAACCACCGACTTCCACCAGCGGTGCAGACCAGGGGGTTACAGGGGGCAGAGGGACCACAACACCCCACCGATGCAAGAGGGAAACAGCGTTCCCTCTCAAGGCGCCTCGACCACAACAGGCAGCTGGGTTTCAATCAATCAACCTTTGGCTGCAAACAATGAGCATGCAAGAACCAGCAGCCCTTCAAGTGGCACCCACTGCCATACCTTTTCCTCCATGCCCCTGCACCGCATACAGTTTGAAGATGTAAAGATAGGGAATAAGATAGCTGTAGGAAGATCTCAGCAGCCCATGGAGGCAAGGCACAAGAAGGTGATACTCTTCATCTTCCGTGCCATGTGCAAAATTGAGGAAGTGAGTGCCTTGATTGACTCCCAGTCAGGGACCGGCACTCAACCCTTTGGGGACCAGCAGCGGTCCAGGGACCGGTGGTTGAGAAACTCTGCCATATACTATCTTTGCAGCAATCTAATCTGGTTGCCCAGTTTCTGGTGCCACTGCAACTGAATCTGCTTGTGAATATACTTTTTTATCGATTTATTTTTTTGAGACCAAAACACATAGTGCCCACCCTTCCATTCCATCCGCTATCTCTTCTCATTGCCAGAGAGGGGAACCAAGAGACACAGTGGAAAGTGGGCATCCCCCAATGTGACTTTCCCCTTTGACAGGCTTAGAAGCTTGAGATGGGACAAGGCGTTGCCCTGTTACCAGGCAATGGCTTGAGGAGTGCAGAAACATTGGGCAGGGCAAGTGCTTGGAGAGGTGACCATTGAGAAGTGTGGCAGGCATGGAGTGGGCACATTCCTGGGCAGGTCTGGGACGCCCTCTCTATGATTTCAGTTCCAGAAACAGCACGGAATGCTGGTTAGGGTGGTGTCTGAATTTGGACATAACACTGCTGCCTTCAAACTTCAGGTTGCAGCAACAAAACTCACTACAAACCAAAGGTTCAAATTGTTGTTTGGCAAGGGAAACTGCAGGTCACATTTGCCGAGAAACCACAGTTTCATGCATTCAGACGTACACGGATTCCAACCTCTTCACCATTCAAGTCTGGTTGGGCCTTATGTGAGAATGGGACCTATATATATATTAGATGGGTTTTGTAACAGTTCTCATGCTTATCCTTGGGCAAGAGAGTAAACAAACTGTGGCACAAGCAGAGTAACATCTTCGGGGGTTTTGTGTGTGTGCGCCACTCCCCACTCCCCCAATATCAATCATGAGGTGTAAAACATCTCCTCCCTTCTATGAGCAAGATGCACCCTTGAGCCAACCCGATATGCCCCTAGTTACATGTAAAACAATACATTGCCAGTATATAATTAAGATAGAATGTATATGAATCTATTTTTTAAATCAGACAATATCATAGTCAGCCGCAATGCAAAGATTTCCTTCAAAGCTTGCAACAGATTGAGTTACATCTGTGATGAAGTCTATGAGTATTATATCTATGAATAGATCAAGTCTATGAATAGGCTCTCCATGGTAAAAAGTCATTCTAACATGTACTCAATGGTAGGTAGGTAGGTAGGTAGGTAGGTAGGTAGGTAGGTAGGTAGGTAGGTAGGAATCAGTATTGGGCCCAAGGGCAGACAAGTACCTTAGCGGAGACTGGTAGAAGTCAGGAGCAGAGATGACTCGTAATCTGGCAGCATAAAGATATTACCGGGTGGCCTGCCTCAGCAACAGGCTGCTAAGAATGACACAGATCTAGGAAGCTCATATCAAACACTGGCATGGAAATAATGCTCCGGTATCACCTGATTCTCTGTGCAAGGAGAATTCTGTCTACCATGCAACAGTAAGTCCTCCAGCATATAAACTTGTGGTCATATAAACATATAAAGCTGCTTTATACTGAATCAGACCATTCCTCCAACTAGTCCAGTACAATCCACTCTGACCGGCAGTAGCAATCCCAGGCCTCAGGCAAAGGTCTTTATCAGCCTTGCTACCTGAGATCCTTTTAATGTGAGATGTTGGGGATGGACTCAGCTATGTGGCTCTCCCAGTGAACCACTTGTATTCCCTCATCAAAGCAGTAACTCCTTCATCAAAGCAGAACAGGGAACCCGTACCTGCTCTGCTTTGAGGCCCATGGCACCTGAAACAGTCAGCCAGATAAGCTAACTGAGGTGGCCTTTAAACATTAAAGTCATTCTACCGGATATGTTTTCCCATGGGTTCATTTAAAGAGCACCTTTGTTGGAAAAGGAATGGAGACTTTTCCTCAGAGAGACACAGAGAGCTAAAAGCACTACTGACAATCCGAGCAGGGGGACGATAATAAGATACTGACCTTCCTGCACAACCTCTAGCAGCTGGGGTTTCACATTCATGTGAGCAGATGTTCAGGACAGTGCATGGTAGTAGCGACTCCAAACACAGACTTAAAAAGCAAATGGAATGCTTCCCTGAGGTGATGTCTGCTTTAGGAATCTGAAAAGCTACAAGCCAAACTAAATATTACAACCCCCAACCCACACACAAGTAGCACAACCAGAGCCGGTTGGGTTTTGGCAGAGTGGTGGTGTTATTTTTGCGACACAGTGGGGAAGTTGGGTATATTCCAAACGTCTGCTAGTGGCTTTCACTGCAATTTGGAAACAAAGGGTTTGGGCGCAACTGAGAACCAATTTGGGCAGATGTTAAGTATAGCACAGCTGTTGTGCCCAGCTTTGCCCACTCACAGGCAGTCTGTTTATTTCCCCAGGGATATTTTCACTATCCTTAGCTAGAGAACAAAATAGAAACAGCACAGTCTGGTCAGCTTTCGTGGGTGCTTTGAAATGTTGCTATAAATACACTGCAAGATAATTAATGGACATAAGAAGATGCAGAGAGGAGGATTTAAGGCAATCAAAGTTTGGATTTATTATAACTTAGGGCCAAACTACAAAAGACGTTTAGCTCATGATTAGGGACGACAGGCTTCATAAACTAAAAGACTGATGAAACAGGTGTGTTTTCAAGTTGTTTAAAAACTACCAGAGATGGGGGGATTCTAATTTCATTTGGGAGTGTGTTCCAGAGCCTCATGGCAACCCTAGAGAAGGCCCGGTTTTGGGTCACCGCCATGCAAGCCAGTGGCAACTACAACCAGACCTCCCCCAATGCTCTCAATAGGCAGCGGGGTTCATGAAGAAGGCACTCTCTTACTTTCTTTTGCCCGGAAACTAATTGGCAGCGAGTGCAGTTCTTTTAAAACAGGAGTAATGTGGTTTCTACGGGTGACCCTGGAGTCCAACGTGGCCGCCACATTCTGCACTGGTTGCAGTTTCCTAACTACATACAAAGGCAGCTCAACACAGAGCACATTGCAGTAGTTAAGCCTGGATGTTACCGGCAGATGCACCACTGTTTTAAGGTTGTTTGTCCCAACAAATGGATGTAGCTGATGTATCAGCAAAGCTGATAAAAAGCACTCCTGGCTACTGCCTCGACCTGAGATATCAGGGAGAGGTTTGGGTCCAGAAGCACTCCCAAGCTGCGTACTTGATCTTTCAGAGGGAGTGTAACCCCATCCAGAACAAGAAGATTTGAACCACTTCCTACGTTCTGGCCTCCCACAATGAGTACCTCCATCTTGTTTGGATTCAACTTCAGTTTGTTCTGCCTCATCCAGCCCCCTAGTGATTCCAAGCAAGCATTTAGAGAGGTTAAGCCATCTCCTGGAGCTTTGCCACACAGGGTATTTACCTCAAATCTCCTCTGGAAGCAGGTATGTGTGTTCTCACTACAGCCGTATTCCCGCCGAGGTCAGTTTGATGCCTTTGGAAGCACCTCACACACAAATTGGGCTTTTCCTTCTGGATTTCATCTCATCACCTCATATTAATAGTACCCTTTGTAAGACAGACTGCTATTGCTTTCAGCCTTTCAAGGAGCCCCATACAAACTAAGAATACTTTGCTTCTTTCTTTGACTCAGGGGTGGAGCCACCATTGGGAGAACGGGTTCAAAGAACCCGGGCCGCCACCAATCAGTGGCCGCAAGCACGGCCCCAGACATGCGCCCTGCATCTGACATCAGACTGGGGGGGGAGGATTATTTCAGTCCCAAACACGGCCCCATTTGGAACCAAAATCAGGCCACGCTGCATTGCCAGAGTGGCCAGAGTAACTCTCCCTGCCTTTAAGGCAGGGAGAGCCTCTCCTGGTCTCGCTGCCAACGTAGCAGGGCCAATTGATCTCTCTCCCAAACGGGGCCACGCAGCCCCATTTGGGAGGGAGATCGGCCCGCGCTGCATTGGCATTGCAGCCGGAATGGCTCTCCCTGCCTTTAAAGGAGGGAGAGTTGCTCTGGCCCATGCTGCCCAACACAGCGCGGGCCGATCTCCCTTCCAAAAGGGGCCGCGTGGCCCCGTTTGGAAGGGAGACCACTCCCCCGTGTCTGATGTCACCCCCTGCATCTGCTAGCCACCCCATTGCCTCTGATAACAGATGCGGGGAGTGGGGCCAGGGGGCCCTGGTGGCGGCCACACATGGGCCGCTGCCAGCCTCCCTACACTTCTGCTTTAACTCCACTGTGAATTGCATAGGAATTGAGGGAAGGGATGGAAACCCTTCACCTTGGGGAAAGGAGAAAAAGGAATGCCAGAGTTGAGGGCACTGGCTGATGGGTCTTACATGAAGGCTCTCCACATCCTGGAGCTGATCCTGCCTCTGTGGTCAGAAAGGACTATCCCAGTATACTTGATAAATGGTTTCAACAGACAATATAAACTGATATTTCTTTTCTCTTAAATATTCCACATTGCACTGGTTCTTGTGTACAGCACTGCAGTTGATTACATTGCAACATCTAACATTCTGCATCCTTGTTTGTGACATCAGCTATGTGGCTCTGTGAAATATCTGGCAAAAATTTATTTATTTCTATATTGTTTGACAGAGCTGCAAGGTGTGTTTTATAGCTGCTTCTCTCATACACACAAGAAAATCTTATGTGGATTTAACTCAAGGTTTATTCAGCAACAACTCCATTTTCTCCTTCTCCTTCCTTTCCCTTTCCCTTTGTCACTCCTCTCCCACACTCCCTACAGGATCCCCACTGGGACAAATAAACAAACAAGCAACCCACAAAAGATAACTGGATAGGTTACAACATATTGCTGTTGTGTTGGTTGCAGAGAATAAAAGGCATGGAATAGGTACAAATGAGATCGGATAGGCTCTTGATGTGTAAAAGAGAAGCAAACGTGTACACATTCAAACCATGTACAGGCTCTTCATCATCAGGCAGAGAGTGGTCAGAACAAAATTAAAGAGCACCCACCCCTGCCCCTCCTCCACATCCAGACTGATGATCTATTTGGCTGCTCTGAGAGCTAAACAGTTTCTGGGCAGATTGATGTTAATTGCATCACAGTTCAGCTCACTTTGCCCAGAGAAGCAATCTTTTTAGAACAATGTCTCAGGAATATATATATATACAGTTCAAAACTTTAATTGGTTTGGTCCAGGCTTGAAAATAGCACCTCACCTGGTCACTCGTGGCAAGTAAGAATCCTTTTCAAGTAAGTTAGCTGGGAAATGTTTATAAAATGCAGAAAACATACAGTAGGGTATTGAAGTGCCATAAATGTCTAATGTAAGTATCTCTGGACAGGATAGCTAGGAAAAAACTGATGTCAGCTAGTAGCTTTTTGTAGACTATAGGCTTGTTCGTACAGTTGTCATGTGGGTAGGATGAGTGACCAGCCAGGGCAGGAGAGCTGGGCATGCTCCTGATCGTTGCTTGTGAGGACTCCAAAATCCAGGTAGGAGAACAAGATCTTAAGAACATAAGAACAGCCCTGCAGGCCTGCCCAAGGCCCATCTAGTCCAGTATCCTGTTTCACACAGTGACCCACCAGTTGCCACAGGAAGCCTACAGGCAGGAGTAGACGGCATGCCCTCTCTCCTGCTCTTACTCCCCTGCAACTGGTATTCACAGGCATCCTGCTTCTGAGGCTCGAGGTGGCCTCTAGCTCAGACTAGTAGCCGTTGATAGACCTCTCCTCCATGAAGTTATCCAAACCCCTCTTAAAGCCATCCAGGTTGTTGGCTGTCACCACATCTTGTGGCAGAGAATTCCATAAGTTGATTATGCATTGTGTGAAAAAGTACTTCCATTTGTTGGTCCCAAATTTCCTGGCAATCAATTTCATGGGATAACCCCTGGTTCTAGTGTTATGTGAGAGGGAGAAAAACTTCTCTCTATCTACTTTCTACACACCATGCATGATTTTATAGACCTCTGTCATGTCTCCCCGCAGTTGTCTTTTTTCTAAACTAAAAAGCCCCAGGTGTTGTAGCCTTGCCTCAAAAGGATGGTGCTGTAGGCTCCTGATCATCTTGGTTGCCCTCGTCTGCACCTTCTCCAGTTCTACAATGTCCTTCTTTAGATGTGATGAGCTCTTGGGAGCTGGGTCAAATGGCTTTTCATCCACCGTTGGTAAAATGCTGGGGAGAGAATCTGGGTAGGGCAGAATCTGGGCAGGGCATGTGCCGGCAATGCCCCTGGTCGGCATGCTAAAATGTGAAAGGGCCGCTCTGGGAAGAGCACCTGCAGGCTTTCATGCAGACGGCTTCAGGTTCCCTTCCTGGCATCTCCAAGATAGGGCTGAGAGAGACTCCTGCCTGAAACCCTTGGAGAAGCTGCTGCTAGACTGTGTAGACAATACTGAGCTAGACGGCAAAAGAACTAGAAGAGCCTTACTGGATTTGTCCAGAGGGCCATCTAGTCCAGTGTTTTGCTTCTCATGGTGGCCACCCCAATGTCTCTGGGAATCAGGGATTAGCCTCATTGGGTAGTTATCCAGAATCCTCAGAAGGACCAGCTGCTAATCCCTAAGATCACCCCTGCCCCCATAACATTCCTGTGAGGGTGGCAGATCAACTCCCTTGCAACCAACCAGATGGGTGGGGAGCCCATGGATGGCCATTTGGCAAACACTGTTTGCCAAGGGTTGCCTGTAACCTGGAGCTGACCTTGCCAGCTGGGCTCACTTCCCAGTTGGGTATTCCATTTTAAAGAATGGCTAGGGAGAGGGGAAACACTAACAGAATTGACTGCTAAAGAGATGACTGCTAAACAAAGGGTCAAGTAACCCTTGCTAGCCATGCCTCTACATTAGCATTAGAATTAGAGTCCTGGAGAAAGTCAGAAGAAGAAGGAGTGAAAGAGGAGTTGCTAAAGGTAATAATCAAGGACTTTAAGTTAAGGTTCAGTGAGAGTCAAGTTAGTGGGTGTGCTTTTGAGTACATTTTTTTAAAATGCTCCTTTGGTTGACAGTTTTGTTTTATATATATTAAGCTTGTGAAGGAACTTTTAATTGAACTAATTGCAAAGTAACATTTCTTTTTTACCTCTAAAGGAAAAATGTAGCTTCTCTTTCTCCACTCCACGCCTATAGGTCTTACCATCTTCCCAGAGCAGCTCCATCACATCTTACAGTGCTCTCATGTAGTCTCTCCCATTCAAATGCAAACCAGGGGGGATCCTGCTTAGCAAAGGGTACAATTCATGCTCACTACCACAAGATCAGCTCTCATTGTAACATCACAATTCCTTGGCTTAAGTTTGCTTTGCAACAGAGACTGAAAGGCTGTTGTGGTAGAATCAGCCTATAGGACAAACGTCTACTTGGTGACAGTGGTTAAACTGGTAATTGTCAGGGAGATCCCTGTCTTGCGGTAACACAGCAAGGTGGATCCTCCACTCTGTCATGTGTTTCTGTCTGCTCTACACCTGGTTCTACTCTGCCCTCTTCTGGTTTATCTGAAACATTTGTACCCTCTCACCTTAGTGGGTTTTGCTTGCCAAACCAGATACCACCCAGTTTCTGCTGGCTATCTCACAGGCATCATTTTAAAAGCTGCCCTGTGACCTTTTAGATTTTAAGTGCCAGAAGTCTGGGTCCATCTTGGTTCAAGTGGATCCCATCCCTTTTGTACAGGATTTGCTATATCATTGGTGCTGACATGCACCACAACAGCTGACTCCTCCCCAACATGCTGCCAGATTATGAGTCATCTCTGCTCCTGACTTCTACCACACTTCCCCGCTAAATTCCACGCCAAACTACTTCGATATCTGTTTGCAAACCCCTGTTCTCAAAGTTCCTTGGAACAAAGCTCCCCTGGTCTCAGCCTTGTCTTCAAGAGCTGCTTCCAAAATGAGCCACTTTAGGAATCTGTCCCCCTCACAAGCTGTGTGAGTCACCTGGAGCTCATCCTCCAACCAAACAAACTGCCCTGTTAATTCACAAACCTCTAGGCAGCTAGAACTCAATGCCTAGAAAAGACTAGTCCTAACAAACTGTGCTTGTCCTTTCCCCCTTGTTTTCATGTGGATTTATTCAGTTATATGTTTGCTTGTTGTCTTCTTTACTACTACACTATACTGGCTCATTGCTATCGTTCTTATGAGATAAAGGTAGGTGTTTCTGAATGTAGCCAAGAGTAAGCCTTTGGACTCTTGCATGCAGAAGGTTGTGGGGCTTGCATGCACAAGGCTTGCATGTGGAAGGTTCCAAGTTCCCTCCCTGGCATCTCCAAGATAGGGCTGAGAGAGACTTCTGCCTTCAACCTTGGAGAAGCCGCTGCCAGTCTGTGTAGACAATACTGAGCTAGATGGACCAATGGTCAGACTCGGTATAAGGCAAATTTTTATAAGAATGTAAGAACAGCCCTGCTGGATCAGGCCCAAGGCCCATCTAGTCCAGCATCCTGTTTCTCACAGTGGCCCACCAGATGCTGCTGGAAGCCAGAGGCAGGAGTTGAGGGCGTGCCCTCTCTCCTGCCATTACTCCCCTGCAACTGGTTCTCAGAGCCACCCTGCCTTTTGAGACTGGAGGTGGCCCACAGCCCTCTGACTAGTAGCCATTGGTGGACCTTTCCTCCATGAAGTTATCCAAACCCCTCTTAAAGCCATCCAGGTTGTTGGCTGTCACCACATCCTGTGGCAGAGAGTTCCACAAGTGAATCACGCGATGTGTGAAAAAGTACTTCCGTTTGTTGGTCCTAGACCTCCTGGCAATCAATTTCATGGAGTGACCCCTAGTTCTAGTGTTGTGTGAGAGGGAAAAGAATTTCTCTCTCTCCAAATTCTCCAAACCATGCATGATTTTATAGACCTCTATCAGGTCTCCCCGCAGTTGTCTTTTTTCTAAGCTAAAAAGCCCCAGGTGTTGTAGTCTTGCCTCATAAGAAAGGTGCTCTAGGCCCCTGATCATCTTGGTTGCCCTCTTCTGCACCTTTTCCAGTTCAACAATGTCCTTTTTAAGATGTGGTGGTGACCAGAATTGTACGCAGTACTCCAAGCGTGGTCGCACCATAGTTTTGTATAAGGGCATTATAATATTAGCCGTTTTATTTTCAATCCCCTTTCTAATGATCCCTAGCATTGAATTTGCCTTTTTCACAGCTGCTGCACATTGAGTGGACACTTTCAACGAGCTGTCCACCATGACCCCAAGATCCGTCTCCTGGTCAATCACCAACACCTCAGATCCCATCAACGTACATTTGAAGTTGGGGTTTTTTCGTCCCAATGTGCATCACTTTACACTTGCTAACACTGAACTGCATTTGCCATTTTGTTGCCCACTCCCCCAGTTTGGAGAGATCCTTTTGGAGCTGCTCACAATCCTATGTTCCTATGTTCCTAAACTGGATGGCAAAACATTGTAAAGGAATGAATGAGAAAGCTGTACAAACTACAGCTGTATTTCTAAGGATGAAAACATCAATCACTTTTTCAGAGATCTGAAGGCAGTCTGAGAGACTTTTGTTTGTGGTGTGTACGCTCATCCTACTTTGTCTCTATAAAACAGGGTTTGTATTGTTCCAAACACTGCAATATCCACTTGACTGGATGTGGTGATACAAAACAAAGATGTGTGTTGTAAGAGAAATCTCCAACTAGGGTTGATTATAGGCAGAGGCCGCACCGTTCCATCAAATTCAAAGCTTTATTGATCACAGTACTGAGTCTCCATCAATCACCAGGGTGAGAGAATAAGAACCCCACAAAATGGTGGTTACAGATTATATACCAAAGCCTTATCAGTTATGCAAATACATTTGGTTAGAATGAGTACCTGTACATTGTACATCTTCAGACCAGCATTGACTAATCATGGTACTCTAGACTAGATACATTTCCTCTTGCTACTCAGCATGTCCAACCTTCAGGCCACAGAGAGGCTTATTGTTTTGCACTCACAGCATCTTTCCCAGACACCACAGACAGGGAGTAAAACTTGGGTTCACTTTTCTATCTTAGATTTCTTTCTTCCATCTTAGATTTCCCTCCAACAAACAGTGTACATTATGGGAAATGAAGTCTCCCTCAAGCCGTTTTCATCACTCCCAAAAACTGTTAGTATCCAACCCTTGTGTACTTCTTAGGAGGTAAGTCCCATTAAATTCAGTGCAACTTACTCCTAAGTAAGATTTCCAACTAAAAGCCAATCATATTCCACACATCTTTGAAAGTAATAGTTCTAGCTTAGCAGGACAGGGGAGTAAGCAGCAACTCTTCTTCCAGTAGAAACCAGAGCCAAAAATGAAGTCCCTTCAGAAGAGGAGAGACCCTCAGTCCCAGTCTTTGACGTTTCCTTCCATTGGAGAGTAGAGTCTCCTTGCTTCCCCTCAGTACCTGTTTATGAGTGTGCCACACACACACACACCCTATTTCCAGCACATTCCCCTTCCCTCTCACTTCTGAATGTTCCTAAACAGGGAAGGTAGGAAGCTCAGTTTCAGTTACCCAGGCTTTCCTTCAGGTTGAGAACTTCTCCCAGCCAAAACAAAAAGGCATGCATGGCTCTGTTTCCTCTTTTTTAGCCCCCTCAGTGCCTAGAGGGAAATGGAGGACACAAGGAACTCCCTCCACAACTTCTACTCCCTCAAGATTTCACTGCCCTATGCTCTACAAGTTTCCTGACGCTTTGTCCCTCATAAACAGCTGCCTCCACTGCCTTTTCCCTTGCCACGTCTACCTTTCCCCTCTTGATATCCCTACCAGAGACAGAGGCTGATCCAGAACATTCTGTCCCCTGCCACTGCCTGGCAGGAATCTGGCTGGGAGGCAGCTGGCCAAGTGCAACTCTCTCAGGGTTGGAAGCAGTGCAGCCAGCTGGCTGCCACCCAGAGCTGCAGTGCGCCTGCCTGTGCCTCCTTGCCACTCCCCTTCAGGTGTGCTGTGCTTTCTCCTCCCAGTTCTCTCCCTTCCTGCCACACATGTGTAGCATCAGCACCACCATAGCAGGCTCTGGAGAGCGAGCGCATGCCTTGCCACCAGCCCCTGCAGCACTCCCGTCTCCCGTGGCACCCAGAATCTCCTTTCTCCATCCTGGCCGGGCCAAGAGCAAGTGCAACAAGGAGTGGGTGGGCTGGCTGCAGCATGTCCCTCTTTTACTCCTTGCCTGCTGCCACTGCCACAGACCCTCCTGTGCTTCAGTCATCCAGGTTCTCTTCTGTCCCATGCTGGGCCGCACTGCATCGAGGCAGAAGTGCTTGGTCAATTTCTTATGGGGGGAAAGCATTCTTGTGGAACTCCCTGTAATTTCCTGCTGGATCTGTCCATGCCTTGTTCCAGTTAGTTCCATGGTTAGGTAGGTGTGCAGCAGCTTGTGATAGCCATGTTAAGATCTGATTTGGCAGTGTTGCTAAGCCAAGGCAAAGGGATGTGTATTAGTTGCTAGGCAACAGCAAGGGCCTTTCAGCTGCTGATTTGCTGGCTCCCCCCATCCCTAGGCCAAAAATCCTATTTACTTTTGGAGTTGGTCCTGGGCTGGTGGCATATATTGATAAAGATATGAACTAGCTATTCCCTATGAGAAGAAAAGGAAAAAGAAATGTCCCTTCAAAATCCGGCCATCTGGTCTCAGCAGATTAAGGAAATTCTATAAAAGTAGTTCAATCATTATTAAGGGGCATCTGAAACAATCATATATCTCCTTGAGCTTTTTATTTCTCTTAAGTTAAAACCATTAGTCGATTACATGTTGGCCATTTTCGGCCTGGATATTGAATAACCAGTTAATTAGCATAATGTTAATAAGATGTACAATGGTGTCAGGATTACAGAAACTCTCTCTTCACTTTGAAAATGAAACTGACATGGGAAATTAGATATTTCTGAAGCACTGTCAGAGTATCAAGGTAGTTTCCTAGAGCTGTCAGATTCAGGCTCACCATTTGTCTGAAACATCACCTCTTTGCATTATTGTATTCTGTCATGGCTCAGACTTCTGACTCAGAAGAGTCAGAGCAGGAGGATTCGCCTGTTAGTGAGGGCTCATAGGCACAGCAACAGGATTTGGCAGGGAGACCAGACTCTGGAGCTGAGTGTTCGCAACAGCTGCCAGACATGATTTCTGATGGGGAGGAGCCTGGGATTTCACTTGTCTTGAGAAGGCATCTCAGTGGGAGTCACGCAGGCGCAGGAGATCACAAGAGAGGAAGCCAAAGTGCTGACTCAGGGAAGCCTGATTGGCTGCTGGTTCTCTTGAGCCATATATATTTATCAGTCTCTCAATTGCTCAGATGCTGTTTGCAACTTTCGCTGGCCGCAGACGTGTGCTATTTAAATTCCAGACTTTTCCGAGTTCCAGTTTGCCTTGTTTATGCTTTCCTGCTTTGTTCCATTAATTCCTTGTTCTGGTGTCCTTCGCTCGTTTCATTCCTTGCTTTGTGTTTTCTTTTCAGTTATTACTCAGTTATTGTTAGAGGGGGGTGCCTAGTTCAGCTCAGGGGACTTAATTCGTTTACTATTTTCTTTGTCTTTTCTTTTCCTTCTTGCAGTTTTGCTGCTGCTTTCTGTTATCTCACAGGGAGAGTGCTGAAGGGGGTTGTAAATCCTGTTGGGTTAGCTGAGCTAACAGATTTACAACATATTCATGGACAGAGCACTGCTATGCTAAAGTGTTATTCTAGGTGCAAACACTCACCCAATGTATCCTATTCACAAGGCAACTTCTGTTGACTCTAATTACTCTTCCCAGTTGTAGAGGTTTAAAGCCTTTGTCTCAGAGCAAGCTCCCATGAGGGAAAGAAATGCTGAATCAACCCTGCTGAGCTGCTTAGCTAGGCTTCTCCTAAAACTATCCTGTATTATCGGTAGGTTCAAAATGCTGCTGCCACCACCCCACCCCCTGTTATCAACAGAGCTTGAACCTCCCTGGGCTTGGGATGGAATCCCAGGGAAAACCTTCTTGATTTTGCTATCAGATAAGTACAAAAACCTTCCATGTGTAAGCTTACATGGGATGAGAACACTGATAGCTGCTCCCCTTTTCCTGAATTAAAAACCAACTCGGAGAGGCTGGTAAAAAGAAAACAGTTTTATTCAATGATTGCAGACTGCTTCCATCTGAGGCTTTCTTAGATACAGCTAAGAATACTTAATAGATTACAAAAATTGGTTGTCTTAGTGTTGTAAATATGTTGGTACAGCTGACCCAACAGAATTTATGGTCCCTCCAGATCCACTTCTGTGAGTCAAGATAGAAATTCTGTAGATAAGTAAGTAGCAGCTTAGCTGCACAGTCGAAAGCGAAGGATGACTCTCAAAGATAAAGTAGTAGAAACAAAATAAAGTCCCCTTGAAACTAAACTAGGTATCCCCTCTCTACGATATCTGAGCAATAACTGAAATAAAGGAGTAAGGAAGGAACAGAACAAGGACAGGCTGAAACAAGAAAGGTTGAACAATTATAAGCACGAGGAACACTGTCTGCGGTAGGCAATGTTGCTGATAGTACCATCTCAGGAACAGCGTTTGCTTGATATAGGGCTTGAGATAACTGGCAGCCAATCAGGCTGTCCTGACTCAGCATTTCTATTCCCTCTCCTGCAAGATCTTACGCCTGCATGTCTCCCACTGAGCCTTTCTCTTGAGACGTCTTCTTAACACAGGTGAAATTCCAGCTTCCTCCTGATCAGTCTGCTCAGCCCTCATCTCTGCCAGCTGTTCAGATTCCTCTGTCTGCTGCCATTCCACCTCAGCTTCAGAGTATGTTCTCACAGCCAAATCCTCCTGCTGTGCTTCTGAGCCTGCTCTCCCAACCAAATCCTCCTGCTCCTTCTCTGACTCAGAGATCTGGGCCATGACACATAGGCACATTTAAATGTTTATAGGTAAACAATAATAGAACAGTATCAGGAATATGCAAAAGCACGCACACAAAGAAACAGAAATGCTAACACAAAATCTGATTAACAAACTGTTCCCTATGCTGAATTCCCTTTTTCTTGAACTGATCCAATTCCTGAGGAGAATAAAATTTCACACAATCCTCTCTTTTCAGGATCTACAGAGTTATTCCACAAGAGAAACCTCCATGCTGGCTTCAACCATGAGGGAATAAAACTCCATTGCCCTCACTAAGCCTTTCCATACCTGCTTCTCTCCAACAAAGACTGCCCTTCTTGTTTCCAGAATTCCCTGCAACTGCTTTTTAGGTCCCACTCACCTGGTGTACTGATTGGCTGTCCTGGAGTTCACCAGCATGTCAGTCAAGACAAGGGTTCACTCCCTGTTAACTCTTTAGGGGGAAGGGAGTCTGATCATTGCACCAGTGCATGCATGATGAGCATTGAGAGCAAACATATACTTGTCCTTTTGCTTGACCATTTCTAAGGGATCTTAGGGATGGCCAAGGACATGCATGCAATGGTTGCTGAGTTGTGTAGCTAAGACAGGCTCAAATGCAGTTTTCTGCATTGCTGTCTTATTTCATTGTCATATCAAACCTAGTATCTGCAGTAACAAATGTTCTCATTCAAGTTTTCCTCCTTCTCTCTTCTCTTGCAGAAAAATGATCTGAAGGCTAAAGGTCTAATCTCATTGGTAATCCTGCATTTGGAAGGGGCCCTGACATGGAGGGTATCTCTTCATTGTCTTTCCCTGAAGTATTGCAGGGATGGATTGCCCTGGGTGGAGGTCTGATGCAGAGCTTTCAGGATACAGAGATTGCCTCTTTTGGTTCTCCACCCCCTCCACCCACCCACAAATATCAGCAGGAATGAGGGATGGAATATTCCAGGTGGGGACCTGATACAAAGGTTGCCTTTTTAGGTTGTTTTCTCCGAGCATCAGCAGGGATGGAAGGCCCTCGGAGAGGGCCTAATACAGAGGTTGCTTGCTTTGGTTATTTCCCCTGAATATAAGCAGATATGGAACATCTTGGAGGGGGTTCTGATACAGAGGTTGCCTCTTCTGGTTCTTTCCCCAGAGCATAAGCAGGGCCAGGAGGTTCTTTCCCCTGAATATAAGCAGATATGGAACATCTTGGAGGGGGTTCTGATACAGAGGTTGCCTCTTCTGGTTCTTTCCCCAGAGCATAAGCAGGGCCAGGAGGCCCTGGGAGAAGGCCTGATATGGAGGGCCAAAATCAGGCCTCCTAGGCATACAGATTCGAGCACACAAGCTCTGTATAATCCTCCTGGCAAGGAGCAGTTTACCTTGAGCCTCCAAGAACATCTCTTGGCCTCAAGTGGATTGGTCCAGAGATACTTTTCTGTGGGTGGCCTCAGAGGCGTAACTAGGGAAAACGGTGCCTGGGGCAAGCACTGAAATGGCGCCCCCCCCACTGCGCCCCCCATCGCCCCCCCCGACATACTACATTATACTTAGGTTTTTTCTCACAAGCACCCGCCGCCGCCGCCAAGCCAGGCCACTGACTGGCCGCCAGGCGCCAGCAAAGCAATGGGGGGGCGCAGGCGGCGCGGAAGGGACCGCTTGTGGGGAAGGGGGCACCGACGCGCTCCCTTGACTGCTGCAGCGCTGCTGCACTGAGCAGGAAACATTTGTATTAACAAAAATTCAAATTTTTTTAAAAAAATTTGGTCATGGTGGCGCCCCCCATGTGACCAGAAAAGATGGCACCCGGGGCACGTGCCCCCCTGCCCCCCCTATAGTTACGCATCTGGGTGGCCTTGACCCAAATACCTTTTTAGCCAACTGTACCCAAAGAATATTCAGAGCAAGCCAACTTTGTTTTCTTTAAAGTGAAACTTGTTCATTTTTAAAATTTTACAATAAATATGCAGCATGTTTTATTTCTATTTTATGTCTACATCCTATGAAGTTGTGTGTGTGCATGTGTATGCACGTGTACATATCCTTAGGGCATGGCAAGCAGGGTGACCACCCCAGGCCCTGCTCTTTTAAGCCCCATTAGAATTAACTGGAAGGGAGCCCCGCACTAGCAGATTTGCCCTGGGCCCCACCCCCCATTAGGGCTCTCTAAGGACAGCCCTGGTGATGACCACTGGCTTAGATGGGTTTGAAAGGGGATTAGACACACACTGTCACTCATGGATCCCACTATGCTGCCACCACATGTCACGGCCCAGACTAAACCAGCTTCATGATTTTAAAGTTTTAAGTGTGGTTTTGGGTTGTTGTTTTTTTTTAATGCTCAGCGAAGTTTTTAAAATGCTCACACAAGAGCAGATCTCTTTTGTAAACTATCAAGCTTAGAACGGAATTATCCAAAATGAAAGTTGCTTAGAGTTCCAATAAGCTTCTTGGAATTGAGTTTTACTGGTGCTGAAATAACCAATATTGCAAAAATCTTTACATCTTCTCTAAGACGCCCAGTAAGATTCCTGAAACATTCTAAGGCATCTAGAGCAATATTGCATTTCAAGAAGTTTTTTTTTTTTTTAAAGTTGATTCTATGATCTGACTCTCTAGTAATTGCTTTTTACAAATCCTTATCTATTTTGTACAATTGCTTAACTCCTCATTAAGTGCAAGTTTTAACAGCTTCATAGGAAATAAGTAATCAGAAAGGAGTAAATGGACAAGTGAAAATCAGGCAGAGACTTCAGATGACTGGCCAATTTAGACAAGAGAAATTTTAATCATAGAACTTTACTCCCTGGGAAGTCTTGAACTTGTACTCACCCCTTGTGATGGCAGTTTGCCAATAGAAGGTTATAGAGCAATGTTAAACCTTCTGTGTTTTGGAATTTGGAAGGGAAGAGGGAAGATCTCGGGCTGGCAGTGACTGTGTTTCTGCTTCTGCCCTACCTTTCTTCAGGTGTGTTCAATCTATGGGGCTGACTCTGCTGCTTTAAAGCTCAGGCTGGGCCAGGGCCTGAAGAAGGGAAGAGGGAAGATCTCGGGCTGGCAGTGACTGTGTTTCTGCTTCTGCCCTACCTTTCTTCAGGTGTGTTCAATCTATGGGGCTGACTCTGCTGCTTTAAAGCTCAGGCTGGGCCAGGGCCTGAAGAAGGGAAGAGGGAAGATCTCGGGCTGGCAGTGACTGTGTTTCTGCTTCTGCCCTACCTTTCTTCAGGTGTGTTCAATCTATGGGGCTGACTCTGCTGCTTTAAAGCTCAGGCTGGGCCAGGGCCTGAAGAAGGGAAGAGGGAAGATCTCGGGCTGGCAGTGACTGTGTTTCTGCTTCTGCCCTACCTTTCTTCAGGTGTGTTCAATCTATGGGGCTGACTCTGCTGCTTTAAAGCTCAGGCTGGGCCAGGGGCGTGAGCCTCTTGGTGTGAGCCGAAGGGCGAGAGCACAAGGGCTCTCGTCCTTGTGGCTCTCAGCCGTGGGGTGAGCTGTCTGGGGCCCTGAAGATCTTTTCCTCCTGCCCTGAAGATCTGTCTTCCCACAATCAAGAAGCTAGCAGGAGATCACGCAAGTCTGGTCTTGGTTTTTTATTAAGCCAAGAAGCCGTGGTGGTTTATTCTGGGGAGATGTGCCTGGGGGAGCGAAAAAGTGGGTCTGGAGTGGGGGCAGCAATATCATGGGTAGCGGGCAGAGGGAGGTATGGCGGTGGGAGTTCGGCAGGCCGTTACAGGGGAAATCGGTCCAGGCAATTGAGGCCTGTTCCTTTTTCCGGCCCTTCTCCCAACCCTCTGACCCTAGGGAGCTCTGGGAACACTCCTTCGAGGATTAGGGTGCTGCTGCTGAATGCCAGGTCAGTTAACACAAAAACATCTCTTATCCACGATCTGATTGTGGATGAGCGTGCTGACCTGGTATGCGTGACGGAGACCTGGTTGGATCCGCTGGGCGGGGTTGGTCTCTCTCAGCTTTGTCCTCCAGGTTTCCAGATCGTGCAGCAGCCCCGCCTCGAGGGTCGGGGAGGAGGCGTTGCAGTCATCTTTCGAGAGACTCTCCCCGTTTCCAGGTGCCCGGTCAGGCAATCTCAGAATTTCGAGTGTTTGTCCTTGAGGGTGGGCCTCCGAGATAGGCTGGGGATTCTGCTGGTGTACCGACCACCCCGATGCACTTCAGTCTCCCTACCTGAGCTGGCGGGGGTGGTCTCGGAGGTGGCCTTGGGTTCCCCCAGGCTTATTGTTTTGGGGGATTTCAATGTCCACGCTGAGGCCCCCCTAGTGGGTGCGGCTCAGGATTTCATGGCCTCCATGGCAACCATGGGCCTGTCTCAATTGGTATCGGGCCCTACCCACGTGGCGGGACACACTCTGGATCTGGTTTTTGCCGACCGGGAAATAAATGATCTGGAGGTGGGGGAGTTTGAGACCACTCCCTTGTCATGGACAGATCATCACCTGGTGGGGTCTAGTTTGACTGCTCCGACTACCCTCTGCAGGGGTGGTGGGCCGATTAGGATGGTCCGCCCCCGGAGGCTTATGGATCCGCTTGGATTCCAGTCGGCCCTCGGGGAGTTTCCAGTGTCCAGAGCTGGTGACCCTGTCGAGGCCTTGGTTGATCTCTGGAATGGAGAGATGGCCCGGGCTGTTGACACGGTTGCCCCCAAGCGCCCTCTCCGGCTTGGTGGAGCCCGTTCGGCTCCTTGGTTTTCCTCGGAGCTTAGGGCGATGAAGCAACTCGGGCGACGGCTGGAGCGACGCTGGAGGAAGAGTCGCCACGAATCCGATCGAACACGGGCTAGAACCCATTTTAGGGACTATGCCGTGGCGGTGGGGGCGGCGAAGAAATGCTTTTTCTCCGCCTCCATTGCGTCTGCTCAGTGCAGACAAACAGAGCTGTTTCGTGTGGTGAAAACCTTGCTCCACACATCCCCCCGGACAATGGGGGAGGAGCCATCTACAGCTCTTTGTGATCGGTTTGCCTGTCGCTTTGCAGATAAAGTCGCTTGCATCCGTGCTGACCTGGACTCCAGAGTTTTGGCAGTTCCGGCAGACGTGCCTTTGGTACCATCTGGTCCCGTTGTGTTGGATTCTTTTCGGTTGGTGCGGCCTGAGGATGTGGACAAGATCCTGGGCAGTGTGCAGGCGACTTCGTGCGCTCTTGACCCTTGCCCTTCATGGCTAATAAAAGCTGCCAGGGAGGGGACAGGTAGATGGCTGGAGGTGATCGTTAATGTTTCATTAAGGGAGGGCAGGATGCCATCGTGCCTTAAGGAGGCGGTGGTAAGACCTCTATTAAAAAAGCCCTCCCTTGATCCCTCCAACCTGGACAACTATAGACCTGTGTCTAACCTCCCCTTTTTGGGCAAGGTGATAGAGCGTGTGGTGGCGTCCCAGCTGCAGAGGGTCTTGGATGATACGGATTATCTGGACCCTTTTCAATCTGGCTTCCGCCCCGGGTATGGGACTGAGACTGCCTTGGTTGCCCTAGTCGATGACCTACGCCGGGAACTAGACAGGGGGAGTGCGTCCCTGTTGGTTCTGCTGGACCTCTCGGCGGCGTTCGATACCATCGACCATGGTATCCTTCTGGGCCGCCTCTCGAGTATGGGAATCGGAGGCACTGAGTTGCAGTGGTTTCAGTCCTTTCTTGAGGGGAGGGTTCAGAAGGTGGTGTTGGGGGACTACTGCTCGGCCCCGTGGCCGTTGGCCTGTGGGGTCCCGCAGGGATCGGTCTTGTCCCCCATGCTGTTTAACATCTACATGAAGCCGCTGGGAGAGGTCATCCGGAGATTTGGACTGAGTTGTCAGCAATATGCGGATGACACTCAGCTCTATCTCTCCTTGTCATCTGATCCTAGGGAGGCGGTGGATGTCCTGAATCGGGGGCTGGAGGCCGTGATGGGTTGGATGTGGGCTAACAAACTGAAATTGAATCCGGATAAGACGGAGGTACTGTTGGTCAGTAGGAGAGCCAATCGGGATGAGGAGATTTTACCGGTTCTGGATGGGGTTGTACTCCCCTTGAAGGAGCAAGTACGCAGCTTGGGGCTACTACTGGACCCGGCTCTGCTTTTGGAAGCTCAGGTGGAGGCGGTGGCCAGGGGTGCCTTTGCACGGCTTCGGCTGGTGCGCCAGCTGCGTCCCTTTCTCGAAAAGGCAGATCTGGCCACAGTTACCCACGCCTTAGTCACGTCGCGGCTGGATTACTGTAACGCGCTCTACGTGGGGCTGCCCTTGAAGAATATCCGGAAACTGCAGCTAGTGCAAAACGCGGCAGCGAGGGTTTTATCCGGAGCTGCCCGTTGGGAACATATCACCCCCATTTCGAGAGAGCTGCACTGGCTGCCGGTTCGTTTCCAGGTCCAATTCAAGGTGCTGGTTTTGACCTTTAAAGCCCTAAACGGTTTGGGCCCGGGGTATCTGAGGGACCGCCTGCTCCCAAGGGTTGCTGCCCGCTTGACAAGGACATCTGAGGGGGCCCTCCTCCGGGTGCCGACAATGAGGGAGGCCCGGCTGTCGTGCACTCGGGACAGGGCCTTCTCTGTTGCTGCCCCCAGACTCTGGAATGCTCTCCCAGTGGCCATTCGTTCCTCGGACTCCATCACGGCTTTTAGAAAGCTTTTAAAGACTTGGCTTTTTACTCAGGCTTTTACATGATCGTTTTCTACTGCAGCTTCTTTGTGTTTTTATTTGTTGTATTTGTTGTATTGTTTTTAATGTCTGTTTTTATATGTTTTTATATTTTTAACATGTTTTTATTGTCTTTTTATTGTATGTTTTTAACTTTTGTAAACCGCCTTGGGGTTATCTTTTTAACGAAAGGCGGTATATAAATGCAAAAATAAATAAATAAATAAATAAATAAATAAATTTCTCGTTGTAAAAATAATTGTCAGCTAATTTTATAAGCTACTGCTCTATATACAATCAGTAGAATCAAATGTCAAGGCTTTTTCTGGACTATACCACTTCATACTTCAGGGATATGAATGGTACAGTGTATCAACTATGCTGATGGGGATTATCATTTATTACTCTAACCACTCCCCTGGCCACCCTAGAACCCTTTTAGGAAGGATTCCCCTTTGCTTGTAAAGGGGAATCCTCACCAGATTCCCCTTTACAAGCAGAGTCCCTAGAACCAGGTTGAACTGGGTTGAGTTGGTCCATATCAGACTGGGCTCAGTCCAGTTCGAACTTGGGCTGGCCACTTTTTTTGAGGCTGGTTCGGTTTGAGTTTGAACCATTTGAACTAGCCTGGTTCAAGTCAAACCCAGTTAGATCCTAAGTTAGATCCCTGCTGATGCAGACTGTTTGTACCTTCTTTCCAGTGATTAATAAAAAAGGAATCAATCATTTTTTCCTACTGCTACCGTGTTTGATTTGTAGTATTTTGCCAGCAATTCGCACGCACACACTAAGAATGTGCACGGAACCAGGCGGGGGTGGTTCAATGGCAGCGGGGGTGCTGCTTTAAGAGCAGGGGAGGGTGTACTTACCCTTCCCTCTGCTCTTCCCCCGCCGGCACTCCTTTTCCCCAAACTTCATTGGGGCGGCAATGTACCTCCCTGCTGCCCCATTGCCTGGATACAACTAGAAGTATCCGATGTGCCTGTACACGCTGGCACACCTGATACTTCCGGTTGTATCTGGTCAACGAGATGGCAGGGAGGTACGCTGCTGCCCTGATGAACTTTGGAAAAAAGGAGCACCGGTGGAGGAAGAGAGGAGAGGGGGTAAGTGCACCTTCCCTGCTCTTAAAGCAGAACCCCTGCTGCCATCGAACCAGCCGCCTTTTGAATTGGTTCAGAGGCCCATAAAGGGCCTCCAGACCGGGTCCATGCACATTCCTAACACACCCACACACACTTCATATTCCTTTCCACTCCTTATTCCACTCCATATTCCTTTCTAACATTTTTTTTTGCCAATATCCTAATAATACGACCAAAAGATTAATTACTAATTATATCCATCACCACATGGATAATTCTTAAAAACTTCTCCCAGTATTTTCAAATGGGAGATCTTTATTAACGTATGACAATTCCTAATAACAACATGCTTTTAAAAATTTCCAACCAAAATAAGCAAATTATGATGAAAGAGGAAGTTGTGGAATATGGCCTCAGTTTCTAATGAAGTAACTGGGCAGCATTCAGTAATTGGGGAAGAATGAATGAAAGCAGCAGTCTTTCTTGTGGGCTGTCTCATCTGCACTGACCCCGCTACACATCTGCCCTAATGCATGAATCAGGGCCTCATCATTGTTATTGCAGTGCAACTGCTTCCCTGTAGCTTTTTCCTATATTACTTACATTTCCTTACCACTTGATAAGCTTTGGAAGCTAGAACCACTTGGGTGGTGCCACTAACATGGTCCTTCTTATTTAATGTTTGCCTTAACATTGCCTTAATGTTTGCCTTAAAATACCTGCGGAATTGCCTCTACAAATATATTTCTGGTTTGCAAGGCATAGAGGGAAGCAGTTGCCATGCTACTTAATAAGGAACAGTATTGGAATTGACACAGTTGCCATGTTATACAGGTGGCCCTCATCATCCAGGGTCCTGGCACCCGCGGTTTCATGTATCTGTGGTCGGACCACGTGCACCTGGCCTCGTTATAGGCAGATCTAAAAGTACTTGAAATTTGCCTATCTACAGTTCCTAGGCCACCATTTTGCTAAATGGAGCCAGTTTGTGGCTCTTTCTTAGGGGGAAAAAAACTTTCCTGTGATTTTTCACAAAAAATCTGCAGAATTGGCGGTTGAGCAGGAAGCATTGCTGGGCAGCTGGAGACCTGGAGAGCATGGTACATTGCTTTTTTGCTATTATTTCTGCCCCCCACTTTGCCCTCCAGGAATCTAGCTACCCAATTCCCATTCACTCAAGGTCTCATTATCCACATTATTAGCGGTTATAGGGCAGAATAGAACCCCACGGATGATGAGGGCCACCTGTACCAGGAAATGTGCACTCATCAGTCCTGAAACACAGGGAAAGCTGTTTTGGACATGCCCTGATCCAGGAGCAGAAGGTAGGGGAACCCCATGTGGACATTTCCTTAGTCAGTTTGCTTTCTTATTTGACCCACTTTAAAAAAAAACCCTTAACTTAAATCTCCCCTCTTCTTTTTCATGTTTCTGTTGTACAACAAGGCTCCCATAGTTTGCAACTGTGGGAACAAAAGAGCATTTAAAAATGTTGAAACCTCTTGAGGATTTTTCTAATATTGATTTTTCAAGAGGGTTTGAAATTTAGTAATATTAGCAGGTTGAGTAGAGTAAAAATGAGTTTGTAAGGTATAGGATATATGTTTTGAATTACTATAGCAATGGTTGAATTGTATAGTTAGTGATTCACGCGGATTGGTGAGCAGGAAGTCAACATTTGTTTAATTGGATGTAATGAGATTGTTAAGATATTGTAAAAATCAATAAAAAAATTAAAAGCAAAAAAGAAAAAAAAAGAAAAAAGAAACCTCTTGAGGATCATTTTTCCAAAGGATTCCTGAAGGCTTTTCGAGGTTCTGACATTTTTGCTGTCAGCAGCTAGGACACTGTGTTACAATAGGATGGAAAATGTTCAGAGAACTTGGCTGTAGTTGGATGCTAACAAGATAATCTATAAAAGAGGCAGATTGTTTTGCCCCACTCAGTGTGCACAATGGCAGTTTTCTGGCCCTAGTGAGCCCATTGCTTCGAATAGAGTTCTGAGAAGTGCAGGGTGTTATTATTAGAATTATAACTGCTACAACTCAATTTACCATCACCACCACCACCCCGCTGCAAAAAAGCATTAATGCTAAATTAAGCAATCCGTTTTGTCTTTAGAACTTGTATAAAATGTCTGCCCTTGCCACTTGCTAAGGGATAGCTTGGAAAGAACAGAGAAGTCAAATCCTAGGCAACATGGATTGAGAAACAGAATGTAATAGTCCGATCACATCCGCAATGGCTGCTCCTCTGCCCTGAGTAGCCACCCTCTTCAGACCAGAAAATGAGGCCTGAATAGCAGGCTGGATATAAAGCCAGTTTCTCCAGGAGCTTTACTCATTACTAACAGACAGGTGGAGAGACACAGAGAGTGTGTGTGCTGGATTATTCAGGAAAGCCTGCTAGGATCTACACTAAGGAGAGAGCAGAAAATTCATTTTGGTTTGGACAAAGTGTAATTCAGTCTACAGAAGACCCAGCAGTTTCATCCAGTAAGCCAAACATAGTTTCCTTGGTTGTGTCTCTTGCACCCCACCCCAATTTCTGATTATTTGCTTTATTGATATTACTTTTTATTGTTAAACAACAGAGAGAAATTACTTCAGGAGAGTTCTACATTCTGGAACACTGCTAAAAAATCAGAATTGTTAGTAAAAACAAAAGAATGTATTATACTTTTGTGTTATAGTGGAAAGATCCTAGATAATGGATAGGTGTAAGGATCCCCTCTGGAATCAGTCCTGACTCCCTGAACATCCTGCCAGAGAAGGGGACTCCTCATCCGAAGAAAAGCCGTTCCCCAGCAGTGCCATGGAGAATCATTCCACTCTTGCAAGGCCCAACATCCCTGACGAATCTCAGGGACCCATTGTTCACTCCATGGAGTTCATAGAGTCAGAACCAGGTCCAGAGGCGCAGACACTTATGGATACCTCAGCTCCTTCCAGAACACTCAAGGACCCTGGCTTTGCTCCGGAGGAAGACACACAGACTCAAACCCCCTCCCTGCCTAGGGAGGCTCCCTAACTCCCTAACAAAGCCTCCACCAACTGCCCCACCCACCTCAAGGGAGGCCTCACTCAGTCCTCCAACCTGCAGGCGCCAGCACAATTGGGAAGCCCTGCAGGCATGGCGGACGAGTGCATGTTTGGCAGCCTGGCAGTTGCCACAAGATATGTGGCAGAAAGGCCACTTGTGAGGAGGATTTCCAGCAACACATTCAGGCAGGAAAGGGTGTGGCCCTTTCCTGGCCACTTAACCCTACTGGGTACTCACAGTCTCTACTGGAAGAAACAGCTCATCTAGAGCAGCTGCTCCTTGGTCTGCTACTCTGCTCTCTAGGCGCCGTTCCTTGTATTCAGTGTTCCTAACCCTGATCTCTGACTCTTTGCTCCTGCCTAAAGCCACAGCTCTGCTCAAGTGGGTCTCTTGCTATAACTCCTGTACTGGCACACCCTGACTCCTGTGTTCCTCCTGAGACATCCTCCAGCTATTCCCAGCACTGGGCTGAGCCCCTTGATCCAGTCAAAGCCCGGTGCTTGACAATAGGTAACTTGGAGCCCTCCGAATCCCTGATTGTAGCAGGGAATCCTTATTTGCCTCCCGCAGTATCGTAACTGCATGGTTGGCATGGTTCTGAGGAAGCTCATCCCTTACACAGAAAGTGACATCTTTGTATAATGCAACATTGGTCTGCTTTCTTTCTTCCTCTCTGCTTTGACAAGTGGCTGTTGTTTCTAAGTGGCACCTATGAATTCAGAGGAAGATGTGAAGATCAACAAAAAAGCATGCTGTGGCTGATGCGGACCACATCAAGTCTCATGCTTGTCGCCAGTTTGCTTTGTAGTTGATTCCTGGTAAGGAGGACACACTAAGCAGAAATGTACATTTTATTGTCTCCATTTCTACAGCGGTCTTTTTATTTGCGGTATCCATTTCTACAGCATCAGCCTTGCTTTCCTCTTTCTCTCCAAGTATCCTGGAAAGCACAACCATGAAGGGCCACACTACAGAAAGCAGAGTGGGGCTCAACTTCTAGACTCAACAGAATAAACTGCTGGGATATAAGAAGCAAGACTTCAAAATAAGAGAACTGAAAAAAATCTAGAGGCAGTTGTCTATGGGCATTTGAAATAACACAGACCCTTGAAATAAAATACTGAACAACCTAGACAAGACTGGTGAGAGAAGGGGTCTTATTTGTATTGTACTGGACATGGCTGTGTTCATACCAAGGCAGAAGGCTGTAAAGATACGTTTCTAGAAATAAATCCCATCCTGAATCATAACATTTTAAATGGTCCTTCTGACGACACTAATACCATGACCTTTATATCCTAAAGTCATAACTTGTTATGTAAAACAAACCAGATGTTCCCAGCCCAAGAAATTCACCCAAAGTGCTGAGAAAACAGCAACTTGGTGGGCAGTTTGCTACAATCCTCAATTCCCCTTTAACCCAATGATTCTTGGAGAGGGAGGCCGTCTCTCTGCAATTCCTTTGGGGCCTGGATAGCATTTCCATTTACAGCCTAGAAGAGTTCAGTGAGTTGCGTGAACCATACTACTTGGGTTTTTCCACTAATCCAGGATGCCTGAGGCACTGTAGCAAATATTTTGATATGGTCAGTATGATATGCTTCTCTTTAAAACCAAAAATGTGTTTTTTAAAAAAAAGGTTTTACAAGCCCAGAACAAGATTTACGTACACATCCTTATTTATTAGCAACATCTCTTTGGGAGTCCAGAAATCACATGTACCTTGCAGTTGACCAAAGTTGGCTGAATAAAAAAGAAGCTTCAAAAGCTCATAGCACTTCAGGAGATAATGGAGTGCTCTAGAGCTGAAACTCTCAGAAGTGTGTGCAACAGCAGTTGATTCATGATGTTTTGCTTCCTAAAGGAGAGCACCAAATGGTGTCCCCTTCACTCCCCCTCCCCCATTTTCTCTCTCTTTTTCAATTAAAATAACTCCTTTTCCTTCCATCTTTAAAATCTCTCTTCTTTTCTACTAGGCAAGGAAGATGAAAAATGTAGTGTTCTGCCATTTCACTTACCTTCTGCTACCAGCCAGCCATGATGGGAAAGGGCTGAGTGAGCTGCCATGTCATCCCTGAAAACTAGCCTACAATCTGCCCATAAAGCTGCTGCTTCACCTTGCTTCATAGTAGGACCGGCCCTGTTGTGCCACATCAGCCTCTATGACTGGCAGCAGGGTCAGCTCCAGGACAGGTTTCAAAGGGCCATTGGAGAACTGCTTTTCATGGGTCCCCTCCAGTAGAGCCTCTTTAGGGCAGGGTGGGCAATGCCCACCCCCCAAAAAGGCCAAAAATGTCCAAAGAATCTAATAAAAATGATCCAAAAACAATAATAATTGTCAGCCATTTTGTCCTCTGTTGCCATTTTAGTTCTGACTGACTCAGTCATTGCAACTCCACACTTCCCTGCTTGTAGCTTGCCAGCCTGCAGTGTTGACATATAGTGGGTGCTGGTAGTAAAATTCCTTAAACACCTATAAGAGCACACGAAACAGTTTCAGATAACAGTGTTCATAAGGCAGGAGCCAATCCCAAGGCTTGCCTTTGTTGTCAAAAGATGGGCTGAATTCAAATAGCCCTATCAGGAAGACATCATACTGATTGACAGCTCCCTCTGCCTCTGACTAGCAATCAGTGGCCAAGGGCAGTCCTTGTTCTAGTCTTCTGAAGGAAGAGAACGACAATCACCATTTTGTTCACTCTTGCACAGTGTGCTGTGTGAGCTGCCTTGCCGAGAGAAGAGAGACCATTTCTTTTGTTTTTTTAGCCTCAGATTATGTAAGCTAAGTTTATGTAATTGTCAGCTCATGTAAGTTATGTAATTGCTAGCAGCAATGACAGTGCTGTAAGTAGCAATGTGCACTTGGGCACCTTTAAGGAACTAATTGACACAAAACAAAACATGTAGGTAGCCCCCTGCCCCTCTCCTCAGGTCTGTACCTGAAGCAATCACTTTGCCCTACCAAATGAAAGGGCCACCCCTGGTCCCCTCCTACCTGGGTGGGCCTTGAGAGTCACTCTGCAACCACCATATGAGGGTTTTGAGCAGAGAGGTGGTCTCGGAGACCAGTGGTAGATCTTTCTCTGGGTGCTGAGCACCTCCCCAACAATGCTGACCCTGATATCAGCCCTGACTGGAAAATAGTATGAAGCCTCTGTATTGGCCAGGCTGGATATAAACAGCAAAAATATCACCACGGGCTCTAGTCTGGTCGGCATTCGGCCTGCTGCACACTTCATGCCCAGACCCTAGGCCGGGCCTCAAGTCTCTGTCTCCAGCTCAAGTCCCTTGCTTCTGATCCTGCAAATAACGCTCGAAACCCTTGGTTGTAAAACACCTGTCCTCCCAGATCCGGATTCATGTATAGCTGTCTGTAGCCCTGATCCGGCCCTAATGCAAATTAATATATATATTTTAAATTGGCCAAAACGTTGCTGCAAATCAAATGCAATACTTACAATTCAAATTTGGAATGTGAGTCTTTGCAGCAGGAATTGGAGCTGGCTGTCTTGCTTTGGGTTTGCTGTTACCTCTTGGTGGTTTGGAGATGAACTATTACAGCTGTAGATAGCTGTAAACTATCAAATGCTGTCACAGGGGATAAACAGCATTGCATTTCAGTTCTTGAACAGTGGCAAATATTAAATAAAATTAACTATGAAATACTACATAACACGGCCAACACTTTTATTTTAGAAGTAAGTATAGGTCCCTTAGGTGGGGCCGGGGCCAACCTAGTTGGGGATAGAGCAGAACCTGAGACTGGTTCAGGCAGTATATCTACTGACACTTTCAAACATATGGGGGGAAACCATGAGTGCACACGCCACCCCTCCTCCTGGCATGCTGTCTTGCCACCACCTAAGTGCACAGTGGGTGGTTAATCTGAACTGTACTAAAATGTGTTGATCAAATATTATCTAGTATCTTATCTGAGCATTTAAGGGTGGTTTGCAGAAAACCCTCTCCCTCCCCACATGCTTTAGGTGGAAACTAGACAGTGCCCCCCGCCCCATGTATTCAAAGGCCCAGGGAACGTATCATCCCAATCAACCCTTGGTGGGTCAAGAATCCTGCAAGGGGCAGGTTCCTTGATCCACCAGGGGGTTATAAGCATATCGGGGGGGGAGGGGTTATAAGCATAGCCTGTAAGAATCTGATAAATAATGGGTAGTGCCTGGCAAAGGTTGGTGGGTCCAAGGGTGGCTCAAAAACAAATACATCTTTTGGCACTGGATCTGAGGTTTCCTGGCTTTTCTAATCTGGAGACTGTTTACCTGCTGGATCCCTGTTTCACAGGTTGGGTCAGTAAAAATCACAGACAGTTGGCAACTCTATCAAAACATGTCAGGGAAAGAATCCTCCTCTGGAACAGGCTGTCATGCACCAGGGTACTTGGATGGGGCAGGGACTCACCAGGAACTGTGAAGCTGGATTCAAGGCCCAGGTGGCAGCAGCAGCAGCAGCAGCATGGGTGTTCCACAGGCCAGGGCTTCAATCGGGCCACTGGTCTGGGTTTCACTGGTTCTGTGGTAAGCTTGGGGATAACCAAGAAAAGTGACCCCCACAGGATGCAGGGCAAGGCTGGCATGGACTGCAGCAGGTCTATACCCAAGCTCAGATCAGGCTGTTGTCATGGTGTTGCTGACCACACAAATGGCCTCTGCACATGCGCAGAGGCCAGATGAGTGTCGGAGCCACGGCAGCCACCATGCAGGTGAGGCACCACTACTCATGGCGGCCTGCTGGTGTTGGCAGAACTGCCGGTAATAACTTTTAAAATGTTCTTCTCACAGCCCCACCAGTGCAGCCCTCACTGGCTGCTTCTGAGCCAGTTCCTATGCTGGCTGCAAACACAAGGCTTACTCTTGAATAAACCTCCTGTGCTGTTTTACTTCTCCTCTTGAGGAGACCCTCCAGAAGGCAGGCATCTGGAAGCAAGGCAAGCACTGCTGCAGCAATTCTGTAGAGTTCCTCTAATGTGGCGGTACCTGCAGGATGGAGGGCTTGGAGGGATTTGGCCCATGGGAGGCTTCATCCTCTGGAGGTTCAATGGAGCTGCTTGGAGAAACCTAGTCCTCAGGGGTGAGGTTCATTGTGGGTTCTAAGGGTCCAGAGGCCTCTGGTGATGGGTCTAGACTAGAAGTAGACATCCTCCCGGGAGCCTTCGGGGGGGGGGCTTGGGGGTTCCTGGAACTAGCATCAAGAGGTCCTCATTGGGCCAGTCTGTCTCTAGAGGTACTGGGGTGATCACTTCATAATCTTCAGGCTGGGACTCCTCATCAGAGGATGTCTCCTCATCTCTCCACTGGGTATCCTGGGAATCTGGCCCGACCTCAGGGTGGACCTTGACACAGGCATAGTTCCCATTACTGTTCAAAATAGATGCTCTGATTGTGAATAGTGTGAGTAGTTCCCACTGCAGGTGAAACAAATTATAGTTCACATACAGGCTGATATGATGCCAAATTAGATATTTTGGAAAATGTGACAACACTGGTTTCTAGAAGAGTCTCTGACTCACTTCCTGGTCGCCTTTCTTTTTCCCAGCAGCTCTACAAAATACTGGATATTTTGGGTTTTTTCCTTTCTTTTCAATCCTGACATTTTCAACTTTCACATGCCAGAGTGGCAGCTTAATAGAGGCTGAATAAGAAGGAAACCCTTCTATAAGAGGAAGGGGAGATATCTGACGAACATAGTTTCCTAGTTTACTCAGTGCAGTGTTTTGGAATCATACTTCTGCCAACATTTTAATGGTAATTAGTTGTACTCTTAAAGAGCTGCTAATATGGCTAGATGCCTCCTGGCCTTGCTGGAGTAAGACGTGACCTTGACCTTATGTTCTAGACTGAGAGCAATAGAGCCATGTTTATATTTTTCTGTTAAATTGAAAGAGAAACATTACCAGTAACAATGGCTTCTTCCCCAGAATGAGAACTTGAGTCTTGATGCCTCTTTTTAGACTATCTCCAAGGAGGACCCTGCTCCCTGTCCTCTTGATACAGGAAGAAAAGACACCCATAGCACAGAGCAGGGTCTTTTTGCCTGTCACCCTGAAATTGTGGAACGCTCTGTGGAAGCCAGGAGTCGAAATTGACTTGATGGCACACTTTACCTTTACCTCCTTGTACCTCACTCCTGGCTTTTAGAAAGCAATGAGCCCCTGGTGGCGCAGTGGTAAAACTGCCGCCCTGTAACCAGGTTACAAGTTCGATCCTGACCAGGGGCTCAAGGTTGACTCAGCCTTCCATCCTTCCGAGGTCGGTAAAATGAGTACCCAGAATGTTGGGGGGCAATATGCTAAATCATTGTAAACCGCTTAGAGAGCTTCCAGCTATAGAGCGGTATATAAATGTAAGTGCTATTGCTATTGCTATTGCTAATGTAAGCCCCACGTATTCCACAAGGGCTTGGGGATGGTAATGTGCATTTGGGGACATGGTAAGGCAAGGCAGAGTGGGAAGCAAGGCAATGGCAAATAGCACTCTGCATACAAGAAGAACAGAGCCCTCTTCAGGCATTACTCTTCCTATATTTGTTGAATCAGGGGTACTGTTAGGCATGAACCTGGGGGCCTAGGTCTGTGTGCCCACTCTCCTAGAGGCCCCATGATTTCCCCCAAGGGAGATGAGCATCCCTTTTATATGTCCTGGAGCTCTGAAATTTGGCACAGATGTAGGACAGGTTATCAGGACTTTGTGTATTGATTTTGAAGCAGTTCAGTTGATTTTTTGAATATTTTTTTTAAATTCAGAAGTCCTATAAGTGGTTTGTTTCATGGCAGAAAATTACAAACATGTCTGGAACAAAACACCCCCACCACACACACACACACACACACACACACACACACTTTGGGCCATCATTCCACCCCCATGTGGAGGAATCTGCCCATTGCCTTCGTTATAAAGGGTAAACATCACTCCTCTTTTAACCCACTTTTATATTCCCAGAATGGCTTGGACTAGAGTTCTGAAATTCGGCTCAGGTGCAGAACAGGCTGTTGGGACTCTGTGTACTGATTTTGAAGGGGATTGGCTAACCTCTTTATTTTTAATGATTTTTTTAAAAATTAAATAAAATCTTTTAAGTGGGTTGCTTTATGGCAGAAAATTACAAAAACTTATGGAACTGAAGCCCTCCCCCTTCGACCATCATTCCATCCCCATGTGAAGGAATCTGCCTTTTGCCTTCATAAAAAATGCAACATGCCTCTCCCCCACCCAACCCTTTATGATTCCAGAATGGCTGGGCTTAGAGTTCTGAAATTGGGCACACATGTAGTCCAAGATGGCAGGACTCTGTGCATTTTTATTTCAAGGAAATTGGTCAATTCTGTGATTGTTAATAAATTTTTCTCTATTGCAGTAAAGCTGCCAGAAGGGATTACCTCTCTCCATAGAGTACTTCACATCTAGTGAAAGTGGAACTAACTGTTACTTCTGAATAACTTTTTTTAAAAAACAAATGTACTATGTTCTAGTTGGTTTGTGATCCAAGAGGTCTGCATGAGAACTGTGAAGCAAGGGGCATATGTTGTGGTTTTAATTCCCCCTCACCTTACAAATGCACTATATGTCCAAGTTGGTTTTGTGTTTGAACTGTGGAGCAAGGGACATGTGTTGAGTCCCAGTTTATTTGTGAATGGTCAAGCTGTGTGAATGTGATGCTGTGTGAATGCTTACATAGTTTTGAGGGCAGGGCGGGCGGATGCACTCTGGCCCAGATCTGTGGGTTTGTGGTGAATGACCAAGAAGATGTATGGATCCTTTTGCCTCCCATCCCCATGCATTCTAGCATGTTGTGGTGAAATATGTATATATACAGAAAGGATGCTTATTTTCCATGGGGGTGGAGTGTACGCTCATTAGATTCAGGGTCCAAAATCACCTAGCTGCACCTCTGTGTTGAATGCAGAAAGAGGGAAATAGAAGTTTGATGGCTAGCCATGATTCCATACCAATGTGCCCATTGGCCACATCCCTAGGCATCCCTGCATTTGCTATTTGGCTGCATAGAGCAGCACTGAATACATGGAGAGTGAAATGCAATGTGGGTTCAGTGGCTGCCCTCTGAAGACAGGCAATAAACATGTAGAGGCCCAGAAGTGTGGTCAAGTCTATAGCCTTCTATACAGAGGATAGCTTTTCAAAGGGATGTACGTGGTATTGCAGAGCAGATTTTGCTTGTGATATAAGCTTTTGTGGGGGATGTTTCTGTTCTCTGAGCAAACTGAGGCTGGAGAAAAAGGATTTGTCAACATGTTTAAGGCAATCTTGAAAGAGTAATCAGTGTTCATGGCATTCATATTTGTTCTACCACACTCACCTATGTTAAACAGGTTTTTAAGGTTATTGCTTTTAAAAATCTAAAAAAATTGATCAGAGATAACAGTGGAACAAAATCAATGTGTCCATGCACCATGGGGAACAAAATCTCTCAAATCACTTTTAGCCCTCTTAAAAGCTGTTGTTTGTCTCTATTCTGAGATTGCAGGTTGCTGTCACTCTTAAAGCAGTACTTGAGAAAAGCCAAAAGTAATTTCTGGCCGCGAGCTGCTGCAATAGGCATGTGCACAGTACTGTTGGAAGCAATGTCAGAAGAGTATCCATGACAAGGAACACACTCTTCTAACTTGCCTAGGGAGCAAGAGGTTGCTGGTTCGAATTCCCACTGGTATGTTTCCCAGACTATAGGAAACTCCTATATCGGGCAGCAGCAAAATAGGATGATGCTCAAAGGCATCATCTCATAATGTGTGGGAGATGGCAATGGTAAACCCGTCCTGTATTCTGCCAAAGAAAACCACAGGGCTCTGCGGTCGCCAGGAGTCGACACTGACTCGACAGCACAACTTTAATTTACAGTACTGTTGGAAGCAATGATGGAAGAGTATCCCTGACAAGAAACACACTCCCCCTTTATGCCCCAGTGTCTAGAGCAGTTTTGAACTGCTTTTTACAAAATTACTTTTTAAAGCATGTGAAAAGATGAGCACTTATCCACAAATCTGCACGTGTAGCCTTCAAAGGAAAAGGAAATGTGCCCAACTCACTCAGCTCTGCCCTGCTATTCAGGAATATTTTTAAATCCCACTTGCAGCAACATTCCCCACTACTGTTACAGCTGTACAGTTCTCAAGCTATGAATGCTGGATCAGGGCTAATGCCATAGGAAATGTGAGGGGAAAGTCTCTCCTATTACTCATCAGAAATGATTGTTCGTAACTAGATGGTCTCATGTAGCCATTCTTGACTGTTATGATTTATGTGTCCCCCACCCCCAACCCAGGTAAAATAATATATGAAGTAACCATTAGAGGAAGCGGACTCTTCTTTATTGCAAGCTGTTTGCAGATCTAATGGGGCAGAGAAAGAGGGGATAAAGCGACAAAGTGTAAATTGCAGAAGCATATTAATAGTCTCACAGAACCTCAGATTGACTGACCAGGTAGTTATTTTGAGATGAGTGCCACATGCTAGGTCAAATCTAGAAATGGCAGATGATGTAAATGAACAGGATGTGTGCATGAGCTGCCTGGTTTAAAAAACGGAGAGACGGGGTAGAAGTCTCTCGGGTTGAATTATGATCAGTTTTGCCAATAACTTATATAACTTTATGGCAAGGAGGGCAAAGTTCCTTCTGTCCAATGGAAGAGATGACCTCTCCTCCCAAATTTGCATAAATGCAAAATCAACTTCTTAAAACAAGTTGTTAGATCAGCCCCAAACGTATTGAGCATATTAATTATTTGAGAAGGGCTGCATATATATTCCTTGACTAAACATCTTTGCTCTGGTGCTCCTTATTTACATCTCTGTACATGTAAAGATACAGCATTTAATCAAATAATGAAGGCTTTCTTGGCAGAGGCCATGGTCAACATGAAGAGGACAGGGAGGCAAAGTGTTGTGTCATAGTAACTGTGCCCACCGCCCCGTACCAGGCACCACGTTTAGGCACATAACCATCCCAAGCCCTCCACCCTTGACACTTCCTGTTGTTTGTCCTGAACCAATTGTCAGCCAACTGAGTTGGGTTACTCTCCAGTCTAATGAGAGTGGGAGACATTGTTATCTTTGTTCACTCTGCACATTCTGTTCCTATGACATCTTCAACTCATTTGCCATTTTTCTCCAAATTAAAAAGCTCCAATCTCCTTTTCCTTTCCTTATACAGAAGATGCTTCAATCCTTTGATCACTTAAATCATTTTTTTCTCTGTACAACAGGAATCAGCAATTGGAGGCTGTTGGCTAAATCTGACCCTTGAAAGGATGATATCAACCCCTCCATTGTCCAACCAGAAGCAAAAGAGGGTTATAGGGAGTGGCGCGGGGCAACGGAAGCGACATCAATGGGACTTGCCAATAGGACCACTATCTCTCCCCCCCCCCACCGTGGTTTTCAAAGTGGCTTTCCAGCAAAACACTTGCTGACCATGCTTCTGTGATATCCTCTCAGAGATAGTTTGCCATGTGCATTAACTTTCACCTTGCTATGCATCACATCAATATCATTTCAGCTTGCTGCTTTTGGGAATCAGGTATTATAAGAATTGCTCTAGAGGTTTGATATTTCCAAATTATGTTCAGGAGGCCTTAAGATGATAGTATACATAAGCACGTGTGCACGTGCGCACACACACACACACCTTTTCAGAAAAAAGGTACACAAAACAGTTTTCACAGAAAGAGATGCTTCCCTATCCTCAAAGTGCTCAAAATCTAAAAACAAATTAGACTGAAGAAAGATACCAGCAATAGCCACTAGAAAAATGCTGTGTTGGGTTTGGATAGGGACAGTTTCTTCCTACACTTAAATATAAGAGGGTCACCCCTTTAAAAGGTGCCTCTTTGCTCAGTTACCAGGCCAGTGGGTTCCTGTGTATAGAAAGCATGTGTGAAGCAGCCCTTAAAAACACAGTAAAGATATGCACGAATCAGAGTTTACAATTTGATTTGAGCTCAAATCGAATTGTGAAATACTCAAATCGAAACAGCGGCTATTGCTGGCTGTTTTGATGAATCAACTCAAATCGATTTGAGTGATTCAGCCATAGGGAACAATGGGGAACTCAAATCACCCCATTGTTCCCCATGGATAGGTCCTAGGAACACCAAAGTGTGCTGGGTGGTAGGGCATGATGGGTGCTGCCTACCAGTCAACCCACAAAATAAATGGGCAAGTGGGTGATTTTTAAAAAGCTAACCTTTTCTTAAAATCCCATAGGATACTATGGGGGTTTGGGGAAAAGGTTAAACTATGGGAGTTTGGGGAAAATGTTAAAAATTGCCTGCTTGCTCATTTCTTTCATGGGTTGGTAGGTAAGTAGTACTCATCTTGCCATACCACTCAACCCACTTTGGTGTCCCTAGGACCATGGGGAACAAGGGGGTGTTTTATTTTATTTCATTTCTTACATTTCTATACTGCCCCATACAAAAAAGTCCCTGGGCAAGTTTGAGTTCCCCATTGTTCCCTATGGCTGAAACAAGCAGAGTGCGCACATTTTGCAACTCTGTCTTGAAAAACACTGCAGAACAGAAGCGCACAGTCCGTCCCAACACAGAACACCACATTGTGCCAACCTGCCCAAAAATCACCAAAAAAGAATCACTGATCTAGAATCCACTGCCAGTCACAGTGTCTCTCCTGCAGTAACATCTTTGGCATAGGTTGCTCTCTCACACACAATTATGACACCAGCATTGCAACAGCTGCCACAGCAGTACCCTTAGCAGCCAGCAAGCATAGCCATAAGCTGAACTAAAACAATGAAGTGATCCTCATGATCACCTGAGGAGGCTACCCCCTCCTGCAGGGATGAAGCCCCAAAACACTTACCTCCTCACAGACGATCATGGAGGCTCCTCTGGGAGGGCGGTTTGCCTGCCCAGATGAGCAGCAACTTCACCCTGGCGCTCCTGCGCCCAGCCATGGCTTGCTCGGGCACTCTGAGGGTCTGGCGCAGGGAAGCAGCACCCACCCCCTGGAGCCCCAGTAATGCACTATGCAAGTGTGTGGTGCATTTCTTGGATCCCCCCTCCCGGTTGTGTCCACCATGGCTGCCCGCAGCCGCAGCAGATACACAATCTGTAAGCCCATTTTTTGAGCACACTCACACTTAAACCTTGGGCACTCACGCCCCAAACCTGGATTAAGCAGCAGGCTCCATAAGCGGGCTTGCCGCTGCGCTGCTGTCGGGAGCCACACAGGTCCCATTGCTGCACACAAGCAGCAGAAATCAGGCTGGGCTCCCTTAGCCCTGTTTCTGTTGCTCGTGAGAATAGCTTCAATGTCTTCAGCCTCATTTTGACTGAGTACACCTTGCAGTGTAGAATGCAGATTGCAGAGCAGACCAGAGCAGTGAATGAAGCACAAGTTAGTCTAAAGGCCAGCGACAGAGCTCATCACAACAATAACTAAGAAATATTACCGCTACATACACGTACGAGCTGCCACTGTCCATAAACAGACCAAACCA
This sequence comes from Hemicordylus capensis, assembly GCF_027244095.1. NCBI lineage: Eukaryota > Metazoa > Chordata > Lepidosauria > Squamata > Cordylidae > Hemicordylus > Hemicordylus capensis. The sequence goes on from NC_069660.1 coordinate 150,303,186, forward strand.
CAACTCAAGGAAGGAAGACAAGCACCCAAGTTCTGCCTTTGTCAATCTGAGATCCAGAAAAACCAGATAATTAGTAATACAGCAGCAATAGCACAGCATATTATATGCAGTGCTGAGAAAATAAAACCACAATATCATACCTTCCTTGAATCCTTCCTTCCTTCCTCCTCTCCTGATGTATCCTCTTCAAGGGCATACTAATACCTCTCTCTGCCTCCCCAGGTCCTTTGAAAACATTTTGAAATTTTCTCCTTTTTTGTTCCCGCTTCCTCCACCAAGCCAATGGGGACACAGTTGCCCATGACAACACTTGATTTGTAGGTTAACAAGCCAACCAAGAAGCATGGAGATCTCAAGTCAATCGGAAGCCACTGCCAGAAAACAATCAGCAAGGGGGGAAAGCCCACCAGAATGGTGCTTGAATCACTTAAATTGATTCAATCTCAAATCAGGATTGAGTCAATTTGAACTCAAATCAAGCCCTTTATTCTAAGGGCAATTTGATTCAAGTTCAAATCAATCGAATCGGCCTGATTGGAGCTCAACTCATTTCAACTCGAATCATTTTGCACATCTCTAAAACACAGCTCTGGAAAATTAAAATTGTATTTTTGCTTGGTTTGTCACAATTGGACCTGAAAGCTAAAGTATATATCTGCAAAGCGGCTGTTTCCAACTTTTTATTTTTTTAAGAGCAACCTTCACGGAATTCTTTAAACCTGTATTTTGCTTTTCCATTTCAATGAAACTTAAAACTAGGTGGATTTTGTTGTGGTTTCAGTTTTCGTTGGAAACATTTTGTACAGCTTGGCTCAGCAGCCCTGTTATCCTATCACCTAATCTCTTCCATTGGCAACTGTTACTGTATGTCACTCAGTCAGAACTGAGGCAAGTACAAGTTCCTGGCCTAGCCTGTTATGAGAGAAGGCTCAATAGTAGCAACAGGGAGAAGTGCAGCAAGTTAACTGGGTGGGAATGCGGTTCTCCTGAGGTGCCAGATCATCTTTGCAGAACGAATTGCATCAATCTCCAAACTGGTGTTTACCATTCTCCACAATTATTTATTTATAACTGCATTTTTAAATCCCTCATGTTTTTACCCTAGCTTTTGCCCAGTAGCCTCCAAGGTGGCTTACAATCAAAATATAAGCAATTAATATAAGCAGTTGAGAATAAGGGCAGAAAAACTAAATGGTATGAGGGACACATAGGGTTCCTGACCCTTCACAAGGCTTATACAAGGCATTTTAAATGAGGAATTGCCAGTGGGAAGAGAGTTCTTAACTCCCACCCCCTTAGATTCTCTCCTGAATATGCTCCCCAGCCTGGTTTCTCAAATTATCTATCTATCTATCTATCTCTCTATCTCTCTATCTCTCTATCTGTTACAATTGCTTTCCCCAGCTGGGCTTCAAGATTGGAAAAACCCTAGCAGTGAGAGGATATCACAGGGAAAACATTTCAGAGAATTGGCAAGCATGGGAAGAGTTAAGGACTTATCCTCTCTGTGCAGCAGCACCCTTTTCAAATCCCTTCCCCACCCCTGCACTGATGTTAATGCACAGATTAGGATAAATGGGTCTACTAGAATCTCATCTATTTCTACTCTGAAATTAAACCAATTAAACCAATCAATAAAACCATTTTTTTCAACACCAATTTTGCAGCATTAGAAAGCAACCATCTGCCATCTCCTTAAAGATAAAGTTGTAGCATCGAGTCGGTATCGACTCCTAGCGATCACAGAGCCATGTGGTTTTCTTTGGTAGAATACAGGAGGGGTTTATTTATTATTATTTCTTGTTTACCCAGTCAGACAGGTGTTCTTGACTGGTTTGTTTTATCCAGACATCGAGTCCTTCCCAAGGACCTGGGATTATTTATTATTATTATTTACATTTTATATCCCACTCTTCCTCCAAGGAGCCCAGAGCGGTGTACTACATACTTGAGTTTCTCCTCACAACAATCCTGTGAAGTAGGTTAGGCTGAGAGAGAAGTGACTCATCCAGGGTCACCCAGCAAGTATCATGGCTGAATGAGGATTTGAACCCGGGTCTCCCCGGTCCTAGTCCACCACTCTAACCACTATACCATGCTGGCTCCTAACCAATCAAACCAGCATCCTCTTGCTCCCCAGGCAAGTTACTTCCCCGCTGCACTATTAGGTGGCATGGCATCTTCTTACCACTTTCCAAACCCCAAACAAAATAAAAACATCTTCAAGGGCTTCCTGAAAATCCTCAAGGAAGGAGCCTTGTGGACATATACAAGGAAGTTAGTTCCAGAGGGCAGGTGCCCATGGTCAAAAAAGCTCTTCTCCGAGTGTCCATCAGCCTAGTTTGCTAAAGAGGGCCCAGAGTAGGATTTGGCTTGCAGATCTTACCTTACAGTTAAACGATATGTTTCTGGGCAAAATACAAAGTGCTGGTTATTACCTTTAAAGCCCTGAACAGCGCAGGTCCGAGTTATCTTAGAGAGCGCCTTCTTCTGCATGATCCCCACCGTGTGTTAAGCTCATCTGAGGAGGTCTGTCTCCAGTTACCACCAGTATGTCTGGTGGCAACTCAGAAGAGGGCCTTCTCTGTAGCTGCTCCTGGGCTGTGGAATGCACTCCTGGCAGAAATTCATAGTTTGAATTCATTGTTGGTCTTCAAGAGAGCCTGTTTGGCCTGGACTTCCAGGGTTTGGAACTGTTTTAATGTTTTAAATGTTTTAATTCCTAATGGTTTTATGCTGTTATTAAAGGACTGATTTGTGGGTTTTATCGTTTTTGTTGTTCACCGTCCAGAGCCATTTGGATGGGGCGGCAAATAAATAAATAAATAAATGAAATGAAATGAAATGAAATGAAATTTCTTCTTGTTATTGAAAGAAAGGTATTGGCAATTTAATTTTAACAATTTAAAATTCAAATATAATGGTCATTAATGTGCAAGTCATCATAGCATGAAACATATTTACTTACTTACTTAACATATTTCTATACCGCCCCAAACTAATGTCTCTGGGTGGTTCACCATAAAAATATAGTTGAATATTTGGAAGGAAACTATTTCTTATACCAACGTTTATGTATTATTATTACTAATAAATTCACCCCATCTTTGTCATTTTTTTGACCCTCATATAGTTAGCTAATTTGGCCATGAGAATGAAACCCCACAGGTTCTGAAGCCCTTCCTCCATACTGGGAATTAAGAACTGCAGGGCTGGCATCAGGAGTTGAAATCCTTAGGTGTACAAAGGGTCCAGTGCCAATCCCTGAGACAAATGGTGGCTGGTGTGGGCACCGCCAGGGTGGAGTAGTGGGAGGCACCTTTAATTGTGAATTAGTAGGTGCTTGCCTCCCATACTGCTGCACCTGAAAGCAATTCCCAGCATGGTGCAGCGCCCAACACCCGCTGCGGTGGAGGATCAGCTCTGCCATTCAGCTGCGAGAGGCCATTTACATGGCCAGCAAATGGCCTCCACACATGTGCGGAAACCCGCTGAGTGGTGGAGTCAATCCTCCGCTACAGTGGGTGCTGGTCAGCTTGCCGCTGCTGGGAAGAGCTTTCAGGTGCAGTGGTACGGGAGGTAAGCTCCTAAGAATTTACACTTAAAGGTGCTTCCTGTTCCCCCGTCCCCGGTAGGGGTGTGCATGAACCTGTTTGGAGGCCCTTTTATGGGCCTCCAAACAGGTTCAAACACTGGGCGGTCTGGAGGCTCGAAGGCGGGGGGGGTGTAATTTTAAGGATGGGGGAGGGTGCACTTACCCCTCCCTCCGCTTTCCTCTTGCCAGTGCTCCATTAGTAAGGGCTCCGTCAGGGTGGCAGCATACCTCTTTGCCGTTCCATTCCCTCTTTGGCCAGAAGTGGCTGGAACCACTTCTGTCCCCATAACCCTTGTGCGGTGTTGGTAAAGTAGCTTTTTCAGCTGGAAGACTTGTTCCATTGTTACTTCCTGTCTTTCATCTCCTTTGCTAAGAAAAGCCTCAACCTCACCATGTGGAGCCCTCACCCAAATAGGAGGAGACTTGTGGAGAACAATTTGCCAAGGATCCCCTGAAATCCTGAGCTAGCCTTGAAGGGCTGCCTCCAATATTTAACATAAAATATCCTAGCAGCAGTGAACTTCATTACATAATTCTTTCTTTATCATGATAAAAAATGAATCTATTAGTATATGTTAGGAGAAACAACCATGGATCTTACTGCATTGCATACCCTAAGATTTCACCCCCCACCATTAGAATTTTTATTTAGAAGGGGAAAAAGAACATGATTACATTATCATCTCTTGAACTTCCAATTTTTTTTTAGGCATGTTCTTCTGTGTGAGACAAGAGTATCCCTGCTGCATAACAATTCACAGGTGCTGTAAAAGTATGAGAAAATTAGAGGCAAGAAATATTTTATTTATTTATTTGTTTGTTTTTTACATTTCTAGACTGCCCCATCCAAAGGCTCTGGGTGGTACACAAGAAGTTTAAAAAACATAAAAAAACACCATTTAAAACACACTGCTTAAAACAATATAAAAACAATTTTAAAACAATTCAGAACCATTTAAAACCAATTAAAAGCAACTCCCCCTAAACTCCCAGGAGCCCATATCTCCACCCTATTATATGTGGATGATGCAGCAATACTCTCAAGGACCCCAACTGGCCTTAAACTAGCACTGAAGGCATTGGCCCAGTATTGCAAGGAAGATTTGCTGGAGCTTAATTACCACAAAACTAAAATCATGGCCTTTGCCAAAGGCCCCAAACCTGCTCCTGGTTTATAGATGGGCACAAGATAGAACACGTCCCTTGCTTTAAATATCTGGAGATAGTCCTGCATTCCTCTGGCTCTAGGAAGACACATGGGGAGTATGCAGAACTAAATGCACAGAGGAGCTCTTCCACTATTCTTAAGTTCCTCCAAACAAGAGGTGGCCACTTTATCCCCGCAGCATTAAAACTGTATGAAGCCAAGCCGATAGCCTAGTTACTCTACGGTGCCCAGCTCGGCCCCTTCCCCAACATTTCCATGCTGGAACATCTGCAATCAAAGTTCCAAGAGCAGTTCTTCAAGTATCAAGATGTCTATCTAACACTATCTTGTGACTAGAGACAGGCCTAATGAAAGTGGAGGCAAGGGTATGGATGACCATACTGAACTACTGGCTAAAGCTCTCACTTTCCCTGTCAGGCCTAGCTCCCCTAACACTATGTGATGACTTTCAGTCCAGTTGGAAACAGACAGCTATCCTCTCTAATAAAACGCTTGGTGTCCGTCCGTGGACGGACACCAAGCGTGCGTTCATGCCTCGACTGTTCTGAGCGTGCGCGGAGCGCACGCTCAGAACAGTACAAGGGAGACACGACCGCCAGCACCCGGCGGCCATCTTGGGCGACCAGAAGTGGCCGCCCGAAGAAGCCGGATAAGCGGCGGCGGGGGACACTGGCCGAGGCGGCGGCAAAGCTGCCGCCTCGGCCAGAGGACGCGGCGCGGCCAAGGCGGTGGCGGAGCCATGGCCACGCCGCCGAAGCCGGGCGGGGGGAGGAGGCGGCGGGGGAAGCCGGCCGAGGTGGCGGCCGAGCCGCCGCCAAGGCCTGGCGGCGCCGCCGCAGCCGGGCGGCTTGGGGCCCTTGCCTGGCCGGGGAGACCGGCCGCAGCATAGAGGCTGGCGGCGGCGCCGCCACAGCCGATATCCACCTTCCCGCCCTCCCAGCTGCCCGACTTACCCTTCCCCGCACCCCCCCAAAGGAATAAGGGCCTCCGCGGCCGCCGGAACTGCCCTCCCGCCCTCCCAGCTGCCCGAGCCCTACTCACCCGAGTCAGCCCGCAAGAGCCGGGCGAAGTGCAAGCATGTTTTCAAAAGGTCCAGAGAGGAGCTCGCAAACAGAGCTCCTCTCTGTGCTAAGTCTCTTCCCGAACTCGGAAGTCGGGAAGAGATTTAGCAGAGAGAGGAGCTCTGTTTGTGAGCTCCTCTCTGGACCTTTTGAAAACATGCTTGCACTTCGCCCGGCTCTTGCGGGCTGACTCGGGTGAGTAGGGCTCGGGCAGCTGGGAGGGCGGGAGGGCAGTTCCGGCGGCCGCGGAGGCCCTTATTCCTTTGGGGGGGGTGTGGGGAAGGGTAAGTCGGGCAGCTGGGAGGGCGGTTATCGGCCCCTTCCCTTCCTAGCGCCCGTTATTCAACGGGCTAAAATTTACTTGTGAATAAAATAAAGTCCCTGGGCCTATCCCCACTTCACTTAGTTAACTTGGGGTACAACCTGGCCAAGGCACTCATCAAAGAAAGTATTACGGATATAGAGTGCCAATCTGACATAGGCAAGGCCCCTGACTTCCCTGTAAGTGAAGGACTCAGGTATGTCATCGCCCCCTTGCCATACCTAACGCAATTGGAGGTCCCAAAGCATAGGAGGGCCGTTACACTGGCGCGCTGCCATGTGCTTCCCTCAGCCATACTTGAAGGTCGCTATAGGAAGATCTCAATCTCAGAGCGCAAGTGCCCCTGCGGCTCAGGGCAGGTAGAAACAGCAGGAAATGTTCTTTTGCAGTGCCTGTTCTACAGGGACATCCGTGCCTCTCTCATCTTACCACTATTACATGGCTATCCTGGGCGAACGGACCAGTTTTACACCTCTTTGCTGCTCTCCGATAGCCACCTAGAGTGTCGCCAGGTTCTGTGCGGCAGTGATTAATATCCAGCGGATGATGATCACGCGTGCCCAGAGCCCACCTCTATGAAAGTGGTGCCTTAGTGTGGCAACCCAACAACCTATAGACCCGCAACTTCCTGGCTACTATTTTACTGGCTTACAATTTTGTGTATATTATATGATATCCTTTTAACACATATTTGCTCTTATTATTTTAAATGACGACTCATGATTTTATATGTTTTAAATCTTTTAAAACCTTTTCTTACTTTATAAGCATGCAATGTGATCTAGGGTACTGCTACATGGTTTATTCCTATGCTTCTTATTGCAGCCGTAGTTAAATCAGAATGTAGCTCAGAGTCTACTATGCCTCTTAGAGCCATAGCTAGCTTTTTAGTGCAGTCACATGCCTATTTTTTATATTTTAAATCATTTTATGTTAATAATGTATTTTAGCGTCTTTTATATTACTTTATTAAATTTACGGTCATGGACCAAGACAATTTTATATTTCTTATGATAGTCTTAGAGTGTAAAATCTATTGCTACTTAGGTTTTAAAATGTACTTTATGCTGGTCTGTGACCTTAATAAAGATTGATTGATACTTAAAAACAATTTAAAAACCTTGGAAGGCCAGGCCAAACAAGTACGTTTTTAAGGTGTTCTTAAAGGCCAACAAGAAGCCTAAATTACAGATATCTGCCATAATTTATGTAATGCACATAAATAAAACGGTGAAGGAATTTTTTTGTTTGCTAATTATATTTGTACACCACCCCCCAACTTCCATTTCTGGGTGGTTTACAGAAACATAAAACAAATTAAAACAGAAACTGAAACCTTAAAACAACTTCAAACAACAAGTCTAATTAAAAAGCTTGGTTGAACAAATGTGTCTTTAGAGACTCATAAACAGTTGTCAGAGATGGGGAGGCTCTTATTTCAGCAGTAAGCACACTCCAAAGTACCGGGGTGGCAACAGAAAAGGCCCGCCCCTGGGTAACCACCAGAGGAGCTGGTGGCAACTGCAGATGGATCTCTCCAAATGTTCTCAATGGGTGATGGGCTGCTTCATTCTGAAGAAGACGCTCTCTAAGCTGTTTAGAGAATTAACCTTTGGGAGTAATAGGACTCAAAAGTGTCTACCTTTGACTAGATAATTCCCACAGTTTGCTACAAAAGGTGATGCTGCTGCTTACAGAGCACCAAATTTGTAAGATCCATGGTTTCATCCCAGGCATTTCCAGTTAGAGGATCTTATATAGCAGGGAGTTATTCGCACATGGCTTCATGCCTCAGGATAAATGTTGAGTGAAGCCACTTCAAATTACTCTTGCAGCATTGAGGGAAGCAGCCCCTCCCCTCTTCTCTCTGGTTTTGTTTTGATGCAAGTTCACATAGTGTCTTCCTTCTAGTCAATGTAGGTGGGGGGAGAGATTACTAAAGAGCTACATCTGCATTTGTAAAGAGAGTATCCTTATCATCATGCTAATGATTCTATGTGCTTCTCCCTATTTGCTTAAAACCAGCATTTTAAAAACCCAGAAACTACCTCGAGATAAGCTAGAATTCGCAAGACAAAGCCCGACTTGTGTGTGGAGTGAGTCCAAGGATCTCAAAGGGACTTCGGAGTAAGTTTGGCTGGTGTGTGAATGCACACACTCTCTCCCGAAGGAGATTTGGGGTAGAAGCCCTGTCTGTAAAGCCTCCAGTTGAAGTAAAGTATATTTAACAGTACTGTGGAAACTGAAAGGTTATAAGCTGTAGGAAGGGCTTATACCGGCAGAGGTGTATAAGAAGAAGAACCTCCCTGTTGGTTAGTGTGTGTGATCTACAAGATGGCTGATGGTATCAGAAGCTCCTGATGTTGTATGTGTTGATCCTTCAGAAGCCAGCGGGGTGTAGTGGTTAGAGTGCTGGACTAGGACCGGGGAGACCCGAGTTCAAATCCCCATTCAGCCATGAAACTAGCTGGGTGACTCTGGGCCAGTCACTTCTCTCTCAGCCTAACCTACTTCACAGGGTTGTTGTGAGGAGAAACTTGAGTATGTAGTACACTGCTCTGGACTCCTTGGAGGAAGAGCAGGATATAAATGTAATAATAATAATAATATGTTAAATATGAGCCCCTGGTGGCGCAGTGGTAAAACTGCCGCCCTGTAACCAGAAGGTTACAAGTTCAATCCTGACTAGGGGCTCAAGGTTGACTCAGCCTTCCATCCTTCTGAGGTCGATAAAATGAGTACCCAGAATGTTGGGGGCAATATCCTAAATCATTGTAAACCGCTTAGAGAGCTCCGGCTATAGAGCGGTATATAAATGTAAGTGCTATTGCTATTGCTATTAAATAAACTCTGTTAACTTCATATCTGAAGATATGAAGGAACATGTAGTACAGTTACAACCTAAGGCTGTGAAAGAGCTCTTCCTGGGGCCTTGGAGAGATAATGCCCATCAGAGTAGACAATATTGGACTAGAAGGACCATTGCCCTGACGAAGCATAAGGCATTTTTGTATACGTTACATACAGCTGAAAAAAATCTGCAGCATACAGAGTGTCACTTTCATTTTTGTTATACAGATATTATTCAGTTCTTCCAAAGCAAATACCACCACCAATTATTCTGACTTGATCATTCAGTCAACTCTAGTGATGACTTCTAATGCTTTTGGAGGTCTTTTCAATCTATCCAGTTGATGTGGTGAGAGAAATAGAGACTACCAGTCTTCCATTCTTGATTCATCCAGCCGCCTTCCCCCCCAAGATTCAATCAAAGCCACAGATTACTTACATATTCCCTTCAGGACACAGAAAATGCCATTGTATATCATAAGACAAAACGCATCACATTAAGATTCACATAGCCAAATATAAAATACAACCCTCTCCGCACGTAACAGAATCCAGCAAGAAAATGACACTGCAGAAAAACCAAGGGCAAGTATGCTATTATGTAAAACTAGCTAAAGGCTTGTCAGATTGCACAGGCAGAGGAAGGGAAGGGAGAGGGACAGGGAGCATGCATGTAACCACACACAGAGCATGAGTGATAGCAGCAACCCTCTCTTGTGGGGGGGGCTCTTCCATGAGGCAGGGAGAGGTAGTTGCCAGACATAGGTACAGGGAGGGATGCAGGGGCAGCAATTGCTGGGCCCCCACCACCATGAGTAGCACCCCACTATCCACTGCCACCCCCCCCCCCTACTGGGTCACCCATCCAGTGGGGAGCACCTCTTATTTCCCCCACAACTTTCTTCTGCATGTGCCCATCTTTGTCAGACTTAGTTCCCGTGCAGTCAAGTAGGGACGTGCCCAAAGTGCCATTCAAAGTGCAGTTTGAGCACTTTGAGGGAAATTAAAAAGGGGACTTTTCATTTTCCTTACCTGGTCTTGGCTGTCCCTTCCAGCTTCCTGCTGAGACGGTGCATGTGCCGCCAGCACACACATGGCATCTGCGCAGGCGCAGGTGCCATTTGCATGGTCAGCAAGCTGCTCCTGACCATGCAAATGGTGCCCGCGCCTGTGTGGATGCCATGTGCGTGCTGGCGGCACGTGGGCCTTTTGGGGTCATGTGCCCACCCCAGTAGGAAGCTGGAAGGAGCGGCAGGGAGCAGGTAAGCACGTGCTCTCCGCTTTCTTACAGTTCCCTTTTTAATTTCCCTCAGAGTGCTCGAACCATGCTTTGGGCACATCCCTACAGTCACGGGCAGAGCAAAGGCAAGACTGCAATAAGCATGACTTATTGCTTAGGCAGAGAAGCCTTTATAGGAGGCAGAGTGCATCAGTTGACCTGCTCGGGCCTAGTGCTGCAAGGAATCTTCCTTGGCTAGGTTGGCTGGTTTCTCTATAGTTTTCCCCTTGCCACTTTGGGGGCAATTTTCAACACAAAAACTGCACAGGGGAAAACGGTTAAAGCCCATTCACTGCATGCCACAGTTCCCAGTCCCCTATGCAGATTTTGTATGTGAAAGGACTCGGGGCGTAGCTGGGGAAAGGGGGCCTAGGTTAGCCCCTCTCCCCGGCTGCCCCTCAGAGTGAGGGAGATAATGAAGAAAATAGGGAGGGGTGGAACTGGGACGGCCTCTGGAACTTGGGGGCTCGGGTTCTTTGAACCCATCCACTCAGTTATAGCTATGCCCCTGAAAGGACTGCATCTGTTCCTCTTCTCTGTTACGCCCATCCGTCAGTGATGGATTTAACACCACATGTAGTTTGACCCTAATATTAAGGCCTCTTCTGGGTTTGATTCCTGACATGCCTTTGCTGGACTGGTACTCAGTAAAGACATTTATTATGTTAGGGAAGTGTGTGTGGAATTCCTACCTACACCTACCTACACTATAAGACGCCTGCTAGTTTGTTTTAAACAGTGCATTATTAGAACTTCAGTAAAGGCTGAAGGCTAAAAACAGTTTCATGAAATTATTAAGTCAGCCTGGACATTCTAATTCCTTCTTTGCTAAGCCCAGTTACCTCTTTTTCATGACATATCTTGAATGAGATGCCTCAGCTAAAGTCAGAATTTTCATCTTAACTATAACCCAGTAGCCAAAACTATAGATCAGATAAATACTGTTGCATTATTTTAGCAATTTCATGCAATTGCCATTCTTATCCCATTCCATAATAACATGCTGTAAATGAAGAAAATTAAAGACTCACTCCGTTTCTGCCTTCCCACCTGGATTTTATTTCAGAGGCAAGCTGCTGCTTATTAAAACCCTGTGAAGTCAGAACCCTTCAAATGGAAATCGTTTAGAGGACGGATGGCACATTTGTGGCTTCTTAAGCCCATTGCAAATACTTAACGCAGTTGAATTCTCTTGTCAGACGGTTAGTCATGTTTTCCCTTTGCAATGTAGCGAAATGTCCTCTGTCATATTTTTCTCCTTTAGAAGCTGACTTTTATGAGACATTAAACAACCCACTACTTGTATTATGCCTCTTCCATGCCCTGCCCCCAGCAGCACGAGCAAGAAATGCAAGTCACAGTGTAGCTTTGGAGTGGGCCCAATTCTCAGCAGCTCCCTATGGGACAAAATAAATGGACTGCATTTGGTAAAACTGTTGGAGAAGGTACAAAACCGGCTCCTTGCAAGAAATGGAGATCACCAGGACCAGTTTAGAACTCAGTGGTGATAACACTTTACTTTCTTTAACAAAAGGGAAGGTTAGCCATTAGAACATAAGAGCAGCCCTGCTGGATCACGCCCAGCCTATCTAGTCCAGCATCCTGTTTCACACAGTAGCCCACCAGATGCCTCTGGGGAGCCCACAGGCAAGAGATATGTGCAAGCCCTCACTCCTGCTGTTGCTCCCCTGCAATTGGTATTGAGAGGCATCGTGCCTCTGAGCCTGGAGGTGGCCCACAGCCACCAGACTAGTCGCCATTGATAGATCTGTCCTGCATGAATTTGTCTAAGCCCCTTTTAAAGCCATCCAAGTTAGTGGCCATCACCACATCCCATGGCAAATAATTCCATAGCTTGATTATGCGCTGTGTGAAAAAGTGCTTCCTCTTGTCGGTCCTATATTTCCTGACCTTCAGTTTCATGGGGTAATCCCTGGTTCTAGTGTTGTGAGAGAGAGAGAAAATTTTTTCTATGTCCACTCTCTCCACTCCATGAAAGATCTTATAGACCTCTATCATGTCTCCCCTTAGTCACCTCCTTTCTAAAGTAAAGAGCCCCAGATGCTGTAGCCTAGTCTCATAAGGAAGGTGCTCCAGGCCCCTGATCATCTTGTTTGCCCTCTTCTGCACCTTTTCCAGTTCTAAGATATCCTTCTTGAGATACAGTGACCAGAACAGTGCGCAGTACTCCAAATGTGGCCACAGCATAGATTTGTATAAGTGCAAATTTTTAGCATTTTTATTTTCAATCCCCTTCCTAATGATCCCTAGCATGGAATTGGCCTTTTTCACAGCTGCCACGCGCTGAGTTGACACTTTCAGTGAGCTGTCCACCACGACCCCAAGATCTCTCTCCTGGTCAGTCACCGACAGCTCAGATCCCATCAGCATATATGTGAAGTTGGAGTTTATTGCCCCAACATACATCATTTTACACTTGCTTACATTGAACCGCATTTGCCATTTTGTCACCCACTTCCCCAGTTTGGAGATATCTTTTTGCAGCTCCACAAAATCTCTTATGGATTTCACTCTCCTAAATAGTTTAATGTCATCTGCAAATCTGTCCACTTTGCTGCTTACCCCAACTTCTAGATCATTTATTAACAAGTTAGAGCACTGATCCCAATACAGTTCCTGGGGGACACCACTTCTTTCTTCCCTCCATTGTGAAAATTGTCAATTTATTCTTATTCCTACCCCCTGTTTCTTCTCCTTCAACCAGTTCCTAAATTGCACACAAACCTGTCCCTTTATCTCATAAGTGCTAAGTTTTCTCAAGAGCCTTTGGTGGGGCACTTTGTCAAAAGCTTTTTGGAAGTCCAAGTATACTATGTCAACCGGATCACCTTTACCCACATGCCTGTTGACACTCTCAATACTCCAAAAGGTTAGTGAGGCAAGACTTGCCCTTGCAGAAGCCATGCTGGTTCTCCTTCAGCAAGGCATTTTCTTCTATGTGTTTAACATTTTTGTCCTTAAGTATGCTTTCCATCACTTTATCAAGCACAGACGTTAAGCTAATCAGCCTGTAGTTTCCCAGATTCCCGCTGGACCCCTTTTTGAAAATCGGAGTCACATTAGCTACTTTCCAGTCGGTTTTCTGGTACAGAGCCTGATTGTAGGGCCAAGTTACATGATTTTGCTAGGAGACCATCAATTTCACATTTGAGTTCCTTCAGAACTCTTGGGTGGATGCCATTTCACCCTTTCAGTTTGTTAATTTTTAGTTTTTAAAGACAGTTTAGAACATCCTCTCTCATCACCTCAAATTGGCCAGCCTTCCAGTAAAGTTCCAATTTCAGGCAAGAAGAAGAAGTTTTCTTCTAGTTTCAGAAACCCTCTGCTGAATGGCAGATTCTAGAAGGAAGGAAGGAATTCTTCCTTCTTGCATTTGTCTTTGCAAACAAACGCTCCACATACAGAGGGGCTGGAGTGTGGATACATAGTGTTTCAGCATGCGGGACATGCTTGCTGGTGCACTCCTGTTCCCACCCTATTTTTGGGTTCAGAATAAACACCTGAACAGACCTACAGTCTATAGGCTGGTTCTCACAACCAGCAATAGGGTAGGATAAACATCCTGCCCAAGTTCAGGAGCTGTCCACACTCCTGTTTTTGACTATGTGTTTGTATAAAGTAAGGTAGGAGGCAATGGAAGTGATTGTCTGTGAGATTTGTGATGGTTAGGAGGGCTCCATCCTACCCATCATCTGTACCCAGCTGTTTAATAAGAAGAATAGTCCTCCTACCCAGCGGGACCCTCACAGATAATCACTTCCCCTACTTCCTACCTTGCTTTTTACAAGCACACAATCACAAAATAGGAGCACAAACAGCTCCTGAACTTGGATAGGAAGCTCGGCCTACCCAAACAGCAATTGTGTGAACTAGCCTTGTCTCTATTCTAGAGGAGGGCCTTGGCTGGCGGCTTGCTGTTCTAAAAGTTGCTTTTACTGTTCTAACACTGCCTCTGATTGGCTCCAGCAAATTTCACAAGATTTGGACACCCCATTGATACCAGTCTGTATAGACAGCCTCAAGAATGATCCACAATTTAGTCTAATTTTTCCCCTCAGGGTGATGGGCCTGCCGGCCAGGCAAGAAATCCTGTGCCCCATTTTCCTCGCTGCACATTTAGAAACAATGTGCAGCGAAAGAAAGGCCAAAGAAACAATAGCCCTATTCAGACATTATGTAATTGCATTCAGCTATCTGTACAATCATACATATTTTTATATAAATGACTGTATTCGTCAAAAAAGTGAACTTAGGTAAAAGTCCCTCAAATGCCTGCCACAATTGAGAAGTATACCGCTTTACTTGTGTTCAACATAATGCATGGATAACTGTACCTGTGTAGGATCTGTATGTGTGTACACTATACACAGATTTTACTAGTATTGAATATAATGTGTGAAGAAGGCTAATATGTGATCCAAGAGTTGTGCTTCAGGGCAGGGCTGTCCTTAGGGCAGGCCTGCACAACATAAGGCCCAGGGGCAGGATTTGGCCCACAGGGACTATATTACTGGCCCCCAGGTATCCCGCAGCAACACAGGAGCTGGCAACTGCCTTATAGAGCCATCCTGTGCATGCTTTATCAGAAATATGCTCCATGGTGTGCCCAGTGAGGCTTACTCCCATGTAAGCATGCCTAGGATTGCAGCCTGAAACTAGCAACAACAATTTAGGGAGAGGATAGGATTTGGCATTTGTTTGGGGCTGGCATGCACTCCAGGGGCCCCACTGATTGAGCAGGGACAAGACCTTTTCTCTGGCCATTATCCTTGGTTGAAACTTTGGGTCCATTGACAGGGGGAATAGATCCACAAGTAACTAATAATATTTTTAATTTTAATGTAATAATGTGCTAAATATTTACTTCGGCCCCTGTACACCAAGTTGTGGGTTTGCCCTGGGGCTTGCACCCTGACAGGGCTCTCTAAGGACAGCCCTGCTTCAGGGTCTCTTGCACTGCCACTGGAAACGGCATCCCCGCAGTGTTACAAAAGTTCCTAGAATGTACTTTTGGGGTTCTGCTGAGGCAGCCATGTTCAGAGGCAAAATGGCTCAGGCCAGCCCCTGTCCTTGCTCGGCTGTAGTGTGCAGTTGTAGACCCCCAAACAGATGTAGGAAGTGGGAGACACAAGTGCCAGGCATTCGGTGCCATCATGGCCTCAGCAAGGCTGTCCTGGGTACAGATGGCACGAAAGCATTCAGAAGCAGGCAGAGGCATGTACTGTAAGTGGCTAACCAGACAGGAAACGGAGTCTCTTCCTTAGGTGGCCTGTTGCTCAGACTGGAGAGGTGTACACAGGGAGAGATTGAGGAAATTTTTGTTCCCCCCACCTCCACCACCACTTGACTTGCTAGCTAGAAGGATCCTGCTCAGTTTTCTGCTTGCTGGCTCTATGGATCTGCATCCCCCTGCCCCAGTTCTGCTTGTATACTGGGTAAGCAAGGCCAGCTCCAGGTTTCAGGGGGCCATTGGCAAGCTGCCTTCCATGGGCCTCCACTTACCTGGGTAGATCCCAAGAATCACTCCACCACCACCCCACAAAGGCTATGGGCAAAGTCCACAAAGGTGGGCTTAAGGACCAGGAGTGGAAGGGCGTCACAGCCCTGGCAGATGCTCAGCTATGCCAGCCTCTGGCACCAGCTCTATAAGGCTGTAATCTTATGCACACTTATTTGAGAACAAGTCCTTACTGAACTTACTTCTGATCAAATGTGTTTGTGACCAGGCAGAAAGATGCTGGTGTCTGATTTTCAAGACCCCTGGTTTGAGTCCTGGATCATCCATAACTTTCCCCATTTCATATCCTTCTGCCTGGTTTACAGGCATCCACAAAAGAAGATATCTTAAGCATATATATCTGATATACATTGATCGGATATACACCATCATGTCCTCTGTAAACACTCAGAACTGAAGCAGCTTTATTAGGCAATCTCAGTTTGTATGTATAATACATGTTTCTTGCTTAGTACTGGCAGAATGCCCATGAACAAGTGGGTGGGATATTTAAAAGACCAGTATGTTGCAGAAAAGTGTGTGCGTGTGTGTACACTTATGTACAAGTAATGCATCACACACTCCACCTCTTGTGGGATCCTTTTCCACAGAGACTCAGAAACTCAGAGCCACAGTGCCCCAATTACATGACATGTTACTTTCCCCCTTAGGAATGAGGATAAGGGGACAGGTTCATGCATGGGTCGGAAGCTGGTTGAAGGACAGGAAACAGAGGGGAAGAATAAATTGACAGTTTTCACAATAGTGGGAAGTAGGAAGTGGAGTCCCCCAGGAATCTGTACTGGGGCCAGTGCTCTTTAACTTTAGTTCATAAATGATCTTGAAGTTGGGGGAAGCAGCAAAATTGCCAAATTTGCAAATTCTCTGCCGTGGGTTATGTGGTGATGGCCACTAGCTTCGATGACTTTGAAAGGGGCTTAGACAGGTCTATCAATGGCTACCAGTCTGATGGCTATAGGCCACCTCCAGCCTCAGAGGTAGCCTATGTGCCTCTTGCTGTTGCAGGGGAGCAATTGAGCAAAAGAGAGGGCATGCCCTTATCTCTTGCCTGTGGGCTTCTCAAGGGCATCTGGTGAGCCACTGTGTGAAACAGGATGCTGAACAGGATGGGCCTGGGTCTGATCCAGCAGCGCTGTTCTTACGTAAGTGTCATCAAAGTGAAATTGGAAGTAAAAGTGTAGGTAATTAGAGTATACGTTCAAAATAGGACTAATATAGGAATCTAGAAACTATACTAATTACATAAAGTGAAAGTGAAAGTGGGCACATTAAATGTCAATTTTCATTCTTTTTAAACTACAAGCTAAAATGGGGCTCACCTTAAATCTCATTGTAAACTGAAGGTTTTTAGATTTTTAAATTTCCTAGTTTGTGAAGAAAGACCTTAGCAAGTGAGATAGTAAGGCTTAGCAAACAGAACAGGGTTCTGAGCTCTTAGAGGCCCTATTCAGGCATTATAGAATCTGAGAATACTGATTATGGGAAGAATTTATCCAGATTCTTTGTTTGGATAAACAAAGTTTGTCTCTGCTTTGTCTCTGCAAACAAACACTACTACTGTGGTCAGAAGGGGGCAGGGTTTCAGAGTGCATCAGTGCAGGGGTGGGGCTTCCAAGCATGCTCTCAGGGGATGTTGTACATGACTAAAGTGTCCCTAAATGCTATAATGCCTGAACAGGGTTAGAACATACAGTGCTATCAATCAATGTATATCACAGCCAATAAGGTCAAGGCAGAGCACAGAACATTATGCAAGATGGACAGAGAATGCTTTAATCAATGTGTGTGCCTATCAGTCAGGTCAGGACAGAGGGATCCAACATCTTTATTGTGCACATCTTTATTGTGCTTGTCACATGACAAGCCTCAAATAAGCGTATTGCTTCTGCACTGCAATATTTGCAAGTAAATAAATAGGTAGTTACTTGGGAACTTCAAAGCTTTATCAAAGTAAAACCATGAAAGTGATTTGTTTATAAAGCACCAAAGCATGTGACCTGTGTGACACTGGACCTTTTCAATGTAAAGAGGAATTGTAAAAATAAAAAGATATGCATAATCTGAATGCAATGTGTGGTTACTTACATAGTGAAATGTTTAAACTGCTATATCTCTGGCATTTTCCAACCAATTTTGATTAACTATGGGGAGAGAATAGAGCTTCTTGCATAGTGGACAGGTGCAAAATTGCAAAGAAATGAGATGAGAAGTGTAGATATTATGACCACTAGAATGTGACAAAGCTCTCCTGGAGAGGAGACCTGGTCTTGGAGAGGAGAGCTGGTCTTGTGGTAGCAAGCATGACTTGTCCCCATAGCTAAGCAGGGTCCGCCCTGGTTGCATATGAATGGGAGACTTGATGTGTGAGCACTGCAAGATATTCCCCTCAGGGGATGAAGCCGCTCTGGGAAGAGCAGAAGGTTTCAAGTTCCCTCCCTGGCTTCTCCAAGATAGGGCTGAGAGAGATTCCTGTCTGTAACCCTGGAGAAGCCGCTGCCAGTCTGTGAAGACAATACTGAGCTAGATAGACCAGTGGTCTGACTCAGTATATGGCAGTTTCCTATGTTCCTACAAACCTGACCCAAAAATGAATGAGAAAACAGCCAGTTGTTCTTCCTCACATTAAATACAGAGGCACTACTGTATCTTTATCATACATACATGCCATAATGCCAGAAATATAAGGAGTTAAAGCAAAGGGTATTTGTAAAAGCTAACTAAAAAAAAAAAGATTTTAAAAAGAAACAAAAAGGACACCCATCAATCCTCCATTTCTTCAAAACAGACACGTTTTGAAAAAATGTCTTCCCCATGAAGGGAGCTCCATGTTACAAGTATGCACCAGGCCCAGAGAAACAATGCCTGGATATGTCTTTAACAGTCCTGCAAATATTTCTGTTCCAAGGAACCTCTTGTACTTCATATATGGTAAAGTAGATAATTTGTTTATAATTTAAAAAGTCTTTTATCAAGAATGTCAATAGCTGCACAGCTTGGCGTAGCTGTTCTTGTTTATATTCAGTATAGCCTAAAGCTTTAAAGCTGTGACCCTTTGAGATGACCTCGATAATTCAATTACAGCATTTGCCACTTGTGAACAATTTGGGTAAGTGTTGCAGTGGAGAAAATCAGCACAGTATGGATGGTTGAATATCTTGTAAACATGCTTTGTTGGTGCTAGCAAACCAATGTTTCTTGCCAACTGGAACACAGGGTGTTTATCTCTAATTCCTGGTTGTTTAAACATAATGAGTGGGGGTTCTAGTGAGAGAATCATATTGCTGGATACAAGCCCACAAGTCCTCAGTTTTGAATGCCTGACCTAAGAACATTTATGTAGAACTAAGGTCCCTTCTGACGTTCTATCTTCACTTCCTTCCTGAATCACAGAGGCTGTGTTAGAAGCTCTGGGTCATGTTGGAGGAGTCTACAAATTGGCTCTTTCCCCAGCCTGCTTTGCCACATCCAGGATAGACACAATTGTATGTGCGTGGATGTGGTTTAAATTCACATTCTCTGCCCTGAAAACACATGCCTTGGAATTCAGCAAATGTGTGTTTAAGCCGCTTTCAACATATTTTAGAACATCTATCCGGGAGGACTCTAGCATGGGGAAAGAGCCATAGTAAACTCCTCCCATATGGCCTGAGCAGCACAGGAAGTATCCATGTTGTGACAGCATCTCCTAAAATGTAAGAAGGGGCCCCGAGGTGATAAGAACATAGGAAGCTGCCATATACTGAGTCAGACCATTGGTCTATCAAGCTCAGTACTGTCTTCACAGACCGGCAGCAGCTCCTCCAAGGTTGCAGGCAGGAATCTCGCTCAGCCTTATCTTGGAGAAGTCAGAGAGAGAACGTGAAACCTTCTGTTCTTCCCAGAGCGGCTCCATCCCGAGAGGAATATCTTACAGTGCTCACACTTCTAGTCTCCCATTCATATGCAACCAGGGTGGACCCTGCTTAGTTAAGGTGACAAGTCATGCTTGCTACCACAAGACCAGCTCTCCATAGAATGCTGAACTGTGCACTTCAAATCAATTCAGGGAGGATCATATTTTTAATTCTCCTTCATGTAAAAAACTTCATGCCAGTAGTAAACTAGCACATCAGGGAGAAGGCTATGCTAAATCCTTTCCTCTAATATGCTAGATGTTTTTTTACATGAAATGAGTTGGTGTTTTTAGGTGGGGAAACATTCAAAAATACCCTGCAATCTGAACTGGTTCAGTCCAGAATTCTATCACCTCTGTCTGCATAATGTGTAGTTAAACTCTGTGGCAGGATACCAAAAGATTAACATCTCAAAGACATGCTTTCTCAGACTTATTAATGAAAACTTCCAAATGGCAAAAATTAATTCTGTACCCTCTCTAGGCACCACACATCCAAGTCATCTGAGGCTCTGCAAGTGTGGTGATGAGGCAGGATATAAATGCATAAATCAGTGTATTTGTTTAAATGTCAACTCACATATATATCTGAAAGTCATCAAGTGATGAACATGTATGTGTGAATCAGCCCCTAGATCTGAATCTGGTACTTAATTATAAGGCTTGCTGAACTTGGTGTGTAGTTTAGTTTCTTAATTTGCTTAAAAGCATAGGTCATCACCATCTGTCACAGATCACACCATGCTGCCACCACATGTCATGGGCCAGTCTTAACCATCTCTGTGATTTTTAAGTTTAACTGCTGCCACCAAGTAGACTTTTCGGCTTTCTCTGGATGAGTCTACTGAAACCAGCCTCCCAGCTTCTGTTGTGTTAAAAATTAAATAGTGTGGTAAAGACTTCAGCGTGGGGTGGAGAAAACAGACAGAAGCTACAAATTTTTAAATACAAACAAGAATTTTTCCTTTGAAAACAGTTCACTTTAAAACAATAGTTCCTTTGGGAAATTTAGTACCAAAACAGCAACCAAGTGAGCACAAGGAAGAAGTAAAAGGTGATCAAAATGAATCCAAAGTAACCTGTCTAACACTTGGCCCTAACTTCAGAGTCCTTCTCCAGAGTCTTCTGCAATCACCTCAGCTTCTCCAACAAACCCAGCTTGTCCCTAGTTTAGCCTTAGGTCCTGCTCTCACTTCACAGTCAGGGGTTTCAATTCAGAAATATTGACTCTCTCCTAATGACTTTTCAGCCTTTATTCTCAGCAACTCTTCTCGGTTCTTTTTTCCAACTCAAGCACTGCAACGCTTTCCAGCTCTGATGTCCACTTGATCTTCACTGGGATGCCCTCTGTCTCTGCCTCTTCAGTTCTCCAACTTGAACTGCACTCAAACTCTGCTGAAGGCAGCCTCCTTATATTCTCTGTTCCCCTCCAATTTTTTTTCAAATAAACCAATCAACACAACTCAAGGGCCCCCCATTTTAAAAACATACCAAATCAAATCAAACCCCCTTTCCCTCCAAAATCAAACTAGTACAATCCTTCTCCCTCCACAACCAAACTGTAGAACAGGAGCTGTGGACCTTTGACCCCTGCACAGTTTTTTAACATAGGGAGTAAGCAAAGCAATTGTAGTACAGAAGTCTTACATACAAAGAGGCCTCATTCCATCACAATATCTATACATGGTATATTCACTATATTACCCCTTGTTAGTTAGTAAACATTAATTCAGTATGGTATGGGAGCTAGTTTGAGCCAAATGATTTCACTGACAGGTTAAAAGTGAGATTAAAGTTACTTGCTAATATTTATTTAATAGTAGTATTAGGTGAGAAAGTGTACAGAATAATGGCCATACAAATGAGTTGTAGCTGCGTGGACAGCTGGGTGTTGCTGATTGTCACTTATGACAATCATAAGTCTATATACATTCTTGGCTTGTTGCTCCCTGGCTTGTTAAGAATGGCAGCTTTGGTTGCTTGACATGCAAATAGGTCTAAGATTAGCATGGAAATTGGTAAAATGACTGCTGATGTTCTAAAGGCAAAAAAATATTGGCGGCAGGTGGGAGCGGGGGGCGGGGGCTCTTGCCCAGGTGAAAGGTTACAGGTCAGTTACCTTCCTCTCCCTCTGCTTGACAGCAGTGTCTGTCCGACCTGTACTGGCGAAATGGCTCAGGAGGAGAAAGCAGTTCGACAGACAGAGACTGAGAGAGATGTGAGCCATTATTATAGAAGATTTATTCATTATGTTGCTTGCTTAGTACATGTCTGTCCTGCCTCTCCATAATAGTTTGAGGTGCCTGACCAACAAATTTCACTCCCAGTGACTCTATTCTGTTCCTGTTGTTGTAAATTACACACATACAATGGAACATTTTCTCAGCCAATTGCTGAAATGCTTCATTCTGCAGTTTCCTAATTATGCTGTTTGCTGAGACTTGAGCAGAGTAATAGATCTCACTGTATGAGCTGTCCATGGGGCAAGACAGGAAGGTTCTTGACCTTAGAAGGACTCAGCAACCAAGATAGAAAAGCCAATACTCAGCAACTACGTAATGGCACAACTACCAAGCCTAGGAAGCCTTCTAGGCAGCTCTCATAGTAAGGGCAGTACTTAGATGTTGCATCATTGCACAAACTAAGAAACTAAGCTTCTTCTGTTTGCAGGAGCATCAGATAAGGCAAAATGTGACCTGCAGACAGGCGTAAAGATCACACTCAGTTCAGGCTAACCCTAATCTCTTTTGAATGACTAAAAGACGTTTCAGACTTTTATTAGCATTCTCTTTGCAGCTGTATGCATGTTTAAAACCTTGTCCTGATAGTATCTCATTTTACAACTACTAGCTATATAAGCCCCCTTCCATTCTGACAGCTTGGCCTTTGAAAGGACCGTTTGTTTACCAACTAACCACAGGCAATCTATGTCTGGATTAGTGACATAGCGTTAAACACAATGGCAATGTTGACTGACCATGGAACTAGCTTTGTTGTGCTCCTAAGAGAAGAATGGCAAGTTGCGTCTAGCCAGAAAGAAGTCCGGTTGTTGGGTTTAGATAGCTAAGCTAACTCAAACTGGCAGATCCCCATGGTATTCTTGTGAGTCCGGCATGCAAAGATTAATTTATTTGAAATTCTGATTAGAGTGGCTGTCTTTTTCCTGACAAGGAAGAGCCTTTAATAGTTCTGTACTTTGAATAGCTGCATTACAAGTGGCATTCATTCCACAGCTTTCATTCAACTGTACATTATCCTAGAATATCTTTCCTGCAGCAAGAACCTGTTGTTTTCCTGCCTGCCATGCAGAGGTGCACCTAGGTAATTTTGGAGCCTGGACCTAAAGGCCTTTGGAGCCCCACTCCCTTCCCTGCATTTAAGCATCATCATGCTCCTCCGGATAATCACACCACCAGGACAGACTAAAGAGGATTTAGGGGGGCCCAGGGGCTGTGGAGGTCTTGCACTTCAGCCCCAAAGTCCAGGAGTACAAGCGCCTCTGCTGCCATGCCTGCAGGTCTTAACTGCATAAAACTTCTGGAGAGGAAAAATGTAAACTTTGATCAGAACTCCTCAGTAAATCTTACCTCAGTCATTACTAGGTGGCTCTAGGCAAGCCACTCTTTCTCATCCTTGGTGTGCTTCCCTTCTGCAGAGCTGGTCTGAAGCTGGGAGGAGAGTTGGTCTTGTGGTAAGTAAAGTAAAGGGTGCCATCAAGTCCATTTCGACTCCTGGCACCCACAGAGCCCTGTGGTTGTCTTTGGTAGAATACAGGAGAGGTTTACCATTGCCTCCTCCCACACAGTCTGAGATGATGCCTATCAGCATCTTCCTATATCACTGCTGCCCGATATAGTCCCAGCGGGGATTCGAACCGGCAACCTTCTGCTTGTTAGTCAAGCATTTCCCCGCTGCGCCATTAGGTGGCTTTGGTCTTGTGGCAGCAAGCATAAATTGTCCCCTTTCTAAGCAGGGCCTACTCTGGTTTACATTTGCATGGGAGACTACATGTCATGTGAGCACTGTAAGATATTCTCTTTAGGGGATGGGACTGCTCCTGGCATCTCCAAGAGAGACTCCTGCCTACCACCTTGGAGAAGCTGCTGCCAGTCTGGGTAGACAATACTGTGCTAGATGGATCAATGGTCTGATTCAGTATAAGACAACTTCCTATGTGTAATTTTAAGGCAATACAGTCACCTAGTCTGCAAGGATTACTTGCATGCACTTGCTTGCACTCTGAATCCTAACCGAAAATATTACTTTATTAGAGTAAATATATTTACTATGAATCCAGAATGATTTGTTACCCAGGAACTGGCCACAAAATGAAGTAGTAATTTCTAATAGTGGTTAGACAGGATCCTCAATCGCTTTCTACACTGAGCCATCATTAACTGGCCATTTAAAGTATGCACAAAGTGCCACATCAGCAGTTTCAGGAGGAAAATGGATTTAATGCTCATCACCTTTTCATCTGTAAATGTCTCATTACAAGCAATATCTCAATTTATTTTTGCATGTGTGCAAAAATGGAGCAATTCTGGAATCAAAAATAGTACATTGGCCAACATGAAGGGGAAATGGGAAGCATGATGGATAACTTTAACAATATTTTCCAGTTTCCACTCTCATGTCCTCCTCCCTTACTCACTATATTCTCAGAATGATTACTTGCATTGGTTCATTAGTCATGGGCAGGTCTGATGGCTGAAAAGCTGTTGGGAACAGTGACTTTTAGGGCAGATCAAGCCCTAACCTCATGGTACATCTAGGTGATTGTAGAGGAAGGATCTATACACATTCAGCTGAATGTCCTCATGGAATCTGCACATGTACAACTGTACAGGGTTCCCTCCCCACAACAGTGAACCCTGCTTTCAGAAAGCAGCTGACAGAAATAGCTAAGGAGCACCTTCAACAGCCTTTTAGACTGGAAAAATGTTACAGAAGCTCTGGGGGCATAAATCAGGGCCTTCTCAATTGTGGCACCTTCACTGTGGAACTTCTGCCCATGGAAATCTGCCAGGTTGACTCTTCATATTTTCCTCTCTTTTCCCCCCAAGACGGTTCCTCACCTCTTGATGGTTGTCGATTTCTTTGCTATAGTTATGATTTTCATTTTTTGTTTTATGTTTTATTTTTATTCACATTTATAGTGGACTTTGTGTGTGTTTTACCTCTTGATTGCAGCTATATTGTTACTAGATCAGATACCTCTGGTACGGAAGCAACTAGCACATTCATGAATAAATAATACAATAAACAAATACTTTGGAATTTGTTGCAAAAACAGGAAATACTGCCCCCCCAAAAAATTTGAAAGACTCTAAATAGAACATAGTTTCTTAAATACAGTCACTGAGACTTTTGATGGAGCTCTGGGGTCTTTCCCCTGGTCCCATGGAATATATTTGCTCCTCATAGAAGGGTGGCAGTAGCACCATCTGATGAGAGTCAGGCCATAGAGGGCAGGTTTGGGGGTCCAGGTAATTGCTGATGTTGGGGGGAGAAGTGCAGCCTGAGGTAGTCTGAAGCTAAATCCAAAAGGGACATCTAAAGAAAGAAAAAAGACCAGAAATAGGGAACATAGTCTTTGTTAGGCCAGAGGTGTATCTGGGGAAAATAGTGCCTAGGGCAAGCACTGAAATTGAGCCACCTGTCCAAACATCTGACACCCATCTTTCAGATATCTTTACCATAATATCAGCTGAAAAATACAAGTCAAGCTCATTAATCATTTAATATTTCAAAAACTATTTAGCAGTGGATGTAGCCAGACCAAAAAATGCTGGAAAACTACAAATTTAAGTACGCTGGGGCTCATGAAATACCCAAATACTATGTGGAGGTGTACTTGGAAAACTAAACAGAAGTGCCTGTCTAATTCTCTACTATGCATTGTAGCATCACTATTACATCAGTTTTAAAAATAAATGGAGAATTTGACTTTTCCCAGATACTCTGAAAATAATTAAAGGATATGCTGAGTAAACTGTGTCACTGCTTGGAATATATTCTAGTCTTTCAGAAAGACAGTTAAAATGAGAGAAAGAGAGCAAGAAACTCCCAGTGGGCCTTAATACTAAGGATTTCATGCTGATTCAAAAACAAATTCACCATTAATAGCTATATTATTAAGACATCACATTTAACTCACTTATCACAAGAAGCAAAGTAAGAGCAAATGAATACAATCTTAGCTCATAAGCTTCAGCTCAGTAGTCACAAGGTCTGATTCTCTGTACATGGTGGCAAACTGAATATGTGTACAGTGATTTATATTTTATATATATATATATATATATATATATATATATATATATATATATATATATATATATATAATTACCTGTAGCCCCTTCAGGGGGCTTCCTAAAGGCTGTGGTGGGGGGTCTGCAAAGGTTCCCCTCCCCCCACTGGCCTCTAGGGCCTCGCAGGGACCATTTGAGCATGTGCAGTGGCCATTTTTAAAACTATTTTTTTAAAAAAAATGGCCGCTGAAAACAAAATGGCCACCATGCATGCTCAAATGGCCTCTGCGAGGCCTGGCATGGCCTAGGGCCTCACAGAGGCCATTTGAGCATGCATGGTGGCCATTTTGTCTTTGGCTGCCATTTTTTTAAAAAAATTTAAATGGCGCCCCCCGCAAGTGGCGCCAGAGGCATGTGCCCTGCCTGCCCTACTCTAGATATGCCCCTGTGTTAGGCAGGTTGCCAGCTGTTAACCTGAAGATGCTGCCTACTGCTACTTCATGCAGAGGAGGAATGTGGGCAAAGAGACTGGTGGAGTAGCAGACCAGGAACTAGACTAGAGTGACAGCATCATTTCTTGGAACCTCAGAGCTTTTAAAGAGACAGGCACAATCTTCAGGTTGACAGGTGGCACTCTTAGCTGAACAATGTGAACATTCCAAGGTATAGCAGGGCACAAAGAAAGATGTGATGAGCTTTCAGGAAAGAGAACACTCCAGTTTTTCCAACACAAATGCTTCAGTATAAAATTTAAGCACAGGATGTAAGAACCAAGCTAGATGTTACATCAAACATGCAAGTGTTGCCCCAAACAGCAACCATATGTCTAGCTTTCCCCTCAGCACTGTATCATCTAGTAAACTTAAGGAAAGTCTTGACACCATGATGTTCCACCAGTGGTGTTGGGCAAATGCAAAAAGGGCAAGGGGAAATTATTCTGGTAGATGTTGCAGAGGGGAGCGGGAGGTTGGTACATGGCTGCTGCTTTGAGTGCCAGCTGTGAGTTTGGGGCAGCATCTAGTTTGGCCTTCTGTTTTAGTTTTGCGTCATGACTTTGCTAAATTAAGCTTGTTACGCAAACTGCTTTTCTACACTGCCTGCTTTTAGCACCTGCGCATTTACCAGCTGTTGCAAATTCCTTAGCAGTTTCCTTTATGGAAGCAATTAGCTCACTGAAGAGGGATGATCACTCAGTTTGTTTGTTCTTCTAATATACCTCCTTCCCTCCCCAACCTCTCCTCCAGTAGCCTCTGTGATCATGCTATTGGGTGGTCAATAAACAAACGGCATAGGTAACTTGGAGAAAGCTGACGCTGTTCTCCTTAAACATTAACAAGTGTACTACTGAAAGTAGCAGGGCTTTGTACGTGTGTCATTTTGTGACCAGGTTTGTTTTTAGCCACTCCACAGTTACCTCAGTGTAGACTGAAAAGCAATCTGGCTGCGTAATGGCACTCAGACAATTGCTTGGCTGACTGCCATGCAGTGCTGGATTTAGGCACAAGCGAAGGAAGCTATAGCTCAGGGCCTCACATTATGAGGGGGCTCGGAATACAGAAACTGACTAAATTTCAAGTTTTACATAATTGGTTGAAAAAATAAAAGAGAAAGGGGAAAACATTATAATTGGGAAGGTGTGTTTTATTACCAATGAATGATCTTGAGGTAGTGTTGCTTTAAGAGATAATGTCACATTTAGGAGGCAAACATCCTGGTATGCAGAAGGAGGTGGGACAAAGGCCAGGGACAAAGGGCTGCAAGGGTGCGTGGTTAAAATAACAGAGTCCTTAACAGTTTGGTGACTGGAACTGTAAATAAAGTGTATATAAAACAATGCAATTACCATACATATATTTTGGTAAGTACAACATTGACATTCTGTGCATCAGGGACCAGAGGTGCTCTTGGACCGGACTTCTGGGTGGCAGCCTGGTCTCCCTCAGCCACCAATTCCTCCAAGAATGTCCTGACTCAGGGGCCGGGGGGATGGCTGTGCCGCTGCTGCCCATGCTGTGCCTGGAGGCTGAGTGGCACAACTGTGCTGAGAGTGGGCTGTGGCTGGCCTGCGGCCCACATGATGTCCTCCCATTTGCTGCCGCCATGCTGAGGGCCAAGTACGGCTAGCTTGCAGCTGCCTGCTACCACCACTGTGGTGGTGGCTGTAGTGGGCCTGGGCCTGGTGGAGGGGGAGCAGCAGGAGCAGCCTCAGTAGCTTCCCTGTCTGGCCATAGCAGGCAGTGCACCTTCCACCCGGGCATATAGCACATGCCTGACAGCCCCTGCCCCCACTGCCTGCACCCACCAAAGTGATGGAGTTCCCACTCTGGGGCTGATTCCCGCCACTGCTTTGTGTCTCTCCATCTCCACTCCTGGGGTTGGTTCCTTCCAGTCTCAGCCCCCAAAAAGTGGGGAGGAATGCCACCAGTTTGGCAGACATAAGTGGCGGGGTGGGAGGAACATGGCAACAGCAGTGAGAACTAGCCCTAGAGATTAGGGAGGGATAGTGCCGGCTGCTGCTGCTAAGGTGGACAGCAGGAGAAAGACTGTGCTGCCCTGTGCACACAGTACACGGACTGATGGGGGATGGGGATGGAGGAGATCTGCTGCTGCATATTTTCCCTCCTCACTCACTGAAGCGGAACTGTGTGGTATTCTATTCAGTAATCTTTTGAAGTTTGTTTAGACATTTGTCCCAAGTGAGATCGTGTAGAGAGCGTGGGGAAGAGTCAAGAGAAAAGGGAGGGAAAAGAGAAGGAGAAAATGGAGTTGTTGCTGAATAAACCATTAGTTAAGTCAACGTAAGAGTTCCTTGTGTGTATGAGGGAAGCAGCTTTAAAACAGGCTGTTTCCCCCCATCCTGCGAGTTGGAGGTTTTCTTTCTTCCATGTGTTTCTTCATGTTGTGCTTAAGTTCTCCACCCCCCTACTTTGCTGGGGCTAGTTCCTTCCTGCTCCTGGGCTCCAGATATCAAGGAGAGTGGCAGGATGTCCATGCAAAATGTGCTAGCTGAAGATCAGTGGGAAGTACTTTATTCAGAATTCCTTTTAAAAACATGCCCGCCCCAAAGTGTCAGTGTTTCCCTGAGCATATTCTAGTGTAAAAAGTAATGTGTTCTGCTAATTTAGGTATCAAAATCATCCATGCAAAATGTGCCCACTGAAGGTTGGTGGGAAGTATTTTATTCAGAATTCCTTCTAAGCATATCCCAACCCACCTGCAAAAGTTCCAACCTTTTCCTGAGCATATTCTGGTGTGAAAAGTTGTGCTTTCAGCTGATTTAAGTGTCAGGCTTGTCCATGCAAAATGTGGGATCTGCTGGTCAGTGGGAAATGTTTGATTCAGAATTTCCTTTAAAAAAAAAAGCAAGCTTCAACTTTTCCTTGAACATTTTGTGATGTAAAAAGTAGTGCATTCTGCTAATTTAAGTTGCATTGCTTTCAATGGAATGCATACACTTTTGCATGGTCAGATATGCCTGCTATATTCACACTTTTGAAAGTACAGAGAATTGGAGCAGAATAAGTTTTACCCTGGACTGACTTCTCTGGGGAGTGATTGGACAAATGAAGCTAGTCATTTGGGATAGTTATAGACATTTAAGCATATTGCTGCTAAAATAAAAGTTCTCACTGGTCATATAGACTGCTCCTGTTACCATAGAATGGTCACTAACATCTGGGATATTGCTGTCCAATCAGGAGCAGCTGCTCAACATCATGTATCTAGGTTCTTTCCTCTCATAGGACTATTCAGCCATCATTCAAAACAACAATTTGCCCCCAAAGTAGCAATGCCAAGAAATCATTTATTTGGGGGCAAATAGCTGCTTCTGGGGAGTAATTTCAGCACAAAAATGGTAGAGGAGGGGAAAGCATTAAACTCCGTCTCACAGCATGCTGCACTCCTGCCCCAAACTGAGCCCTGTGACTGTCTGAGGTATGAAAAGGACCACTTCCTGACCACTTCCTGTTTCAAACGTGTCCGTTAATGCTGCCCCTTTTAGTATCTGGCTTTCCTTCTGCCTCCTTGAAAACATGCCTTGCTATTCAGTAGTGAAAAGAAAATATTACACAACGTAGTGTTCTTTTAGTCATTGCTGTCAATATATTACATTAATTTTTATGCTCATCATGTACCTTGCTCCGTTTGTATCCAGTCTGGGACAGAATCCCTTATTACCACACCTGGTTACACATGACTGCTAGAGACTTGCTTTCTTACAAAATGTAAACTGAAAATCCAGAAACGGAGTCCTGAAAACGCTGCTACCAAGGAGACAATAATATACCTGCAAAGCAGCCCTTGAAAACTGACTACATTTAATCTCTCTGTAGTGGAACTGAAGCTATCAAGAGGGACCTGTCTTATAACTAGCCACTATATTCACTGATGCAATTCTGTGATAGCCTGCTTCTCACAAAAGAAGATTGTAGGTTTAAGATGGTTATTGCTTAATTCTTCACCTTTATTGCTCGGGCTCCTTTTTCCTTTGGGCACTTAGCTGAAAGCACAGCAACATCTCCTGGCGACGACTGGCAATGGCAGCTTCATTCCAAAGAGGTTCTCAAAAGGCTGATTGAGAGTCTTCGTTTGCTCAAAATGTGGTTACTGTCAATATTTATATATGAATGCTGACAATCCTAAATTGGTTTTGTGAATTACTAGAAATAGATTATCTTGTTTCCCACTTGCCTGACGGAGACAGATGCAAGCGAAGGTAGACAACAATCACATTTTTTTCACAATCACAATGGTCTTGGGGAGAAGCTATAGGTCAGTGGCAGAACACATTACATGTATGCAGTATGTTCTAGGTCCAATCCCTGGTTTTCCGGGGAAGGGGTAGGGCACACCCCTCTCTGCGCCCCTGAGGTGCTGCTACCCGTCAGAGTACCTAATACTGAGCTAGATGGACCAATCATCTGACTGTGTAAAGCCACTTCTTACGTCCCCACCGTTAGGTGACCATCAGCATTCATTGGAATATCTCTGAGTATTCAGACATTCACAACATGCCTGAGATGTGAAGTAATTCTGCTACAGTAATTGCGGTTTGGACATTCACTGTTAACATATACCCCAGATTTCATCTAGAAAGTTAGATGCCTGGAAGATCATAAAATGAGCAATTATGAATGAAAGGATTGTGAAGATGGCGACACTTAAAACTTAAGAATGAGAGCTGGTATAGCATATGGTAAAGACACGAGTGTGAACTGAGAGACCACCTCACCTCAAAAGTCACTAGGGGGCCTTTTGCCATTACTATAGAATATGGGAGCTCCTGCTGTGTGTATCCTCCGTACCCACCACAATCACATCAGAAGCCCTTGGTCATATGGGAGAAGTTTCTGATGTGGCTCTTCTCATGCCAGAACTGCTCAGTAGGAGAGATGCTGGCATGAGTAGTAACCACATCATAGGGCTCTTACCATGTGAACTGAAGCTTCTGATGTTGCTACAGTGATGTGGGGGATATACAACAGAGGTGACTCCTGTGTTTCCCTATGCTGATGGCATAAGGAGAACTCAGTGGCCATAAGCAAGCCTCTATGCTCTAAACCTTTTCCCCAATAACAATGGTGGCTGCTTTGCAGGGCTTTTGTCAGGGTTACTAATGTATATAAAGCATGTTGGGATGCTAAGGAAATGCAAAAGTGTTGTGAATACAGGGCTTGCATAGTAACACATTTTGCAACCAGCTTGAGCCAGCAATAGGAACCTATGAGGAGAAGGCATAATCTCCTTTTGCTTTTTTTTTTTCTGTGACATGAATCAATAAGAGGTGGCTTCATTAATTAACTGGAATGTTTGTGTAGCCTGCATGTATAAGCAGTGTTTGATTTTTCCTTATGCTTTGAAATGTTATCTCTAGAATGAAGTGATGATCCCAGACTGGAAAGCAACAGTGTGCACAGTGTAATGCACTATGCAAGCGGAATAGTAATCGGTGATCAAAGGCAGATAACACGAACTCCTTGACCCACACACCAATCCCAGTTCCCCCAACCTGTTTTATAGTCATAGACTGAAATCCTGCACACAGTTAGGTGGTTTAAACCCTATTGATTTCAATGGGATTTAAGTCCCATGAACAGTGTACAGGATTACAGTTTAAACCTCAGTGGAACCTAGCTGCAAAAATAGATTTCCCTTCAATGAATTATAACCAGAATTAACTTGTTTATGGCTTACAATTCCAAGTGCTTAGATGAATAAGAGCTGACATCTTGTCTCTCGTACCAACTTGAAACAGATGGCTTTGAAACATTAGTTCCCCATTCATATTGCATAGAGGATTATAAATCTGAATCTCCAGGTACTAGACCTTAATACTGAAATTTATTTATTTATTTATTTATTTGTTTATTTGTTTATTTATTTATTTTTATTATTCAATCTGTATTTCCCTCCAATAAATTGTAACCAGAATTAACTTGTTTATGGCTTACAATTCCAAGTGCTTAGATGAATAAGAGCTGACATCTTTCATTAAAACAATCCCAAGGCGGTTTACACAAAAGTTAAAAACAAGAATATAAAAATGACACAATTAAAATATTAAGCTAAAATATAAAATAAATCTGACTAAAAAGATTTAAAATACAAGCATAAAAACTATA
The DNA here is from genome assembly GCF_027244095.1 of Hemicordylus capensis. Lineage (NCBI taxonomy): Eukaryota > Metazoa > Chordata > Lepidosauria > Squamata > Cordylidae > Hemicordylus > Hemicordylus capensis. The sequence goes on from NC_069660.1 coordinate 150,335,769, forward strand.
CATGGGTAAAAACATATAGAAGCAGCAATAAAAACAACCATGTAAAAGCCTGGATAAAAAGCCAAGATTTAACACACTTTCTAAAAACTGTGATGGAGACCGAGGAGTGAATAGCCACCGGGAGAGCATTCCAGAGTCTCGGGGCAGCAACAGAGAAGACCCTATACCGCGTGCATGACAACCAAGCCTGTCGACACCTGGAGCAGGGCCCCCTCAGATGACCTCATCAAGCGGGTAGCAACCCTTGGGAGCAGGCGGACCCTCAGATTGATATCCAAGGCCCAAACCGTTAAGAGCTTTAATGGTCAAAACCAGCACCTTGAACTGGACCCGGAAACAAATTGGTAGCCAGTGCAGCTTTTTCAAAATAGGTGTGATGTGATCCCAAAGGGTAGCTCCAGATAAAACCCTAGCTGCCACATTTTGCACTAGCTGCAGTTTCTGGATATTCTTCAAGGGCAGCCCCACAGAGAGCATGTTATAGTAATCTAGCCATGACGTGACTAAGGCATGGGTAACTGTGGCCAGATCTGCCTTCTCGAGAAAGGGATGCAGGCTGGTGCACTAGCACTAGTGATAAGAGGAGAAAATGTGAATTTTGTAGTGGATGGGTGTCCGCAGGACTTTTTTTCAAGGTGGTGGGGGGCATAGCCTGCAATCCTATACCCAATTACTGGGAATAAGCCCCATTGAATTAAGGGGGACTGGAGGGGCAACTACTTCCCTTGCCTGCCTGCTCCCGACCGGATGCCCAAGAGTGTACATTATAGAGTCTTTTTAAAAGCTGTGTTCCTATTTGGAATCTGGCAGGCAGATGTAAAGACCTAAGTAGGGTGTTGCTCATAATCTAGCTATCTCCTAGCATTTGGTCGATGGAAGAGAGGGAAGGAAGTAAGACTGTTTAGGTCTGCCTTGCTCTGCAGCATGTGGTTTGTCTGCATAATGGCACAGTTAAGAACATAAGAACAGCCCTGCTGGATCGGGCCCAAGGCCCATCTAGTCCAGCATCCTGTTTCACACAGTGGCCCACCAGATGCCACTGGAAGCCTACAGGCAGGAGTTGAGGTCACACCCTCTCTTCTGCTGTTACTCCCCTGCAACTGGTACTCAGAGGCATCCTGCTTTTGAGGCTGGAGGTGGCCTATAGCCCTCCAACTAGTAGCCGTTGATAGACCTCTCCTCCATGAAGTCATCCAAACCCCTCTTAAAGCCATCTAGGTAGTTGGCTGTCACCACACCTTGTGGCAGAGAATTCTACAAGTTGCTTACAAGTTGATTCCACAAGTTGAATTCCACAAGTTGCATTGTGTGAAAAAGTACTTCTGTTTGTTAGTCCTAAATTTCGTGGCAATCAATTACAAGTTGATTCCACAAGTTGAATTCCACAAGTTGCATTGTGTGAAAAAGTACTTCTGTTTGTTGGTCCTAAATTTTGTGGCAGTCCATTTCATGGGATGACAATTGGTTCTAGTGTTATGTGAGAGGGAGAAGAATTTCTCTCCATCCACTTTCTCAACACCATGCATGATTTTATAGACCTCTATCATGTCTCCCTGCAGTTGCCT